>NC_070583.1:14934999-16134999 GCF_027409825.1 Scomber japonicus
TCTATTTAGACAGTCTGTCTTATTAAAAAAGAAAGAAGTGGTATGAAAGCATTTCCACTGTTCATTCTTTTTTGAGTGACACTAAGCCAACAGTGACAGGTCAGTGCATGCTGAAAAAAATCTAATTTTAAAGTAATCTTAAGAAAATATCTCAGATTACCACACTCAGTAATCACCTCTGTATCTGTAGAAAGAAGCAAAGGAGCCCTGAGCTGCGCTGCTGGAAAGATTTGACCCCTGGGGCTGCAGCGATGCTGGCTGCCTCTGTGGGAGCGCTGAGCTGTGGAACAAAGAGAGCTGGTCCACTGAGCCGGACCACTGTGTGCCCAGCCTCACACCAACAACTGACCTACTTAGGGGACCTCTGTTCTCATTGTTGTTGCACCCAGGCGTTATGCAGATGGTCAAATTGACCACAAACTCACAGACATGGTATGTAATGAACAGCCATGGCTTCACATGATTGACAGGCTAGACAGGGAGATTAATACTGGTGTAGATGTAAACAGAACACACCCCAAATATTAAGGACGCCTTCAAATGTCTCCATCTTTTTGAGAGGAAGGCGTGCTGTTTACAGTGTTGTCATGGTAACACCAATGTGGCGACGCCTGGCTGGGTCGGAAATGTCTGTCAGCCTGACTGTGTCTCGGCCGTGCAGTTACCATGGCAGCCATTCATGTGCACCGCCACTTGAAGTGTTCCTGCCTGGAGGGAGACAGAGAAAGCTGGAGGAAGGTGTATGTTTGTGTTTGTGTGTACTAGGGGGGTGATGCTGCTGCATAAAGCATTAACACACACAATTAGTTATCAACAAAGCCCTGTAGTTGACAGAGTGACAGGACATATATCTCCATTCTATTCACAGCAATGATCCACAGCACATACACCTTCCTGCGTTGATAGTTGTGTGTCAGTAGAGTACAAAAGTAAGCAAAAAGTGAAACCGCTGCCTGCCATTACCTTTACCCACTGTTCCCAAAAAACTATTTCAATCCAGCCCAGAGAGCGTAACTTTAGCATTTAGTCCCAGGATTAATTAAAATGTCTAATTATCCTTGCTGTGTGGCAACTTAACATAGGCAGGCCTGTAACAGTTTTTGGGTCCTCAGTGAAGCTATGACCTACTGTACCGCTGGGTATGAGAACCTGTTTTAAAAGCAGCTATAATTAAACACACTGATTTAAATTCAAGAGCACAACTCAGCCCGGTGAGATAATTTAAGGACTTGGTGGAGATGTCATAGAGGGGTAGGAGGGGACAGGAAACTGGCGACCGGATTAAGCCCCTGTGGGACACTTTGTCCCAGTGGGATAGGGCATAGCCACTGCCATCTGTAGGGGATATACAGGTGGAAGGAAGCAGGCTGAGTGACATAGAGTGGTGGGCAGGGAGAGAGTAAAAGAAAAAGAGAGCATGTTAATGTCCTTTTAGAACAAGAGCACAGGAAAAAAGGGTAAATCAGGAGGTTTACCAGTTACAACAACAAAGCCTGGATGAGAAATGCTAAAATTGAAACAAACAGAAAATGACTATGGTAACATACCATACGTCTGCATGGTTACAAGTATTAATAAAACACAGGACACAGGGCTGGACTGTTTGCTTCAGCTTTCAGGTAAGGCAAAGTAGATGGAGTTCTACAGGTCACTCAGAGAGCATTAATACAAATGACTATTACATTTCATGAATCAATGAAAAACAGTTACCAGTCACACCACTGAACACAAAGAACCACACAAAGGTTTACTGGACTAAAAGGAGAATATGCTCAGTAAACAAGAAAAAAACTGGAGCAGGTTCTGATTTAAGCTTTTTAAAAGCTTAATGGAAAATGGCCTTATTGTTTGGACAGGCTTCATTTGAGAGGCAAGTATATTGTATGAAACACTAATGTGTAGTCTTTTCAAACATCCATCTGAGAGGGGTACTGTACACATGACTGTTTGTCTCTGAACGCACCCTCCACGCCATTAATGATGAGGCTGACAGAGACAGAGGGAAACAGGAACAGTAATGTGCCTCAAAAGTTATATTTTTAAAATGACTTTATAATCTTTAAAGTAGAAGTATATATAATAGTTTTTTTGGAATAGAACATGTTTTTGTTCAACCAAGATGTTATATAAAAGGTGTATTGTTTTTAAGATAAATCCCCCTTTTATTTAAATTTCCATATAAATGCTTAATGCTAACTGAAGGTAATGCACAGACATGCAAACAAACTAATAATTGATCAAACATACAGTACTGTGCAAAAGTCTTAGGCCACCACCTTCATTCAAACAGAAAATACAGGAACTATGTACACAACATTTAAAATTTTAACATTAATTATGATTATTATTATTAATTAAGGTTCCATTCCATTTAGGTTTTAGAGAGCCTGGTTCCCATTATTGCTCAAGTGTAAATACCTGCCACTTTAGCCAATTGAAGCTGTTTTCTTTTCTATTTTGATCTGATTGTATTCTATTAAAGAAAACTGAGAAATAATGAGCAATAGCAGGAACCTGGCTCTCTTAAACCTAAATGGAATGGAGCCTCAATTCATAATAATAATATTATAATAATAATTAATAATTAATGTTACATTTTGTGTACATATTTCCTGTATTTTCTGTGTGTATGATGGTGATGGCCTTAGACTTTTTCACAGTACTGTATGTGTTATCAATAATGTTGGCATCATCGATCATGTTCCCTCAGATCCCAAAGAAAACTAGAAGCAGGCAGAGAGTGTACAGGGGAACAATATAGTGTATAATGAGTAATGACAAATGGCTTATGAGAAAGATGCAGTATTTAAGAAAGAAAGAAAAAGTTGATGAGAGAGAGAGAGAGAGAGAGAGAGAGAGAGAGAGAGAGAGAGAGAGAGAGAGAGAGAGAGAGAGAGAGAGAGAGAGAGAGAGAGAGAGAGAGAGAGAGCGAGAGAGACAGATAATAAGCTATGGCCAGGAGGGAAACAATTCTGCGGCTTCTCTTCACTGCGGAGCCCCTGCTGTGAACTTTGAAGTTCATTGTGGCCCAGTGCTTTATCTGTGGTTTGTTTCAATCTTCCCAGGCCAATCCTAACAAACTACTTGCTCCTGACATTTCATGTTTTTGTTTACTGGGCATCTACAAATACTTTTTCGTATGGGAAATGCTAATCATCAGCCTGTATTAGATCTCCAGGAGCAACTGAGCAACCAGT
This sequence comes from Scomber japonicus, assembly GCF_027409825.1. NCBI lineage: Eukaryota > Metazoa > Chordata > Actinopteri > Scombriformes > Scombridae > Scomber > Scomber japonicus. The sequence continues at coordinate 14,938,197 of NC_070583.1, forward strand.
TAATGCAGAGGGTCCTTCTTTTCCTCCTCCCTGTCTACTACTTTACATACTAAAATCTATCCTCTTGGTGCAGAGGCCTGGGAGTGACAATTTTCAACCAGTCTTAAATAGCCTGGAGAGCCAATCCTGGCACACCATTGGATAATACATCCCTGGGGGTGTGGCTTGCATGTATGTGAGGATCCGACGCATCCATATGTATGTTGGTGCATGCCACAAGTTTCCAAATGCCTTTGATGTTTATGTTTGTGCATATGACAGCACCTACACTTGATTGTGTATGCACACAGTACATGTATATGATTGTGTGAAAATGTGTTCACATGGCTGTACAGAAATTGCAGATGGGAGACCTATTCTTTTCTTCTACTGCTCTGTTACCATCACATGAAGCAGGCAAAACACTGCAGCTGCACGCTCTGATTGGCAACGCTTAGATAAAGCACATGAACAATGGACTGGGCAAGTTAGGGGTTAGGACACTTGCATTTATGCATGTGAATCTGCACTTGGACAAAGATTCATGGTCCAGTCCTGCAGTAACAACCAGCTTGTCCACAGTACCACATGCAGAGAGGACGCTCCAGCTCTAGCGTCCTGTCAATGCCTCACTGTTGCTACAGCTGATGCTGTTGGCTGTGTGTGCACATCTGTGTGCATGTGTGTATTTGTGTGCAGATTTAAGTCACACCAAATGTCATATCAAGAGCAAACATCCCCACACTGGGACCACACTTATCTCTTTCTTGTTTTCCGACAAGTCAATAATGCAGCAAAAATAACCCCCCACCCCTATCCCCACCTCACTCAATCACAGCATGCACTGTGACAAACATACACCCAACAGGGCAGCTTGGTTTCCAATTTGAAAAAATATTTGTTACTTGCTTCCCCTGACATCAACTTAAAAAAACCCCAATGGATTATTATCTCTGTTATTCTATTTTTTCAGTATATGTAAAAAATAATTGACCTCAAATACACCAAGTCAATTTATATTAATAAATAAAAAGAAACTTTAAAAGAAACCCTGACATGAAAGTTGATAATTACTAATATTTATATACTGCGTGTCTTTATTGTGATTTGTTTTGTAGGTACATATACTTCCATTGTCATTCATGGCCAGAAAATCTGATTATATAATGTGAATTTATATATTTTTTTATTTCTGTATTTTGGGTAGTATCATTTGAAAATGTATCTGCTGCATTGGGTCTTTTATGTTTTTATGTTTGATCATGACACAATAATCAAAACTAACATCATCCTGATTTTACACTCTCAATTGTCCATAAACAACAATATGGTGAGAAACTGGAAGTAGCTGAGCACCTCTAAGCCAGTGAGTACACATAATCCATCCATATATTTCCAGTGTAGATAAACAGCTGCTATATCCAGTTTATAACGCACAGGATAACAAATGCAATGATTGAGGTATTGATTGATGCAGTGACCTAGAGGTCACATTGTTTTGCCTACGTAGCAGATTGTAGAGCAGCATAATACACACTACTAAAATGAGTGAGGATCCTCTCATTGGTGAACCTGGGAACTGCTAGCCCATCATCATCATCATCATCTTTTCCCTGATTGATTCTATTTCATCATTTAAGGTGGACTGAAACAATGCTGAATTTTAATCACACATAATTAAAAAGGTAAAAAACTTATTGTAAAATGTTGTATTTGGGGCTTTCAGGGAGGATTGAGATACAACTACTTTTGGATACAACTACAGACGTACAGACATACATGCTGTTATATAACATAACAGTGTGGTATGCAAACACCCAACCTGCCAGACAGGTTACCTCCATATATATGTAACTACATTATGCTAGCAGATGGCTATTCAGTGTAAAGTAACCTCTGGTGCACACAGATTAAGTGACGACAGGTTTACTGTAGTAGTGTTTCTGCTACAAAAAGGCACGGGACATCTGACACACACACACACACACACACACACACACACACACACACACACACACACACACACACACACACACACACACACACACACACACACACACACACACACATGCATCCAATCTGATTTTTCTTAAGAGAGATAACCCTGAGAGAGAATGTTCAAAAGGTGCAGTTCACAGCCTAAAGAAAAAAAAAGAAAAAAGAGAGCAGGGAATAGAGGGATTAAAATGAGGGAAGGACACAGACAAATATAGAGAGAATGAAAGACAGACTGAGATGTTAGGGAAAAGGAGAGGTCCTCATGAAAGTAAGAGGGAAGGAAGCGGGACACACGTTGCCGAAACTGCTCTCCCTCTAGTTTTTTTTCCCCTCCTGCAGTGCTCTGTAATTCGTCTCTAAAAATATCAGGCAAGAGGAGGAGGAGGAGCATAAACAAACACAAGGGGAGGAGAGGATACAAGGAAAAGTGCACATACAGAAACAGAGAGGACACACTGTGGCACAAAGGGATAAAAAAAAGAAAAGTGAGACTAGGGCCACCTGGATGTGTTTGTTCATGTGAGATAGTGAGGGAAAAGGAAAACAATGGAGGACTACAGCAAGGGAGAAAGCCGGGGAGAGACAGAGGGAGCATGTGCCTGCTCTTTTCCAAGCAGCCACGTGAGTGCTTCTCCTCAGCTGCTCCGCTCACACTGAGCATGCCAGAGGGGAGCAGAGCAGGGTCGCCACAGTCACAGTAAAAAAAAAAAAGAAAAAAGAAAAAGAAAAAAAAGGAAAACACACTGGATGCACTGGACATACACACTCTGGTCATGGCTTACTGATGTCCTGATCTAGCCCTCATTACATGCTGAAAAATGTATGGAGATTTACATAACCATACAGAACACAGAAGCATTAATATATTCAATGTGCTTGTTATAAAAAGCACAGATGTTTAGTACTCTATCAGCTATGCCTGGTGCATCAGGATGACACATGTTAATACAGCCACAGACCAGAAAAACTAAAAGAATGGTCACAGACACCGAGCCCCCGGCTGGGTTATGCTTTGCATACGTGACAGGCTTAAAGCTACCGAAAACCATTTAGGCTACATTTTGAATACAGAATCAGAAGCATACACAAAGAGCCACTCTGCTTGTTTAGCCTTACCAGGCGAGCTTGAAGCCTTTCATTAGTACAGCGAGGGGTGTCTGACGTCCATAGCGTGTCGTGGGCACTCGGCTGCCCGTTTATACCGCTGCATGCTGACTGACAGCCTCCCAAAGCCTCACCTCCCATGCATGGAGCAGGAGCGATGCACAGAGGGGATGCTAGGAGGAGTGGATGCAGAGCTAGATAGATGGTTGGCGACCAAAGTCTTGAAAGATGATCCTCTGCTTTGCCCACCTTTCTGCTACATTCCTTCGCTTGTATCGAGGTGCCGCAGTGCTGAGCACTTGTGCCAGAAATTCACACCTCCCTGGGGTTCTTCAGTTTTCCCAAAAGAGAAGGAGGTGACCTGCACTTCAGTATTCACAACGCAAACTATAGCTTGCAGCAGGAGCTGAAGAGACTAGCAATTGCAAATAAATGCCGACATGGTTGATTGCTGTTCCTTTTGAATTCTCTCCTATCTATGAAGCTCTCACACTGTCCCCAAAAGCTTCTGTTTGCTCGCTCAAACTCTCTCTGTCTCTCCCTCAGCCTCTGCTGCGGATGAAAGCTGCACTTGCTGTGCTCACAGTGAGCAGGCGCACAATATCTACCCTCCTCCACCCTCCCTCCCCCTCTCCCTCCTGTTCTCTTTTTCCTCTTCCCTAGATGGCTCTCTTTCTCTATTTCTCTCTGCAAGATAAGCCTTGCTGATCCCTACAGGAGGACTAGAGGCAGGATGGTAGCTGTTGGCTGTCATATCTCTGTGCAATGACCCCCGGCCCTCCCTTGCTATGAACGAGAAGAGTATCAAGTGGGGGGACCTGCTGCAATTCTTTCCTCTCATACTCCAGCCTTGATCAGCATCAGCAGCTAACCCTGTTAATCTCTTAATGCATTGAGTGTGCTGGGGTACTCCCTGTGTTTATAGCTGTGTGCTGTGTACGTGTTATGCATGCATGATGAATCAGATGGAAAACATAGTGACTCAGCTTGCTTAGTTGGCTACTAAGTATTTTATACTTAGTAGCCAACAATACTGTTATATATAACATATATAACAACTTGAGTTTAAATTCAACCCTTAACTTTTACAAAGGATCCTCATATGTCTAATTGACTGGCATAGCGGGACTGCCAAGCTTTGGATTTCTTTACATGCTGAAATCATATGCATGGTTTTCTAACAACAACAATATGCAATAGAGCCATTAATGGTATTTCAAGAGTTTGGAGGGTGGTATCTTTCTTTTAGTCTTTTCAAAACCGAAACGCAAGAGCAGTGTAAGGAATATATTGAAGTGTGTTTATCTGCTCTTAAATAAACTGCAAAGCATGCCTAAATAACTAGCTTATTGCCTTCAATACGTTAGATGAGATAAATATCAGTTCAGGATAGGAACATCAACTCTGTGGGAGAAAAGATGCTGCTTTATTAAAGTTTACAGTAAGACAGAGTAGAGTAGAGGGCTCTCTATTTGATTTGTGGGGGTTAACACTTGAGAAACACTGGATAAACCTCTTTTAGTATCATATATGCTTGTTTGGCTGGAGACAGAGTTTTCAACCAACTCATGAAGGTTCAGTATTAGTATAAGCTTATGATGACCAGCTACAGCTGATTAACCTGCTGGCAACAGTTGACATTTCGGCCAACCAAATCCTTGATTATCGGCTAGAAATGAGAAACCCGTTCACGTTTACTTTTGTGTGGAATTAAAAACCCATTGTTTCAAAAATGATTATAATACAAAGTGGAAAATCTGCCTCAGTTAATATTGTAAACGGTATTACTCATGTGCATAACAACAGTAACTAAGCAGGGTGGGGCTTAGCTAACAGCCAGCTTTATTAAACTGTGATTTGACAAGATACAGCATTTAAAACTAAAAATCAAACACCATGTAAACTCTGCAATATTTGTAATGGATTAACCTTTATACCATTGCAGTCTACTGACAACTGTTAAAGTGGTAGTGTTATCTTTTCACTTGACCACTTGGCCAGAGAGGTCAGAGACCAACCAGCCATTCACTTTAATATAAGCTGTCATTAAAAACAATGGTTGACTTGAGGCTCACAGGCACTTGGTCAGGGAGCAGCACATTCTTCCTCTTTAATCTTCTTAAAGCACTACACGCACATTACACCTCATTAGGAGTGGCTAATACTATGGCTAAAACAAACCACCCTCTACCAGCTTGTTATATTACCGACAGGTTACAATAGATCAATGTTTAAGTTACCACAAAGCCACACATTCACTATGTGTGTGTGTGTGTGTGTGTGTGTGTGTGTGTGTCTGTGTGTGTGTGTGTGTGTATGTGTAATTACTGATGAAATTAAGGTCAATCAAAATGGTAGGAATGGAAAAGCAAAGGTAAAAGTTAGAGATCATGTTTTTGCTGTGATGGCCACAGAGCTTTAAGTATGTACAGTACAATATGATGCTATTATTGTGGTTGAGCTTAGCCTGCTGAGTCACTGAGCTTCATTCACTCACTCGGCTCAGAAAGCAGAGGGCGCTAGGAGAGTGTGAGTACATGTCTGACATAGAGAGGCGGCAAGCAACCAAAAAGGATAATGACACGTGGACAATGCACTTGCACTTGGACCATTGTTCTGGTGGGACTCTGAAGCATGCCAGGAAAACTAACACTTCTCCCAGTCCAATCTTTTTCTAAATTATTTAATTTAAAAAATTTAAAACTACTTTTGGAGAAGCAGGGATAGGAGAGACTGAACAGACTGGCTATAATGTCTACTTAGAGCATTGGAGCCACAAACCTACTTATAAAGGACATTTTGTAGAGGACATTGAAGGATAGGTTCATAATTTTCAAGTCTTTCCTACAACAATAGCGAGGTGACTTTGACTTGAAACTGTAAAAAATGTCTCATTACACATTAAACATTCATAACCATTAGACAATCTAGATCAAATCTCTTAATAATGCACTTTGGATGTAAGCGATACACAACAAAATCCACAGTCCTCCTTCTATGCAGAAATGTATTTAAAGGTTTACTTAAAGCTAATATGAAGCTTCATCCATCAAAACTAGCCAAATCAATAGCTTTTGAAGTTACTGTGATTTTAGTGCAAAAGTCCCTCTTTTACAACCCTTCCACTGCAGCTGGACAGGAAAACTGTCCGTTGAGAAAGAAAGAGGAATGTTGTAATAAAAAGACTGTAAATGTGGAAGATATCAGACTTTATTTGACCAGCTGGAGCCTTTAAAAAATCCCTCAGTCGAGTATAAATATCTTCAATCTCTCATAGTCTTGATATAATCTTTTAGGACTGTGGATTTGGTCCCCCATCACCCACACTGTAAACACATTTGTAGGGGACCTTGTAATGGTCAGTATGAACTGGTGGCAAACCCAGTGTTCATAATCGCACCTGACTATTCTTTTGAGACAGACTTGAAAAATTGTGAACCTACTAGCCATTAATGAAAACTTCATATATCACAAGTATACTTTTTTTTTCAAGGGGATTTTGTGTAAGCTCTACACAAAACAGCTGCATTAGTACAGCCAGTGTTGCTGTTTTGCTAAATCTTGCACTATTTTGCATTTCCTTGGTTAGTCATGCATGCATGACGTAGCAAAGATTCATGTATTTTATGTCTTTATTTTGTGAATACAATTCTCAGCTGCCACTGGGGCAGTTTGAAAATCTAATATCTATCTTTGTTGAGCAGTGTCTGTGTGTATGTTTCTGCACACGCGTGTCTGTGTCGTTGTGGTGTGATCGATCTATAACTGGCAATCAGCTGCAATCAACTTTTATCAGCACTTCAGACTATACTGTGATTACTTTGATTATGAGAAACTCTCACAGGAATATGAGGATCAGTGAGCAGATCCTTCCTCTGCATCACAAGTCAGACAGGAGGACACACTCGCTCTCTATTGTTAGCCAGCATTGTCTCTCCCCATGGGCAACTGTGAATGCGGTAGGACTGCAGGAAGGGAAAAGTGAGGAAAGGAGGCTAAGATGTGAGTGTTCTAATCCCTTCCCAGTGTGAAGCAGCCAGTGCAGTAGCCAGTGCTTCAGTCAGGCAAGAGGACATGAAGTCATCTCACACAGAGTCCATCTGTTATCTACCTAGTCATGGCTTGCTAACAAAAAACTGACAAGAAACAATAGCTGCAGCCAAGGTGTATCTCAGTAATGTTGGTATAAATCACATTAGTCATGATTGGTAGTCATCATTCATGACAACATACAGGGAGGCTACAGAGTTCAGGCAGTAAGATGCCTGCTGACTGCTGAGAGTGTTTTACTATAATGGATGAGCACACTGGATGAACACTCTGACCCAGCTCCCCTTACTAATGTGACTGATGCCTCAAGGAGCATGTATTGTTAATTTCCATCAATATTATGTCATAAAAAAGAAGGTATCAAAACAAGAGGGTTCATTGTGACATTTTCTTTCATTCTGAATACTAAAAAAAATGTTGTCATTGCTGTGGCTGTTCTTGTCATAATGTTCATTAAAAGGACTGACTTACTGAACTGACTGACCCAACTGACTGTCACAGTAACAAAGCCAGTTATATTTTGAGTGTTTTGTTGCCGTTAAAGCATGGCCTGATTCATTTCTCATCTTTCTAAATGTGTGTGATGCTGGTTTGACTCCAGTCAGTAGTCTGTCCAGCCTGCTGAGGAGAAGCAGCTAACGGTGGTGCTGAATGGACAGCTCCTCTTGAGAAGAGTCAACTGGAGTCACTCAGTTGTTTTCTCTCACTGATGCCCTCTGCTGACCACACCAGGACTAAATGCTGGTGTGTTTTGGCATGTTTTTTTTTGCTAATTATTAAATGCTAATTATGATATGATACTTACAAAAGTGCTCCCACTGCCAGCATGCAAAAGAAATTTCCTATGCACATGAAATCAAATCTGAAGTGTTCCTTGTTTTAGAAATAAATACATGAATCTGCATTACCTTGTTTTTAAGTTTTATTAGTTATTAAATTGGTTCTTAATCTTTTATTCCAACCATTTTCAGTGTTCTTATAGAGAGTGTAGTCATTGTTATAAGCCAGCAAAAACAGCTGCTATATGATTTCTGTGTCAGCTTATTTTTTTTAAGCATTCTTTGAACGCTGATCTGGCCCAGAGATTTTTCATTTTTTCCCCCAAGAATAGCTGTGTAAAATAATCTGGATTAATCCCTCTGCAATGCTTTGTAGGATTGGACGGCGTGGTGAGCTTCACTCTCGTTCTGACCGGTGGGCGTTCCTGACAGTATGGATTACACTCGCACTGTTTTCCTTCAACATGGATAAACCCCACTATCTACTCACAGAGTGAAACAGGTGATCATGTGACTGCCTGGCTGTTTGTTTATTGTCAAGCTGACTACGTGGGATAATCTGGGCTCTCAAAGCCACAGTGGGGAGACAGAGAGCAGCGATGCAGAGCAGAGCAGTTTTCAAACAGGCATATAAGCATGCATGCACCACAAATTATTCTAGCATGAAAAATATGGTGCAAAATGAAGCACAAAATAAATAAGATGTGATATAGAGATCAATTAAATTCCACTTTCATTTTATCAGGTAAAGTAAGCATTACAGTTACAGGTTTTTTAACTGGCAGGGAGTGTAAATTGATGACAGATAGAAAAGTGGTATGGGAAGACTACAACAGATAAGCCAGTAAAACAAGCAACATGGAAACAGTCAAAATATGGCTAAACAGATACATGGGGTGAAAATGTACAACAAAAAACTGGCTCAGTAGGAGGCTTGAGTGAATGTAATATTATGCAGAAAAGTACACAAGCATCAGACATCTCACTGAGGACAGAAAGGACAGATAGCTAACATTGAGTAAATCATAAATGATCATCAGAGACGGAGAGTGAAAGACAGAATGATGACAAAGATGATGGATAACTTAATATTCAGTAACACAACAAGCATCACTGTGAGGACCAGATATCATGTTCAATATCAGGACAACACTTAAAGTGATACAGTGAAACACAGATGGCCTTCTGCACGGCTGTCATGTGTGCCATGAATAAAAGAACAAAGCACAGCACGTGCTGACATTAAAGCACTCATTAAAAACAAAAAACAAAAACCCTTCCATATCCTGTTTCTGCAGCAGCAGGCAGGATGAAAATAGACCAACACACACACACTTACACACATAATTACAAAACAAAGGGAAGTGAGAGGGAGGAGAAGACGGCAAGATAGAGGTGGTGGAAAATGGATATTGAGATTATGTTTATTAACCTACATGATAGGTTTAGGCTTATGAAAAGATAGTCCACTGGTGGGCATAAAGTATTCCCACTTGCAGGGATACATTGATATGATATAGGTCAGTACTGGCCAATTAGGAAGATCAGGAATCTTTCTCATGTGACCAACTCATACTGGGATGCAGGCTGAATTTTGAGCACCAAAGCAATCCTTTGTGAATACTATCTCCTTTTTATCTAGGCTGCCAGCAGTTCTTACTCTGACACTCAAACGTCAAATGTCACTACATCAATGCTGAAATCAGATTGATACCCAGTATCAGCCAAGGCTTCAACTAATGATAATCTTCATCATAGATTAATCTTGTTTATTATTTTCTCAATTAACCGATGAGTCGTAGGCTGAATAAAATGTCAGACAATGCTAAAATGCTGAAAAATGTTGATTACAAAAATCCTGTTTACTATCATAGAGGACTAAAGCAGCCAGAAAATATTTACATTTAACAATCTGGAACCAGACGAATTTTAGTATTTGTATTTTTTAAACAATTAATTGATTATGAACAGTTGCTAATTAATTTTCCATTGATCGACTAATTGATTAATCGAATAATTGTTGCAACAATTGTATCAACAGATTAGGCATTAGAATCGGTAGAGGGAGAGAGAGAGAGAGAGAGAGAGAGAGAGAGTCAAATCAGTTCATCAGTAGCTGTGAACAAATGCTGTATATTTAAATGGCAACATGTAGAAAAAGGTTATCAACAACCAGTAAAAACATAACTGAATACATCAAGAAACAATACTGTTGGTTTAATAAAAATCAAGGGAGTGTAAAAAGAAAGATATAGAGTGTAATACTTTTTCTTTCATTTCAAATTGATAAAAAAGCAAAATATCTTCTGTTCTTTTACCACAATTAATTTGGTAATATTAATAAAAATTTTAGTTCAGTTTACTTTCCCTTAGCTTGTTTTGAAATGTTCTTAAAATTTAAATAGATACAGTACACAGTCACATTTGGTCTAGGAGGATATGTGTACATGTTAAACACTCTGTCTGAGCACCAGCCTTTTTCAGCTTGTTACATTGATCGTTAAACTATATCAGTCAGTCTGTATAACGTTAATTATTCATGTATCGTCTTCTGCTGTTGTATTATTGTGAAAACTGCCTATGTTTCCAAACTCAGTCAAACTTGTGTCTTTGTATATTATCTTTGTTGCTACACTAAAGGTGAACTTTCTTGCAGTGGCTGTGTGGCTATAAGCTTGAGGGAGACTTTTAAGAGACTGTTAATGAATTGAATTGCCTTTTAGAGGCATAATTAAAGAGAACTGATTACAGTCAGGCTACCTGCAAAAAAGCACAAGAAGCCATCGTGTATATCCAGCCTTAACGGGAGCTGTAACTCTGGAGCTATTATGCAGTACATCAGTGACTCATCACATCCATGACCCTGAGCTCCTCAAATACACAGCTGCTCTGTTCAGAAAAATGATGTCACGACACAGAGAGATCAGGTTCTGCTGATCTCTCAAGATCCAGTCAGCAAGCAGTATACAGTATACATTTCACTGTATCACTTCACGGCTGATGTTGCTGTCTAAGGAGAAAAAATGTCAAAAAGTCACTTTTGGGGAGCTGGGAGTTTTTCAGTTTGCAATCTGATATTCAGTTTCTATCTAATAACATAGACCTGTGTAATTTCTATGTATACATTGTTATAATGCATTACTGGGGAACAATTAGCTATACAATCTAAGCTGATATTTAGACACATATTTGAAAACTGTAACAAGAGAAAGATGTTTTTATCATCATTATTTATCTATTCCTCCATAATTACATAACTACATAATGCCAACTCAGTCGTCACACAATTATAAAATAGCTCCACATGGCCTCGTCATCAGTGAGCGTGAGATACTGTGGTGTGGAGGCCAATATGGTCAGATGCGCTGTTGCTGAAGGCTTGCTCACTGTTCATAACACTCAAACGCAAACCTCCGCGGGTGAAAGAATAACCCCATCTGTGTCCTCATGTCTGTCCTCAGAAGAACCTGTGTTTAACCTTTATTGAAGCAGGCAAGTTGATTACAAACACAGCTGAGGCAAGGACAATGCTGTCTAAATTATGTCCATGCTGTATTAGCGTAACTTTTCCGCTCTATTGGCACTGACATGCACACACTTATGTGCTGTGAGGCAAACACTTGGAGGTAGAGTGAAGACAGCTATTTTTATATATCAAAGGACTCAGGCTGTAGAGCAGTGATGGGATAAGGGATTGGGTGGAGAAATATTGACCGACCTCTCTCAGACAAACCTTCCACTTAGTCAGTCAGGGCTGTTGCCACAGAGATGACCCTGCCATCATTGACGCCAGGAGCGGTCCACCCTGCTGCTTCAGGGCCACATGTGGACCTTGCCTGCTGTTTTCAGCCTGACATACAGATGCAATCAGGGAAACACAATGCCAGGCCCCAAAGAAGCACACAAAAACACAAACACACTGGCTTTACATTTACTTGCTACTGGTTGCTATGCCATCACCACCCACAAGACATTCAAGGACAGCACTTCAGCTATTTTGAGGCTCACAAATAATCCACGCCACTCATGGTGACAAACTAGATCACTCAGCGAGGCCTCATACTTTCAAACACCTAAACCTTGTATTGATGAAATCTGCAAAGCTAATGTCCTGAATCACAATAAAGACCTAATGATTTTTCCACATCACGCCTACGCTGTGGATGAAAACCTTAAACCTTGGATTACATCAACAAGGTCAGATATTTGAGAAAGGTTTTCTTTCTAATGTCCTCAAATAACTAGAAACTGTAGCTCTGTCTTGCATAACTCAAAAGTTACTATTTAAGTTCACGGTATTTACCATTGTGGTGCTAATATGATAGAAATGCACAACTGTGGAACATTGAATCTGCCATTTGATCCACTTAATTTGATCCTTAGGGCCTAAACTAAAATGCTGTGGGACTGATTCCTGTCAATAAGATTTTACGTTAGTTACTTTAAATTGACAAGATGTGAAGCTAGTTGTGCTAGCACATTACCAACACACATATTTACACAAAAACGCAAAAGTGTCTAGTTACAGGTTATATGCAGTTGAATTATTTATTATGTTCAATATTAGGTTAAATTTAATTATTATGACCTTTCTTAAGAACCTTACCATACATTTTAAGACCTCACTGCCACTTAGAGCTCTAACTGGTTAGATCACCAACACGCTTTAATTTACCTTTTGCCTTTTCCACAGGCGAATGTCTTGGCTATTTCCGACTATGGTAACGTAGCTTGAAAAATATCTGAAATCCATTGGATATGGGTCAGCAGTAATTATGAGGCAGTAGCTGTAGTTGTAGCTTCATTTGTGGTGGGTAGGGACAGTGGTGGAGACTTGCATTTTGTGTCCCATAGCAGCTTTGTAGCTAGCATTTAGCTTTTAGGACATTTTGCAATGCAAGTGTTCAGCAGACAGTGCTGAAAACTTGCATCTTCCCACTGGTCAACTATATATAAAGGGACCATTGCATACTTTCAAGCAGCAGTCACTCAGTGGGTCAGTGAGCATCCATGCCATGATTACATTTAGGCCAACTTTAGTATACAACCCCTTTGAACAAATATATAAATGTAATACTTTGGAAATGCCATGTGTAAGACTTCAATACTTTTTAAGGACTTTCATTTCTGCCAAATCATACTGTAATTTCCTGTGACTGAAGTGTCAAACACTTGTAGTACTAATCTGGACTTCACAGTGTATTGTCAAAAGGGTGTTTGAAGCTTCTATATGAGATTCTGTATGAGAAATTACTGAAATGCAATATTTGAGATATGATCCTGACAACTGTTGTACAAGTGCAGTGAATGGGCATGTAGAATTTTAAGGGATTAGTTTCTATTCACACATTTAATTTCACTACAAACTTTGACATTTGAAGGGGTACTCTTGTATTTTGTGTTTCAATTCTGTAAAGGTAGAAGACTCAGGAGAGAGTGAGAGAAAAAAAAGAAGATCAATGTCCAGGCTTTTAGTCCTTTGTCTGAAACTGGATCCTACACTTCCCATAATGCAACTTGATACTGCCTTCTGATAGTCTGTCTGGTAAATGTCCTCGTCTTTCAAACACCACACACCAGTTTGTTACGTAGGCTTTCTGTTATACATTTGTACTCACCAGGCTAATCATCATAACATCAGCCAGAGTTACATTACCAAATTTAACAAAATAAGCACACAGATCTTAAATTGTAAGATCAGTGTAGAGCTCCTTTAATGTAAAATGTGATTAGTTATATTCTATACTACAGATTGGAGCTACATGACAAGCTTCCCCTTCTCTTACCCCTGGTGCTCCTACAAAGGACAATGCTGAGTGTTGCAGTAAAAAAAAACGCTGCCACAGGTTCCTGAATCTCGCACACTGTGAAATCTGAGGACCACAGGAAGTGGAGAGGAGCTAAATTCACTTGAGGGATTCATACTATACACTATATTGGAACAGCTCCCCCTTTTGGTGGGTCTGAGCAAAGCATTCTTTGGTATGATAAATCCTCAAATGTGGGAGTACATGTAAAGGATGGATGATGGCATCGTGTCTACCAACAACCTATGGCCATCTTGGCTTTATGACATGAAGAAAACCTAAGTTGCCATTTTAATCATGTGTGCAGTGTCTTTTGCTTGTTGAGTTATATCCTACCTTTGTGGTTTCCATATCAGTTTCTTCCACTTCTTTTGCTTGGCCTATCAGTGAAGGTAGAGAAGAGTAAGTGAGAGGTTTGAGTAGATTCTCTTCTTTGCTTATTCATGATATGAGTGCCCTGATGACAGCTGATGCCAACTAAAATGCACCATTGTGGATGACAGTCTGTAATGTTGAAATGGTTATGAAAAAAAGAAGAGACAGAAAATCCCTTTTATCATGATGCAAAATCATGCCATCATGTCTGCCACAGTTTCTAGATGTCCCTACAGTGCAAAACAAACATCAGCTGGAAAAAAATCATAAAGTACTGTATTCTTTGTAATAATCATTATTTTTAGTCTTCACAAATAGGTATGGACTTTTTTATATTGTGTTTACTGTAGCTGGTTTAAATCACATTTTCACTACAAAGAAAACAAAACAGTTTGCTTTCAAGAGCCACATTTTCAGTCATCTCTGCGCCATTATTTGGTGAGCACTTTAGTTTAAATGACAAGCCTGAACACGGTTGTAAAGACAGTACGTTCTGACATTTATTAGTAGTATAATTCCAATCCAGACAATTTTTTTAGATTAATATTTTACACAAAGTTACATGTAAATGTGTGTGTGTTTGTGTGTGTTGTTGTGTTTGCAGTATGCAGTCCTTTTACTCAAGTCTTACTGTTGCTGCCAGTGACTCAATACAGAGTGCCCACATATACCATGAATCACTGTCATCAGAGGCCCTCAACCACTCCTCCATCTATTCAATCAATTCATTTTTGCTGCGGCACTTGATAATACATTTGCCTCTCCAGTCAGAGCAATTTCTTCCCACTCCTTTACCCCTGACTAAGCTTCCCAGCACCTATTGAGAAGTTCCTTTGGGCTGTACAACAGCCTTAACAGATCTTATGCGCGTCAGAGAAGTAATTAAGTTTATTTTCTTACTGAAAGACAGGTGATTAACTGAGGTTTTTCCTGTTGAGATTAAACGTCATGTAGCTAATGCTGTGTTACTGCTTGAGAGATGCAAAATGAATGCAGACTGTATGGGAAGTGGACCCATGATGCTTTGTTCTCTCGCATGAGTAGGATGCAGAGGAGGAAAGGAAGCCTTAAGTAAGAGTAATCCATGGCCCCTTTGGAATAGCTAGAGGGTAAATCGATCACGTCTGCGATGGAGGAAGGCAATTCAGAGGAGACAGATTACAGATCACACTGCTTGATTTATGAAACCTGTAAAACAGACGTTCCATTACAGAGGAATATGTTTAAGAAAGGCAACCTGGAACTGAGGATTGAGTTTGACTCTTTTAGGGCTTTTGAAATTTAGTGCCAATTCTCAGAGGCTCTGAATGGCTAAAACACTGCATGGACCTACAGTGTTCAGCATATACAAACTGTGTTATTAATGTTTCCGTGATAGATTGATCTCTACCTAAAACATATTTAAGGTTTATCCCTGTGGATATGCATCTGCATAATGGTGCTTATTTGCAGAATAAAAAGCATTTAACGTTGGCCTACTGGGGTGGAGATGAAGACATTTAGCGTGATCAGCAGGATTGATTTGCTGATGAACATATGTGAATTACACAGTGAGTCACCAGGGGCCCTGTGATTAGTCAGCAGTGAGGGCCTGCTGAATGCAGACACATGGCCCACTCAGGTGGATAAAGTATATGCTGTCAGTTGATATGAAAAGCCATGTGGTGCTTTTTTGAGTGAGGAAGTGGGTAATGTCAGCCTAAATAATAAGTGGACTTGGAACAAATCACTAATGGATTGGTATCAATTTCATCTCCAACAGTGGACAGATAGACAGCCCCAGCTCTAAAACTGATCACTGAAAGCCAAAGACAGGTCTATATTTAGTTTCATACCATTCAATCACATTTGTGCATGGCATATCTTCTTGTGTAAATCCACAGTCAGGCAGATGTCTACCCAGCATGAAAACAAGACCTTTCACAGAAGCGGTGAGTGGAAGGGTGTAAGTGAAGCGGTAAGTAGAGGGGTGTGCCAGTGACAGACAGATTGTCTCCAGACAGGAATACTTAATGAATCACCTTCAGCGCAGGGCATCAACAGCTGGCCCAAAATACAGGACAAGATAATAACAATAAATGGTTCCAATAAATGAAACTCCTTAAAAAAATTGCTTTATACTTTTGCTTTGAAGTTCTATTGGAATTGGATAATTGAGTATAAACTACAAGGCACCCTTTTAAAATGGTTCCAATCAATCCATCTATCAAAAAAGGCTGCAGATAAAGAACCATATGTCCTGTTTTGAGGTTTATTTCTAAAGCAATTGTTTCCAAATTGGATACAGTACAGACTGATCTTATTTTTGCAATATACTGCATTATACTTTTATTACACTAACATTATCTGTCTCATATCATTCTCATTATTATCATAATGTGAACAGCCTTTTTTGCATTGTATGTGTTTTTCTGTTTTTTGTTTTGCTTTTAACATATTTTTTAAAATGTTGTGTGTTGTGTTGCTTGTTGACTGTCCTGCTCTGTGTGCCTCTGCAAATAGCCCCTTGGAGACAAATACAGTGTTTTGAATTGAATTGAATTGAAAATGGCTAGAAGCAAGAGGCTTCACTTAATAAACCTAATCACTAAGCTAAAGTTAAATTTAAATTTTTTTCTAGCATTCATGTAGCATCAAGCCATTCAAGTTTATATTTGTCATTTACTTCTGTCTCATTTTTAGTATTAGTTCTGTAATGTACTACAAACATGCACTTACTGAATTGACTTTTCTGCCATATAGGACTTTTAGGAGTTTTAAAAAAAGTTTTTGTTGATTATTTTCTGGCATTTTTGGATTTCATTGGAATTGAATGATAGAAAGGGCAGGCAGGAAATGTGGGATGTTAAATTCAAACCATGCAGATGTTGCAGTGTACTCATCTCAAGCAGCCACTAAGCTGTTGTGACTCTCCTACAATGTTATGGAGTTTAAACATCATGTTTTTTATATGCATTAAAATCTATGCACACCTGAGTGACAAACATCTAATGTGTTGCTTGGTAACAGTTTCTCTAAATCTAAACTGCCTTTTATTGCTTTTTTTGTTGTTGTTGCATCAGCGAGACACGTTGCAATATTCTCGATGAATAGTGCGAACAGGAAGACCTTTAAGAAATGACAGCATACTCGATAACACCAGACAGCATTTTGGGAACATGGGAACATTTGGATTAATTAGACTTAAAAGATATATCAAGTGTCGCATTGCCCTTTGCTGTTCTGTCCATCGCCAATAAGCTGTGTTTGACGACATTTGAGGTCACATTGTCAAATGTGCACCACGGGAATTTTTGTCTTAAGTGATGTAGATGAAGACACTAACCATTTATATAAATTGCAGATGGATAAATACAAATAGTTATTAGTTTAATGAACTGTAATAGTCAAAAAATTCATACAAACTACTTGCTGTCAATTTCATACTATAGAAGAAATTTGACATGTATGCTTTAATCAGGAATCACCTTTTTAAGTAAATGAGCTATTATAATGAATCAAAGTGTGCTTGAGCTACTAGCACTCTTTTTCTCAATCTTTAAGGGCTAGAATTTGTGATTCCTTTAAAGGCTAAAGAGATAGTTATGTGAGGTTAACATAGTAATACCTGCCAGGAGTATTTATTGCAGAGAGGTGACTTAAAGCAGTCCTGGACTACCCTGAATCCTGGTCGACATGCACAGTAAATCTAAGCAAATTGACCTTAATGGACCTGAGGGAGCAGAGATCACAGCAGAGATTTAGGAGGCCCAAATGGCAGCTGGACGCAAACGTGCATGTGAGTGTGTGTGTGTTTGTGTGTGTGTGTGTGTGTGTGTATGTGTCTGTGTGGAGTATATTACAGTGATTTATCCCACCAACCCCTGCATTCATCAGGTTGAGGTACTTATATGTGTTGATTAATCAGTTTGAACCAATCTCATGTTTGAATGAAACAAGCTTACACCCTTCCACACCTACAAGAATAAAAACGTGAACTACTAAATGCAGTCACAGATGATTTTTTACTGAATGGCAGCACTCCATGAAACAACAGATATAAAATAGCTAAACATGCATATTTATATTATTCTATCTCTATTCTATTAAACATGTGTCAATCTTTAAATGCTCAACCAACTAAAGCAAAAACAACAAAAAACAAAAGAAACAGATATAATTTATAATTAAAAGGCTGTTTTGAACAGAGTCAGAGCAGATGCATTTTCTCAGCAAAGGTCAAACAGAAAAGGGTCAGAACAATATCAGGGTCATATGAGTCATGTGATTTGGTCAGTGGAAGGTACATCAGTGCTACATTATCATTTAATTCAGAAGACAATCATAGGCTGATTATCAGGCATTGAGGAGAGTGGATTATATAGTATATAATGAAGCATATGCTTTATGTAGAAGCACATATAGTAGCACATTCAGGTACCCATTCAGGTAGTATTAGTTAGATTTTTGAATGCTTGCCTATATTTAAATCCTTGTAAAAAAATCCTGTATGTTTTATTCTACACTTTGTACTACAAATTGTACTTTTTTGCTAATATAAACATAGGTGGCGAGATGAATGGCATACAGTCTGTTTCATATTCATGTCATGCCCCTTCTTCTGTCTGCATGTCTGCCAAACTGCTGTTTGCCTTAACTTAACACTGCAGGGAAAGAATGCATTGCGGCTAAAGAAAGATAACAGAAATTAGACCTGACCTTGTGTTTGTGCATGGTGAACAGGCAGACACCATCCTGGCCTCTCTCCTGGCTCTCATGGCCTCTCTTCACTCACTGTCCCGCTGTTTCCTTGTCAGATTGTCACTTGTCCGGCATGCTGTCATCATCACCCAGCCTCATAAAATCCCTCCGCCGTCCTCTCTTACACAGCACACCCGAAACCAGTTGGAGGTAAAATAATGTCACGGGTCCAGACAATGAAAGTTACAAACAGAGGTGATACAGACGATACTTGTTAATCTAAAATGCCTGTTCGGAAGCCACAGGATGTCCAGACAGACAAGATGTCACAATCTTGAAACGAATATATCTAAACCGTTATTCTGGTCCTTGCCCCCACTGTATTTTCTCACAGCTTTTTTCAGACTACCACCTTTACATCCTCTATTTTAAAAACACTGAATTTCAGTTAAATGTCCAGGTGGTTCACAGCCTTGCTTCCAACCGCATCATCTCACATCTGCTTCGCTGAGCCATGGATGAGCAGTTGTACGAGGGAGGACGGGTCAAGGATGTGAGTGCTCTGATTGGCTGGCTGGCTATGGTGTGTGTGTGGGAAGGTCCCTTTGGTAGGCTCCCTGAGAACGGCTATGCTCGATAAGGGTGGTCCTTCAATCTCCTTTCCTCCACTCCCTGATTTATCAGCCTCCCTCCCCTGGTTGCTCTCCTTCACTTTATCTGTCTCTCTTTCTCCTCTCTTCCCGTCTGAACTGAAAGCTGCAGGCACGCGCTCACCATCCTCGACCAAAGCATCACGGCATCTCTGCGAGGAGGCACAGCAGTGATACAGTGACTGCACGCAGTCACATGAATACGGAGAACAGATTGAAACTACGTCAGGAATTCATAGCATCTTGCACACATACAGTAACTACCCTGGCTGAGTGCCTGACCCACATTTACGAGACATCATCATCGTCATCATAACCATCAGATGTAATGATATGATCTTGTGTGTAGCTGGAGCTGGACCTGGACCTGATGTGCAACTACAGAAATCATTAAAGAAAATTAACAATAAATGATCTGAACTGAAAGAAAAAAAAACTGCATTTAAAGCCCAACAAGATGTGGGATGTTAAATGCTGTCTGTATTTGAGACTGGCATGCATATCTTATAAAGGGATGGCTTGGCATTTTAGGAAATATAGGATGTGATGCATGTTTTCTTGGTACAATCGTAACAAAACCTGCCTACGCGCCTCTCCACGCCTCAACAATTAGCATACTACATCTTGTTTTATTTTAATCATACAAATATGTAAAGTTATCAAAAGGAATGAGGTTGCCTAATGTTAGCCTTCAATAAATATCAATCACATTTTAAGAAATTCTCACTACTACATAAACTATGCTAGAGTTTAACAATTATAAAGAAGATTCCAACTGGGCTTTGGATGAGTACAAGGTGTGAATACTTTTTGTAACTACTTATTACTATCTCAGCATTTGTGGTCTAGCCCCTTGGGGGACCTTGGATGAATGATGCTTACTGTAACTGTACCACACAGAAGGAAAGGATTTATCCAAATGTGCCTTTCCTTGTTTGAAAGTCATCTGATAGCTTGTTTATTTTCTGAGTATCAGTTAGTCAATACAATATGTAGGATAGATCTGTGCTTTTTGAGGCTCCTGCATGACGTAAACACTAAGATCAGATTATGCTGACCTCCGTCAATGGAAGCTAATGTCTCAAACCACAGACAATGGTCGATAATCCAGCAATTGAGATGTAGGAAGAGCAATGAGGACATTAGAATGATGACAGAAAGTACAAGCACGGGCTGTTTGGGAAAATCTCAGCAGTAGGACTATTGTACGTGACATCATAAAGACAAGATCAATTTTTGGCATAGACTCAACACCATTTATTTTCTTCCTGCTTTATAGATAAACCGACAACAACTGAGTCGACCTCTTATTTCAAAAATGCAAACTAGGAGTTTGCCGGTACTTGCATCCTGCCCGCTTCAGCCAACCAGAGGGCTTTTTATATAAATTATTTACAGTTGCCTTTTTAACAAACTAACTATTGATCTTGTACAGTTGCGTGATTCATGACTACGACAAAATCTGCAGTGGGGTTACAGAGGGTACAGTAAGAAAATAAAACATTATCTGGTTGTAGATCCACAAAATGTATCATACTATCAACACTGCAGTATGAAAATAGATAGCATATGGGATTTGGTTTCTGTGTACAGTAGATCTTTGTCATTTTTCATGTTCTGAAAGGCTGCACTACTGTCACAGTTTATATTGTTCTATTACAACACAATTATGGATAATATATATGCTTGGCCATTGTATATATATTAAAAAATAAATAAAAAAAATTAAAAAATAAATATTTTTGTGTCTTCTGGGTTATGTGCTCTATATTTTGTCACTATATGAGTCTAACTCATATTCATCAGATTGGTTAAGTATAAATAGCTAACAGTACAATTAGCATTTAATGAGTACATAATCCTAGCTCTGTTAACCCTTTACAACCCGACCACTACCTTTTCCCAATTTGATTACACTCTCTGGAGGTGTTAACTACATGGTAAAATGTGTAATTCAAGCATTATTTCAAAGATAATGCAGATGATGTGTTGTGCAGTATGTGCTCTTTCATGCTATGAGAAAGACTGTGGGAAAAGATTTTTAATTAGTCATCTAGAAGGACTTTCACGGCTGGTAAAACCAGCTAGGTGCATTTATTAGATAAATGCTAAATTAAACAAAAAGCAACATCTCAATCTGTACATTGCAACAGAGCCACCTATCCATTTGTATATTTGTGGATCCTGTGTTTCCATTCTACAGCAGAAGGCTGCTGCAACAAGAGACTGAGCCTGTAACATCTGAATTTCCCTCAGTTCTCCAAAATAGACACAACTAATGTTTGAATGACCAAACCAAAAAAAATACATTGACTGCTATAAAATAATCACAAAGAAAAACATACAAACTGCAGAAATAGACTTAACGGTTAAGTTGCTACAAGTTGATGTCAGCTACAGATTATTTGTAGACAGGGAACACAGACTGGGTTCAGTAAACCATTTCATGTTTGTGCGTTGGAGTACAGAGACTCCTAGTGGTTCAAACCTGGCTGGGGCCCACTACTCACCCAACTCGCATGACTGACCACTCAAAGCATATCAAACCAGACACACACATACCAGAACGTGCACATACACACAAAATCACCAAACTAACAGTGTCCACTCAGCTCAGAAAATGTGCCAGACAAACACCACTTCTCCTGACTAATCACTGCACGCACAGTGCACATCACACACACCCGCCAAAAAGCAAAGAGCTCTCCTGGTTGTCGCCTCATAGCAAGCAGTGATTGTTGCTTCTCACAGCTACACTTCATCTTAAATAATTAAATAATGCACAATATGCAATCAGTGCTGAGGTAACTTTATTAAAGCCATTCTTCCTTTTTTTTGCAGATTATTTATGATTCATTATTCCAGTATAGAAAGCCATAAAACACTTTGAGACAAATGTAAGCATAAGATAGATGTATATTTTGCATATTCAGAGCATGACTTTTGCAATATTAAATAAATCCACATTCATGTTCTCCTACACCAAATAACACGTGGAAGACCATTTGAAACATCAAGCAGTGCCCCTCAGACCACAAACATTACCAATCACCCACCTTTTCAGCTTGTGTCTTGAACCCTTTCCCTTCAGGACTGGCACAGTGCCTCTTGTGACAGCAAAGCCCTTCACACCCTTAAGAATCAAGTGTCTGTGCCTGCAGTGTGTGTCCACAGTGCTGACCTGCCACCAGCCGGCTGGCTAAAAGACTAAAAAGCTCCACAATAGTCTCCGACTCACAAAGCCCTGTTTGTGTTTGATGTTGTTTGTCCAATAAAAGCAAACAATGGCATTCCATGGCTTGCAACTGTATTCACTAGCCGGCCTCTCCAAATGTAAAGCGCATTCAGACACCTTGGTTGGTGGACAAAGCCTCGAATCTGTGTCACATGCAGGGGTGGGCGGGCCAGGGCAAATGGGGTGACAGCAGGGCCGGCCCCATAAACCCACCAGCCCACTTGTGTAGGTAAAAGAAGAGTGCGTTGAGCAGTCAGACAGCAGACTTACCCGATTTTGTCCGCTGCACTGTCAGACCTGCAGAACAAGAGAGGAAATTTACTAATGGGGCACTGAATCCACAGCTCAGATGAAATTCTTGTTCACTGTACTGCAACTTCAAGTACAACTAACAATAGTAATGAGTAACTAAGTGAAGAATTCTTGGCACGCCATAAAACAAATAAATAAATGGTTTATAACATACAATATAAGCTGTCAGCAGATTCGGTTTAAGACATTTTTTGTCTTGTAGACAACTATGACTCCTCCTATGAAGTATCCATTACTTGTATATACCAACTTTATGCTTGATAACATAACATTCATAATCTAGTCATGAATGCTTCCTTGGATGAGTTACAGTATAACTAATAACAAATGCAAGACTTGAAATGCTTATAACAACACTGTTCTCTTTTATACAGTGCTAATGTACTGCTTATATTTGCAGTGTTAGCATTGCATGCCTTTAATAAACAGACTACATAAATATTGCAATGTACTGTTATATAAAGCTATACCACGCACTATAAATGGACCCTGAGGTGGCACGTCTCACAGTATATAATCCTGATTCACGCCTCACAATCATGTGCTGCGTCATCTTCACTGATGAGTCATGTTACATGTCTTAGCAAAGTCACATTGTGATATTACATAACTGGATCTGCAGTTGTAGTGGAGGCAGTCGAACTTAGCACAAGCCTCAGATGCAAATACCAGAAAATGACAGCAAATTAGCAAACTTGTCTTTGTGCCCGTTTCATCAGTTTCTCTACTAAACCATTGTGGATACCATGATAAACTGGCAGCAGCAGCAATAATCATAGCTAGTGGTACATAACAGCCGGCAGCCTGCTTTCACTTCACCAGAAAATGCAGCCGCACGCAGCACACTGAGCCAACTGCAGCAGACACACAGTCAGACAGACGCAGTGAGAGTAATGAAAGCAAAACAAGACCAGACGGACATGGAGAAGGCGAGACAGGTAGAGTTCTGGACAGGCAGAGGTGCATCCCCCCCCCCCCCCGCCCCCACACAGAAATGCAGCTGTTTTACCTGCAGAGGAGACATGACATTCCGTGCCCTCTAAAGCCGGCTACAGAACGCTGCTCTCCCTGCAGCTGCTGCAGACACCCCTCACTAGCTCTCACCGGCACAGAAAAAAGAAGAGCGGCAGGAAATCCCATAGGTTTGACAGGTACTGTTCCTAATTCGCACGAGTGGAGACGCAGCGCAACGAGAGAGAGCGGGAGGGAGAGCCAGAGAGAGAACCATGGAGACGAGTGCAGGACAGAGAGTAAGAGTGTTGGTGTAGAGTACAGAGACACAGCTGAAGGCAAAGACAGCTAAGTGGGAGGTTGTTGCAAAGCTTAAAGAGGATTCCTACACATTTTCCATTTCAGAAATTTCTATTTAACTACTTTCTCTCTTTTGATAAATTAGGTATTACTATTAACATCTCTTTGATGAGTGTGTGTACAGTAACTATTTACGAATAATCCCATTTTATATTCTAGTTTTTGATACATTTTATAACTGGTGAAAAGCATCAGAATGTCAGATTAACCTAGAATTTGTTGTGCTGTTTTAAATTTAAATTCTGATAACTATTGATCCAACAATGGGATGAATACCATGCAACAACAAAGTCCCCGGTTTGATATTAACCTGTTATGTTCCATATTTGGTTCGGCATATATAGAATAAAGGCTAAAATGTCCATACACGTGTTAGAAATGTTAGCAGTGATTTGAATCTGATACTTCAAACACATATCAACATAACTGCATGTATGTGATGGAGGCCAAATCTGTGTCATACTGTCTATGTAAAAGTATTACAAGCACCATCTTTTTATCAAATCAAACACAAATACGACTTCGTGCTTACCACTTTTGCCCTTGAATCAGTGTAATTCACTCTTTACTGCTGGTATGTTCTTCAAAAAGTTCACTAATGCAAGTAGTTTTACTTTCCCAATACAACCTCTATCTGTCACCTGAGTTGGTTCAGTAAGTTTGTCTCTGACTGTACCTCTTTACTTCAGGGAAACCATATATGACATTCCAGGCTAGCAGGTGCACACACAGACACACAGACACACAGACACACAGACACACACACACAGTTACAACTTTGTAGATGTTTTAAAAGCAAATAATGAGTTTCTTCTGATGCAAATCTTGGTAGTTGGTGGAAGGTTTGAATTTCTATTATTATCTTTGTACATTTTTTGTAAGGAAATAAGTGACAACATCAAAAGTCAGAAGTAAACAGATGATGTAACACAGCAATACTTTTGTCTGACCATGAACACCAGTATGAAGAGAAAGTGCCCTCTGGTGGAGAATGCATGCAAGAAATGGTCAGATGTGGCCAGAATTTATGGAATACATTAACATTTTGACTTTTCTGTTGATTATTCTTTCCTCTATCATGTGTCTACACGTGACATTGTGGGATAGATAGACACATACCACATGTCCTATGTACCCTGACTTTATGATGAGTTCACTGGACTCAACAAATCATCAGTTTGAACAAATATTTGTAGCATTCATTTTCCACAATGACCAATTCCTGGATTTAACCCTCTGATTTACACATTTTCCATTTTTCATTAAAACACAACTGGTGGTTTGTGAGCAACTTGGGAAGTTGAGACAAAAAGGCAACACAAATACACACAAATCAACAGGAATTAATACACACTGCTCACCTCTCCTCTCGGATTAACGGCGTCAAGAAGCGATTGCTGTCATCTTCATGGCTGCTCTGCTGGCTGCTTTGCTGGCTGCTCTGCTGGCTGCTGTGTATCACACAATAGAAAAGTAAGCTTCAGTAAAAATGTGCTTCTATTAAACTGAAAAGTAAATCTGATTATGTTTACACATTTCCTGTTAATGTTATGTACAGTATAAGCCCTGTTGTGAGTTTCCTAATTGATCAGTGCCTACTTGCAAACAAAAAACACCTCAGTGAGTGCTTAAACATAGCATAGCATACAGTAAATAGACCATGTTATATACACTTGTCAGTTAATTTTTATATTTCATTCATTTTTAACTGCTTTGCACTATGTCACCTTATGCCCTGTGAGGTAAAGATGTCACAGTTTCTGTCACACTGCCATAAATCTCAACATCAGCTGTGCAAATAAACAGTCTAATATATATATAGCTACTGTCAATATAAGCATGACAGCTTGCTCCGTTTTGTATGTAGTTGTGCAAGTCCTAGACATGCACATATCCAGTAATAACACTAGAGGGGGCTATATGATACAGGCTATGCCAAAGATGGAGCTTCTGATAATACAGTAAGAGGGTTGTAGACTTATAAATGAATGCATGAGTCAAGAATAATCAATAAAAACAACAAAAATAAAGCTAAACATGAGTTCCTTCACACCCAGAAATCATTTTAAGTGATCTATTCAATGAATTACGCAAGTTCAACTTTATTTTCTATTAAATTACTTTCCTATTTCATGTTGTTTGATGTAAATAATATCAAAGTGGCTTGCCTGACATTTTTTTCACGAGAGATGACCTCCCTATTTTAAGATTCTGCTGTCATCTCTTTCCACACTTTGACATTTAAGAATAAAGCCAGTCTGTTAGGAAAGGTCTTAATTAATTCACACTCTAACTCTGCAAGGCACTATAATCTCTTTCCAACAGCATTCATGCTCTGAAGGAAGTCCTGGAGGAACACTGGAATGGACAAAAATGCAGATTTTGGGAGGCTGAGAATGTTTTGGTGCTCTGTGCTGTAGATACACTCTGAAAACACTTTTTAAGTTTAATAGTTATCTCTGTAGTTTGTACACTGTATTCATTCCAGTTGTACTGTACTTATTTAATATGCTGATAAGCCTTAAAATCTTATTTAAAAAAAAAGTGAAATATGGATATAGCTTTACTTATTTGGAGAGTGAACATCTGAAACAAATGACTTCACCATTGAGTTCTTCATTTTTCCCCAAATAAAATATAACTGTGAATGTGAATAATAAACATATAATTGTGAATGTGTCAATGTCAATACTGGGGTGCATTCAATTATACAATAACAGCATTATGGTTGAAATATGAATGTTTTCATCAAAAAAATGACTTTAAAAGGTTAGACTTAATATGCAGCAAACAGTACCACTTGTACATTTGAGCAGATGAGATTGATACATATGAAACTGTTATTCTAACTTTCTACCATTGCACAACTCAGAACAGAATCTACATTAAACATTATCATTGCCCTTTCAAGTAGATTATGTTTTGAATGATTCAGCTGCTGTTAGTAGATTTTTGGTAGAATATCACTTCAGCTCCACTGCCTCACATCTGAACTTATGCCCCCTCTGCAGCAGATGCCGCGTCTGCACACTGTTCTATCATATGAAAAACATATGCACCATACTGGCAGATGTGTTTTATTCAGTGTTTTACCCCTGTCCTTAAGTGCACGTTCATTTGAAATCACATGAACACTACGTTTACATGGCATGGGCCCTCACTAAATCACTCATTACTCATACACAATTGATGGAATATGCACTTTGAACATGATAGCAAAGAGGCGTAACAAAACATAGTGCTGCTGATTTTAAGACAACCATCTATAATATTGTCCAGAGCAGATCATTAATATTCTAAATATGGATCTATTTCTTATGTCAGTTAGTATCTCGTTATGATAGCCATATGATCTTCAAACATTTGTCAATTATTGTATTAGACAATTAAATTAAACTGCAAGCATTTATTGCATTTAATTGGCGTTGCAATAAATAAAGACAAATAATGCAATGTTGGTCACAATGTACTAATTTACCTTTACTAGAATAAAATGTCCTGATGATAACTGCTTATGTGGTGGATGGTGCCTCCTTATCCACGCTGATCTATCAATATACTGTGTCAATGATGAACATTGCAGAGATGCTTCAAAACGAAGGTTACGATATTGTAACCCTAGTTATATTAGCACAGGCGGAGCCCTCTACTGGACTCTATGGGTACTATACTCCACCAATCGCGTACGCGCGATGGCCCACTGAAATTTTGCATGTACGTAGCCGGCCGCTAGGGCGTGCCTACCTGACCCGCCTCCTTCGGCGGGTATATAAGCAGGTGCATCGCCAGCTGCCCTCATTCCACCAAACTTCAGCGTAAGGCGAAAGAGCGGCAGGGTCCCTTTGTAGAGGGCTCCGCCTGTGCTAATATAACTAGGGTTACAATATCGTAACCTTCGTTATATCTCACACAGGCTTCGCCCTCTACTGGACTCTATGGGTACAGTAGGCGAAGCCAGATTTATGTACTCCCTGCCGCGGGAGAGGCTCCGCCCACTGACCAGGCCAGCTACAGGTTAGGTACCAGACCCAGCCATCACTTTATTGATCTAAGCCGCCATGCGGAGTGATAACGGATCCAACCTCCCCCCAGTTAGCAGCATCTGGCTAGACTGGGTGAGGTTGTGGTCTAACCTCGCACCTCATTGCCCGCGTCTTAGTTGAGCGCGACCCAATGCCGGTGCATGACACCCTGTGGGGGCCGAGTATAAAACACTCGACACATCCCTCTTCTCACATGTCCTGTGACCCTATGGTGAGCACAGATCTGGAGAAGGAGCCTGACACGTCCAAGAGATAGAACCGTATGAACGGGCAGGGTGAAGACCACGATGCTGCCGTACATATGTCCTCAACACTCGCACCGCTGAACAGGGCCGCAGACGTCGCCACACTTCGTGTGGAGTGCGCCCGAACCGCAGCGGGCGGCTCCCGATTCGCTTGACTGTAGGCTGCGGAGATACCCTCACACAGCCACTTCGCCAAGCGTTTCTTGGACAAGGCTCTGCCAGCCGTCCCGTCACCATAACACACCAACAACTGTTCTGTGTTTCTGACGGTGGCCGTGCGGTCGACATAACATGTCAACGCACGTACAGGGCACAGGAGATGCAGTTTCGCCTCCCTCGAATCCCCATGAGGGGGAGGGTGAAAAGCCTCCAGTTGAATAGTTCTCGACCGAAATGAACTTCTTATGTTCTTGGGAACAAAAGAAGGGTTCGGTTTAAGGATGGCACCGCTGTGGTCCCCACGTAGGAGTAAACAACTCGGGTGGACCGACAAGGCGCACAATTCACTCACTCTTTTGGCTGACGTCAGAGCAAGAAGCAATGCTGTCTTGAATGACAACGCCTTTAGAGAGGAGTGTTCTAAGGGCTCGTAGGGGTCCCTAGTAAGGGCCTCGAGCACCAACGGCAATTCCCACTGTGGTACAGAAGTGCGTGCCACAGGCCGCTGTCTTCTGACCCCCTGCAGGAATCGTTTCACCAGAGGGTGGGCGAAGACTGGACCTCCGCCCAACCCCTCGTGGCATGATGAGATGGCTGCAGCGTAAACTTTGATAGTCGCGTGAGACAGCCCTCTATCAACCAAAAGCTGTAGAAAGGAAAGAGTGTCCCCCACTGGACATGTCAGTGGGTCCACTCCCCTTTCCTTGCACCACCGCTGGAAACCCAACCATTTTGGCCTGTAACAGGCAATGGTGGACCCAGCCCTAGCCGCCTGAATGGTTTGCACCACCTGAGCAGTCAGCCCAGCCCGCATCAGCCTGTCCCTCTCAGGAGCCAGGCCTGAAGCGGCTGGCCCAGGGTCGGCAGCGCCTGTATTGCGTCCGCCTCCTGCGACAGCGCCCCCTGGAACTGGGGGATGGGCCATGGTGGAGTCACCGCCATCAGGGTCAGCACCGCGTACCACGGGGCTGACCGCCGGTCGGGGGCCACCAGAATGACCCTCAGCCGCTCCACTCTCACTCTCTCCAGTAGCTGGGGGATGAGGTGGAGGGGGGGGAAGGCATAAAGCAGCCTTCTTGGCCATGGCGCGTGTGCAAACGCGTCCACCCCCAAGGGTGGACGGTCCTGCGGCCTCAGGGAGAACCAGAGAGGGCAGTGGGTGTTCGACCTGTCGGCAAACAGGTCTACCGTTGCCCTCCCGAATCGTGACCAGATCTGCTGCACCACTCCTGGTTGCAGCCTCCACTCGTCGTCCAGGGGACCGCCCCTCGACATAAGGTCGGCCCCCCTGTTTTCGAGCCCTGGAATGTGGAGGGCTCTCAGAGATTGTAGGTGCTCTGAAGCCCATGACCACAGGTTCTCTGCCATCACTAGCAGGGCTGCGGAGTGTACACCGCCCTGTCTGTTGATGTAAGCGACCGTGGTGCGGTTGTCGGTCCTCACCAGCACGTGTCTCCCCTTTAGTAGGGGACCAAAGTGTTGGAGAACCAGTAACACTGCCTGTAGTTCGAGTAGGTTGATGTGGCGTACCTCCCCCGGAGGCCACACACCACCTATCGCCTTCCCCAGGCAGGTGCCTCCCCACCCCTTCAGGGAGGCATCCGTGAACACCGCTGTGTAGGAGGTCACCCGTCCCAGCGGCGTCCCGGTTAACAGATGTTGAGGGGACCCCCAGTACCGCAGGTTGTCCTGCACTGTTGGGGGGACTGTCAGCAGCCGAAACTTTTGCCTCTTGAGGTCTAAGTGTAGGCCGGTGAACCATCTCTGCAGGCGGCGCATGTGCAACAGTCCCAGTGGAACCACCGGGTGAGCTGCCGCCATGTGCCCCAGTGCCTGCATTACTGTCAAGGCTGTAACACGTGAGCCCCGTCGCAGCTTGAGGACCTCCTGCTGCAGGGCCGTCCGTCTGGACTCCGACAGAACGGCCCTCAGTCTGACGGAGTCGAGCACCATCCCCAAGTACTCGGCCTGCTGGCTCGGTTGGGGGGTGCTCTTCTTCCAGTTGATAGCAAACCCCAATCTGGTCAGGTGCAGTATCAACTGAGCTGTGTGAAAAATGGCCCATTGTTTGGACCTGGCCATCACAATGAGGTCGTCCAAATAAAAGAAGACCCTCATGCCTCGGCCACGCAACGGTTGTAGTGCTGCGTCCACACATTTGCTGAACGTGCGGGGGGCCAGGGAATAGCCGAATGGGAGCCTGTTGTATTCGTAGGCTGTTCCCTGGAAGGCGAAACGCAGGAACTTCCTGTGTTTTGGCGCCACCTCGACATGAAAATAAGCGTCCTTCAGGTCGATGGTTGTGAACCAGTCGCCTGGCTGGACGAGCTCCAGCAGCTTCCTCGTGGTCAGCATGCGGAACGTTTTGCGACCGATACGCATGTTCAGGGCACGGAGGTCCAGGATGGGTCTGTAATCCCCCGTCTTTTTGGGGACCAAAAAGTATGGGGAGTAAAAACCTCGTTCCCTGTCGTGGGGAGGGACAATTGACACAGCCTGTTTTGATATCAGGTCCTGAATTTCCCTCTCGAGAAAATCTATCTCTTGTTGAGAGGATAGATTTATCGCCCGTATGCCTCTGAATGCTGGTGGGAGCCCGCAGAACTGGAGAGAATATCCTAGTTTGAGGGTCCTGTCCAGCCAGTTCGTCAACACACAGCTGCTTCGCCACTCCTCGTGAAACCACGTGAGGGGACGCGCAGGCAGCTGTGGAGCGGCTTTCAGAAAATTGTGGTACACAATTTCGGCCCTCTCCGCCGCCAAACCCGCCATAAAAGGGAGTTCGGCCCATGGGGGGCCCTCTGTGAAAGGGCTGAGTCGTTCCTGAACGCAGCAGGCCCGGTTTACGAGCCGCCGTGGTCGTCCGTGAACGCAACTCTGATGTCCGAGGCGGTGAGGCGACACCTGAACGCCTCTTCACCGTCCGACATTTTACAGTCACAGGAAAAACACTGTCCCTACTGCTGTCATTTTCTTCCGTGGAAATAATAACAGGGGAACAGGCAGGGTTGTTTAGCTCAGCTTCACGGCATGCGTACCAAGGAGAAACGCTTTTACTTTCAGCGAGCTCCACCCGGCGATTGCGAGGGGCCCGCGACGCCGTTAGCGAGCAGCTAGCCGCTAACGCCCGCCTCGCGAAGCGGTCAGAGGCCTTGACCGCTTGGACAGGGACTCTGACCGTTCCGCTGCCGTTTGGCGGGGGGCTGGCTCGTGTTAACCCGGCCGTTTCGATGTAGCGGCGCGGGTTAAACGAACGGTGCTGCAGCTGAGTAACGTCACGGTCTGAGTGCGCGTACGCAAGCTAACCCTGTCTTTGTTAGAAAGTGGAGCCTCGTCGTA
Organism: Scomber japonicus; assembly: GCF_027409825.1. Taxonomy (NCBI): domain Eukaryota; kingdom Metazoa; phylum Chordata; class Actinopteri; order Scombriformes; family Scombridae; genus Scomber; species Scomber japonicus. The sequence continues at coordinate 14,970,263 of NC_070583.1, forward strand.
GCCGGCGGCTAGGCGGTGGTAATCATCGCCTGTCAGCCGGTGAACGAGCTGCGCTGGGCCGGCCGTCACAGTAGCACTGTGCCGGTTAGCCCCGCGCGAGGCTAGCGGTGTGGTCGCTACAACCGGTGGGGAGCGATATTTACCTATGCATCGCCGCCGGTTGTAGCGCTCATATGGAGGGACAACCGCGGATCTTTCCCGGTTAAAAGAGACAACAATCTTCCGCTCAGCCTTGTTACTCACACAGGATGCGGCTGAGGGTGTGTGTTGTGTGTGTGCTTGAGTGACCGTGACCGGGGGGCCTCGTACGCCGGGCCCGCTGCGGGGATGCAACGGTGGAGCACACATTACCGGCAGCCCGCTGGATGGTGCAGCGTAAGCTACACCGACCGGGGCTGTCCAGCAAGCCGGGGGTATGGGAGGGGAGGATTTTGCGCTTTTAATGGTGTAACGTGTTTTAATAAAAACAGTTTCAACATTTTCAGCACGTTTAGTTACACAAGCAGAACATACAGAACCATAACATGAACCATGAGGGAGGGTGGCGGAGCAACCCGCTTGCGCCATTCCTCCCATTAGCTGTCATTTTGGTTGCTGTGCGCCCCAGGAACAGGACAGCTTCGGCCGGGGCCTCTGTCCGCTGGTGCCGCGTGCTGCGGGGCGAGACACGCTCGCCTCCCGTGGAGGGCGCTGCTGTGGTGGGGCCGGCGGAACCGGCTGCTGGTCAGCTGGGGGGGTCGCCGCGGAGAAGCCTCTCCGCTGGCGACGCTCTCTCCTCCTCGCCGTAGCATTGCGACGCGGCAGCGTCCTTTCTCGCTGCTTGGCGGCGACAGCGAGCGGCAGATGGCGGCTCAGCTGCGCCTTTTCCTCCTCCAGCCTCTTTAGCCGCTGTGTCACCGTGGTGAGAGAGCCAAAGAGGCCGTCTGACGACACTGGTGCGGCCAGGAGATCCTCTCGATCCCTTCTGGGGAGGGCGGTGAGGCCAAGCCAGACGTGGCGAGAGCCGACGACCGACAGCGACATCACACGCCCAGCAGCAGTAGCGACGCCCTGGATGAGGTTGTTGATCTGACCGACAGTACGGTCGAGACAATCAACAGCGTCAGTGGAAGGGGGGGCGTCACGCGACAGTGAAGCTGCTGCCGCGACGCCCAGCACACCCAAGTTGTTTGCTGCTGCTGCAAGTTGCGCGCCCAGCTGAAATATTTTGTCCAAATATTCCAGCGTATCTTTATCCTGTGGCAGCGGTGGTAGCGGCTTCCTGTGCCCTGACCAACCAGCTGACTGTGGGATAATGAGCGCAGCAAGAGCCTCTTCCAGCGGGGGCACACCGGGGAACACCGTCTCCGTTTGGCCCTGCACACGCAGGAAAGACGTCATACCCACGACCGTCGCTTTGGTTTTCAGCGGCTCCTGCCAAGACGCTCGCACACATTGCCAAATGTCGGGGAGCGCTGGGGAGATGAACACAGGTCGGGGTGGCTGAGCCGGGCCGTAAAACCCCTGACGGAGTCGGCTCACAGGCTTCGGTGGCAGCGGAGGGGGCAAGGGAAGCCCGACACACTCTGCTGCCGCCGTCATGACTTTCGGGAAGTCCAGCTTGATTGAAGCGGTGCCGGAAACAGCCGAGGCGTCAGAGACGGAGAGCTCATCATCCTCGTCCTCGTCTCCTCGCGGCGGCGGGCCGGGACCAAAGGCTGAGTCGGGCCCGGGCGGCGGAGCTTCATCAGGCGTTATGGCGGTGGTGTATGCCGGAGCGGCGTCCTCCTCCTCCATGGCGTCATCTTCTTCTTCTTCCTCACTGCCGTCAGGAGACAAGGTGAGAAGCGATTCGCCGGAGAAGTAGTCAGCTCGCTGCTGGCGGCGAACACGGGGAAGGTCTCGGCAGCAGACGCAGGCCGGGCGCCGCTCTAACCCGGCGATGGCGTGCTCTCTCCCGAGACACTCGTAGCAGAGTAGATGCCGGTCTGCCGGAGCGATGATGCCGCTGGGGCAGGCCGGGCAATGTCTTGTTTCCTGAAGCGGCGACTCCATCCGAGGAGATGATGTGACAGTGGGCACTCGCCGATCGCTGAAGTAAAAAGGAATGAGGGCAGCTGGCGATGCACCTGCTTATATACCCGCCGAAGGAGGCGGGTCAGGTAGGCACGCCCTAGCGGCCGGCTACGTACATGCAAAATTTCAGTGGGCCATCGCGCGTACGCGATTGGTGGAGTATAGTACCCATAGAGTCCAGTAGAGGGCGAAGCCTGTGTGAGATATAACAAGTCATTTCATCATCATTTCAACATCTTTGTCCTTCTGTTTGAGGAACTCACAGACTTCTAAAATAAAAATGTCTTGAGGTTTATAACCAATGTCTTGTTTTCCTATGTTGCGTTTTGAGAGGTCGTGTGTCTGAAACATTAAAATGCTTGGATGAGGTGGAAGCAGTGAAGCTTGGTGAAAGATATTGCACCACTTCCTCAAAATAGCCCTGCTCTTATCAGGCTGCAGAACAGCAGATTCCACTGAGTCTGCAAGCTTCCACTGTTCCCATACGTACAATCTTAAATGAATGTGCATGTGCAAACACACACACACACACACTACACCATAGACACAAAAGACAGAAACAAGACTACAATGACAAGATTAAGATGCCAGAGTGACAAATGTGACTAATTAACCAACCACGATGATAAGTATGAACACAAGAGCTCTACAAAGAATGACTCAATGACCAGAGATCATGCTCTACTTTGAGGTCAGAATGGATTAACACCGAAACATTCACGTGATTTTATCCCTTCCATCACAAAAGCTTTATGGATTTAAACCAATCTTAGTAGAAAATTGCTTCATCAGCATGAAGAAAAGATTAAGGTGTGTCAGGAGCTACACTGCATTAATTCATACAGTAATCTCAGAACCACTGTTTAACATAAATTCAGTGTTAACATATTTAAAATAACTTCTGTGCCTATAAGACCACACAGCAGTACTGATGCACTGTACTACACGTTAACCTTTCAACTTTATCTGAATAAATATATATTTAAATACTTACAGTGCTTTTTTCCGCTTCCATGGGCAGAATTCCATGTTAGCGTAGTTCACACTGTACTGAGCCCTCATACACAGATCACAAGTATAAATGGTCTGCTGTGTTTGTATATTAACTGGGCAATTTCAGCAGGTTTCAACCACAGCCCCTCTGTAAGTTCCTATGTGTTTACTGTGTGAAAAAAAAAACAAAAAAAAAAACATTTGTTGCAACGTTGAGTCATAAAGTGATTAACTTGCTCTAGTTTCATTCCTATAACTGCTTTGGCCAATTTAAGTTCCAATTCAAGTCAAACAATAGGATGTTAAATAGTTTATCATCACTCATTTTACTGGGAATGTTAACCAAAGCCACATAATAACTTTTCTCAGTTAGCCAATTCAGAGGGGCAAAGTGCAGGGTAGCCATGAGTGTCACTACTGCTGGAGGTAAAGGTCCAGTCTTGTTTTAGGAGTGGAATGAACAATAAACAAACTGAAAGACATTGTCAGAACAACGGGAAGTTTAAGACTCATTTGATTAGATTTTTTATACTTATTGGTTTTCTAATTGCATTAATCATAATATCTATCAGGCCTGAACTGACACAAATACAATCATATAGAAAGTGTGTCCTGTATTTAATATTTAAAAATGTGGTTTAACAGTATACAGTTCAGGCCCAAGTTCCCATAATATACATTTACTCAAGTAAACCCTTTACTAGTACTAGAGTATTTCTATTTGAGGCTTTATTTTCCTCAAGTACATTTCAAAGAGAAATATTGCAGTTTGTACTTTGCTGCATCCATTATACACATGTAGTTACTAAACCTCACAAAGCCAAACCTTAAATTTAAAACACAATTACATATTTCAAATGGTTTTCACCTAAAACTTAAATTCCTCTTTTGCAGAACAAGGCATTACTAAAAGAAATGACTTGCATTAAATGTTTCTTTGATTAAGCCTATCTACTTAGTACAGTTGTTTGAGCAACATATTTGTGGGTTATACATTATTCAGTATTTATTATTATAACCCTAACCCTAACACATCTCAAACTACAACCTTCTTTAAATAGTTAATTGTGCTGTAGGAACAGCTCGCAGTAGAACAGCAGGAGCTTCATCATACCAACTGTACAGCATTATCAGTGGGCATGTTCCTGTGTACCTGCATGTGTTCACATATGATTATTTGATTATTATGCCCTATAGGCAACCAGTCTTTGATTGAATGTCAGATTGTATTAAAAAAATCATGTACATGCAAATACACTGACAGCACCAATAAATGGATGTGGGAAGAAATGCGGACTTGATCAGAAACATCTTTCTTCATCAGTCCACAGGAGCACACGGTGTTCTCGCATCTTCACATGACAAAACCTATTTGTTCTGCTTCATCAATATTGAGTGAAGCTAAACATTAAGATCTGGATTATTTATGTCACTCAGACAAAGCCTGCAGCCTTTTTAAAAAATATGACATGTAGCTAGTAGCAAGGAGCAGACTGAGTAGGAACTATGTCATCTTAACACCACAGCACAGTATTAAGCTGAAGAACATTTCAGAGTCCACATATTACAGCCTGAGGGGGAGCTGGGCTTCAGGACATAATGACAGTATTTCACACTCAGGGATGCTGTCAGGGTTATGCGTTCATGCCTCTGGAGAGATGGTGTCTTTAGCTCAGAGAAAGACACATGGACAGAGTGAGTAATGTACCTGTTCCTGTCTGTCATCTGTTACCTGTGAGAAGTGGTCTCTTAGGACACAGCAAAGACAAAGGACAAAACACTGTGAGAAATAACTACTAGAAATCCAATGTTTCATCTGAAATAACTGATCTAGTCATAGATAGAGATTCCAAAAATCATAAATGTGGGCTACCAGTCACATTACTCAGAACTCATTCAAGTATAATGGTACAAACAAAAAGAAACAAAACAAAAAATACTTGTTCCATATGCTAGATATTTATTTTATTGTTGCCATGACACTGCAATCTGTGTCTCTAGCCTCAGAGCATCAAATAACTTCCATCATGAACCATGGTCAAGTTATTTCATGTTGTTTTTGAAGATCTGAAGGTCTCATAACCATTTTCTTCTTATGTTGTGTTTTACCATGATTATAATTACAGTCCACTAGAAATATTGGATATTTTGTCTAAATTCCTTATTATTAATTATTACCCCTCAATCTGTAAATACTCATGTGGCCCCTGCTGTTTCAATAAGGTCACTCACTTTACTTAGATTGTTAAAATAGTTCAACAAACTGAGATACTGAGATACATCTGTTCAGTATTTCCGCTACAGAGATGATCACCTACAGTAAAAAGGCACCCATTTATCTTGTTGACCCTGTGACCTTTGCTTTAGTACCAACGTCACATACTGTATCTCAGATGTAAGTATATCTCACAACCAGGCATCCAATTGAAAGAAATATATTGATTTTTAAACCCAATGACCTTTCCTCTAATACTGCTGTCAGGACCCTATGGTATTTCCTGAATCCTTTATTTTAAAAGCACACTGTGTGTATTTGTGCTCTCAAAAGGAAGTAACCTGTTAACCTTTTGGACCCCCGGGCGGTGGTCTGCTCTGAAAGGGTGTTCTTGTCAATATGTGTGTAACAGTTTTTGCTTTATAGTATCATTTTGGTTAGCAGCTCAAATGTGTCAACAATACTTTACATGTGTGAGGTTAGAACCTAAAATGAGCTGTACATGGTTACAATGCTTGTACTGGTTAAATACACACTAACTCTACATTCCGCTTTCTTAAAACTGGTGTCGTGTCATCTAGAGGTTTCATAGAAAGAGGATGTTTTCCTGCACTAATCTGGTCACCATTCCATATGACCCAAAACATGCTACCACACCATAGACCAGAAGATACTGCAGAGGAGTGCATCAAATCCACATGCATGAATCTACACCAAAAACAAGAAGAGGCCTGAATTGTCATGACAGATATTTGCAATAGTTTTACAATGTGAAGAAGTTGTTTTACTCTTCATAGTGAGCACAAGACGGTGATGAGAGAAGCGGCTGGAAGAAACATCACAGTAACAACCTAGTGTATTAAGGTGTGTGTGGCCATCGAGCTGCTTTCTGTTTAACCAGCATCAAACTGTGAAAGGTGAAAAGAAGCCTCGAGCTATACACAGGTCTAAATGTTCATCTCTTAAAATACCTGAGTTGACATGGCAACAACTTAACTCTGTATGAGTTAGTGATTCAACACATTAGTGCAGTAGCAGGAGCTTTTAAGCAGCATGGCGTAAGGAGGGTGTGGGGAGGAGAGAGGGAATGGAGAGAGGTGAGTAGGGAAGGTCCATACCAACCTGCTCTCACTGCCTTGCTCCTTCTTCTCTCGGACCTTCAGCCACTTCCTCAACAGGAAACGCTTGCGTCGAGGAGAGGCGCTGGGCGTGGAGCAGTTAGACCACGAAGAAGGGGCATCCTCATCACTGGATGGCGTGATCTCAATAGAAGGCAGTTGAAGGTATTCCTTGGAGCCGGAGTGGGACCGGGCTGTAAGGTGACCGCTGGTTAATCGCCCCCTTTCAGTCTCCCTCTCGCTGGGCACGTTCCTCATGCGGCGCATCTTGAAACGCTTGCGGCGGAGTGTCGGGGTTGAGGAGCTGGATCGCATGGATCCGTCTGACACAATGATGTTTCCTCCATCTGAGTATACCGGAGCATCGCTTGGAACGCTCACCTGGAGCGAGGGGGGTCTAAGAGTGTCACTCATGGTCCTGACCAGCCCTCTTAAATGCAAACAAAGCCCCTAATGCACTGCTTTTTGTTAGATCCAAGAACTGCAGATCAGTTCAATCTATCAACTACTGAAAATCTGAGAGGTTGAGCTTTAGTGCTGAACAGATGAGGCACAATTTAGATCCTTGACAATCTCTGGTGGGCCACACACAGCCCCCTCAGTTCCTCTTATTTATCTAAAAGCCCTCTTCATGTGTCAGCCAATGGAGTGAAAGAATGGCTGAGACGTCCTGATAGCAGATATCTTGGGTCTGAGTAAGGTCTTCTGCTGCTCCTCAGCTGTTGGTTGATATGTATCAGATCAGTTGTTGGCTGACAGACTGAAGAGCAGTCTTGCGGCAGTAAATTCAGTATCTCAGGCTGGGGTAGAGAGGGCTGGATTAGATAACAAAGGGGACTTCTGTTCTGAGAGCAGCAGATGAAACATGTATAAGGCCTGTCAGGGACTGTAACACAACTCCTTTGCTGGTCCTCCCCAGGGACTTGCAGGCCAAGTTACACACACTCATTTAGATGCTGGCTATGCTACTGTCCAAGCTGCCCAAGCTGTTACCTTAGCTGCCGTTGCTAATGCTAAAGAGGAAGGCACCTCTGAACACAGTCAGCCCTTGAATAATGATGCTGATGTTCTGGAAAGGCTGGGAGGTCGTTTGTTGTCACTTTGTGCTCATTTTGACGCTGCAGCAGCAGAGGAAGACACTATTGGTGCTGGTTGTGTCCATGCTGGAGGGTGAGGTCCGTCTTGTGCCCCAGTGCGTCGTCTCCTTGCGGTTACTGCCTACAGGTTAGAGGGAGGTGATAGGATTGCAAGGTACAGGCAAGGCTGAGGGTGATGATGACCAAGATAAGCAGCCACACTACACACACAAACACAGGCACATAATCAAAAAGGCAAGTACATTACATTCACACACACACCAGACACACACACACACACACACACACACACACACACACACACACACACACACACACACACACACACACACACACACACACACACACACACACACACACACACACACACACACACACACACACACACACACACACACACACACACACAGGCAGATACCATGATAACCAATCACTGAAAACAGGCAGCATTTAGGCAGCATTTAGGATAGGATGCACAAACAAACACAAACATGCTCACACATGCTCACAATCTGATCTAGTAAAAACACACTGCCCATATTCACCACCATGCACCAGCTCAAATGTATCAATCCCTAACACCTTTCTTCCCTAAACACACTTGTAAATATCCACAAACAAATCAGAAAAAAACTGCTTCATGGGTAAAGCGTGCCCATTAAATCTCTACACAACAATGAAGACATCTACTGACAAATACGAAAAAAGGAACACTCTCACTGAATGTTTCACTGAGGATCCAAAGTTCTGACTGCCTGTTTAATAATAAACTTTCAAGTTTTGTTGAGTGCAGGATGAGTGCAGGTGTCAAGAAAGCATCAGAAAAATAGCATCAGAAAAATAGCAGAAAAAAGGAAAACGGGGCATTGGCGGTGGGGGAGGATGGGGTGGAGTGGTAATAACCATCACATAGCAAGCAGTCAGTGTTGAGTGGGAGATTCAGATTAAAATGGTGCACCACAAAGTCAAACACTAAACACAACCATCTGTTTGTCTCATAGCCTATGCTATTGAAGCATCACTAGAATTATTGTTCTGCACATATGGCTTTCTCAGCTGGGCATCTATGAGGTGAGAAACAAATAGCAGAAGAAATTGTGAGTATGCGACTACAGAGCTACAAGAGTGAGCCATATTTACTATGGATGTCAACAAATATTCTAAATTTGATTACATCTTTAAAAAAACCCTCCAGACATTCGATTGTGAAAATTAGTATTCGAATGTTGAAAAAAAAAGCAGCACTGCTGCAGCTTTCTGCCTCACAAGTTCTCACATGGGCCTGTGTCGCTGCACTGAATGCACAGCATGACGGACAGGGACCCAACATCACTTTCATTGATAGAAAACTAAATGTAGGTCAAACTGAACCGAGCAAATTATTCAATGTAGTGATGGCAGAGAGTTGGACAGCTGAACTTGGCCACAGAGAGAGTGATTTCCACTCCGAGCAATCTAAAAAGACCTGCTTGAGAATATTTTGGGATTTGATAACTGGTATAAACCACCATTAATTATTAGTTGACATCAAATTACCAATCAAATGAATAATTAAAGCTAGTCCATAAAAAGTTATATAATTTAAGATGCAGTATACAACGTTTAAGAATCTGGGATGGATGAGAAAAGGAGACGATCCAGGAGACTTGAAAGATGTGGGACTTGACAAAAGCACTACAGACTTTGCTGTAAGGCCAATACAAAAATGACTCAAGGTTTCTGCCAGAGGGTTTTAAAGCTGCAGCAAAGCCTCTTAGGTAATTATTGATCAAATAAAACTTAATAAAACTGAAACTTGATTTTTAAGAACTGCTTTTTGTCTGTGTTCAACTGAAATGCATTGTGATGCATTCATTTATTTCCGTCTTATGGCTAACAACATTTAACCTCTTTCATTGTCATCATAACTGTGGACAAAAAGGTCCGGAATGAGGAATGGTCAAGGAAGGAGGGGACAGCTTACTCTTTTTTCCCCCCAACTCATTGTGAGGCTCTATAGCGAATAGCTGTAAATTCAAACATTGTTATCAGATAGCGAGTCTAATATTACTGATCCAGTTTAGGTTTTGCCCTGACTTACAGTAATTGTACTGTTTAAATGTCAATGCTAAAAAACCCTTTAATTCCCATTCCTGGTACAAAACAGGAAACCCTTCATGATACTTTCTTATTTTGTTTTTATTTCTCTTTTGTTTCACAGGAACAAAACATCAACATCAAGGTATTTCAGAACTAAAACTTTAGGAACTTTAACCACGTTTTCTTTATGTATAAAATTAAACCACTATCAGAAACCAACCTTATTGTGGTAGTTTAATAGTTTGGTAGATTTAAAAAGTATATATATATCTGAAATTGTCAACAAAACACAAAGATTTAACTCAGGCTATTATGAATTATTTCCTCGTATCATATAAACTATGAGAAAGTGATAAATAATAGATAATAATTAACAATTAATTTATTCCACATGCATTATTAAATTATAATGAACTCATTGTTGAATATTTATTATGACAGGTGTTATTAAATGAATTAGTGAAGTACTTTCTTATTTTATAAGCAGAGGTATCAATGACGCTCTAAACAAGGAGCAAGCAACTACAGTACTTACAAACAAAATATCATTTATGCATATTCTATCATACACAAACACACATCAGCACAACAGCACACACACTGTGTGACCTAGAGGTGTGGAAATAGGGAAACATCATGCATTAATGATGGCAAGACAGCGTTTCTCGTTACAGTTTCACACATTCTAGTAGCCTCAGGTCGTACTCAGGCAGTGCTGCGTTTGCTGAGCAGGTGATGTCATGGTTCAGCATGCGGGCACTGCAGAGAATTTAGTGAAGTGCTGATTCAAGGCACTGCCATGGATATTTGTGTTGATAGGTTTAGATTTAAGTAACATATGCTAATTTTTTTTCATAAAGTTGTTTTCTAGAAAAGGAAAACTCTGTGAAACACTGCACTCTATAACTGGAGACTGTGTTGATACACCTGTGCATGTACACTGCACAAAACATGTGCTCTATAAAATAAATATAAAAAAATATAGTGCACAGCAGGAAGCACCCTAATGGTCTAGCCATCTTGTGTCTCTGTGCCTTGTGCACTTTGAGTCAACAGATGGACCTACCGCAGAGAAGCTTTGCTGTTACAGCTGAGACAGAGATCACAGTTTTCCATCACTGTGATGGCTACACAGCAGAGAACAACTATGTGATTGCTCGCCTTTCACGCGTCATTACTGACCATCAAAGTTCTGCTCTATTGTTCCCCACCTCTCTATTCTTAGCACCGTGTCCCCGTCAGCACAATGTCAAAGACAGTGGGCAGATTACAGAGGCATGCTAATGCTGATTAAACAAATACTCATGAAAAAACATGCGGCACGAAGTGCTCTGATTAGTCAAATGAATCCTTTACAAGAGCACCAAATATACAACATGTGAGGATTGGGACATCTCTTTCTCAAGTATGAAAATAACTACTAGAATTAAAAGGCTTCCTGTAACAATACTGATACCAAGGGAGTCTACCTTTTTCCCCATCATACCTCACCACCCCATCTCAAATGAAGCAGCATCTTTAGGGACTGCATTATTTTTATCTACCACAACAAGTACGGGATAACGCAGGATTTTCTGTGCAGTCACTCAGGAAATCTCAGCCTATTCACTCATGCACATAATCACTAAAAATTTAATGTAATGACTATGATGTGACTGGCTGACCACAGCTGTGATACTAAGAGCAGTTTGAGGACCTGCTAGCAAAGCATGTAGCCAGGAGAGATTATATTTAAAAAAAATATAAGGTAACCAGGCAACAGCACCATAACTAAAACCTACTTCTAATGTTCACTCAGCATACTCAGAATCCAAACTATATATGAAAAAAACAGCAAGTTTGGAACATCAGCCCTGTGCTGCGGCAAATTAATATTAAACATTAATTAAGTTAATAACAGAGTATAATGTATTCAGTTTTATTTGTGTTAAAGAATTTCGCTCAATCAACAACACATAAAAGAAAGAAACTGAGTGAAATTTCATGTGTGAAATGTGAGAACTCATTTAACAAAAGTAGTTTTCAAAGGGAATGAACAAAAAAAAAGGAATATAAATAAGATGAAACAATATTTCCACATAAAATATTCATAACTTAATAATATAACTGTCATTTTCACGAGCTATGGTGCTATTGATGTGCAAAACGTGGGGTCCATGCTAAACAAACCCACTCTCCATGTAGAACGTAATCACTGAGTGCACCATGCAACACACAGAATTACAGTACAGTTATAATGCTGGTGGCATGATGGGAACACATTACCTACACTGTGCAGCTATGAAGACATTATAAACCCTGTACTGTAACATGCTTCAGCTCATATTACCTTTTCACTTTCCTGTTCTAATCTACAGTACACATGTTACTACTGCGCTACAGTCAGACTTGCATTTGACTGCACACACGCTGTAGATTCAAATGAAGGAACACATTGTACTGTGAATGACAGCATCCAAAGCGGACCACTCTCTTTCTTTGTGGAGCCCAAATCTGCTGCTGTGCGGTTCACCAGTCAGGGAAGTGATTTAATGCAAAATGGCTTCATTGAAAACATAAATAAAGCAGCACTGTTACTTTTAGTCATGAGTAATTATTTATTTGCAGCATAACGACTACAATGCTGGCAGGCATACCAAAAGACTTTCCTAAAGCTTTCTCACAAATGTTGACTGGGTTCATACTCGGACTTTATTATTCGACACAGCATCTAAATTAGAGCTGGTAGAAAATGTCCTGCTGTTCTTATCATATAAAGGGGCTGCTTCCTACTCCTTGGTCCATGTCTATAGAGACTTGCTGTACTGATCAAAACTGAAGCTTTCATCTCTTATTTAAACACCCTGCCTTCTAAAAATAACCTTGTTAAAACTATGGAAACAGGCGGAGTTCTTTGGTGAGGTATAAAACTGTATGTAGTATCATGTGAGGCTGTATAGGATGTTAGTTGAATTTGATGCAAAACTATGATGAGAAGGACTGAGACCAACTCAACTGAATCAAAATAAGATTGGATGATGGAACTACATGATGCTGATCAGAATTAGCAGCTCGAAAAAGAAAAATAGAGCATATAGTTGCAGAATAATGTCATATTTTAACACTTGTATGTTCTTGACAAAGTTCAGTATATTCACAGGGTTTCCAGTCACATTTTCATTTAGATGCTGCACACATGGTGGTTCACTAATTGGTGCGTTGGTACACAATATCTACCAGGCTCAATCTATTGTCAGTGCAGATTGAAGGTGAAAGAGAATACAACATGATTAAATAAACAGTAAAACATCCTGTTACTTTCTAAACGAGCCACTAAAGGAGAATATAATCATATTTTAAGAGGAGTGTGTCCAATTTGGGGAGAGGGGGGTTTTACAAACATGAGCCAAGGCTGGGAGTTTTGCACTCTGATCAGTATCAGTCTGAGCAGGCCCTACAAAAACCTAATAAAAGCAATAACACTAAATAAAAAAAGGCATTCACATGAGCTGTCAGCTCTGAGCTCAAAGCCGGTTTATGGTTCATAATTTTGAGACAAGGATAGATTGACTGAATTAGGTCTGATTGGCTCTATTAGATTTCAGTTTTATGGCAGTAATTAGGAGCCATTAAGTGATTTCAGTCAATGAAACGCAGACTAGACAGTCAATTTGGATCAGTCATGCTACACCGCCCCTCACATACGGTGTTGCTGATATGAGTGATGTGGACATTATGTAGCTGTGGATTTCCATCTGAATGAACTAATTCTGTCAAAATCTAACCTGTCTTTGTCTAAAATGGTGAATTCATTGTCAGGTTCATTTTTGCTTGAGAAGATATTGCTAATTGCACCCTTTTTTAGACATGTGACATACCAGTCCATGTTGTGAGAACATTCAAGTGCTCCAAGCCTCAAAATAAAATAAAAATCAGCAGGATGGTGTTGCTTTTAGAGCTCAAGCACTTCAGAATGTAAACTTCTGATCACTATGTTTCTTTATTTTTTACTTTATTTATGAATAAATGAATGTATGTATTTCTCCTAGTCAGGTATTACAACTGATAGCTGTTGAACCCTTTAGTTAAAACTGCAGAAAAGACTGCCACAAGCTGACACAAATATAAGACATACCCAGGAACACCATATCACACTACGACCACAGAGAAAACTCCCCAGGAAAACACAACCCACAATGACAGCAAAACAAAAACCCCATAACCTATAATACAGTCATTTCAATATAGGTCTTAACCCTTAAACAGACAGGATGTGAAAAATGAATTTGATGTTACTACTTTCTCATCTCATTTGCACCTAAGTAGAACCTTTCTACAAATAGTTTTAATATATTTTGGATTGTATGAGTTGTATCTCCACCAGGATACATTGCCCCTATTAAGGTATAAAAAAAATTGTCAAAATGGTAAGCAATCAAATGTTTTATTTGATAAAGAGAAGTGCTTTCCCTGATCATTAATATCACACATACTAGTTTCTGAACTGATTTGATCATTTCTATCAAAGTACAGACCCACCAAAAGCTTCAGTTCTACCAATTCAAGGCACATACAGTACAATTGAACAACCACCTTAACCAATCATGCTCGTAACAGGGTGTTAAAGAGTCTGTATCTCCTGGTGCATGTTGCCTGTTTAAGGGTTAATATAGGGCAGTATAAACTCTGACATACTTTACTCTACTCATGGTAGACTTTAAAATACATATTTATAGGCACCGTATATTTAATAATAATCAAAGCAATTATAGGTTTAGACGGAAATAATAAGTCAAGGTTTCTCACCAATAAAAAGCCTGAATAAACAGGACAGGAGAACAATACCATGCAAAGTGATTTTGCAGTGTCCAGAAAACCCTTCGAAATCCCCCTGAGAATTCTCATCCTTGAACACAATCTTTAAAACTACTTTATTAACCACTGACAACTGGAAGCAACAGCACAGTCTGTTCAACAACTGTCATTTCCTGTGGGGTTAAGAGGCATTTTCCCAGGCCTGACAGTCACAAACAGCTGAGAGGAGAGAGGCTTGTCGGAAACTGGGAGACATAAGTCTGTGAGATGCATTCAAAGTGGTCTTATTCAGAGAGAGCTTGCCAAAGAAACAGCCACAAATAGTTAAGGGTGCTAACTGCTCTCATTGGGTCCTTATTGTTTTGCTCCAACAGGCCTTTTCACAGTAGCAAAATCACCAGAACAGCATGTTGCATCTTGTTGGCTCACAGGTTAATCACCAATGGTTTCATGAGTCACCTGGACCTTGTTTAAGGTGGAGGGTTAGTATCCAAAAAATAAAACATGTGCAATTTGTTTTTGAGATGCAGCAGCTACTGTGTAAGTTAACAAACAACCACAATGCAACACCCAAAGTAGATGTTTGCCAAAGCATAACAGTTTTATTTCCACATACTGTATATGTTAAACTTTGTGTGCAGCATACATACACCCCATTAGACAAAGCAACACATTGCAGCCCCCCCATGCATCCAATTTGTGTGCAAGGCTACAATACACAAACCCCAGGGATATGAGCTGGATGTTAAAAGGAAACTGAGACCAATTCTCTCATCAGAGTTTGGTAAAGATGCAAACCAAGTGTATTTCCACAATGTTGAATTGTTCCTTTAAAGAGGTCTTTTGTTTCCTTCTTTTTTTAAAATAGCTTCTCTTCAGCTTCAAAATGAAATGAAATGAATGAAAGGACAATGTTAGAGACTATTAATTCAGCTAATTATAGCTTGATAAGGAAATCACAATGCACCCACACACTCTCTCTCTCTCTCTCACACACACACACACACACACACACACACACACACACACACACACACACACACACACACACACACACACACACACACACACACACACACACACACACACACACTGAGTTGAACAAGATCCTACTGAGGCTAATGGGGAATTGGGGATGCATTGAGGATTCAGCTTGACACAACACTGGAGACATGTCCCCTTAGATAGCTGGACAGCAGTCTGTTAAACTCATTACCACACAATGTTCATGAAGACATCTGTCACTTCATCAAAACAGGTAGATATATTAAGCAAAAGACGTCATTTCACAATAGTTTTAAAAGTGTCTGAATCAGAGATGATTTTGCATTGCTTTTGCTTGTTTCTGAAATGACCTCCCATAGCCCAACTCAAACTGTACAGTATAATTGATTTTTTCTGTCATCCATGTATGCATGTAATTAAGCACTCTTGTAGTCTTCTCCCAGCTATGGCCTTAAGAGAAGTCAGCAGCTCCAAAATGTGCATCAAATGTACCAGTGGCTCCAGATGTCAGTAGGTTGCCAGCAATAAAGAGGTCATTTAAATATCACATACACTATTGGCCAACTTTTTTTACTCAAAGTTGAGTGGCATTGGAAAAACGTATCAGATCAGAGGAATGTTATTAATAAAAATAAAGCACAAAAACTATTACAAAAAGGACTAGACATAACAGGGTATAGGGTAAATGTGAGGT
Source organism: Scomber japonicus (assembly GCF_027409825.1). Taxonomy (NCBI): domain Eukaryota; kingdom Metazoa; phylum Chordata; class Actinopteri; order Scombriformes; family Scombridae; genus Scomber; species Scomber japonicus. The sequence continues at coordinate 14,986,313 of NC_070583.1, forward strand.
TACCATGTGTTTTTCACTCTGCACTGCATTTACAGGATGTTGCATTTGCATATGGAGTTGCACAACTGCCTTTGAACTTTCAGAGCCGACCTAGACTTGGCAGTTGGCACAGAGTGATATGTGTCTGCTTTGACTTAACCACCAAAAAGCGAAATGCTTGTACAGTACAGGTGACTACTGTACAAGCAAAGACTTTGCTTGTTGAGGACTAAATTATGAAAGTTGTACAGAAAAAGAAAAAAAAACTTGATGAGACCATGAACACTATTAAATTCACTATTTAAAGTGATGGTTAAATCCAGAGTCAAGGTTAAAGGGACAGTTTACATTTTCTGAAGTGGGGTTGTATAAGGTACTTAGTCAGTGTATTACATGCAGTAGATTTGGCTTGACATGCTCGTAGCTTGGAGAGGCAGACAGGAGTAACAGCACAGAAACTAAACCATAGATCTTGTGTATTCTTATGCATGCTAAGCACTGTGTTACGCTGCTGCAGTGTACACAATACAGAAGTTCTACAGATGAGAACATTTAATGCCAACAAAGCAGTGCAAATATTCTAAATATAGCATGCACTTGAACTGATAATTAACTTTTAGGTGGCGAAATTGGTTTTGCTGATGGCCTCATCCACAGCAGTGCATTGCTTCGCTTCTGTGACAGAAGGCTTTTCTTGTTTTCTAATCCAAGCTGGGAGCCGGCCGACCCAAATCTACTGCATGTAATATAGGCCAAATGACTATATGGATAAGTACCTCCTATAACCCCACTTCAAAAAATACAAACGATCCCTTTAACCCATGGAACAATTGGGAATATTGTTTGACTGGTGGGTATCAAGTTATGACATAGGCCTACATGGACACATCACTCTTTTCAGTACAATCAATACTGTGCATAGTACTTAAGAGTAAAGAAATTAAAAAGATACTTAAATAAAGTACATTACAAATCCAATATAGGAGTAAAAATGGTAAATGTGGTACACTACACAAAGCGGAACCCGGAATCGAACCAGCAACCCTGAGAATTGCGAACAATCAGTGTTAGTCGTTATCAAGTTTACGCTTTTAAAAGCTCCTGTTTACAAAGCAGGTGCTGCATGGAGATCATTTGGCCAGTCATTTCAGACAGAGAAGTTTTTTATAATGAACGCTGCAAATGAATAAACCTTTATGTCTCAGACAGGCAGCAAAGTGCACAAGAACCCGCTGCTCACAACGATGCAGGAAATTACACACAGGTCTCAATCACTCTAGATTATGACACATCTGTTTATTACTATCGAGGAAACACAATCAATGTGCTGTTTACTCGGTGTCCTATTGTTTAATCAATGTCAATTTAAACTGTGAATCTATGAGTTTCCATCTGTGAGTTACAACCTTCTGTCTCTATACCGACCTAACTTTTCCATTTCAGACTTGTAAAGCGCGAAACTTTTATCGACATATTAATACTCTAAAGAAAGCTCCGGTAAAAGTCTGACATGTCTCATCAGTGTCTGAACTGAAGTGAGTTTTACCTTCGACCCCCGCTCGCCAACTTTCACACAGCTGTCCATCCACAAGACTCCACCGAAGCCACAGGGAAACTTCAGCGGCGGTGCTCATCCATGCTGGCAGGTGAAGTCAACGCGGTGAAGTCGGAAGCTTTGTTTGCCCGGCGGAATAACAAACTGAAATCAGTGCATCTTGTAGGCGGAGACCCACAGCCCGTTACTTCACGGATGAGAGCCGAAGAGAGCAGACCACTGAGCAGTGACCTATCAGTGTCTGACCAAACACCACAAATGACCTCCCTTCTTTTAACCTCTTACTAGCCCGAGTTTCTGCCTTCTGCCCATAAGCGACCCAGTTTTGAATCTCCAGGATGAATGATGTCATTATTTAATAAATGTATATCGACTGTGTGGATCAGGATTTACTTGTTAGTCTGTTAAATATCAGTAGTGAGACCTAAACACTGAGGATGGAATTACAGGGGATCACTGCACAGTATGAGTCATTCACGAATAAATAAGTGAAAAAATAAGAAATGAATTCATAAAAAAACCTCAAATTACATATTTTTTATTTTTTTACTCAACACATTATCTCAGGTTGGACAAAAGGATGCCAACCATGAAGACAAGGTGACTGTATAAAATGTTTCACTCCAGGAAAGACAATACTACCATAGCTTTACAGATTGTTTTATGTTTATGTGTATACCAAATTAAGCATTCATTTGTGTGTTAAATTGTGTGTTATAATGTATAGTTGACATTACGTATACAAATATACACTACATGTAATTAATGTTGTGAGTATGGGCAAATTTACTATTTACAGCTCTTGAAAATCTCTATTTCTTCCAGCAAGTGCTACTACTACTACAGTTATGGTATGTGCAACCCTCTGCTGTGATGATTTACAATAGATGAAAGTAAATAAAATGCTTCAAGTCAAGAGCAATTACAATTTTTACGACTCAGACATTAAAAAACACACAGACACAAAAAAGACTTTACCTCAAAATCACAGACTATGAAATAAAAGCTGTAGAATGAACAAAGGCCAGGGTAGACATCCGATATCAACAATGGCAGCAACTAACTTCTGCAGTGTGATGGAGAACTTTGAGAGTGTGAGTAAGATGTTATGTAAGATAATATTCATATCTACTAATGTTCACTTCAGTGTCTGCATAGCTGCACACAGAAAGGCAGAGAAACACACCAATAGAGCGCTATAAAGAGTGTTATAAAGTCCATCACACTTTATAACATGTACTGTGTTTATGTCATGATACAAGCCATGTCAGCTCTCAGATTATCACACCCTGTAAAGAATTGACAAAATTGCAATGCAGATGGCCATAAACATCAAGGACCCTCGCTCTACTCATGCATGCCCTCATTGTTCTTTCCTAGTTCTGAGTGAGTACCAGAGGTATTTTGACACCTCTAGATTCAACTTTCATTCAACACTCTTCAGCACAGGCTGGCCAGTTTCAAAAGATGGCACAAAAGACAAAGATTACAGCCAGCAGTGACTTGTTATGTCACAGTTCATGAAGCCTGACCTTTTCTGCCTCTTTGAGAACAAAGGGTTAAAAGTTACAGACAAACAATGTGGGCAGTCTGTCTGCCAGTGTGTGATTAAAACTGTGTATTTCCATGCCTCCCTTTCTGAGTGTGACTTTTGCTGGAGCCTAGTGCATGATGCATGCAGAAGACTGTTGTCTGGCAGAAACAACTTGGTTCTTGGATTCTATGAACAGCTTGAACAATGTTTCTATTGATGGGAAAGTGACAAAGAAAGAGAAAGAAAAGAAGAGAGACAATCCAACAGATGAGACAGAGACAGATCTACAGTTCTGATAACAATCAACATCATTCACTGTCACAAAGAGACTTCTAACAAAATAAGACTTCTGGGAAGGCTGGCTAAAGTTATGCTTGTACAGTTCAAATTTGTCAAGTTTTTTTAAGTTTGTTATCTTGCAGGTGTTTTTTTCTCAATAGTGATTTAAAGCAACTACTGTAGGATAATGTGACTTCCATTACAGTGCTATTTTGCTATGCAGATTAATTTATTATATTATGCAATGCATCCAGTGTTTTTTTTTCCCTCTGGCCAACTAAAACACCATTTTAACTCCCATATCTCATCATAAACAAGGCTCCCAATTGACTTCTATTAGTCTGCTCTCCTGAGGCTACATAATAGAGCGGCCATTAATCTTCTATAACTGGAACTTCAAAGATATGTCCATGCCTAAGAAAATTGTGGAGAAAATCTTTGCTATCCTCAGGAAAAAAAAACACAAAATTGCAACCAAATATCCACATACACAGTATTTTATAAAGCTGCACAAAGCACAAATGATCAGAGATACTAAAGACTGGTTTGCTGAGGCAGTTAAATGGGCTTTCACACTTGCAGTGCTATTACTGTTACTGACCCTCTAGGGTAATGAGATTAAGATGATTTCACAATGAATAAAATGTGTTGTTGTTTTTTTTTCATTTGGATTTAAACCAAAAGTATATTGCTTGCTTGTGGAAAGAAAGGTACACCATCGTTTAAAAAAAAAGTTTGACAATCAGCCTGAAATAGCTACTGTTTGATAAGACTCCAATTACAGTGAAAGGGTTTCTATTCCTCTGAGCTGTGAGGAAAAAGGAAATCACTGTAGGTGCTGTTGTTGTAATGTGCAGTCACTGAGAGTAATTCATGGCACACACACAGTAACTACTCTGGCGTTCAAAGACACCACATTACTGCCAACATGGCTGCTTATGACATCATAAAATCTCATGTCAGTTATCCATTAGCCCACATGCAAAGAGTGGTTGACGCATCTTTACATAAGCAGAGGGAAGGCAAAATATAATACAACATGTCTCATTTTACAGATGAAATTACCGAGCGTGGTGCAGCTCAATACACGTCAGTGATTATACAAAATCACTATGATTCATCTTGTATGAAATTTCAATTCACTGTCCACCACCAAGTTTCTATTACTGCATATAGAGAGTGATGAATGTGAATGAGTGAATGAGGGAGTGATGTAGGACAAAACCAACAGATCTATCACAAAGTGTGGCTCCACAAACTGTCTTAAAAACTGAGCACTGTGTGTCATTTCATTACTTTGTAGGGTGTTTCTGTTACTTCATCCACATTCTGTACATTTTCTGATGCACATAGATGTATTTAAGAACATTTTTTACATACCCTGACATCTAAAACACATCACGTGGCAGGGTGTAATCTTTGTCACTATTAGTTTTATGACTGATCACGATGAGATTCATGGGAAAACTCATGGAGAAAGCCTGGCAGTTGAGGAGAAGGTAAACTTTTACATCCTTGATCTTTCAATGATTAAGAACTAACTAATTTAGCAATTTAGGATTCTTTTCATTATTGCTAAATCTCACATTTCTTTTTTTCAATCAATAAATGTATTGTTTTGTACATACAATGCCAAAGATTATCCTCAAACAAACATATATTTACTTTGTTACGTTATGATAAAGAAAAACAGTAAAACTCATATTTGAGGAGCTGAAATCAGAACATATTTAAGAATTTGTGTGAAACATGACATACGACCAATCAATTATTAATTTAATTATAAACAGATTTTTCAGGAAGTCAGGTTTATAATATAATCACCTGTAACACAGTGCAGCTGTGAGGTTCAGTCTGTTGGCTGCACTGGTAAACAAGCCAGACTATACATTTACTACTTCACTAAATTGCTGCGTAAAGCTACTGTATACTGCACAGTCTGCAATTGAATGCTTTTATGAGTCTGTTACTGCTGGAGAGAGTATGAGAGGGAAAAAAATAGAAAAAAAGAAAGGAAAACGAAACAGATGGAGAAAGTGAACGAGAGAGACAAACAGTGGCAGATGTGTTACAGGAGAATCTGTGGGCTTTGCACCACACTCGGTGAAGTAATTGCGGTATGTTCTGACATCACATTCATCTCCAGCCGCCTATCAGACAGCTCCAGAAGAACGAAGGGAGAGGAATCTGTAGTGGTTATTTTCTGCTCCCCCTCCTTCCTGCACTGCTTCATGAAAACACTCTTTCACACAGTTTGTGTACAAGATAAGGTAATAAATTTACAGTACAGGCGTGGGAAATAGTGACAAGTTTGCTTGGTTTCCATAGCAATAACAGGAAGATGAATAGTTGTTAACTGCTATATTTAAGTTTTAACTTCAGATTATCTAAGTTGGTTTTGTCTATGTCTCCTTTGACAAAAAAGCTGCTGGATTGATCAAGAGATTTATTTTTAGCTCACCACATTGAAATCATGTCTTTCTAAAATACTTTACTTTACTTTGGGAACGAGGGTGATTTTATCGTCATGAATTCCTTGGTGTTTTATGGAAAATATCTTAGCTATGTTCCTGTATAAAGGACAACCAAATGTGCATAATTATCATTAATATGACGTTGCAATCAAGAAGTCATTAAGCAGCTACTTCCATACATGGGTTACAGTCTCATAAAGGTTAATTATTTTTCACCCACAGTTTCTCGGAAGAAAATTACAAAAATCCCTCACTAATGGGGCAGAATATGAGTGGGAGGACAGAGGTTTATTATTAATGTGTGTCATAAGTTTCAAAAAACAGTCTTTTCTTAAGCACCCACCACCCTAATGCAGTTTCATTTGACACTAATGCTGACATGTCATAAAAATGACACTGGAAATGCAGAGAGGGTGTGGGAAACAGAAAAGTTGTGCAATTTACATGTAATTGTCCAGGGACTGAAAAGTAACTAAACAGCATCATTGACATTGCTTCAAAGGAATTATTTTACACATTGTTCTAAAATGTTTTAGTTTATTAGGACATAATTTCAATTTGTGGATATAGTATCATCATACCGTTGTGCCCCTCCAATTTTGTCCACCCACACTTCATAATATAACGAACCGGATAGCTTAAAGGGGAACACCTCACTGAACTGCACTTCTCTCCTACAGGACTACTTTACTCATGAAAGAAGCTGGCGCTGGAGTTAATAAGACAGCTTGATGTTGCAGTTACAACTGGTTACCATTAGATGTTACTATAGTGTGCATATGGTTTTCTTGACCCTGCAAATGCCACTTTAGGAACCTATCTATCATTATTAGTTTCATTTATAATTTAACATGCAAATCATCTATCCGCAAAAATCCCAGACCCACATAATATTACAGATAAAACCTTGTTGGCCCATCTGTCTACTGCATTTCATGGACATTTGTGAATATTTTGGCAGTATGGTTTGAGCTGTAGACAGTATGGTTTGAGCTGTAGAGTTAGTTATTTTACATTTAAGCAGGCAATGATTTACCCTGAAATATCGGGTCTTAAAACTAATAAATGATTCTTAGGTTGCTGTATTGCTACACAGCAGACTGTCTGGAGTAACTGCAACAACTTGAGTTACATTAACAATGCTACTGATTTATTATACATAAGGCATACTTTGAGTTCCCAAGCCACTTGGCTCAGACAGGCATAAATCATTAGAATATTCTAAGAAAAACTGACATTTCAGTTGTATCCAGAGCTCTAACTTAGAAGATAATTTAAAACAAACATGGTTCACCTGTGGCACTGGTGAGAGGTTAGTGGCAATTCTGCATTTTGAAAATAAAGAAAATTATTCAGGAAATGTGAGATACTGATAACATATGTAACTTATGTTTTATTTATGTTATTGTAATTTGCATTTTTCCAACATGTGAATGATTCAGTATGTGGAATACATTTCTTTTTTTGCTGCCATTTTTAAAATCAGCCTGTCACTAGCTTCATTTAATCTTGCTGCTGGAGTATGCATCCTGAGTATGTACACAGACAGATGCAAATAGTCTCACTAATGAGGTTCCAAAACAAAGTCAATTGAGCATCCAAACAAAGCAAGGACAAACTTTAATTCATCATTTTGTTCTGGTGGCAGAAGCAATGTGAACACGGCTAACGGAATGAGAAATGAGCTCAGTGTTGCCGAAAAGATTGATTCAAATCTCTATCCATAGTTTTATTCCCTTACACAGTACAATCAATCCCTAAGAATATGGCAAAATGACATTCAGAAATTATGGCCTGTCACTATTATAGATTAACCAGCTGTGACTCAAGGATAACAAAGTGAATTATACAATTTAGTTTTTCCTCTTCTGTGATAAAGTATTGAGTCCTCATGTTGTTTTGACAGTGACATAAAACTATGCTACTACCAGCACAGTGGAGTGACTGATCTAATAAAATAATAATAATGACAGGAGAAGGGTATATGGGCTTCATATAGGGCTTTAAATCTGCATGTTGGGTCATAGCAGTGAAGTGGATGACTGAAGGAAGCAAGGCTGCTTATTGTTTGATCAAGCTCACAGCCAACAACTCAAATTGTTTGTTGATTTCAGTTCTTCAGTCTCTTTTGAAAAGCTTCTCTTGACAAGCATCCAGTCCTTTTCACTGGGTGAATATGTTTCTTTTCCATTATTTTCTTTTTGTTACAGGATGGCATACAGTATGCAACTGAGTCTGCAGACAGGGACAGGGTCTGCTGTCTCCACTACACTCTGAAAATAGTCTTTGATAAAGTGTGATGAAGTCATCAGAGGGGAAATCACACTCCCAGAGATGTGAGACTGTTGTGGTTGTGTCGTTGTGCATTGTGCACCTCAAGCACGACTTTACAGTTACTTCAACTTCTCCTGACTCACAGAAAGGTATTATACAGATTCTATTGAATAAATAATCTTGCAAGCATACATTTAAAAAAGCTAAATGTGATCATTGAAACAGTATATCAGAGAATCATGATCATCATTTTGGACAAAAAAAGGCTGCCACGCTGCCAGAAGAAAGTGATGATTTACATATTCAACAGATCATGATTTGATTCATCTGACTCAGTCACTTTCAGAAATCAATAAGAAGTCAAACTATTGTGCTTAAAAATAATCAAGGAAATGGTGCTGAAGAGAAACCTGACTGTGTGAGATGAAGACAGAAGCTGGCGCTATTACTGCTATTAAAGAGATAGATTTTTAACTGTTGGGGACCAGAGGTTGAGTCAGTGTCTGTACAGTATGGTTCCCAGTGGTGCTGCTTCAGCACAGATAAAGAGTCTTGAAGTTTTCAAGTATGTCTACCTTCCAGAGCTTCAGTTCACGCTGACTGACATACAGTGTGAACCTCACTGTCTGCTTATTACACTGTCTGTAAATGGCTGACAAAGCATCAGCAATATCTTTCTGATGGCCATTTACCACCCCTTTAAGTTCATAAACATGTCTGCTATAGATATCATAGGATAAATTCATATTAAGGAAAATAAACTTTATACAGAAAATATTTTAAATGAATGAAATCATGCAAGAAAAAATTAAAAAATCAGACAGGAATGATGAAAACAAATTTCAATAAATTTCAATAATAACAATGAATATTAAATATGCTTCAAGTTATCTGCAACATGATTATGCAAAGCTAAACTTTCCCTGGAGCAACAGGCTCTTGAAATTATTTTATAAAATTTGAAATAGATTTTTATACTGTAAACTGACAAACAGTAGGTTATAAAATAATTAGAAGAAGGATTAAATCTAAGTTGAAGCCAATAACCCAACTTGGTTTAAGCTGAAACCTGCTGACATGACACTTCACATATAATGCTAAACTTTCTCTGTAGCCACATGGTTAAAAGTCCACGGTTCAGGGAGAAGCAAATGCATATGAATTATTGCATACTTTTATATTCGCGGTGAAGTGAGAGAAAATTTGCAATTGCATGTTTTGGCTGTGCTGTTAATAGTATTGCCACCTAAGCATGTGCAGGTCTGAAATCATGAAAATCTTCCTGTCCTATAGGAAGTCATGAATATCTGGTTCAACTTATGAATAATCACTATTTATTAATAACTCATAGCCCTCCATGTCATGACATTTCAGGCTGGATGCTAGAAAAAAATCAGTGTGTCAGGTAGTTTGTGGTAATTTCACTAGTTACATATATTTCAGTAATACTGTATGTACCACTGAAGAACAACAACAGACAACACCTGCATTATTACCTAATAGTGAGACCCCATCTTAGACTGTGTTAATATAATACTTATTTTGTGCTTATATTCTTAACATATTTTTGCTGAACACATACACGGTGCACACAGTGGGAAATGGGGGGTCAGTATGGGCCCATGGTACATTTTTAAATTAATTTACCAGGGAATGTACAGTACTTTACAGTACAACAGCAAAAAAGCAGGTGTTATATATTTACAATGCTGTTATATTGGTCTGTTATCTTCTCATATTTAGCATAATTCTTTACATTACGTATTTGCATGTTATACCACATTTTATGGAGGAAACAACCAACTTGATATCTGTCAAGAGACTGTTTTTTATAAGCAAGCTCATATTGTTTACCATGACATTTCAATGTAAAAAATGTTTTAAAAAGCAGTAACATGTGATTAAGCAGCCATTGTTAGGAACTAACAGCCATCTGGAAACAGCTACATGTTGGTAATTAGAGCCTTTCCAGATACAGCTGAAGAAAGTGTCAAAGATATTCAGCATCTCTCTCTGAGGACCACACTATCAACTGCTCATTAGCACCTAAAGGAGAAAGGTTTTACTTTTTGACATTGATGGATATCTTCAATTTTGCTCGGTTTTCCTTCAATCAATATGCTGTTCTATTGGTTTTTATTTTTTTTATTTTTTTACTGTACATCCCTAATTAGTTAAATTAAACAACCTCTCTGACTTTACTTACCACTTGCTATGCTACAATGAGATATTGATTTATAAAACAAAACACACAGGAAGTCAATATTTTGCTAACTATTCTTTCCATAACAGCATTGTAATGATGGAGCACCCTAGAGCACAGCATAACAAACATGTGAATATGAGTCAACAGGTCCCAGTCCCAGACTCCAGGAAACCAGGAATTCATGAAATTTGTACTTAAGAGACACTTAATATCTTATATAAAATATTAAGTGACTCACAAGACTCACTTCATATCTTATTCATAAACCCTTTTAGTGTATCATCTACAAGCCAGAACCTGTTCATAGTGTAAAATTATTTTTTTCCACAATTACCTACTGAGTTTCCAGTAAGGTGAACTGAAACATTTGCAGTTATTTGCAGTAATGTTGAAAATCACCATCATCATCATCATCATCATCATCATCATCATCATCATCATCACCATCATCATCATCATCTTGCTTATCTAAATGCTGGTGTAATTGGGCAGAAAATACAAAGCAGAGAAATGAAAAGAATGGCAATCTTATGATTATGAAACCCTTTTTTGAAAACCACTGGAATACAGAGATCTAATTAATGATTATTAATAAATACAATTTGATAGAAAACATTTGTTCTTGTTTGATGAGTGTGTCTGAGCTCCTGACAAATACATCTATGATAGAAACTATGGGTGCTACAAGCCAGAAAAAGAGAATGAAATTGCTACATTTCAGCTGTGTTACAGGAAGACAGGGATTTTCTAAGTTATAACATGACTTTGTCCACAAGTAGGACTATAGAGCAATATGTTGCAAGTGCAAGTTAGACCACATTTTGTCTGTATTGTATACCAGCAGCACAATATACATCCAACAAACGTAGCAATGCATCAACAAAGAAAGTGAAAAAGGGCTATGAAGCAAACATCAATGTAAACAATGCTGCTTTTAAAATATTTAAAAAGTTTTATGTACAGTACAGTGTAAAGTTTTAGGCAATTAAAGTGAGTGAGGCTTATAAAAATAATTATTTATCAATTACATCTATATATGCGTGTAGTATAGAAAAACAAACAAAATCAAATCTATATTTGGTGTGACTTCACTTTTCCTTTCAAATAGTGCCAGTTCTCTTCAGCACACCAGCACACACTTTTTCATGGCACTTTACATATTTTAAGCATCTTGGAAAACCTGAATCAGTTCTTCTGTGGATTTAAGGACTCTGTTGCTTCTATCTCATGTAATCCCAGACTGACTCCATGATGTTGAGATCAGGACTCTGTGGGATAATGTAATCTGTTGCAGGTCTCCTTGTTCTTCTTGTCACTGAAAACAGTACTTTATGACTCTGGCTGTATGTTTGGGGTTGTTTTCATGCTGCACAATAAATTTGGGTCCAATCAGATGGCTTCCTGACGGTACTGCATTATGAATAAGTATTTTATCTAGAGTGGCTAAAACCTTTGCTCAGTACTGTACATTTGTTTGTTAGAATTTAAGATTACGAAAAAATTGTGATGTCATATAAACTTTCTCCAATAAGATATTTTGTCAAGTTAACTTTACAAACGACAAATAAAATATAGTAAGATGTACAGACTGTCAGAACAACAGACAGATGATCAATTAACCGACAGATCAAAGACATTTTTCAGCTACACTTAGGATCAGCATCATTTAACATGGCCTCTGTCCATATAAATCTGTCATCATGGTCCTGTGCTCGCTCTGCTGTATTGTTGTAGCTGGAACAAAGAAATGAATCAGTCTGACAGTGACTGCTTAACAAGAGCCACAGTTCTAAAAAAAGCTGCCTGGACATTTGTAAATACCTATTAATCAAGCTATAAAAAGTGGAATGACATACTGTAAAAAACTGACAGTCATACCAGCTTAGCAACACCACTAAAAATATGTTTTGAAAAGAAAAAATTACACCAATTTCAGCTTGTCTGTCATCCCTCTGACCTGTCATACAGAAAGAAAGACATGGATTTGAATCTGGACCCATATGACTCAGACTCATTCTGTGTGACTAACATGATGATCTGTATTTAAATAGATTTAAAGAGGTCAAAAAAAGAGAGAGAGAGAGAGAGAGAGAGAGAGAGAGAGAGAGGGAATAATTTTCTTTACTTCCCAGTGGGGATGAAATCTGGCAGTTTTCAAATTAAAGACTTCTCCCACTTTGGAAATTCTAATGACTGACTGCTTCATGAATTTAATTTGTTCATGCAATTCCAGCTTCAACATGGAGCGAAAATGAAATGGCTTATTCCTTTTGATCTCTAATTGTAACACACATGATTTTATTAACTAAGTCTGATCATATAGGAACCTATTGAACAGCCCTGTGACACCATAGCAAACCAAAATATGCCAACGACTCGAGACTCTTCATAGTTTGTAGTTGCTTTATATTAAATGATAAAAGACAAGGATCATTCAAGATACAGCAACAACAGGGTAGAGTGTCAAACATTTTTTTGTACTTTTTGCACTGTTTGTCTATTTTTTTGTCTTTGACGCTCTATTTTAGTTGATGTTATGCGTAGCTTCCAATTTGAAGACAATCATCCAAGTTGTATTCTCATCTTTGCAAGCTGCCCGTCATCAAACACATAGGTACTGCACTGATATTTTACTGGACCTAAAACCATGATAGGTGGTGAACATTAGAGGAACATTGTCTTTTTTGTGACTTCAAATACTCTAATTAAATATGCAAAATTCTGGTGACACAATGTTTTACATGGACTTATAAATGATTCATGATTGCACAGTTAGCTGAGACTGTAAGAACAAGTGAAATGTAAAAAAGGAGTACTACAAGTTACATGATACTCAGTATATGTATCGATGAGTCATATAGCATGCACAAGATTGGTCTCATTAATTTTTTATTTTTTTTATGATTGGAGACAAATTTCTGTTGTAGCTGAGATATGAGTTGTAGGAGTTTTGGACAGATTCATTAGGGTAGCTCAGCAGCCAAGTGTACCAGTGTTGAATGTTTTTAATTAACATGGCATAACTCCATGTAGCTCACCATTCTGAGGCAGATTTCATTTTTCATTTTTTTTTAATATATGACAGCCTTCTGCCTGCTTGAGCTTCCTTGGTATGCATTAGTCTTGGCTGTCTTGTAGGTAGCTGGTGGGCAGGGATGTGCTTCATTATACTGCAAGACCTCCTATACAAGCTCCATTCTCACAACGTATTCTTCTAACTTCCTCTCGCTAGCACGTGACTTTGCTGTCTACCACATCCCAGTGCTTTTTGCAGTTTGGTTTATTTATGTGTCTCATTATCTGCTAAAAGCTTGGTGTCACCCATGCGAGCTGAGATTTGCAACATATTATTTGTGCTTGCTTTTTAGAAACATTATGTCGCACCTCAAAATGGGTCACTTGACAATCATCGACACATTAAAAACTGATGAAATGTATAATGACGCACAGAGTCTCATGATTTTTTTGAACTCTGTTTACTGTAGTAGGTTAAGATTTGAAGCTTGGGTCTTTGAGGCAGAAAGGGAATTATGGCTTAACTGAAACACAGCAGCAACTGTAAGTAAATAAGCAAATTACTCCTGCATTGACTAATAGATTGTGCACAGCCTACTGGAACGGCTAGACTGTTATAATAACTGATATGGTGAGTTACTTTTTGGTCAGTCTGGTAAGAAATACAGGAAGCACAGCCTGAGGGTCTGCAAAGATCAACTGAGACGTAGAAGACAAAGACAGATTTTTAAACCACATCAAACAAAAAAGAGCAGAGAGCAGGAGACAGGCCAGTCAAACAGGACAAAGAAAAAAAAAAGGTTCTAGCAGTAATTGGAAAGGTTTCTGTCAATGGTATTCCTGAGAGGTTTAATACCATGCAGCGCTGAAGAGGTGAAGCAGTAAGGCCTTTAGACAGGAATCCAGGCACATTGGACTCCTGTGGTGGTACTTAAATACTTAAAGGTTATTGCTAGTAATTTTCTATATTTTTCTCACTGCCACAAAATCTGTTGTAAAGAGCCAAACCAAAAATGAACTCTCCTACTTAAAAGTATTGTGTGTGTATACAAAGTCTGATATTTCTTATTCCTCTGTGCTGTAGAGCTATGTTGTTGCTATCTTGTTAAAAACAGAGACATCACTGCACTGGTCACATGTTCTTTCACCCTGAGGAGGATGAATAAGGTAGTTTGTTTAGAAAGAGCTTTGTGCTACATTGTAAATTTTTCAAAGACCTCGAGAACAAGTATCAGGAGGTGAAGGAACATGTCACCCAATGCAATGGTGTGCCTCACTGACATGTTTTCAATAGTCTTTGGGCAACAATAAAGGTTTAAGCCACAGAGAAATATGATATATGAGACTATGGATACACACACAACACTTGTAAGTACGATGAATTGTTGGTTTGGCTCTGCACATGAGATTTGTTAACAACAGGAAAAACATAGAAAATCACCAGCCTTTCCCCTTGAAGGAACGGTTCACAGTTTGTCAAGTCTGTCTTAAAACAACAGTCTGGTGCCCATATGAGCACTGAAAAGAGATTTTCGTTACTGTAATCATTCCTCCTGTTCATAATGGCTATTAAAAGATTCACAGTGTGTCCACACAGTCATTTTGTTCAAAAATGCATTTCAAAATTGATCTGAAGCTTATATATTATTCAGCAGTCTGAGTTTGTCATAATAAGTGGATATCTGCCACATTTACAGTCTTTTTTAGCACCAAATTCCCATTTTTTTCATTAGACAGTGTGTCCTTGTTGAGCTGGGGTGGAAGTATAGTAAGAAAAACAGGGACTTTGGCACTTAAGAAGACTATAATGTTGAAATATATCCACTTAATTTGACTCATGTGGATGGCTGAAGCTTCATATTAGCTTTAGATAACTCTTGAAAACATTTTTGCACAGAAGAAGGAGACTTGTGCCTCCCATCACTTACACTGTAAGTGCATTTATGATCAGTATTAACAGGAGGAATGACTATGGCAAGAAAAATCTATTTCAATGTTCATTTGGGCATCTGACAAGAAAGACGTAATAATTGTAAACCCATTCCTTTAGACTGTTTAAAACTAGCATGTGTGATATGTCGCACTTAACACATTTAAAGTGTTGATGAACAAAGCCAATCTACTAAGAGAGTGATGTCAGTGACACACAGATGCCAGTACCCAAGTTCTGCCTGTGAAAAGGATGTGAGACTCTAACCTCTATCCTGTTTAAATGTTTAACTGAGAAGAGAAGGACTGACTCTCTTGTGGTAAGAAAAGATGTGTTTGCTGCAAAAATATATTGCACACAGGTGCATCAAGTCTGCAAACTCCTTTTGAAATTGGAAATATTGGACATTTGTAGTCATATTTGTAGGTTTCCTGTGAATGATTACTATTTCAGGACACCCTTTTTTCACTTTTTAAGATTTCCTTTTAAACATACTGTTAATTTAAAGGGAAAAGATGAAACCAACAAACTTCTCAAAGTAAACATGACACACAAAAAAAAAAAAAAGAATGATAAAAATCCAATAAGATTTACATTTCCAACCCCAGTTGTCAGACTATAACCTCTTCCTCCTCTAAGTCCTCCTCCACCTCTACATCCCTGCTCTCATCATCTGCCTGCCAACAATTATGTTGATTCCATGTTTTGGGGCTAGAGGAGAAATCCTCCAAAACTGTCTGGGCATCTAATTCTTGCCTTCAGCATGCCAAATATCTGCTCCACCAGCACTGACAAGCTGAGTTTATAGACACAACAGTACTGCTCCTCAGCACTACTGTGGGGTTTAACAGCATGGATGAGATTCCAAGTCTCCAAAGGTTATCTGCAAACTAAAAGTGAGTTTAATTTTCTATAATAGCTAACTCTGATACACACAAAAGGCGGAGAAACACTCTACCACCATTTGTAATCTGAATGTAAATAATACATGCAAATAACAGCTCTAGCAGATAACTGTGGTTTGCAGGAAGCAATAATATAAAAAAAATGTCTTCTCTCATACAAGATTCATAATGGCGGCTGCTAATAATAGATTGTTCTGTGCCCAGCCCCCCGGTTGTTGTTTTTGTCTCATCCTCTCTTGTGTGACGTACTGTAGGAAACTAGCTTTGCTTGTTAGTTGCTTGTTAATTTCCCTGGGGTAAATTAAGCGGTTTCCTTGCATTAGCTAAATGATCACCAGATATTATAATTTTTCTTCCTCGATGAAAAACCAGGAACACAGAGCAGCAGAACTGAACTAATATGTTACATAATATTCAGAACACTGATAACTTAATACAATTAACTCAATATAACGGTTGGAGATGTAAACAGGAGAAACAAATACTATTTCCTAAATGTGGACTTTTTAAATGACTGTTTAAGATCAATTTTCTGTTTGCTGTCTGAACCTGTTAATGGCTTTCTGTCAAAATCCTGTTTTTAAAACATCCTCTAGCCAAGGGTAGCTGAATTTCTTATTTCCTTATATACTTTTCTAGTCTATGCATACTCAAAACTCTATGATTAGTGTTAAAGTGTGTCTTCTATTTTCACTCACTATCTCCGGAGATAGAACATCTTTGAGTTGCTCATTCAACTGTCTTAAAAACTACTGCTGTAAAATCTTTAGTGGATGCTTTAAAATGGAGAATAAAGACCGCCACAAGCCTTTCTTACTTTTAATGTCAACATAGTAGTAACATCTTAGACTTTATGTGGTGTAATATCAAAACAACTTAACTGAAATCAGGTTTCATCCACCATATATTCAAGCAAAGCACTGAAATAAAAACTAACGTGCCGTATGAGACAAATCTTAAATCAGACACAGGCCATTTTTAAATTAAAATGAAAGTCACTAAGTCATGACCCATTGTGTAGAAAGACGTGCCACTAATTAAATAGTGAACTAAATAAAACTCAGCATGTCCCCTCACAACTAGAGTCAATCAGGCTTATGGTAACACCTGTTAATACCACTCAAACATGCCAGCTATGTTAACCCTCCCAGCGTTTGATTTTTATTAGGGAGTGAGCAGGTGTTTAGTAAAGGAATGCTAATAAAGATTGCTTATTAGCACTGGGATTACAAGGAATACAGTTTCAACACTCGTCTCTTCAGTGCTGGATTTCATCAAATTCATACTACAATTTGGCACATTATGTGAAGGAAAAGGCTTTAGAGCTGAGCGCATGTAACCACGGTCCGCACAACAGAAATACTACAGGAAAGTGCCACACTGAAAGCAAAAAGAAGAAATTATATACTCTCCAGATGGTGACTGTGTCAAGATAATGATAACGCAGTTGCTCACAGGAAGGTGGTGAGGGGTGAAGGCCAAAAGAGATAACAATAATTTAGAGGCAGGAATAACAATGGGGCTATCAGGATCAAATAACATCTATGAGATTAAGCACAAGAGAGGCTAAGAGTCAAATCCAGACTCACATGGGCCATGGCAAAAAATAAGGTTATGAAAAGATGAAGTGCTAACATGAATAATGCTGCATTCACATGGAATCAGGCAAACGGCAGGCGGCAAACCGGATGTCATTTTAGTGGATGAGAGAAGGACGGTAAAACTTGGGCGAAGCCGGCAAAGATCCCGTCGACGGCAACGGCAGACGGCAATGTTCAAAGACATTCAAAGTTAAAATATTTGAACTTTTACCGTCTTCCACCACGGAATTCAGTACCGGATGTGACGTTATGGCATATCTGGATCCAAAAACTCCTGCCAAATGTATTACATGTATACAAACACTAAATAATACACAAGTATATATTTTTTATATTTTATTTTATTTACTGTAAACAATATGACAATACGAAACATGTCACGTGGGTCTCGTTTGGCCACTGTGCCGTTCCGTCGGAGTGATTGTTTGTTTTTCCGTTCCATCCAGCAGATGTCTCCCGTCTCCCGTTTGCCTGATTCCATGTGAATGCAGCATAACTCTTTCACTTAATGTGAAATAAAAATGTGAAAGATACTGAACAAACAAGTCAGAACCTGTCAGTTTGTGACTCCAAGGAAACCGAAACAAGAATGCTAAAAATATGAGAGTAATCAATGCAAAAAGGCAATGCAAACCTGATCTTTCAGTACAACACAGTCATCTCTAGAGGCTTCAGCAGGGCCCTAATTTGTATGATAAACATCACTACAAAGGCCATATTCTAATTGTAAATTATGACTGCAAACCTCTGCTCCCTGCCACGATTTCATACAGTGCACTCACAATCTTAAAGATCTGTTAATTTGGCTGAAATTGCTATAAGCGCACCACTGCAGGGACTGCAAATCATCTGCTGTGTCTCTTTGTCTGCCTGGGAGATAGGAAGTCACTGCATCCTTAATCTATAGGTGACTTCCAGCGTGGACAGTAGAGAGCAGGAGAGTGACCCTGGGAATGCAGTTGGAGGTAATCCGACATCAATCTTCATACTGAGCACGGTCAATGAACGCTAAAAATAAACACATTCAACTGACAGTGACAAAACACCACAGTTTGAACCATGCACCCTCAGACACCTCTTTACAGATGGCTACGGTACATATTTAAAAGACTAAAGATTTTGTGATCCACTATAAAACATAGTATAGTATGCTGTGTAACAATGATGGAGAGAAGACAATGCTATCATGAACTCATGCACAGAAACTATGCTCCCCACCACTGTTAGAAACACAAGCACAAGGTTATTAGATCAAATATTAAAATACTACACTGTCCTGAAGGTAACATTAACCCCAGAGCAGTGTTATATCTGATGTAACTAAAGAGGTCTGCTATCCACTTTGCTATGTCTGCTATATATTGAACTAGCTTCAAGTGTAGTATTTCTCATACACATGCATGCTGAAGGTCCAAGATTGTTCCATTCTTATCTGGTGTATATCAGTAATACCCGCAGTTTTATAACCAGGCAGATTGTGTTTATGCAAATCACATTTTTTTGACCTTACTATGTGTCTCTTGATGCAAGCTTTTGGAGGACAAAGCCATATTGAAATTCAGTTCAGAGATTAATGTTAGATTCAAATAGAACATTGTTCAAAATATGAAAACTGAACACATTACAAATAGTAGATACAATAAAGACCTTGGGGAGCTATAACTTTGAAGTCCAGTTTTCATTGATGACACTGTTACCGTTTCATCTGAGCTTAGCACACAGCACGTTGTCATGAATCACAAGACTTTGGCATTTTAAATCATTTTGATCGTTGATTTGGCCTTTGCCCAATCAGCAGTGCTTTGAAAATGCACATATCAAAGAACAGAGGGTTTTTTTAAATAGCTGTTTAATGCTGTCACATGGCATTCAAGCCAATATAATTCACCTCTGCAGTGTTTTTTATTATCATTTTGTTACCTCAGAGTCCTCATTCCCTCAAGACAAACTAGTTTGCATTCATACTCTGGATCCCATTTGGAATTTGCATTTCCTCTTTATGCATTTAGTTGACACTCTTTACAAGTTGTAGTGAGTATGCAGGGAGACAATCATTAGGCTGCCAAGGACACTATGACAAGACTCACTATTGTTGATGGACACTTGTGAACTTTCATTTGATATGTAATCTATTGACTTCTTCAAGATTTCATGAACGTAATCAGCAATATCAATGTTTTTCCAGTGTATTAAACTGTTTTCCACCTTAAAATACACATATATTAAACATGTTAGATCCAGTAATTCACTACAGTGCGTAGCCCAAGCAAGTAGCTGCAACATTGGTGCCCATACTACAGTTATGCATTTGCGCTACAAGCCTAGGCTGTTCATTTTATTGTGTCACAAACTGTAGGTGTCGCATTTAACCTATTAAGTACAATCAATGTTCTGTTCTAAGGATTACTCTGAGTTACAGGACAGCAGACAGTGGTGTGTGTGTGTGTGTGTTTGTGTTTGTGTGTGTGTGTGCATGTGCACATACGTTTGTGTAAGTGAGAGCAAGCGAGACACTGTGTGATACAGAAAGTGTCTAGAGGGAAAGTGAGTGAATGATTACACAGAGAGCAAGCTCAGTCACTCGGCTATTGTTTCTGATGCAAACTTCCCCACATTCAAAAATCTCAGATTCTCACTAGATATTACTCATACTGCCATCTATTTTTCAAAGGAAATTAAACAATACATTTCCAACAGTGTTGGCCGTTTGGGAGAAGCTAGCACATTGTGTTGAGAGCATAAAAGAAAGGCTGGCAAATGTCCAACAAGTCATCTGATGTTAATCCTGAGTTACAAACAGAAGAAAAAGTAGAGAAAAATCCAAACATCTGAGCCTATATGTTTATATGTATAAGTATGTTACCATTTATTTGTCATTTCATGATCTAGATATTTGTATGTAAATACTACAGTACACTTGTTATCTCAGTATATATGCTATTTTAAAACACAAATTCATGTTTGCCTTTAGATTTTATTTCTTTATTTTGTGTCAAGGTGCTTTACAGTACAATTATCAAGTACAGGTATGGTCTCTAAACTGCCTTTTTCCACAATAAGGTCTACACAGATCCCAAACTCTCCAAGCATCACACCACAAACAGTAAACCTGCAACACTCCACATCACTTAGAACTCCACTCCAGGGACACTGCCTATTATATCTAGCACACCATCTGCTTCTCTTGCAACTTGTGTCACCATGATTTGTAAGTCCGCTACAGCCAATCAAGGCACAGAGAAAAGCCACATCGGTTTTATTTACGGTGGTTTGCTGGGGGGAAAAAAAAAAAAGTGCAGGTGGGTGCAGACTCAGTGAAAAAAATACTGGCAGCAGGGCGCTGTCCTTCAGCTGGTCATGACCACCCTTTATTGTGGACTTCAGGTTACCCTACAACACATGAAGGTCAGTCATGGTACCGTGCTATCACAAGAGGAGAAAACACTGCTGATAAGCACACTTGATAAACAGTTCCACCAACTGAGCTGTGTTAAATAACTCTGCTCTGACTAGGTGCTGATTGGGTGGTGCTTGAGCTACAGTATTTCTCGGCTATCCCTGTCCCTTGTCACATCCCTTTTGGCCCTTCCTGTGAACTAAAATCTCAGACATGCTTTCACACACACTGAGCTGTCACATTCATTTTATACATTCATACAAGCACATTCAAGGCAAACAGTGCAGCAGAATGCATGTACGAGCACATAGCTTCTTTTGCTGAAAGCTGTGGAAAGGAGCTGACATACGTTACCTCAGTGAGTGGAACGAGGACTGGTCGCTGGGTGAGAGTCAAAGATCACTCTGCCAGTGCCATCTGTCAAGCAGGTTGGGTACAAAGGAAGTAAGCGCAAGTCTCCCTCTCCCTCCTTTCTGTGCAGTGCTCTCTTGCTTTACAACAAAGTCCTGTGTTACATTACAGGAGAGAGCTGTACTCCAAGAACAGGGGAATCCTCGGTCAGACAAAAAAAAAAAAAAAAAACGTATCTGAAGCCAGTTTAAATCCCCTGTGAGAAGATGGAAGGATGTACCTCCCTTTTCCGGGGAATCGCGACTTGCTCCGGCACTATCTACCACTGCACAAAGCCCCCCTCTCACTGTGTTTCTTCTTTCTCCTTCTCTGTGCTCTTTCTCTCTCCTTCCTGATCCTGCTCCACTTATACACTCGCTTGCTCACTCACTCTGGCATGCATTCTTATCCACTGAGGCTCAGGCACCCACAGACAGACACACACACACACACATGCACACACACACACACACACACACACACACACACACACACACAGTACTGTACACAAACACAAACATACCAGTATGCAAATAATAGGAACATACCAGTATCTCCTGTCAGTTTAATTACAGACCATTTCTCTAGAATCAATTGGGTTACTACCTGCTGTTACACAGAGGAACGTGTGTTTCTGTGCTGTATTCCTGCTATCAAAATCTTCTCAAACGAGCCAAACTGTGGAAGTAAAAAAATGCAAGCGCTGGTGGCTATAACAGTCAATGCCATTCCCATTTTTTGTGCAATTACACTGGATTATATTCATATCTTGGTGGATGACAAGAATTTACAATTACAATTCAACAAGGAGCAATGTGTGTAGAGGGATTCAGACAGAATGGAAGATACCTCAGTGTCTTGTGATGAAAAAACGGATATTATGAATAAACTTAATCTTTCATAACGATATGATTTCATTGGCTAATCATGTTTCCCCATGATCACATAAAAAATGGGCTATAATGTATGTGTGTGTGTGTGTGTGTGCCTGTGTGCATAAAGCTACCATACACGCGATTGGATGCTCTCTAGAGATGTTCTATTTTGAGCCTTTAGTCGTAATGCACAACAGAAGAAAGAGGACAGCAAGGCGCTATTATGAGAATCTCCCCTAAAACTACATCATCTACCCCCACTAACCCCCTTACACCACCGCCACCTCCCCATCTCTCTCTCCATGTTGAAATTCTCTATGCTTTAAGGGGATAACAGCAGGAGGGAGCGAGGGAGAGGTTTGGCTAAGGGATAAAAATAGTGTTGCAGTGACCTGAGCTATTAGCAAGTGGTGGGGGGGGGGGGGGGGGGGGGTCCAGCAGCTAACATACTGATGCGTAGTTATATGACAGCTATGTAAACTTGACTCAGACATTTTTGGTTGAATCGTGCCTTTTTTTAACCAAATTACATAAAGTCAATAAGTGATTTCATGCAACTACATGAAGTTCCACAGTGTTGGATCCTGAGTAGCAGAACCAGCTTTGTTGATGTGAATGATGCCGCCCTGCTGAGTGGAAATGATGCCAGCTGAATCAATCATCTTCCTGAGTGGAAGGACTGTCAATCAAGTCCAAGTGCAGTTACAGATTGTTATGGCAACTAGGTTTAATCTGAAACTTAAATCTACCAAAACAAAATCTAAAAAGATCTGACTCACATCACAGTACAAAAATAAATAGCCTATACAGAGGATAAACATTTTGAATTAAGTCTTCTTATTAAGTCGCTATTGGCTCTTTTTACAGAAGCTTGATCACAGAGTTTGCGTTGGTAGATAAGGAAAGGTCAGCTGTGTCAAATAGCACATACCTTTTGGTCTAAGGATATTAATATTTCACTACCTGCTTGATGTAATTGAACGAATGTTTCTCTGTGAAGGGCATATGTGCAATCTACAAAGTAACACACACACACAATTTGCATGTACTTGCACACCTCTGTGCACAAACAGCTTTTCCAGTTAAGCTCAGACTGTATGGTGATAACTATTCAGGAAAAAAAACACTATTTAAGAATAAACAAGTTCAATTCCAACAATAAAGTGAGCACTGTCAACATGTAAGAATGAACATTTTGAAATCAGCCTTGAAATTCCTCCAAGAATTTAAAAAAAGCACAAAGATTAAAAAGTGAAGCATGGTAGTTCTAATCTGTAGATTAGCTCAAGGTTTAGAAATTCTGTATGGTCACCTGCCTGCAGCCTTATTGCTTACACACAGCTAGAGACAAAAACCCACATTCACTCACTCAGTTTCACTAGTTTGTCTTTGTCGAAAAACCATTACAGTACAGTGTAGTAGCTGAACACTGAAGCTCCACAAGGAAAGACTAAGAAGTAAAATGCCTTCTGTAGCTTTGTTTTAATAAAAAGAAAAAAAATGTTTCAATGGTTGAGATTAAATTTTGAATTATTGAACAGACTTGCTCGTTGTGCCGTACTTTCTGCTGGTAAAACTACAGTATACTACTTTATCACCATCATCAGGCTTCATTAAACTGGTTTTGTGATGTATATTTTAAAGCCATTGTACAAAACCCACAGTAACATGTACAGCAAGGCATCAATTGCAATACAGTCTTTCAAAGAGTAGAAAAACATGTTTATCTCTTGTAACAGTTGTTAACAAGTAAATTTGTGTTATTAAAGTGTGTTGATGACAGATTTTCCCACACAGCTAATGAGAGACAGGGTCAAAGATTACAGTTCTCTGCTAACTAGCACCTACTGAACCTGTCTATTGTTAGACGCTGCAGTTGTGTGTCATACTCAACACTTCATTAAAATTATTTTAAAATTGCATTTCTTTTGTGTGACAAACATTCAAAGATGATACTTAATGAATGTTGCAAGTGTAATTAGAAATCAGTATTCACAAAATCTGTAAAACATGACAGCAAATGTATAATGTAATGTAATAAGATTTCATAGAAAAACTGACTGTAAAAAAAAAAGAAAAAAAAGAAATCAAGCCCTGATGTATCACATGTTTGTAATTTGAGCCTTGGATCAATTTAACACATTCTCATGCAGTAAAATTTGGAAAAACATACTTGATTGTTCTTCAAGACTTTTGGGAAGTTCTAGGATCCTGATCCTCTTACACATAGCCATCCGTGGAATAACAAGCTCCTTATATTTGGCCAATAAGTATGAAGTTGTTTGAAATAGTAATAGTAGATTTTATAATGAACTAATGGGTTGTGTCCAATGGAAAGCCCCTCGCTGTGTAAACTCCTTTTTAAAATTTTAAATCAAACACACTTCTCGCTATTTAAAGAAAACCTGCTGTGTATTTAATTTAATTTATGACTGTGGTTATTGTTATGTGCTGTATTTTATTTGTGTTTCAGAGTTTTATTTCTCTCTGTGTTCCCAAAAAACAACATATATTTGAAGAAAAAAAAATCTGGTAAACAGTGTCATCCTAAAACTGTGATTTCCCTTATTTCTATAGGTAACCATTAAACATTTAAATAGTTACAGGTTTGTATTCTGTGCCAGTGTTCAAACAGGTTTTTATACAAAATGGCATTACAGCAAGACAGCTGTAAGGTCAGGCTGACAGCTGTGTGCGTCTTCTCCTTACACAGGATGATGGCTGAGTATCCACACATATCTATAGACAATGGCTCATATTTTTTATGATCGCAGCATAACACTCTTAACAAGGCAAGAGATGTTACAGTACCTTGCCAACCTGACCATGAAACAAATGTCAGTTTGACCCAGTCTCTCTGAAAGGCTTCATGATACACTCAATGTACAACATATTATTAGCACATCATCATCTTGATTGTCTCAAAGCTGAAGAATTCTGCTCAGACTTCCTCAAGTACTGTATCTGCTAACCACAGTAAACAGGATGTGGGGAGGTTATTTTCTCTTTTAATCAGTTACATTCACTATGCTTCTGCTGAAGATTGTGCAGATTATCTTGTTCTATACTGGTAATAAATAGGGACATTTTCTGTGCAATATACTTGGTATGAATACAAAAAGAGGTTATTAGAGAAGATTAAATTGAAACTTGCTGGCATATTTTGAGCCAAAACATACGGTCAAATACTGATCAGTAATTGGTGCTTTATTGGAATGAGTCCCATCCAGCTGGGACCATGGGTGCACTAGTAAGGACTGGATGTTACTTGTAATTCTGCTGTACTTCCTGCATCTTTTTAGAAAAACTCACATTCCCCACCTCACTAAGGGCTTAAAGTACATTCAAAAATGTACTTATAGTATTAATGTACATATTTTTACCTTTATCAAAGAATCATTAGAGGAAACAATGGGAGATAGATGGGTATGAAATGCAATAAAGGTCCCTGGCTAGAATAAAAAACAGACACATTGCATTTATGTGGCATTAAGCTACCAGAGCGAGCATTTTCTGTGCAATAAAACTAATGCCTCCATACCCATATGCTGCTTCATTATGTGAGCTCTCCCTTTTAAATGTGTTCTAATTGTAAATAAATTCAAAAATGAAGACAAAGCACAGTTATCAACGTGATTGCTCCTTAACTCAAATCAGAAGCCATTTCATCTGTCATTCTGAATCACTTGGTGTCCACTTTGAGAGACACAAGTAGATATCCCACTGTCAGTTGATTACTGCCTCTGAGATGAGCTGCAGGACTTCACAGTTTTGTACGTTTTATGCTGCATTAATGAATATTTTATAAAATAACATTACATCAAATAACAACAAACACATAAAATTATCACCCAACTTGCTTACAGTATATAGATTGTAAGCTTATTTTAGTTCAATGCTGTGGTTTTACAGGGCTGCACAGTTTATGTACATTTCAATTAGTCACTAACTGCCCAGAAACAGAGACAAAGTTAGTAACTAGCTTCTAAAGAAAGCTGAAAATCTAGCAGCTATAGACCCAGATATTTTGATTCTAGCTAAATGAGAGTCATTACATTAGTCAGAAACCCAAAAACAAGATAACGTTTGTAGGAGCCCAAAAATAATAGAAAATCACACATTTAAAGTCTGTGTAAAGTAAGAATATGTGTTCTGATTTTGACATAACACAGAAAAGTGTGTTGTTAACCACCCTGCCAAATTTGAATGATTAAAAAATTGCCAAATATATGAAATTAGGCTTCAAAGTTGTGTAAAAATCAGCCTCTTTCTCTGCTCCCAAATGCTGAGGGCGTGCCCGCCGAGTTCGCTGAAACCTCGCCCCCTACCAAGTGTCACCTGTCAATCAAAGTCATCACCTCTACCAGAAACATGGACGCTAGGTTTGAGAGCTTTCTGCTGCTAACTCAGCGGCTAGGTCGGCGACTAACTCGGCGGCTAGCTCAGCTGGACTAGAGTCAGCCGACTAGACTGTAGTAGTAGTTCCTATCAGGTGTAGTGGCTGTTTTAGTGTTTCTAGGTGGCGCTACAGAGTTTGACCAGTTTCCATTCCATTTTATCAAATTTTTCGACCTAATGTGCCTGCCAAATTAGTTTTTTGAACAGGTTTAGGGAGTCAAATTGAGGCTCAAATTGTCAATAAAATAATAATTTTTAAAAAGGATGAATTTTATAACTCACTATAAAAGTAAATGCCCTGTTACAATGAGCCACTATTTATCCTCCTTGATATAATGGAGCTGAGTGATGAATATGACCTCTCTCTAGTTTCCATTCCCTCAATTCAACAACACCATAATTGAAAGGCTTGAGCACTGCAGATACCGCTCAACATAACCTCTCTCTCCAAAGCGATGTGAGAGAGACGCTACCATTAGGAGTATAATTACAGAAGAGAGAGGAGATCGATTAAAGTTGTGGCACATGAAGATATGTGTGACACTTAATACCACCGTCTCTTGTCCTTTATAGGCTGGAAGAAAAAAACAAAGATACACTTGAGGAAGCTGGAACTAGGCTTCACGTGGGTGAAAGTGTATGGGGTCGCTCGGTGGCTGTTTCTTTTATATACCTGCGTGGGGTGCGATTACATTTGTTTTAATCTCTGTGTTCAACAACGGCCTCCTGAAAGGAAGTGAATCAACCAATCAGCGTATTTGATGCGCAATGTGCAACTCACGGTTACCCTTAATGCCCCTCTTTGCGTAGGTTTGCAGAGATATAATTCCAGCTACAGTAAAATTGTTCTTCCTGCTTACTGCATGTGTTATGACGATACAATTATAAGCTTGATTTTGATGAGGCAGCATGTGTGGAGGAGCTGCACTGTGTTATATGAAATATAAATGTATAAACAGCAACAGAGGACACTAATTTTTCTTAGGGTGGATGAATGATGTATGATTACAGAGTAGCCATTAGCAGGATTAAGCACGTAGACTAAATGATAGGTGTTGCAGGGCGTTGTTACAGAAGAGGGTGAAGGAGAGTGAGATAGACATACTGTAGGGAAAAGATACACTTGTGTTTATGTGTTCTACTGATGTATGTACTATTGAATAATTTACATTGGTAGCATAGCTGTGTGGTACATGAAAATGTGTACAGATAACATGCACGTGTACAATATCTATGCATTAGTAGAGAACTGGTGGTTTGTATGTTACATTGTGGCTTTTGGACAATAGCTTCAATTTTACAAGACTGTTACTGTTGTTGCTCTGTACCACTGTGTCATTCAAATCAACCACTTTGCTAAGTTTGACAAAACAATATCCATTGAATATGTGTGTTGGTATGCATGTTATGTGTTGAGGATGATCTGTTTAGAACACCATGACAATACACTATTGTTTGACTTATTTCATCTTTCACAACTAATTTATTGCGAAAATGGAAAATCCAGCTTTCAAACTGCAAATCTATTTGTTTAATTACACCCCCCCCCCCCCCCCACACACACACACAAAATTAATATGGCAATTGAATAAGCTACGGTTAAGCAAAATAACTGTATATTCACTGTAAATTATAGCTCCTGTATGACAAACAGACCTCTCTTTAATATTTTAATGCCCAGCAATACACTGTCTTACTCACCAGCAGTGTGTTTGCAAACAGCTTCCAAGCTGCAGGATTAGTTGCCAACTGCAGCAAGATTTTGAGTTCTACTTTTGTGGTATAATAACCAGACAGCTGGAGGGGGAACAAGACAGATCGTTCATCAATATTTCATATTCTTTTCACATGCATTGTTATCTCGGTTGATTCAGAAGAATGCAATGTAAGGAAATGGATATTCACATGAGCCTTTGCTGAAAATATGGTCTAATTAACTGTGAAGATACCTACTGCTGCTCACTCCTGAGGTAAGCTGAAATGTGCAAATTGTTAGGCATGGACCTAAATATGATTCATTATCCTTAAAAATACATCCTTCATATCTAGTCCTCGATGGCCATTAATAATCCAAAACAAGGAAGCAGCAGACAGAAAGCATCTCTCCACTCAGTCTCTGACATGTGACCTGAAAATGCTCTTAAAAGGCAACTTTCATGCTCATTTCTCACTAAACTTAACCCTTGGACAGTCACTCACTAAACTTGACACAGTCTGTGGTGTGTGTGTGTGTGTATGTGTGTGTGTGTGTGTGTGTGTGTATCACTAAAATTGTACTTTAGTGATGCGCTGAAGACCAGAGATTTGTTTGGATCCCCATGAGGAGAAGAACCATTACTCTCTCGCCTGCAGATGCAACATCATTTGACTTGTCTGACAGTCTTGGCAGAAACCTGACCTTATAATAAATTTTGGCGATGAGGGATAAGCTGGTCTGGCTCCGTTAATTAATAACACAAAATTTCTCATTTATCTTTGTATGGTTTTAATGTTCAGGGGGCTGTTTTCCTGAACATAAATAACTTGTCAGTGGTTCTTAGCGAGGAAGAGTAATGCTATTGTGCCACCATCTGGACAAAGATCTACACCACACTGAATGATATGATAACAATTCATTGGTATGCCAGTGCTTTAATCATTTTTGAAGGCTCAGTTTTCATGGCACTGAGAGAGAGCAAATAAAGTCTTCTTGGTCATACATATAGGATCATAGGATTTATTTTAACCTAGGACAAAATGTGTATTATACTACTGGTAGTGGCAAGTAGTGTGAACAGATAGATTTTATTATGTGGATCTAGGACAGAATTCTGGTTATTTACTGTTTTTGTGCATCTACTGTATGTGTGGTCAGGATCCATCAATTACCGGAGTCCATTATGCCAAAAAGATAACTGGCTTCATCCCAACATGACTAGAAATTGAACATAATGGTGAACAGTAGAATATAGCAGGAGTGCACTGTTACATTAGCAGAGTATTAAGTGTGTGCTAAGTGTTCAGGAACATCCTGCAAATGGTAGCTTTAAGGAATGAAACGCCCTTTTAGGAACATGTCGCACCTTAAATATGTCTGTCTGTGTGTGTGTGTGTGTGTGTGTGTGAGTGAGAGAGAGAGAGAGAGAGCGAGAGACAGAGAGAGAGAGAGAGAGAAAGAGAGAAAGAGAGAGAGAGAGAGAAAGAGAGAGAGAACTATCTGTATCTTACTTTGTGTATATTCTTTTTGCTATCAATTCTTTTTCTTTAATACATCATTTCGATTTCTGCTGAGGGATAATAAATACAACTTTATTTGGACACCCTTAGTGAAGATTTAGTAACAAGGCACATTAACACATTAGATTCTGTAATATATAATCTCTGGCAAATTAGCTTTGCATGTTGAAATGCATTGTTTAAATTGGTCATACAAGAGAAGTAAATTAGTCTGAGGAAATAAACAGGCACATATTTAAAGCCATTAAGGTACCTGCAAACAGTGCAGGATTACGTCTATTCAATATGCTCACTAATTAGACCTAATCCTAGTTTTTATTGGTCTATAATTAATCTGGCTCTCTAGCCAGAGGAAAGGAAATGACTTTGGAGGGCTTTACTGAACCATGACCCCGGGGACTCACCCTGTTTTATCTTTGGCCTTCATAGGATAAGAGATAGGAAGGTGGAGACTAAATCAATTGCCTTGCATTGGCTCATTAGCTGGGGCTCTTTGGTTAGCCAAGCTCCATGGTGATGCCCTTGGAGGAACAAGGCCAAGTCACTTGCAGTGAGGCTTGTGTTTGTTTGCTAATTTGAGTGCACACATTTTGGTTAACATTCTGTCACTGACATGTCTTGCTAGCATGAAATTATGCTCTACCTCTGTTTTTTATGGATCCAATGAGTCCTCCCCTGGCTTTTTTTTTTTTTTTACTTTCCACACCTGCTTGACTTTCCTTACTGCTTGACTCCTGACATGCACCCCAACTTTGTTGTTCACCAACTACCATTATGCACCACCATTTTTCAAGCATGCATCAGGATATAGATGTTTTCTAATGTTTTCAATTGCTGCCATCCATTATTTTGAGCACAGATCAAAGGATGGCAGAAGGAAATGCGAACTTGACTGTCAGCCATTGTTGTAATTGAGTGGTTGATGGTTGATTTAATTCATTGCAATATTAAAGTAAACTTTTTATGTAACAAATTGCATATTTTTCAGCAAACCTACTCTAAAATGAATATCTGCCTACAATAATCACAAAAAACTAATTTTCTAATTACAATCAATGAGCATCTTTAACTTTTTACACACACACACACACACACATTATCCAACAATTATCCAACTGGTCATTTCAAAAATTTAATAAATTATTCTAAATATCTTATAGTAAGTGCGTAAATAAATGAAAACTTCATGTTATAAGTACTGTAACATTTAACTATCTGATCTGGTCCTTGGTGAATTTGGTGTACTGCGGGGTTCTCCTGAGACAGTTATGCTTGGACACACACACATAAGCCGTGTTTCCATCACTTCAGAGGACATTACGACTTATGTTAATTTCCTGGAGACTGTGTAAACAGATTTATGTCCCCACAACATGAGGAATACTTACACACACACACACGCACACACACACACACACACACACACACGCACACACACACATATTGCTGACAGTGTGAGGCATGCATACAGTTCTCACCATGACATATGGCATAACATTACTGTGGGTAAACTTGCTCCTTGTGATCCAATAAACAGCTCAGTTTTATAATCTCTCTGGCTGCAGTTTGTTAACAGGTCTGCCAGTTTAACACCAACAGAATGCAGTGAATTTGAGTAGGATTACAGCTTTTGTTGTTTGGATTATCTGAATCTAATTACCTTGCAGAGGAGCTTAACTGGCTCTGCAGACTATCGGCTTGATTTCTCTGCTGTCGCTGAATGCTGGGCAAATTGATAATTTATGGACCAAACACACCCATTAGAGATTCAATATGTTATGGAAATGAACTTCTACAATGATAAATGTTGAAGCCAACAGACAATTGTGGTTTCAATGCTTTGGATGTACACCATACTCCTGCCTGAGGGATATAAAATTCAAAATTCATCTTTGGCTGGGAGGCTTCATTACAGAAAAACAGCAAATAAATAAATAAATGAATATTTTAAATATCTATAGATATTTAAAATATTCATTATATATTATATATTATATATTATATATAGATATATATGTATAACAAGGCACAAAAAGGCAGTAACTTCAAAGTTACTAGGTGAGTGGAATGGTTCTGATACTGATACAGCTAAATGGAATTCAGTCATCATTAATTTTATCATTTAGATACTTTTTCCTGCTGTGACATCTCAAGTCAATCTCAAAAAATCTATTTCTCCATGCCCTCTGCTGGCTCTCAAGGATGAGCAACTGATATTTTCCCAGCTTGCGCTTGTGCATATCCTCAATCTTTTCCTCCCAGGGTACTGTCAGCTCCAGGAAGGCCATCTGCTTTAGATCAGAGCACAATGTCAGATCTGAGGTTGGTATCGGTAATTTCTCCTGGAAATTTAAGTTGCCTTCCGAGGTCAACTTTCATTTCCCAGTTACTGCCCATTGTGAGGAACCCTGTACCCTCAGCCCCCTTCGACTGCCTTCTCCCCTGGCCTGTGGAAGGAGTTGAAGTGAGGGCCTTTACCTTGGAGCTTGGTATTCTTTCATTTATGCTCCTTCTCCAATCCCTCAGCAAGTTGGGCCATAGCCTGATCATGCTGCCACCTGCATCTTCCGTCCATCAGGCTTGGTCGACATGATGACAGGATGTGTTTAAGGTTGGCTGGTCTCCCACACAGCAAACAGCAGGGATTTACAGTTAGTCTCTGCCTTTGAAAGTTTATTGGTGTTGTTAATTAGTTCGTAAGATTTGAGCTTAACTACATTATTTGAATACAAAAAACATTCCTTTGGGTATGACTGACATATTTGAAAACATATGTTATATTAAACCCCCATAACCTTATATGTGCACATCTGTGATCTAACAGTGTGGTGCATTAACCACATAACGCACGCTGTTCCGTCTACGGGACGGGACGGATGTTAGGAGGTAGCCACAAGTTCTTCTGAATGTTTTAAACACCAACCCTTAAACATATATACTCATGCCGTACATCGTTGGAAAGCTTAGATTGTCCTGATTCATTCAAGACCACTCACGACTTATATGGTTGCTCACAACCGTAATAGTATTAGCGATTAGCTCGGCTAGCCCCTGAGCTAAGTAAGAAAAGCTATAATGCTACATACCTTCAAAGTCTTCCCTTTATCCACAACGATCATCTTATGACTCAGCACTTTCTGTACAGCTCGCCAAGTATCCATTCTGCTGAAATATTAAATCCGTTTCCATAAAACCGGAATACTTTCCTCAATATGTCCATGTATTTAGTCCAACACGTAACGTAATAACACAAATAACCCGTTTACGTCATTTCCTGACCTGCGCGTCCATCTCAGACTACACGTGACTCCAAAGCCAATGAGGACACGTGACCGACAACAATGATGACATGGCTTTGATTGACTGCTGTTCCAGCCTATGGAAATATTCGGTGAAATGAAGTTGATAACCTTTTAGCCAATAGTCAGAGGTTTCCAACGGTGTATGACACTAAGCTATTAGGTTTGGCTGTCCATAAACAAACTCCAAGCGTAACCGGCGTGCGCCCTGTGCGTAAACGAGTTGAACCATATATCATTACGCACACGGCATTTTGGTACACGGTTGGTTCTTCTTCGACTTGACATATGACTTATAGCAAAATAAACAGATAGATAGATAGATAGATATGGCCAAACAAAACTATGGTTATATGTAATGATAATAATAATAATAATATTATTAATAATAATAATATGGCGTCAGCTTTCATTAGAGACCAAGATTTTGATTGTAGGCAAAGGGGATGTGAAGTTATAGGTGTTTGATTGCGGTTATACAGCTTTGGTAACCAAGTGTCCATTTAGAGTCTCCAAAAAGGACCTGAGGAAAACGCATGGACATACCTGTTGAAAAATAACTCTTTTGGTCTTTTGACTCCAAATTTGGACTGCATGAAGCCAAGACCTGTGGCTGAATGTCTGTACACATGTCATTGTAAAGGCAAACCTATGGGTGAGTAAACAACCCCATCATTGTAACCTCTGCCACTCTTTGTCAGTAAGTCACAGAATCACACAGACACCTTTACAAGAATCCTGAGAGTGTTTCCTTTCCAATGATACCAGTCACATCTCTAAGTCTCAAACTATGTTTTACTTTTACTGGGTAAATTGAGAGACTAAAACAGCAACGTGGTGTAGGCAATAAAAACATGCTAACATATCAAGATGGGGCAATCAGAAGTCCTGCATACAGGTGGTCATAAAAAACAGGGACATATTAAAGAAAACTCACTACCATTGTTGAGCCTCTTCTAAATATAATTCGAGCATGATGAATGATGGAAACAAGTCAGCTGTTGATGCTTCGAAGCTCAACAAAGTTCACACTTCAGCTTCAAACTATCAAGCATGAATAAACGGGACTCTTTGCTGAACACACCCCCTCTGCTAGTCCAGCAGCATGCTCTGCTATTATTATAGTACACTCACCTCCTTCTCTAGCATACATGCTCCTCCTTAGTCCTACAATTAATCACTTATTTTATTTTACATTTAGTCTGTATTGTATCAACTTTCTTCTTCTTCAATAACCATTTTCTATATGTATATATTTTTTAGATTTTTAAAATATATTACTCACTTTTATGTTTAATTTTAAATGGTTGAAAATGCAATGCAATGGAGTGTATAGAGAGAAATCTCAATTCATAATCTTTGGACAAAAATGAGCACACAATAAGACTAAAGCTATCTGCATTCATATGCTCAGCTTATTCCTTGCAGCAACAAACAGTTCCTCATGTTATGGCAATCAGGTCTAGCATGGACTATCAGCCATAATGTTAAATCATATATCCAGGTGAAGGACCCAAAATAAAGCAACCAACTTTTCATTCAAATGATGAAATATTCACAATAGTTCAGAAGGCATTTATTTTAAGCCTGTAATGTTCTCATTGCAAGTGGAGTTTGGAATTTAAAATTAAAGTGTTTTCCCAAGCCTCCCAGCAGGTTTCACAGAGAACTGTACAGTAGAGGAAGACTTAAGACCAAATGCAGCAGTGCTGAATGCAAATGAGTGCACAAAATAAGTAGCACAGAACTCCTTCAATACACACACGTGGTCCAAATGTACTTTGAAAGAAAACCTGGTCAAAATAAAAAACAAAAAAAACACGACTTTGTCTCATATTTTCGTTCAAGTAAATGTGAATGTAAGAAATCCATGTCTCTCCCTATTGTCGACAAGCAACTATTGAATAGTTTTGCTTGCTGAAATAGACCAGGATGGGGTGGCCTGGTTCTTAAACCCAGATTTAAAATGCACTACGTCATGACTTTGATCCTGGCTGTGTTTGTGGATTATCAGAGGGAGCTGGTACATAAGATTTTGCGGGGATAAAAGAAAAGTTCAAGTCCTCGACCAAGGCTTGGATCTGCCTCATTTACCAGTCGGAGCTTTGACTGAGTTCTCATTAGTAGCCTTATACACAGACTGGATCCACTGTCACAGCAGTCATGCAGAGCACTGTGACAGAGAAGAAAGTGCTCTGGAATCAGAGTTGGAACTGACACAATTCATTATTTAAAGCACTCAGTCCTCATATCACACACAGTCTAATTTGAAATGTACATGTTTCTGTATTTCTCTGAGGTACATAAAGTACATATATGCTCACATTTTATAAGCAGGGTCAGATCAAAGCTTGGTATGGCAGAAGTTTGGACACATTAACAAGGGTTGATACATTTATAACTTTTGCTCAAGAAATACATTGTCTACCTATTAAGCTACCTGTGGCCACTGGTGTCGACTTCCCTGTTGAGCCTTTTGATTTCTTAAATTTAAAAATGTAAACCTTTCGCTACAGATATTGTAATTCTTGCTTGAAAATTAAACTGCGGCTAGTTTGCTTGGTTAAAGAAATGTTTGAAGTGAAAAAGGAAGAAGACAGAATGACTGATCATTAATAATCCAGTAAGGGTGCAGCTCTTTCTTCTTTTCTCTGTCATTTAAAACAATTGCTATGTAGCACCTAATATAGCACCTAATATAGAGCCACTTCTTCTCATTTTCTTTCTACCCATATTTTCTTTCACTGCATTTGTAGCATGTGACACCTTATGCACCCATTGAGCATGTGTGTGTTATAATGTTTTCGCAACCACTCTCCATCAAAGTCACCCTTTACATTTGGTTTGACTCATGACACTGGCAACAATCTATTTTTGGAGGCAATACGTTGCTGACAGTGCGGGGCTTCCCTGACATGGTCTGATGCAGCGTTTACATCACCTCACCCCAGCCATGTCCACCCCCATCGCTGCTGAGTCATGTGTTACTTGTGAAGGTGTAAGCTCAATCGAAAAGACATTAAAGATAACAGGAAGATTGCTAACCATGGTGTCATTCTTGCACAGTGTGACACTAGGCTCCTGTCTGTGCTGGATTTAAGAGATCAGAAGGCAAAGCTGAAGCATGTGCACAACCTCACAGCCTGATTGACAAGAAAGTATTCCAACACGCGCTTCTCTATTTACTCATATGTCAGAACAGCTCATGCTAAACAAAGATGGCAATGTGTTAAACATCATACAAGCTTAATATCAGTGTTAGCATTGTCATTATGAGTGCGGCAACATGCTAACATTTATCTCAAACCATCATCAAAGTATAGCCACACAAAGGCTTGCTAGCATGGCTGTAGACTCTTAAAGGGGATATCATGCATATTTCTAGGTCGATACTTATATTCTAGGCCTCTACTGGAATATTTTTGCAGGATTTATTTTAAAAAACGTCCCTTTATGCAGGTCCCTCAGTTCAGCCTCTGAAACAGGCTGTTTTAGCATCTATCTCTATAAGGACCCTGTCTAATGAGCCCCCTCTGTTCTTGGCAGACTTCTAGAGGCTACGTTAACAAATAATAGTAGTAGGGTTTCTTTTGTGTCTTTTCTCATCTTTTTCTCACTCTTTTCTTGAATGGAAATATATCTCTGAATGTTCAAACCTGAACCTGATGTGAAATATACGAGCAGACAACACAAACAACCTTAGCAACAGCATTAGCAACGAAGGCTAATAGAGCATTCAGAGGAGGGTTGAAGCCCTGGCTTGTGACTTACAATCACTTTATACAAGCACTTTAAATTTTGAAAATGTAAACATGTTTAACATAGACATCCGACATGAAAGTATACAAATAAAAGAAAATATAAAAAAAATGTCCCCTTTAACATATGTATTAAAATATAATGTATAGCTGTAAGGTGTAGTCACATATCACAATAAATGTTATTAAAAATGTGAAAAGAAATGAAAAGAAATGATAAGAACACTTTTCTGTGAAGAAGTTACAACATCAGAACATTTTACAAAATATCATTATTGCTCTTTTAGCTGTTAGATATCTATCTGCTTCCTTCTCTGCCCTCAGTATCCACAAACAGGTATATGACATCATGGTTGGCTGTTAACTCTGCTGACTGGAAATAAGTTGCTGGAATAAAGAAAGCATCCATACTCATCCATTTGGAGTAATGCCAGCCTAGCAGAAACATTATGGACTGGAAAAGATAAATCCTTTATTAGTGCTTCCCTAAGAGCAATTTAATCAGCTGGCAGTAAAACCCCCAGTAACTGAACCTGTACACTATGCACCAGAAGACCAGAGCAGAAGTTAAAGGTTTTCTAAATAACACGTAGATGTACTGTGACAATGTGATGTTGTGTTAAAAACAAACTTGCATAACATGAATTTTGTAACTTATCATATTATGATTTGATATGTAAATCATTTGATCAATGATGCCAATCTTATTTGCAGGCAATACAGAAAAATGATTCAGTGATGAGTAATTGCATAGGTTTATAACCTGCGACCAGCAAGAAACCGTAGCAACGCAGCACTGAAAAATGTTAGGACAGCTCTGACATTTTTACATTGTAATACAGCCACAGAGAGAGCCAGAGGGGCTGGCACCTCAGTTACATGAAACCTCAAATTACATCCACCTAATACAAGCTAAGGCACCTGACAAGTACCAACTGTGCACCATTCATTAAAGCTGACATTTTTCTTTCAGCTTGTATTTTCATGAAAAATTGATGTCACCTGTTCATCCTCATGCAAGCAGGTTAAACAGACTCTACTGCAGAATATTTAAAGACAATGCAATTTGCAATATTGAAATGCACTATGATGCTTAAAAAATGGCAATGTGAAGACATTCTTTGTCATTTGTAACAGCCATCAAACAGATGACCGTGTGACAAAGATGATGATCGGGGAATGTTGTGAACTGAAAAGAGAAGTACTGTTTCCAGCAAGAGTCAAAGTAAGACACAAAATATTCAATTTCTTTCCCTGGTTACATGATTTCTATGTGATTAAAGCAACAACACTGAAGCAGCTCCTCAGGCCAGAAAGTACCCTTGTGAATTTCTGCTCTGTGTGCGGGTATGTCATAAGAAATTTGGCATATTCCACACTTTTGATCTAATCTGATCACTGTGCAGAACAAAGTTTTTTCAGCCCAGAAGCTGTCTTTAGAAACCACATCATTAGACAGATGTCCCTTAGTGCTGTAACACTATCACTGAGCTGTGTAATCCAGCTATGACACAGTTGGAATGCATCACTTCCACCCAGAGAATCACAAGATAGATTCATGGCATTGGAGGGTCTGCTAAGCGTTCAGTAGAGGAAGAGATGGATGGCTAATCGCCGTGCCACTGTGCCTGCTAACAGCCAGTTTTCATATTACACAATGCCCCAATTAGATCCTAATTGTCCCAGGTGACTGCTCCCATAGCAACAGGCAGGGATGTCTTCAGTTTCAGAGCAATATCTCATTCCACAGTCATGTTGTAACATCTTGCAACAGTCAGATTCCTTAAACTTTAACTGAAGATCATAATTCATAACACAGGCTCAGTCATACCAAAGAAAACTATAACAAACTATATCAAACCTCACTGTAGAATAAATATGGTGTCCCAGTTGTGTATGTGTGAATATAAAGTATGCATCAGTGAACTATATTGACTGTTCACTATTTTGACATTTACTTCTGAACAAACTTTTGAGAAATTAAGTGTTTTTTCTCAGTTTTAAAATAAGCAAGTACTATTTCCAAGGGATTTTATGTTTTGTTTTTGTGTATCTAAGATTTGTTTTGATTTTTTATTAGCTTCGAGTATCTATTTAATTTCTCTAGAGCTTTTCATGGAGGGACAGTCTCTCTTAACAGCAGTGGGAACACACTCTCAAGTCATAAAATAAATGGGCTTAGCCTATATAGTTTGAAATTGGAACGTGGAATTACACTCTTACAAATTTTGAGGGTTTTTTGTGGGTTTTTCTCTACCGTATAGCTGTAGCTTTAGTTTACAGTAGCAATGGGTAAGTCATGTTGCATATGTATAACAGGCTTTCATCTGAAAAACTTTCCTGTAATATTGTATCTTCAAACTGTATAAGGTGAGTCCCGTATTTGGAATAACTAAATGGGATTCAGCCCTCGTTAATGTAATTAATTGCACCTGTGCTTTTCCTGCTCTGACATGTCTAAAATGCCTGCTGTGGAAAAAAAAACAAAAACATTCATTAAGCTCACAATCTGACACCTTTAATTCTCACATTACAATCTGTGAAACTGTCATTAGGATGACAAGAAACAGCTTGTCAAGAAAAGCCATGGCTGCCTTTTGAAAAACCTGTTATTAATTCTGTTGGTACACACTGGTTTAACATTTCATTTTATGCATCCATTTTAACTGGTTATTAGGCTGTTTGTTGCTGAGCAGATAGCATAACTGGTTTATAAGATGTATTTTCTTTTTGCCTCCTCTTCTCTGTGGTTTCACTGTAATAACTCTGACATCAAAAAGGCAAAGATGAGGGTTGAATTTACACTCACTGTGGATAACTATGGTTTATTTTTGTTAATACAGTATATGATGTGCAAGACTTCAGCTGCATTTCTTGGCATCAAAATCCTTTCAGCATCGCCTTGTGCATTCATAACTGTCTTTTTTTTCACAGGAAGCATTAACCCTTCAACCCCACCACAGCTATAACTCTTACTTGTGTCGTTTTCTGTCACAGCTGGGTGAACTTGACTTCCCACGGTGGTGTCCACGCTGGCAGTGGCGAATGGCGTCCTCAGCTGGCTCCTCCAGCCTCAGCTGAGGGATGAGATGCCCAAAGGCCATGTCCTCCCCAACACGTGTGCACTGTTAACGATCTAACCTGACAATAACTGCCTGCTACTGAATCCTCCCACTGTCAGGTAGAGCTGCTGTGCTCTGCAATTTAGTGTGGGGATGCTACCTGCTACCTACCCTAGCTATTATCAAGATGCAGCTGGAGCGTCTCTGTCCTCTCCTGTTATGTCCTAATTTCAGATGAAAGGGCGTTCAAGTTTTGCCTGCAGGCACACGAGTGAAAGCAACTCAGTGTTCCAGTTTTTAGTAATTGCATAAAATAACTTTACTTTCATAAACTGACTGTAATGTTTGACTTTCATAAACTGACTGTAATGTTTGTGAGGTAACTTTACACACACCTAAGTGTATTGTAAAGTATTAATTATTATTATTATTATTATTATTATTGTGTATTATTTGATATGTATTATACCAAAAAAAAAAATACTGCATATGTATGCATACATCTTAGAAAGTACAATAGATAGATAGATAGAAAGATAGATAGATAGATAATAATGCCTGACACTGAGGTAAAATTAGCTGCGTTTGTGGTCTCCCTACTGGTACCTGCCCCTTATCTCAAGAAGTCAAACTGAACAGAATACAATACAAATGGAAGGAGAAAATGAAACGAAAACTAAAACTAAGCTGATTTCATCTGCAATTCAGTTTAGTTTTAGTTCGTTTTGCATTGTTCATTTGTAGCTTTTATTTAGTTCTCCTTTATTACAAAACTCAACATTTTTTTAAAATTTCAGTTAACTAAATTATTTTTTCACTGCTAGTTTTAGTTTTAATTTTAGAGAAGAGACGTGTCATCAGGTGACATTTCATGCTGATGTTTTTTTTTCATTCACCTGCTTTTGTAATACTGTCTGTAATAATCTAAATCATTTTTGATTATGGCTTTGTGATGTTGATGTGACTTTGAAAATGATGCAAACTGTGGCAATACCTTCAAAGCATATTTATATTATTGAGAAAGTAAGGAGTGCTTCTCCTCTTAAGTCTTCAGTTAATTTTATTTGCTTGCTCCATTAATAGATATAATTAATTAATCAAATTTTTCAATTAGACGCACTAATAGCTTTCTGAATTAAGAATCTAGTTTACTAAATTGATATTCATGCTTCTTTGTCTCCTTCTTAAATAAATAAAACCAGAACTTTCATAATTGAATATTAAGATATGCTATTGGCTATGTATGTTCTGGACACAGAGCTTGTGTGTATTTTCAACAGCACCAGAAAAGGTGACACATCCAGCACTGGCTTAATTAAAATCTCTATATAAAGCACATTACATTTGTTCTTAGCAATAGAGGTCAGATAATTACAATGCAAATTGATGCTCACATTTATTAGGGATATTGTAGTTGCATTAATCCTAATAGGGGCTGTCAGATATCAGGTTGCTAATTTGCAATAGAGCCTCAGAAAATAGATAATGGATAGCTCATCTATATGCGAAGACAACCTAAGTTTTAAAGTGGAATTGCAGCAGAGTGTCAAAAATAGCATTCTATTAACCTCTCTATCTGAATTTATGGCATCACCATAATTAGTGTAGTTGTCAGAGAGTGAAAAATACTGAAGATGTGGGTCACAGCGCAATGCTCATTACTCAGAGATAAT
Organism: Scomber japonicus; assembly: GCF_027409825.1. Taxonomy (NCBI): domain Eukaryota; kingdom Metazoa; phylum Chordata; class Actinopteri; order Scombriformes; family Scombridae; genus Scomber; species Scomber japonicus. Next base: position 15,028,133 of record NC_070583.1, read on the forward strand.
CAGTGCAAAGACTCACAAAGCATTGGTAAAAGTTCACAGTAACATTCAAAAAGATAGGCAGCTGTGAAGCCAATTTGTTGCTATTGTGTGCTAAAATAGCATGATTTTAAACCCTTCTTTTTAAAGATACATTTGAAAAATAATCAGCTTTTAAATGAATAAAAGACATGGATAAAAAGTTTTATTAATTGACAATGAATTGCATTTATGCTGTAAAGGTGTATACTGTTTAACAAACGAAGCCTGTATTCCATTATCAGACCAAACACACTTTCTGTCCATACTTCTGCTATACTTCTTTTCATCAGTGTGCCTGCAGTATGTGTTGCTCTTGGTATTTACAGTATGTCAATTTCCACCAGAGGGAGCTTTAAGCAAAGCCACTCTACAGTCTCTTTACCCAACAACACCCACTAGCAATACCGCTATTATGTTCTGTCATTGAGTCATGTAGGACAATTGTGCACAATGGATTGCTACATAAGTGGATAACTTTTTATTTTCTCTTCTAACCTTGTTAACAAACAAGGGACACAGTTGAATTAGATTGAAGTTATCTGTGGTGACCCAGGAAATAAGATCTTGTGATTAGTGCTAAGGTCAATATCCTTAGAAAGTAGAACATATTATCCAGGCCTCACAGGCACAACATCTCAGATTAAACAAATTAGACAACTAAATACAAAATTTGCTGGTAGCAACCATTTCTACTTATACATATTACATATTGTAGATCAAACTAATCTAAAGCGATAATGCTTGATGTGTGACTTCAGATTTTGCTCATCTCATTAAGAGCCTATCACCATCACAGATAACCAGAGCTATCCCCAATAAACACCAGGGGGTGCAATTATATAAGTGACTTCAATTATGAAAGCCTGGTGTGGAAATCTACAAGTATTTACTTAGCAGATTACAGACAGAGACCAAGAGCAAAATATGATTTGGTATTAATTAGGCAGCAAAGCCCACTCACAGCCAAAAGATGTGTTATCTATATGATATCACTTGTATTTGAGCTAATTAGAGTGTGAGTGTCCCTGTTAAGTGTTATTTCATATTGTGACACAATGTGCTGTTAGATGATTTGCAACACCAATGCTTTCTAGTTTCATAAAGAAACAGTAAATAATATGGAAGTGTCTGGAAAGCAAACAAATGTGAATGCCACACAATAGTTCCTTTAAAAAAACAACTATATTATAAAGTATACTATCTGTACCACTGGAAATGACCGTCCGGATAGTCCTAGCTGTAACCACAGCATATGCATGTGTTGATCAGTGTGTGTGTTTTTGTGTGTGCATGGGTATGCCACTGAGATGGGTTTATGGCAGTGTCATCACACATGGCTAATCATGTGGAACAATGGGCACGGAGGCATGGAGTAGAGAGCGGAGAAATGTGATCTGGCCTTGAAAATCTGATCTGGCTTAATACGGGGGCTGTGTTTTGAAAAGATGTAAATTTAGCAAGCATTGCTCGGCCAACTCCTCAACAAACAGATGTCAGCAAACACACCAGTAATTGTATTATCCCCCATGGATTGCCCATATGCATGTACTCAGGGCACCCTTTCCACTTATTCAACCCACTTTTGCAACTTTTCCTCATACCTTTGTGTGCATCCTTGGAGCACAGATAAAGTCACACTCTGTCTCTATAACAAGGTTGAAGCACACAGGTGGCAGTTCAATAGACTGTCAACATATAGTAAGACGGACCTTTCAGAAGGAAGAGATGAATGTCAGTCAATAAGTGGTTGTTAGGTCAATAGATATCTCTGACCTTGAGTGTCACGTCAAGAGGCTGGAGATCAAGAGGGACTGTCAGAAGAAGGAGACCCCTGCTTAACTGAGTGAGAACATGGTCCTGCATGATTTTTTATTTCATATTGATATAAATACACATAACTAATGCAAATCAATGCTGAACATGTTATCAAGCATGCTGCAAATTTATAGATTTCCTACATTGAGGAAGTCATCTTGCTTAGTCTTGAAACTGGCTTGAGATAGCTAATCCATCACGGTGAACATTAAATCATAACCACCATTACGGTCACATCACCCTGCAAAACAACTGTGTGCAGAGATGTTTTAAACTCTGACAGGAGATATGACCACTGAACAGAAATCTGTTTAATGCAAAAGCTAAAATATTCACATTATGCTTTCAACAGCATACTGTACACGCTTGCTTATTTTTTCCTTCAGGGTTTGATTTTTCTGACAACTGTTGGTCATGAATGTAACGCTTTTCAGCAGCTGTCAAATTTTAGTTCAGTCAGCAAATTCATGAAGAATGCAACTGTTTTACTGTGAATCTATATGTGCAGTATTTTACAGAGTATGTTGCCTACAGACTTTCTATTTTGAATCTAGGCTCTTACCTCATCACTCCCCACCTACATACACCCAAGATCAGAGGAGATAGGGGAGCAACAGTAGTAAAATTCACAAACGCACTACAAAGGAAAGCTTTGAAAAATTCCTGCACTGAATATACTATAAGTCTATGTCATTCCAGCCTGTTAAATAAAGTTATTTTTTTCGTGGAGGCTAGAATCCAAATCAAGAGGCCACAAGAACAAGTAGGTTGTCATTGAATATTTTATTTGCAAATGAAAGAGTAATAACTCAGAAGTCGTAAAAATATACATTTTTTACTTGTGATATTTACATGGATTGTTTTCATCAAACGAACAAACAGAAGTTCTGTATGGTTATACAAAACCAAACAGAAGCCACGGCAGAAAAGACAGATGGAGTAAAGAAAAACAAAAGTGTCTTACATTTCCCTTTAGTGATGCCGCGCTGAGCATGTCTCCCCCTGACATCTTAACAATGTAGTCAAGAGAAACAGCCAACCACACAGATCCCACACAGGCCGGTGATGAGCATAGCACACAAAAAAGTGCAAAGTACATGGATGAACAATTCCAAATAAGGAAGAAGACAAAAATAAAGCTTCATAAAATTTTCTGTGTGAATATATTTACAATTGTAGATTTTCTTTTTTTTTCTTCTTTTCTTTAGCCGAATACAGTTATGTTACATCAAAGCAAAGCATTCCCATTCGTCTGCTCAATCTCCTATGACATGCAGGTACCTTTGCTTTCCTTCTTGAGGTTGACATCAGCCCCATCCATCTCCTCTCTTTAAAGTAGCGATACATCACATTCCCCTATACTCAGACACAAGGCCAAACCACAAAGTCTGAGCATCATTTTGCCCTGCTCAGCATCTTTAGTCAGAAATAAAATTGCTTAATAGAACATAAAACATTGTGGCTACATGAGATTCATATTCCTATCATATAACACAGAATAACCATAAATGGCTTCATGTTTACTGCACCTTTGAGTGTTAATAATATGACAATATATAGTGTTGATGGATACTGTTTTAAAGGATGATACTGGATGTGCTGCTGACTCTCTGAGGTGTGTTAAGACTTTCCTTCTCTGCTTGCTACTGAACTGACAAAAGCTTCTTAAAATTAATTTATTGGAAAAAGTGCAAGTTTGTCAGGCCACAAAGCTGCACACATGAGAGGGGAAATGCAATGCGAGGGCTCATAAACTGGGGAATCTGCCACCTGAGACTTGAGGTTGCTGGAAAGCAAATCAAAAAGCTTGGAGGAATTTAACAGCTGGAAGACTTGCATCCCATCCTCCACCTCCACTGCTACTTTCATCTGTGGTGGAGGGAATTTCAATGGCAAGAGCCTACAGCCCTGGCTCAATATCAATCCTGTTATACCTCTCCTGATTCCCAGTGCTACTGTCAGAATCCTAGGAAAAAAAAAAGTCTTGGAGAATATGCTGTCCAGATTGTTAAAATGTATAGCAGTGTCTGAGTGCCTATGTATGTTTTGTTACACTAGCTGTTTTTGTTTTGTGTGTGTGTGTGTGTGTGTGTGTGTGTGTGTATCCCTAGGGTGATGCAGTATAGTGTCCCTTTCTGTGCTGCATTTAGTATCCTGGTTCCATCAGTCAGTCGTAATACCTCCAGACATTCGATCCATCAAATTGATTCTGAAGGAGCAGAAATAACAAGGTTTGCTGTTTGGGCTTTTGTTTGTGCAAACTATGTGTGTTTGTGAGCGAGTCTGTGCATGTGCAAATGTGAGTGTGCATGAAGCACATAGTACCTGTATTTCCGTGTGCACCTGAATGTGACGTGTATACCTGTTTGTGTGTGTGTATATACAACATTTACCTGTTTGAATCGTGTGTGTGCGTGCGCCTTGAGATGCTTTTACACCCAGGGCCAAGTGCATTCTCTGTTAAGAGACAGCATGAGCAAGGAGAGAGTGTACAAGTGGCCTCCAGAGCTGACGATAGTTATGAATTATGGACGTGCTTTGTTTCAAGACGCCACCCCCACAAGCAAAAACATGACTGCTGCCTGTGAAGCCAGGTTCAATAAGCATATAAGTCCGTGAAAACTAAAATAAACACTGCCAGTCTGCAGTCGTATCAATTTAGACAGAGGTTACTTTGCCTGACTGGATCCTTCTCAGTCACTGAATGGCTAACATGAGAATGTGTGGGTGTGGCCCAAGGGCTTATACTGAATTTACATGCACACACCCACACACTCATACTCACACACATTCACATGCATGCACATGCACGCACACACACACATACACACACACGCACACACACACACACACGCACACACACACACACACACACACACACACACACACACACACACACACACACACACACACACACACACACACACACACAGAGTAGCATCCCTGGTCAAATATGAACTGCTGTTTGTGGTTGAATATAAAAGGCATTTTTTTCTCATCTCCTTACAGTAACATCACATGTAAAGTCCCATTATGTGAAGTCAAACAACATGTGTTTTTCAGACAGATGTTGGTGGTCAACATTTTTAAGATTAAATTCCTCTATCAAATGTGACAGATTTTTCTTCAATGTGAACGTTTAGGTTTATAAGCGAAACAGAAGCCCCACTTGAGAATAACAAACAATTTAAGTGTTGGACAGAAGACACTGAATATGCAAATCATTTAGAACCAGTGGTGGAGCTTGAATTGTAAAATTTGTCCTGAGAGTAAATACTGTGGGGTTGTTAAATCAGCTTATTTTCTTTATAATATGAATGTCCTCACAAAATTTAATGGCTATGTGCCCATTAGATTTTGATATATCTTGGACAAGACATTTTAGCTGGATGGTGCACCAAATGAAAGGTAAGGGATTCACCAAGATATTCATCATGTTTTGATCATGGATGACAGAACAACAAAAAAAGAAATAAATCTCACAGGATCAGTAAAATCCATACAGTTTATGAGAGAATCTGACTGCTGGTTGTGTAAATATCTTGCTCCTGATCAATCTATTGGATAAGCAAGATGGTCAGAAAACTAAGCAAACTGATCTTCAGACTGACCAACATCACCATCCATAGGCCCTTTTTCCCACTCTAATTTTACATATGATAATATTTGTTTCATATGAACATTGAGTTCAAAGACAAAAATGCCAAAGTGACGTGAAATAGGGAGTTGACTTTTTCACTTGGAATACAACAAATGTACAAAAACACATGGTTTAAATTCACTTTTGGGTTTCCCATTTGACTCTTTTGTAGGGAGAAAATCTCCCATCACATACCTATAGTTATTAAATTAAATGACATCATGTGCGTATATCTATCTGTATGTACAATATAAAACAAGACTGATTACAGAATTTACAGTACATTGTCCCGTGGCATGGGATTGCTTTCTCACCATGGATAATTCACTCTGCCTTGTGCTCCCTGGGCATTATCTGTTATTACTAGGCAAGTTTTGTGAAGTTGTATCTCTCAGCGTTTGCTGCTGTTGACCCTCAAAGCTGGATGTGAACAGAGACTTAACCACTGGTGTGCTGAAGATAAGGACAAAGAAAGAAACCATCAAAGAGTAGAGGGATTGCAAAGGCACACTAGATAGGCTACTTGCCCTTTTTTCAGCTACTTTCAATCGAACCGCACTGGGTCTGTCTGAGGATACGACAAAAGGGCGATTGGCCGATAGCATGGCTCGACCAATGACCAAGCAGGACCCAGTGATTCAGCAAGACAGCAATCGAGTGCCACTCCATTGTTATGGATCCAGGGAGAGTACTGACAATGATACCATACACACCCTATACAATTGAAGTCTCTAAAATCATACTTTTGCTTCCTTCATTCAGACATAGTAATTGTAAAATTGAACGTCAAGGTCAGTTCTTTGTGCCTCAGCTTGACTATCCATTCAGTACCTTACAGGAAGCTGAAAGTAACGAGATCCACCATCTTTGTACATCACACATTCATGGTGACAGATTTTGGTTTCAGTTCAGAAATGTAGCAGGTAAACAAAAGAGTAAAAAAAGCAACAATAATAACCCATCCTAGGGATTGGTGGCACTTCTTAATATGGATGAATGGACACACAGCTGTCTGTCACCCTTTCGACCTGCTCAGATAGAAGAGACAAAGGAGAACAGAGAAAAAAGAAAAGAAAAACAAGACCAGGTGGTCTAACAGATGCTTATCCCCTATATTTAAAATATTGACTGTCTATAGGCCTAGTACATACTATTTAATTACTCAGGGAAGATATTCAGTACCAGAAAAGGGTGTCCATTGATGTAGACAGGATGCAGGAGGGGGTAACAACTCCGTTTGATTTGACTCCATTGTCAGTGCTATATCCTTGTACCTGAAGTTTCCCCTGCTGATTGGTAAAGTAGATGAACTGTTTGCGAGCCAGATGAGTCTGTCTCAGGACCACTGTGGATTCTCATGGGTTCTTTTATGAGAGCACGAAAGACCGAGAGCACTGAGTCAGATGATGCACACACACTGCACACTGTGTCTGTCCACATTAATGGGTACAATCGTCCTGACCCACGGGAGGCAAAAGGGGTTTGTGGCTTCAAAGCAGGTGCTGGAAGCAGCGACTTGGAGGTGCAGGGTGACATGAATCAGAGAGTGACCCCAAATCCCCCCCTTTCTCCAAAAAAAAAAAAAAAAAAATCAGTGGCTGTCTTATGATCTTGCACTTTCTTCTCTTCCCTATTTAGGCCGTGCTTGTATCCATCAACCGAAGCTCAACAGCAGTATGACTCCATTGGTACCAGGATCAGAGTTTGGGTCTACTTTATTATCCAGCTTTCACGGTTTCCCTTTTTCTCCTCTTTTTTTTCCACATTACGCCTAACCCTTTGATTTGATAAATAAATAAAAGCTTTGCTGGGGGGCTCCTTCCACCTCGCTGCACATGGTGCTTCCCTGTGCCTTCTGAAGCCAAACGAAGGGACTAAAAAAAAATTAATTCTGCCTCTTAGCCATGAGACACAAACAGTGTTGCATCTCGGGTCTTGTTTTTTCTTTTGTTTTGTTGTTTTATGTAATTCAGTAGGGGGCAAGCATTTCTATTTTCCCTTTTTAAGTATGCATTCATTAAAAGTACTTTTGGACTTATAGTATTGATTCTTTTAATTACATCCTTTTAACTAGTTGCATTTCTTTGTTTATGGAAGAGTCTTAGTCTTTGGGAGGGGGGTGTAGGTGCTGGGCAGGGATGGGAGTCTCACATGGCTGCAGGAAAGGGTTGGCTTTCAGTCCTACACAGTCTGGAAGGCCTTGGTCTGGGCAGGGACCATGAGGGTTGGGGGTGTGGGCCCAGACATGTTCCTGGAGTTGAATTTGGGAGTGGTAGGGGGCTCGGGGGTCTTGGAGGGCACCACTGAAGTGTAGGCTGGTGGGGACTGAGGGAAGCCTGGAGGCTGTCCATTTTCCTTGAGGGCTGCAACAGCAGGTGGGCGGGGGCGGTGACCACGCTGGGCGCTGTTGTGCACCATGGACTGGGTGGAGGAGGCACCGGAACGCGAACTGCCGGAACGGGATGAGGACAAGGAGTTGGGCTTCACTAGCTTGGCTTTGGGGGCCTCAGCATCCTCCCTGTGATAAGAAACACCCACCCACCCATACACACACACACACACACACACACACACACACACACACACACACACACACACACACACACACAGAAAGCATACAATGATGACAAAGGTACCATTATTTTATATCCTCTCCTCTCAAAATAGAAAAGCAGAGCATACACATACACAATAAGCCACACACTACCATTCTCTAACACTACTCTAAGGTTCTATTCACATGGGACCAATATTATGTTGGGACCTCATGTAATTCATGAGATACCCCACAGCTCTGACTTTTGCGAAACACATTTGCAATCTGCTGAAATCACTAGTTCCCCAGATACAATTTAAAGACATAAAAAAAAGTTTCTTCTGAGAACATAATGAAAACTTTCCTGTATAATTCCACTTTTGCCTCACTTTTTCATGAGAGGATGCTAAAAATCAAAAAACTATATGGCAAAAACAACTTACTGCTTAAAAGAGTTCCACAGACAGAAGCACCGCCAAAACTGAGGTCATTTGTGCTGTGATCGTTACTGATGAAATTAAAATCATGGAGGATCTTTGCAGTGTTTATAAATCACTGTCACCAGGTCACAAGGATGTGTAGGATGTGAGGGTTAGGGTTAAGTCAGCAGGTAATATTATCTCTATTGATATAGAGCTTATATGACTCGCTGGAGAAAGTCAGAAATAGAAACCCCTCATTTGTGCACTGCTGGCTACATGCTACTTCTCAGACGTGCTGGAGATAGTTGCATGACAGAAAAAGAATATCCAAATTTTCAAACAGCACAAAGGTTGGTTATGAATGCACACCCAAGAGATGTGTGGTGGTTTAGTTGAGCAAATTAGCGGAAAGGCTCAGACTCTTAACATGGTATAAAAACAGAAAACACTTCATCACATGTACATTATTTACTAGAGGATGTCCCTCAACCATGCTACATTATTCATTGTTACATCAGTAAATATGCGCATACACCAACTCCAGTCTGTCACAAAAAGTGCTGGTGCTTTTACAAGTGTCATTAGTGGGTCCACAGGATCCACTAGTGAAAGCAGACTTCAGAGTGCACTTGCGTGATCTCTCAGCCCTGATCACGCACTCAAATACAAAGATGGAGGTAAGTGAGGTGTGAAAAGGAGGCTCCTAAAAGGTAATAACTGACTGTTTGGCCTTGTAGTTATTTATGTTTGTTTGGATGCAAACACACACACACACACACACACACACACACACACACACACACACACACACACACGCACACACGCAGGCAGGAAGACAGGTAGACAGAAGACACGTACTGCAAAGGCTGTTGCTGTGTCAGTTAGCATTTAACTTATCTGTGTTATAAAACGACTTTAGCTTTGGTGTAACACACTAAAACGGAAGCTTACACTCTTACGTTTATTGAGATTATGTTATACTGTCTTATGCGGTGCTGTCTTGCGGTTAAGTGCACAAATCTCAGCCTCTTGTGTGAACATGTTCCACTGCTGGTTCCTGACAGGTGTGGATGAGTTAACAAAAGTGAGCTGTAATTCGGCCTTCAACTTTTACTCCCCAATAGACGCAGAGAAGGAAAGATAGGATGACAAATATGGGATGTTCCAGTATGTACAAACACGATTATTGGACTTCATACAATATCTCTTTCAGCCTAGAATACTGGGAGACCCACATTTGCAAATGTAGTATGTGTTTATTGCACTATAACTGTGACAATTTGCTCTGTGAATTAATCTTTAAATTTCCACCACACACACATCAGTCAACACATAGCTATGTGCTATCTTAGGGGGAGTTGTTAAGAGTTTATCTACAGAACAGATGTAGTGGCAGTGGGTTTCAAGCTAATAGGTAAGCTAACAGAGCAACAGCCTCAGACACAAAGAGATAGATACGGGAAGCACATGTATGCACATTCACACAAACACACACACGTATGAAAATCTGTATTATTAATCCCAGTCATTCACACAGTTTTTAGTGCACTACATTTGTTATTTTACAAAATTGTGAAAAAATGAAACAATGATAAAGAAGTAAGAAAAGGTGGATGAACAAACCTGATCTCATTTGGAGTCTCCTCCTCCTCGTACTTCTTTTTCTCCTTCTTCCGGAAGACGAGCCAGATGATTAAAATGACAATGAGGACACCGAGGGATATTCCCACCACTGCACCTGCTACCTTACCTACATCCCTCACATCTGTGAAGATAAAAGAGGAATTGGTGAGTGATGAGAGACAGAGACGCTCACCGCCTGTTACATATTATTTATTGATAATCAGTGCTGACTGCTGTAGTTTGTAATTCTTAAATTTACAGATACTTGTGGGCCATGCTAATTTACTGGAGGTTCTTCCAACTCTTGTGCCATAGTGCCCAAATTCAATTTAACACCAGAGCTCATAAATATTTTCTGCTGAGCTACTAGATGTGTCATTTTCTCTATACATGACCCTGACCACCTTGGGCCTCTCAGGAAATGTATTAGTGTGACAGTGAAACATAACTGTTGGAGCATAGGTGGTGACCAGTAGCCACAATTTTAAGTCTAGTGCAGTTCCTTTTGTTGGAGCACGAGGGGGTGGTGTTGTGGGGTTGAAACAATAAGCTGCAGTTTGAAACAATAACCATCAATCAGAGTGGCAGTTTGTTGTGAGGTGAATGCTGCGAGGTCGCTCCCAAAACTCACGCTGCATTGTGACCTCAATGGTACAGTTTTCCTCTCCCACGTCATTGCTGGCTGTGCACCTGTAGACACCTGTGCTGTCCATGGTAAGATTCCTCAGGGTCACAATCTCTGGGTTCTTGAGATCTGGAGAATAAAACAGTTACTGTAGAGTGCAGAGTAGACAAATATGAGTGAATATCTAGTGTCTAGTGTACATTGTTTGCTGCATGTTTACTATCTTCACTTTCAATTACATTTGCAGGACAGGAAAGACAACTGTAATATATATCATGGTTTCAGAAAGAGGGAGAGAGAGAGAGATAGACCACCAGAGAGCAAGGGAAAGAGAGAGCGAGAGAGAGAGAGGTGTTGATGGAGTGTTTATTTAAGACCTAGGTCCATCACACTGAGGATGACTGGAAGAGAGTAGCAGGAGCGTGTCTTAGAGAGCGATGAAGCCCCACAGCCCCATGGGATATTTAGTCATTCCCACCAATGACAACCATGTGATATTACCTTTCGCTAGACACATAAATAATGGCTGCTGACGCTGTGTGTTATCATCCAATGAAAACTAATTAGACTGAACAGGTGTTGTTTGGTGGAGGTCATTAATTTGAAGGTTTTTGTCTGGGCACGTGCCATCAAGGATGCCAGTAGAACGCTAGGGGGAAAAAATGAGACAGAGGGGTTTGCACCCCGAGGGTGTTTATGCCAGTTTAGAGAATACACAGCAGGGAGAATTGCCCATTAGCCTTTCTTCTATAAATTGTCTCTGTTACTATTTAGAGGAAGATATGTCTGGTTGTGATCCAAGAGGAATGCCAGAATCCACACCATGTGAATGAAGTGTGCCTCAGGGTTACTACTGAGCCAATGTTTTCCTTTTTTTGGTTCAGAGTATTGTGGGAGCTGTCAGTCCAGTTCTGTGTATTACATTTGATTTTCTCCATTTAACACACAAGCCAAGAAACACACTGACTTTATGCATGCAGGTATAATTCACCTGAGCCAGGCTGACATTTCAGTGTCACAGACATCTCCATCAGATCACAGTATCAGCCTAGATCCTTGTGTTTATATAACTTATCCCAACAGAGTATGACTAGAAATGAGATAGCTGTGCTCTGTTTCATTTTCTGGAAGCAAAAAAAAATATGCATGCATAATGTAGCTATTTATTGCACAAATTTGGGGGGCAGCAGTACTGTAAGTCTAATGATAAGAAAGTCATGCAGAATCAGTGGCCTAATTGGAACAATCAAAGCCTATCTAAGTGCCCTTGAGCAAAGCGCTGTAACCGTTAATTACTTTGGTATAGCAGCTCAGGGAGAAGCAACAGGAGAATAAGTTGTACTAGGCAGATTTAGCTGTCAGTGTGTGTAAATGTATGAACATAAAGTTGGGAGGAAGTGAGAGAAACACAGTGTGCTCAGCAAAACACTTCCTTGGATAAATGCAGCCAATAAAAATCACTGATACGAAAATTAATCTTCATAGCATTCCTCTGCAGAGAGCTTTAGCGTGGATGAATGGTGAATCAGTGTGCCAGAATACCACCAATTATTTTTCTTACCTATCAGTGCCAGGTTTGGCAGTTTGCCCAGACTCTTGCCTTTGTCCAGCACTCGATCCCACTTGTAGCTGATGGGATCTGAACCTTCACTGGACTTGCAGCTCAACTTGACATCGCTGCCTTCCAGGAGTTTACCATCCATCCAGCACCTTGGTTTGGAAGGTTTGACTGTAGGAATACACAAGGAATCAGTCAAATCCAATTGTGCAATGAAATCCATTATTTTATTTATCACATGGGTATAGATACCTTCAAAATGCAGTGAAGAGTGAGTTTTACATTACATTTTAAGCATTTATGATGCCTTGAGCAAAGTAATAGCAGATACAGTTATCCTACGAGTCTTATATAAATTATTAATGTGTTTATAGCTTTTGATGGAAAAATGGAAAAGTATAGTAAATGTATTCATCTAAATTTACATGATCTTTTGCTAATGAAGTAATCTATCAGTTAGCCAGAGACACAAGATTAATCTAAACCTTCTTCAGTTGTTCCATTGGCAATGAATGAAAACTCTTGCTATTGCACTTATAAGGAAATATAGATACGTTTCCTAAACTGTTGTGGCTATTATAAAATATAGTTACATTCCATGAATTAATACAATCACTCTTCCAGACTTTGTTGGATATGTTGATAACTATATGGCCTAACTGAACAAGATGGGCTTAATTATAGTTTACAAGGGATTTTCTCTTTTCTCTTTGACACACATAAAGTTGAAATGCTTAACATACTGTATAAACTTTATTTGAATGTGTCAATCTATATCAATAACTAATGTCATTTACAGGTTTTAATGAGGGGTAAGTGAATCCACGCTTGCCATTATAGTCATTTCTCAGAGCTGGTAACACATAAAAAAATCCCATAGGGAATGGATCAATGTGACCCCAAAGCTGGCTGTGAATGCTTGTGGTGATATATTCTCCACAGATCAAAGGTCTTGGTCATAGTCCAGTAGCTTGAGGCACAGTACAGTATAGCCAGAGCCTGCTGAGCCCTGTAAAGCCACTCTGTTTAGATGTACGCTGAAAGGCACTACTGAGCTATGAAAGCTGGACAATAGTGCAGTTTTCTCCCTTCCAAGTGACATATTTTTAGATCAGTACTGAGCTATATTTAAACATCTAGTTTGTGTTTTTTTATGCTGTCATATTAGCAGTGTCTACTATTGTGCATTGGGCTGTTGCTGCTTCTCAGCAGAGATGCAGTATTAGTATCTCTGTAATGCTATGATGTAACGAGTTAGTGGTAGCATACCACTATGATGTAGTGAGTTAGGTACATAAACCCAGACAGCTTATGCGTATCTCTCCCTTTGTTCATCTAACCCCCTTTTTCCTGTTTCAGAAGCCAAGTGTATTCTGCTCACACACTCAGTAAGGAATATAATGACAGAAGCTGAGCAGGGAGCAGTGACACTTGGTCTGTGCATCTCACAGCTCTTTCAGGGTCAGTTAGGCCTAACTGCAGCAGAAACAGTTGGAGAGCTTGACTGCAGACACACACAAATACACCTATGTTTGGCAGTACATACACACTTATACTATACAATACAAACAAATACACATGCAAAACACACACTCAGTCATAAACCTGCATATGCAAATCCACTCACTTTGCAGCACAAACAGTTTAGGCGTCCATGCAAGCTTTCACATGAACACACACACACACACACACACACACACACACACACACATACACATCCACTGGAGGCGTGCATAAACCCTGGTGCGCACATAAATACATACACTCGCACACTGTCTCATGCCAAGCCAGCTACCAGCTCAGCTGCCAAGCCATTATCTTAGCGTGGGGAGCAAGAGAAAAATGCAAATGTTCGTCTCTCTCAAAATCGAAAGTGTCACCGCAAAGCTGAGGGCAATTTGTAAAAATTGAGGCACTAACTCACTGAAATGTCTTCATGGAAGAGAGAGGAGAGTGAGAGCGAGAGGATTAACAGACTGTTCCATTAGAAAACCAATAACCGTGGGTTGAACTAATCTCCCATGATGTTTTAATAAATCGCCTGCTTTTCTGACATTGAGAATGATCTTGCTCCTCCCGCTGGACTTTGTGGCTGGCTTTTGTGGTACAGACGCTCCACTCCCCCTTTTTGCTGTCTGTCCTTCAGAGTTGTTTAGCTATGTGAGATACGCAGGCGGAGACACATATTACCACTGAGCTGGTTGTGAAGCTAAGCCATGTATAACCATCTGTATGTTGGGGAAATGATGAAAACAATAAGCATGGGGAAAAAAGGGTGGATATGCTGTACTATGATGACTTTTCTGCGGCTTATCAGGCCAAAACAAGATTTTCCAAATTTGCAAGAGCTAAGACATGATTGTACAAACAATTTCCCTAAGTAGCTTATCTGTCGTTAGATTGATGGTAGTTGACTTTTTTCAATGTCATTTTCAACAGCTAAATTTGATTACAGAATGCACCTCAAACTTAGAGCAGAGTCTGTTGTTTGTTTTCTTTCTTATCGAAGAAGACACAAATATATTAGCTACATGTGCTACAGGCGTATTGTGAAAAGTGAACTTAATGCTTGTCCATGTAACTCAGACTCTAACTTAATCAATCAGTTCTGTGCTCCTCCAGACCCAGTCGCATGTTTCTGGTCTCACCTCATCAACAAACCAATCCAAACGAACCCAAACAGCATGAGCGAAATCAAATCACACTGTCTGAATCAAATTGAATCATTAGATCAGTCAGCATGACGGAGGAAATGTGCCAGGCTAATGATCCAGTGATTAGGTCTGTGTGTGTGTCTATGTGTACGTGCATGAGAGAGTGTGTATATGAGCATTTTCCTTGTAAATAATTGGTTTGGGTCTTTTCATAACCTTGATGGCATGTGTACGGACATGCATACGTTCATGCACCTGTGTGTGTATCATTCTCCAACCTGAGTGTGTGCGTATCACAACACTCACCCAGCACAATGAGGTTGACCTGGCTCCAGTGATACTTTCCCCCAGTCTTGACTTTACAGTTGTATTCCCCAGAGTCAGTCAGCAGCAGGTCACTGATGAGCAGGGAGGCGTCTCCCCCCAGGTACTCCCCAGCAAAGGACAGACGGCTGGCCTCGCTGCTCGTCGCCTCATTGGTGTACACTTGGCCCCCGAAGAAAGTAATGATCTAGACATATTGAAGAGAAGACAATCAAAGATGTATTTTAACATTGTTTATTATATTACAGTCTGGCCCTGAGAGAGAGAGAGAGAGAGAGAGAGAGAGAGAGAGAGAGAGAGAGAGAGAGAGAGAGAGAGAGAGAGAGAGAGAGAGAGAGAGAGAGAGAGAGAGAGAGAGAGAGCCTGTTGTTTGATCATTTAGTATCACCCACATGCAATAATTTTCAATTTTTCTGAATCTGGTAATATACTGTACACTAACATTTTGACTCTTATCACTTTTCATCTAACTAATGCAACCAATTCCCTGAAAAAAGGCTTTCATGTCACTTATCAGCCTGTTTGATGTAGTCAGTTTTTCATCTCTCAACTGAAATATACTTAATATATCTAACTAGCAGCCTGCTATGAACATTTAAAATGATATAACTCGAAAGATAATGTGCAAAGCATATCCTCATAATCTCTCAGTGGGTGCACCGTCTGGAGAAAAATATAATACCAGCACTCATGGGTAACATTGTTAACAATCACTTTTTAATTAACACTTGGGAAATAATATTTTACAAATGAATGCATTTGCTGAAATGCCAGTATCCTGCCAGTGTTCATTTAGCTGACTATCTGTGAGCACTGTTATCTCTTTATGCTTTCTACTCGCAGATCTGTCAAATTGACCAAATCAAAATCTATTCTGGCACTGAGATAAAAGATTGAAGTACCCACAGTGGAATTAGAGTGATGGCAGCATTGTGGATAAAATATCAGACCAGAAAACTATACACATGGTCCGACATATTCTTTTACTTTTTGACACATCTAGGTTGTATTGTTTGTTATTTAGCTGGATATCTAAAAAACAAAAAACTACTAAACAATGGAAATTGGTAGAAAATTAGGTCATAAGCTAAATAACAAGTGGTTTGATTATGGTTTGGAGCTAAATCTAAAAGGGCTAAAAGGAAGCCATTCAAATATATAAAAATAACAAAAAGTAGATAATGTATTGTTTGTTTTTTAGACTTATGACATATTCTTTTAATTGATTGAAATTTTTCACATAACATAACATAACATTTTTTGACATATTTAACATGGTTGTTTAGTTAAATATAGATACAAAAATATTTAAAGTTAATGAAAAAATAAAGATCTGAACAATTATTACTGTTGATATTTCATCAGTGGCATTGCATTGCTTATTCTCAGTAATACAATAAACACACCTGATAATTATGATAAGGTGATGGAGTAGTCTGATTTCAATTGATCTTTCAGTGAGGGAATTCAACATAGGACTAGCATGACTTTATATAAATTACATTGAGGTAAATGTGTATATGTCGACGCATATGTATGTTTGTATCAGTCCGTCTGCATGTATGCATACTTACATGTGCATGTACTTATACTCTTCTTTCTTACATATTTTCTATGTATCTTTATATTGTTTTCTTTATGATTTACTAATGTGAGGACTTTAATATATTTCTGCATAGCAAAATAAATAAAAAGTAAAAGAGTGCATCAAAAGCCAATTGTGTTTGTATTGCTGTTTGCAAAGACTTGGCCTTCAAAGGAAAAATCAGATGATTTGAAATTTGAGTGTAACATCTGTAAACATACACTGAAAGCTTTCATTTTCTCATCTCTGTCTGTTTGTATCTTTGCTTATTTCTATCTTCTCCTTAATTTTTACCCTCTCTCTCGCTTCTCTCGTTCTATTCACATCCACAAACACAAACAAACACAGCTGTCACAGTGGCCTATTACTCAGGGCAAGTGAGAGCCTGCAGATGGGGACTGCTAAATGCCGGTGCCACAGCGCATCAGCGCTTAAGAAACAGGGGCACCTGCTGTGATCACAGGTGACAACTGGCCATTTGCACACACATGCAAAGACCTACACACTCAACCCAGCTTCTGAGCAAACACACCGTGAATGCAGACATATATTACAGTGCCATAGCTACAGGCACAAAGCCACATGGCTCTGGCACCTAAACAAAATAGGACATATTTTAAAAAACATCTGCCTATGGGCATACTTCTTTTGACTTCATGAATTCTGGACATTTATTACACACAAATATATGAATCTAGACTACACTACATCTCTATGTGTATTAAAGCTCCTGCTTATGTCTGTGGGTATTCTGAACATATGCTTATGAGACCAACACAAATGAGAGATAGTGAACGTGACGGTGACTGTGAGGAATTTAAGAAGGATTTTGTGAAATGGCCACAGGCTGTTAGCATAGTTAACAATTAAAATAAGGTTTATATATTCAGTAATACATGAAATGACTATGCAGACATGCTGTGTCCCTGCCTTCTCTGGGTTTATTGAAAGGCTAAGACACAAGTTTGTTGGCAAAAACAGAAAGATTACTTTTTATGAATAATATTTATTAACTGTACTATACTGGGTATGTTCAAATATAAGATTATCATGTATGGTATTTATTTTATTTTCATATCATACTAGAATATTGCACCCTGTTGTTGCAATATTCTCTGTTTTACCCTTTAAGACTGTATGTGACATTTGTGTGTTTCTACCTTCAGAGCCGGATGTGATGTGAGCGATTTTCATGTGATATCATCGTTGTCAAACATGTGCATTGTGATTAGCTGAAATCTTATGAAATGCATTATGGGATGCATTTTATTTTGTTTGTTTTTTCTAGCCCCAGGAAGAGCACTGGCCTTTGAAGCCAATTTGACATAGTTGCCAAACCATGGAATTACAAGTTATATGGCATGGCCTAAAAAGCATTTTTCACACACACAATCATAGGTGGCTGTAAAACATATATTTTTTGAGCTTCAAAGCCCTCTGGCTTCAGTTTAGCCAGAGGGCTAAACTGGAAGTCACCTGGGCCCGGCTGGCAGAAGTCTCTGATGGGCACACTCTATGGGTGCATTGGGCCCATAGCAGTTGTGCAGAATAAATTCATCAGGGTCCTCCTACTCTTTTGAATGGATGTCGTGCGTTTAGGCTGTGGAGGTTTTGGCACAATGACTGGTCTGCAGTAAGGAAGTTGATCCAGAGTCAACTTTTGGAGAAACACAACCTAAAGTCACGCTGAGGTGGCCAATCACAGCCAGTGATTAGACTGATCAGAGTTGTAAAACCCAGACATGAGGGAGTACAAAGACGTTACTAGGATGAGGGGTGGACATTTCTCCTCGTTTGATAATATTAAAAGTAAAGTTAGACTTTGCTGTTGGCTTCCCAGCTCATTTGAAAACAGACAAGACAAAAAGAGAGAGAGAGCTGAGAGCACCAGCGAATGAGAGAGAGCAGCTGTGGTCAAGTGAGCTAGAGAGGGAATGAAGAAAGGGAGCAGCAGTAGACTGCCGGTGCTGATTAACCTTGTGATTGTTTAACATGCTTTAGGAGGTTGTTTTCAAAAAATGCCTCAGGCTTTAGAACAATTATACAGAGATCGCCTTTATATGTTATATATATGTTATATATGTTGAGTTAAGGATTATTTGGAACAAACAACACAGAAACCAAAATAATTTAAACATATTGTTAATGTATCCATCTGTAGTAAAGTAAATACAGTGTAAATAAGTGTATAAGTCTTTCATGATTGTCCTTGTAATAATAAATCACAATAAACCAATAAACTCAAATTCATATTTTCATGTAATGAAAATCAACAGCATACAGTAAATCTAAAGTGTGTTGTGTTTTTAAGAGAGGATGCTAATTTGTTACTTATTTATCTTTACACAGCCTACCTTCATTGTTTTTTATTGGAAAATGACATTACATTACATCAGTTTAAACTGTATCACTATGTTCATTAAGTTTTTTTGTTATTTTTCTTTTACTATACTATACTTTTACATAACCATAGTTAAGACAGGTTGCAGATCAGCACAGTGAAGGAGAGCTGGTCTTTTGCTATTCATCCTGAGCAATGTAGGACAATGTAGGTGCGATTCATAGAATGGACCTTTTCAGACCCATCTCCAACCCTTCTCTGTCCTTAACACATGTAGCCTGTACATTTCCTAACATAGGCTAAATGTTGACAAGATGCTCTTCCCCTCTCAACACGGCCTTCCAGCAGAACAAAAGAATGATTTAATCATTCAGCTACAGGCGCAGTCTCTTTCCTAATCAAATTTTCAGACATTTGATTTTAATGTTATCTTCCTGTTAAATATTCATCGCAATGTGGCAGCGCCCATCTGAATCATCAAAGCGTAAGACACTTGTTTTCCCCTTTCTTTCAGTCTCAGCCCCTCTCTCTCCCCCTCCACATTCTTCTTTTTCTTTCTCGCAGTGTTACACTTCTCTGTGCTAACCAACACTCCAGTGCACGAACAAACGACTTCCAAAGACAAAGGAAATCTCTTTCTTCTGCCAGAAAGCTGGTGAGATTTTACGCTCTGTCTGTCATCAGATAATACGTTCAATTTGGGTGAAGAAAGGCAATGATTCAAAACCAGTGAAACGATACCATGACATCTTCAGAGGCTGTGAAAAGACTAAGTTAAGGCCATTTAAAGACTTTCAGCCAGGTGAAGCTTTACTTTAGACGGAATAGCTCTGTTGCTGTTTAAGGATGGAAGATAGGATAGAGTCAACAGCATTTTTCCAGGATAAAGAACATCTGTTTCATTAGCTGCCAACTGCTGATTTAATGTTCTAGTTCTAGTTCCTCTATTAGACTACATGTGGACATAGCAGATGAAACCAAAGCAATGTATTATCTTATGTAGAGCATGAATTTGGAATCAAATGTTTGTCTGATTTAATTTTTTTAATAGTTTAAGAGAGATTGATAAAGAGAAAGAAAGATAGTATTTGAGAAGATCGAATTCCAGTCTCATAATGAGAAGCCTTGAACATCAAGTAATTAGAGTATTTATGCTTTAAATGCAGTAGATAAAGGGTGTGTGAAGACTAAAAAGTCAAGAGTCCAAAGTTAAAAATGGGGGGAACATTTTGCAGAATGATTGTTCCTTTGTTGAGGGCAATAAAACTTGAAGTGCTACAGTAACTTTGGGCAATGAGTTAATTTGCAACTGTAATAAGTCCTGTTGGAAATCAATCAGCGTGACTACAATAGAGGAAAGACAGGAGATAGATAAAAAATGCATGTGTATGTGTGTGTAAGAGAGAGTGGGTGAGGGGACAGACAGACAGAGAGAGAGAGAGAGAGGGAGAGAGAGAGAGAGAGAGAGAGGGAGAGAGGGAGAGAGAGAGAGAGAGAGAGAGAGAGAGAGAGAGGGAGAGAGGGAGAGAGAGAGAGAGAGAGAGAGAATTGAAAAAGCTATGACAAATCTGTCTGTCTGTCTGTCTGTCTGTCCAAGAAAAATATATTCTCTATATGTTTATGTTTGACCCATAGCATATAAAAAGTTTTACTTTCTACTTCAGGAGAACAGAGAAATCCCAACTGATGAAATCAAACTGCATTTTGATACCATTTATGCTAAGCATTTTTTCAGCATTCTTTTTAGTCTGTTAATAAAAAAATGCTCTCTATATAGTAATACCTTTCTATATAGTAGCTGCCATTGCTAGTAGCACAGTCTGCCCTTCTAGTGCTGGGTTCAAATACCAGGAAATGTGACATGCATGTATTTCAGCATTACTGGTTTGTTTTGTTTTTTTAATCTCATTGATACGAGCTACAGATTCACTGTTGACTGTCCCACAGCCATGTCAGAGGTGTGTTAGGTTTCTGTTAAAGCAAATGAAACATCCTACTGCTACTGCTTCACATTTAAAGCATTTAACTGGTGTAACACTGAGTAGCTTTTTTGTGTGAAGCTGTCACATGAACCACATTGAATTTGTCACTGAGATTAGCGCTGCATTGTTAAAACATGAGTTTGTTTGGCTGCACAGGAAACAGATAAGTTGTTCTGTTGTATTTCATTCAAAGTAGCTTCTCTAGGAGTATTTGCAGTATTTAACCGCTTGCTGATATCTCCTGTAACCATGAGAGTTGCCAAATTCAACCATGAGTGAAATCTTAAGGGCTAAAACTTTATATCAAAGTAACTAAGCTATAGCCTAAAAGCCAAAGTAATAATGTCAGTATTACCAAAGTAATGATAGCGTGATATTACAATCCTTTCAATTAACCCTGTGGGGAGGCAAGGATAAAACACGAAAGAAAAAGTAACCTTATCTCACCACTTTCTGTTTGGAGTTTGGTCTTTGAAGTAGCCACTCAATGTCAAGAGAGTTGGATGATGGGAACTGGTGGTGGCATGGTAAGGTAGCATTGTCCCCAACGACCTTCTTCATCTCCGTTTGGGCACCTACCGACAGCAGGCTGAATAGAACTGAGGGAGATGAAGGGTGGGGAGAGAAAAAAAAGAGGAGTTAGAGAGATGTCAGATGAGAACACTAGCTCGATCCACACTTGAGACAAGAGGCAGACGCTGCGAATGGGAAGCAACACCATGCTGATACAGGAAACTGAGACAAAAGACACAGTGAGAGATATGACCCAGAATTCCAATCACTGTCTGACAGATGCTAAGATACATCACACGGACTCTGAGGGGAGACAGAATGGGGATTCTTGAAACAGGAAAAAGAGTTTGACACAGGAGGTCAAAGAGAAGCATTATAATGATCTTTTTGTTAACCCTTTTTGACAGGGGTGGTCAAATATTGCAATGTTACTGTCAGCAAGTACTTGGGGAGTTGTAGCCTTGAATGGAAAGATACCCGGTGAGGAACTACACTGTCAGCTATGATAAACATGCAGAAAAGATAAATTAAGTCATTTGAATTACAAAAAATGTTTCAAACCATGTGGACAAAATGGGAATATCGGATATAGGACAGACATCATCCACAGCTACTGCAGATGGAATGTATCCAAAGCATTGCCTAGTCTACTAAGTGAAGTGCTTCGGTTGCAGTGAAAAGTAGCAATAACCATGTGTGTGTGTAAGCAAGTGACTTTGGGCACAAGCCAGACTGTCAGGGCCTGTGTCTCAGTGGGGGAGCAGCAAGGCTAATTTATTGGAGGATGCTGGACAGCCCGGTGGGCTTGAGTGGAATTAGCCAGAGGCGTCACGGGGGTTTGCTGGAAGCCGAAGCTGGTGTGTGTGTGTGTTTGTGTGTGTCTAGAGGGGGTGGTACACTGCTGAGATATTCAACTCCCTCCACCTGGTAGAAAGACTCTACAAGAATACAGAGCTCCACTGAGCTTATGCACACAAATGCGTCGGATATTTTTGGCTTGACAAAATTTAGCTTAACTACCTGCCTTTAATTTAATAGTTGAATGAGTCATTAGCTCCCGGGGAATTAGAACGCTTAAAATAAAGTTATTGGCAGATTCTCATCTGTAATCATACAGGAATGTAGGAGGTTGTGTAAATATTTTTATATCTCGTTTTCATTATTATGCTGCTTAATAGCTGCTTACAGGTTCAATAGTTCTTCCTGTTTGCACAGAATAAATAAACATCATGGCTGAATAAAAACGGCCCCTTTCAAAATAAGACAAATAATCCTGAATCCAGCTAGGTTAGAATTCTTAAAACTAGTAAAAGAGTCTAGGCACTGAATACTCAATTGCCTTTTCACACTTGTTTTGCAAGAAAGATAAATAGTTCAGCAATCTCTGAGTTCATGTAGCATTCAATTGCAAGTCAATTGCTATGGGTTTTGAGTAAGGTTCTTTAGGTTGATCTTGAGGTCGATCTTGCACTTTGTTTTGATATATTTCTGCTATTAGCTGTAACTTTTAAATGGTATACAGTTGTTGAAATAGAGGTTTCAGCAGTAGTTGTGTTAAGCTGCATTATCATATTTGTAATGTTTTCAAAGCCCATGAATAAATAACAACAAACAACAATAACCAAAAAAACATTATCATTGTCATTCCTTAGAATTCTTATTTTAAGAATAGCCCTGTCTTAAAATAAGGAAAACAATCTTGTGTCTTTGCTTGAATCATTTGTAATCTATTACCTTACCTTGTTACTAATTAAATACAGCTTGATATTAGCTGGACAAAACTTATTAAGAAAAAGTGAGATATATTTTCTTAAACATGTATGTAAAAAATGCTTGACAAGATTATTTTTCTATTTAGACAAAAAAGTCCAATTTTCTTGAAACAAGTCTTTTTTTTTACTTTCTTAGAAATCAGTTTTTGCAGTGTGTACATGCACAGGTGTTATGTGTATGCTGCAGAGTGATTAAAACCCAAAGCCAGTCACTGAAAGAATGCCTTTGTGCTCACTAGACAAAATCACAGGCTGTCAAATGTTCCACAAGAGGCCAAATGTGGTCTGTGAATGCATCAGCACTCACTGGGCGCCTGTCCACTTGTCTACTGGTCCACCCTCACAGGAGCCAACACCCTGTCCCATAAGTGATCTTTGGGCCAATGAAAATGTCAGCTCTGTGCTGTGAAATCAATGAGTCAATGCTGACGCAGGACACAGAGGAGAAAAGTGGAGAGTTTCACCCATACAGATAACATCATCTGGTGGGTTTCAGCAGTTCTTCAAGTTTTGTTTTCTTTTGTTTTCTGTTGTGAAATTGAGCTGAGGGCTTCTCATTGTCAATCAAACTTAAAGTTTCCAATTGACATTTGTCAGATGGACAGAGAAAGAGTACTTCATAGTGTGTTTGTGTGTCCTTTTAGTGTCAGTGTGTTTGTGTGTCCTTTTGGCAGCCCAAGAGTACTGAGGTCCTTCTCCTACTGTTGGACCACCTACTAGATTCAAATCATCAGTCAGCACAAAAATAAAGGCCTCCTCAGTGAGGAGCTCCTGGACCTGAAGGTATCATGGTTTATGACTTTTTAATGTAGCATTTGCAGGGTCAGTCATGTTGTGGACTCCCCACCCATATTAGTTTGGATGTCAGAAGAGAGAGAGCTTTGCAGTTTAAAGAATATTCAAGAGGGAGAAGGGTCACACTGTCAGCTGGTTTGACCTAATGGGGCGAGTTAATGTCTGATGGTGGTTAAGGGGTCTGCTGGTCTGCCCACTGTCTTCCTTCAACTCCTCAGGCTAGCCTTTGTGATCAGTGCCTCTGCAATCACTCATCAGCAGCCCAGGCCTGAACCTTGCACAGTGTAGCAGGCCTGATAAGAGCTCCCTGCTTCCTTTCTCACCTCCCACCTCCCCTTCAACTGCCCACCGCTTCAGCTGCAGGCTCTGTAAATGGAAGAGTTCGCTTGAAAAATAGATAAAGTGAGGCATTGCAATCTTTTTCCACAAAATGCACTTGACTTTTCACTAACCAACTTTAAATTGACCCTCAAACAAGGATCACCTCACTAACTGTGCCAAAATATGCTTCATTGCCCAACAATGAGGCTCAGAGTGCCATAAATTGTTTGCATTTCAAAGATGCAATGGGTAGCACATATGTTGTATCTGTAACAGAAAGTAATCTGTCTTAGTTTTTACCAGAAAGACTCTGCAGAGAAATCAGAGAGGTATACAATCACTGCTCCTAACTTTCCCGCTTAGTTATGGTCTTGCAGAAGGGCTTTTGTGCTCTGGAATGGATGACACAGTGGTCCAAAAATAAGCTAGCCTTGGTGTGAGTTTGTGCTTGCTTTGTATTGGCCTCAGTCACAGTGTGCACAGCTGGGATGATTGGACTGCAAGACCACATCATTTGTGTCAACATCAATAATGAGACACAGCAGATTTCACCTCTGTGGCAGCGTTGCACACATAGTATGAAAAAAAACATTTTGTGGGTTCATGGCCCTTCAAATTGCAGCAAGGTGACCTAGAAACATTAAAAACTGTGAACCACATTAGCTTAAAGCCAGACATGTATGTAAAATTCCTTATAGCAGTGCTGTGTAAAAATTCACATGTCTCTATGAGATTCCATAAGGACATGGGAAAATCCATCTGAATAAACATGGTGTGAGAGAGAGACATACATGTGGAGAGGACTTTTTAAATGGTAACTTTAACCATATCCCAGGACATATTCTCCACATCCCTCTTTCTCTTTCATTGTGTCTGCTTTTTGCAGCTCCATTTGGCTCAGCTTCATGCTTCCATTTGTGGCTAAGTTCAATCTTCACCCACAGAAAGAAAAGAAAGAAGCATATCATAATTAACAAAAGAAAGTGGGGAGCAACACCAGAGGTTTAGAACGAGAGAGTGAGGGAGTGAGAGAATAAGATAGACACTTTTGACAAAGGGGGAGAGTGAGAAGCTAGGGTGAAATATGGAGGAACCAATTTCTATGAAAAGGCCCTAGGGGGAGTTGTGCTCCAGTAAATCCGCCTTACAGAGCCCCGCAATCTTATTATAGTGTGGCCTGTGAGACGGACAGACAGACAAACAAGGCAGGCCTGGATCTTTCACACTGCCCAAAGTCAAGCCCCATATCCCCTCAGTCAGCACATCGGTCTGACCGAGGCCTTTGCCATGTCCAAAGCTTATGACCTCTGGTACTCAAACACAGCAGATCAGAGAAGGGAGAGGGACATGGAGAGAGATAGAGGGGTGGAGTGAAAGGGAAGAAAATGGGTTGAGGGAGGGGTGGAGGGATGGTGCAATGCCTTATTTTGAGCACTTACTGTAAGTCACTGGTGTGGAGGATGGATTATAGTATCACAAAGGTGGTTTTAGACACAGGTTAGAAAATACACAATAGCAGAAAAGATTGGGGGTATCACTGTTTATTTCTGCTGACTATTTCCCAATGCATTCACACTGCTTTTTGTGTGTAGAATACGTGTGTGCTTATCTACATATAATGTACATGCATGATTGCTGGTGTGTATGATGAATTAGCTTTATGCTCTGTCAGATACACAGTTCCGCTTCCGCCTATCTGCATAAAGGAGATGTGGAGGACTATATTTTACTGACAGGAAATCACAATGCCTTCGCATAGAGACCTATGGTTTGGAATACAGCCATCATCAGACATACAGACTCAAGTCACATGCCTCACTGCAGCAGGAAACAGTAACAATCATCTCCCAACCCTGCCAATCAGCACAGAAACTGTCTATGTTCTGTCAATTATAGGCTCATGGCGTTACAGAAAAAGAGAAGCGTTTGGGCTGTATAACCTCCACACAAATGCACTAAAATAGAATTTCATGCATGTAATTATCAAAATCTGACATGTCAAATATAAATACAAAGCATCAATTCTTATTGCTGACATATAGCTACTTTTTTTAGCTGGTTGGGGACATGCTGAGAGGAGCATAGGGCTGATGAGATAATGGGGAAATGCTCACAGCTCAGTTGCCTGTTTAAAAGCCTGCATCTGCCCCAACCGTACAGCAGTCTTGTGTGACCTGAATTAGTTATTCAGATGACAAACATTATATACTATAAATACCACCAATGTGGCACAGAGATTCACATATCGGAAGTTACATCTTGACCTTTTCGTTTTCCTACTGTCTTTAAAGATTTTGAGACAGCTTTGCTTGAAATGGCAAAAAAAGAAGAAAATCTTCAGATGTCTCAGCAGACAAGAGCCCACCTCCAGTTATTAGCAAAAACAGATTGCTGACAAAAACAACCCTCATGCTCACTATGAGAGACCATTTTTTCCACACAGCCACAGCTCCCTTTTTAATTACAGCTTCTTAAGGGGTATGTCTCTTTAAATTAACTAAGTTATCATGCCCTATTAAAACACATGTTTTGCATATGGCACACTACACTAGTCTCCTTGTAGTTTCAAGGTCCAACTCATGAATATGTTGCTCCTGTGAAAATCAAAGGGGCTGGGTTTTTTTAACCCTGACTGGAGGCTGGCTCTTTGAAGGGATAAAATCCCATAATCCTCCTTGCCTCACACCCAGCGACCAACACACCCTTCTGCTGACATGGAACTTTTGTTGGTAACATTTTACAATAACGTACATTAAGTCATTACCAAGGAATGAGTAAGGAACAAATAACTGGTAATTAGGGATTGCTAGCAGGTAATTTATCATTCCGAGCTTTTATGAGAAATAATTATTTGTTATGTGCTATTTAGCATGAGTGTCACCCTTTTATATTGCCTTTATTTGCAGCACCATTCTGTGCCACTACAGTTATGTTATGAGAGCCACCATATGTATCATATTATGTTCCTCTAGTTATGAGAGCCACTAGAGGAGTGAGCCAACTGAAGCTTGAGAGGAAAACATCTAAAAATGAGGGCCATCTTTTTTATGTTCATCTTTGATGAGGGGTTTCTAAGAACTAGATTTGAGGAGAAAAAGAAGGGATGGAATCATTTCCAAGCTATTCCCTTGAACCTGGAGCGGGAAGCAAATGGGAAAAGAGAGGGAAGACCACTGGGAATGGCAAAGAAGGAGATAAAATGTCACTGATGCCTGGAAAATGTAAGGCCCTGTGGTAAATGTTCACCTTGTGCTGCTCTTATTGCCTTCATTAGAATCCCTTTCATGGTCTTGTCATTGCTGTCACATTGAGCGACTGGGATGCCATCCCGCTGTCAGATCCCCAAAATAGATCCGAAATTAGTTTCACAACAAGCACTTCCAATTCCTCCAAAGTATACTGCACTTTCCATCAGCAAAATAAGGAAGTAGGGAGGAGATGGGGGAAAAAGCTAATTACGACATACCCCAAGGGAGGGAGAGTCAGTGAAACCTGCTTACAGTGCTATACTCATCTTATCAATGCTGCATCTGGTGGAGTCACCCACACTCATGGGTGTAGCTGTCGAAGATGCTACGGTTGCTCCATAAATCTTCTGCATTTAAATGAAATGGTCCAAAGAGCACAGAGCTCCTCATAAAGGCCTACACAGGCCCCATGCACCAACCTGCATTGCAACTGTTCTGATAATCATTGCATCTCCCTAACCTTCTGTTTGTTTGTGAGCATCTGAGCTGTGTGCCCCTCTATATTCCCCTTTATCTCCTCCTGTCCTCTCTTAACGCATCTTTTGCTGGACCAGCACCCATCCTAGAACTGCTCTGAATCCCTGACTGTAGGTGCCATTTCATGAGGTTTTGGAGCTGGTTCCGCATCCTGCAGGAGTTCAACCTCAACTCATGTCTCTCTCTATGAGAGACACATTATTTTTCTCTCTCTCTCCTGTGTGAGTAATGTATTTTATTATCTCTCTCTCCTGTGTACGTGAATGGTGTGTTGTGGGTCTCCCCAGTGTGCATATGTAGTCTGTCTTCCTGCCAGGTCTTCATGTGGATGGAGGTCATGTGGCTCCGGTCTTATTTTGTTCCGGTGGCACCTGGAAGCCAGTTGCCATCCTCCTCATCACACTCTTTACATATATAAATCTTTTTTTTTTTCATCCTGTATTCTGTAATTTGTGTTCTACTGTGCACACGCAACATCTATTGCATGCCTGTTCCTCCCCTGTTGCTCTTCTTGAGGTTTCTTCCTTTTTTTAAGGTAAAGGGTTTTTTTAAGGGATTTTCTCATTATTTTAATTGGCGGTCTAGGGCAAGGGTGTTCAAATTCACTGAAGTCCAGTACTGAAAATTTCCTAAAGTGAAGGTCCACAACATCATAGTGTCTGTGTTATTTTTCAGTATTTTGAAGTAGCATTGTAGTTACATCAGCATTTATGTCTATAGGGTAGATTGTAGACTGTCAAATAAATACAGTAGAATTCTATAATATGGCAACATTTATTAGTATTTACACTCAACTTGTTATTTTGTTATAAAGTTAATTACTTTATAACAAAACATCTCAACACATATTGACTCTTTTCTCCGTGTGTATCTAACTGACAGTTGAGTCTCTTCGTGTGTACAGATTTTATTAGCATCACGTGAGAAGATTGGCTATGCACAGTGGTCTGTGAGTTTCCGAGGGCCGCTCCCTTTACCATCTTTGTACAGTTTACTATGTTTTTTTCAAATGGAAAAGAGCTCTTAGACACTAAACATTATTGTAAGCAGTCTGACTTTAGATTTTTTCCACCTTATTGTGGCTTTTGTAAAAACTGCAACTGGAGACGTGACCAAGTGGAAAGAATGACATGCAGGAGACTTTGAAGAACTCCAGTCTCTTCCACAAAGAAAAGTGATTGTCAGTGGCTGGATGTTTTTTTTCTTTTCTTTTCTAATTAAAAAACAATTCATAATTTTTGGAAAGCATGGTCCCCATTTAAAATGTTAATTGCAGCAATGCATCTTAGAGACTTCAGCTTGACTTGCAGAATAATCTCTGGAAGCTTATGTGGTGTTAAACCGTTTACAGGGTTACATTCAGCTTCAAAAACAGCATTCAACACATTTTTCCTCTATTTAATGTGTTCAGACTGAACAAGGTCTAAATGTCAAATGGTCTGTTTTGCACCAGATAACACGCTTCAGTTAAATGGGGCTTGGACAGTGACCTCTCTATTTCGCTACAGCAACAGATCCACCCAACATCTGGCAAGGTCTAAACAAACCAGCATGTGTGCACATTCACTTTGTTCTGCATGAGGATCTCAACATCTGAGTCTATGGAGAGCAAGCAGCAAAGATGAGAGAGTTAATGCCTTCCAGAAATGTATCACCAAGGTTACTGAGTCTGTATGTAAAGGGCAATTCCTCCCTGCAGCAAGCGTACACAGCCTCAAATAAACCTGCAGTCCCCCACTGAGAAAACACATTTTGATGGAGGTGAGTGGATCCTTTGACAAATTGAGACACTGACAAAAATGATTCACTTTAAAATAAAACATTTTTTTGCTGTTTCCAAGAACATCTGCTGAAACTCATTTTCACTAAAAAGTGTATAAGTCAGAAGAGAATGGCTGTGTAAGTCAGCAAGTAGGGCTATCAAAAAAGCACAACTCCAAATCCAGTAAGAAAAATTACATTTGTTTTGACAGATATCAAATTTGGTTTCCTATCACCAACAAGAATTTAATTCTTGCAAAGAATATTTTTCTTATTCATTTGTATTCAAAAAGCTTTTGTCCCTGAGGGGCATAAAGGTATTTTTGTTGGTGGGGTTTTGAAAATAAGGGGATAATATTCATGACAGAGATCTTGAGGAACAGACACCACAGTATAGACAACACAGTGAAAGCTCTGTTTGACCCTGCATGCCTGACAGATGGTACAGTGAGAGACAAGATGAGCTGTATTCATTAAAACACTTTAGAAGACAGGCACGCCTGCTGCTGATCAACTTAAAGCTCTCCTGTTGGGCATTGATATGGTATACATCAGCAAAGCACTGCTGGAGTTTGGACAGATGGACTAGCTGTGATATAAACAGCCATAATGCCTACAGTGCACATATAAACAACCTTTTTCTCCTACCCCTTATCCTGGCACATCAGCCAACCACAGGCACAGTTCTCTGGTCCCAAAGACACAAAATGCTCCTCAATTTCCCCAGTTATTTATGTGGTCTAATCTCAATTTGCGGCTGGCAAGAGTGTGAACGAACTCCTCTCACATTGTTGGAGTAGCTGCACATGGGCACTGACCTCAGCGGATCAATACTTAATAAGCTTTTGTGCTGCCAAGTCCATTTTGCTGCAATCTGCAATTTTTTATGTCCATTAGGTTGAAAATAGAGCTGACTAGGTGTATGACCACAGGAAGTGGAATGTATCGCGGTCGCCCAGGTTCTCTCTGATGATGGATGCTTCACAATAGTGTGAGGCTGATGAAAACTTCAAATACTATCTGCCTCATGCACTATAAAGTACTGCACCCCTGACTTTTATTAAATGCAATTCAATACCCCAGTGCTGTTTCAAAGAAGCATTTAACAACTTGTGGGAAGACAATAAAAGCCACAGTGGGGTATATGGTTAAGTTTGGCAGCACGTGACGAACAAGGAGAACGGGGCCAAAACAAGACAAGAGCTACTGCTACTTTAGAGTAACATTAAACTCATCTTTAGAAGAACTGGGAGATAACCCCAATCGGGACATATAAGCAGTACACATTGAGAGCTTATAGTGTTACATTGGGAGCATGTAGGGAATCTGGACACTCCTATTCTTCTCCTCCTCTTCCTCGCCTCTCTGCACACACAGATTTAATTCCATTATTTAGGTCACTGTGATTATTTATCACTGTCTAAAGTCCAAGTTCACCTGGGGTTAGACAGTGAAGCCTCTCTCAGCGAAGGCACTAATTTACTTCACTGGATTCATGGGAGAATAGGAACTGAACACAACAGAGCAGCTCCCATGTTGTACATTTCATCGGCTAATTGAAAACAGACGGGACGCTAACTCCCTCTCTCCATCCGCCCAGCACTAGTGCGCTGCGTCACTGACATATTAGCGCTGTCGCCAGTCCTATGGTATGCATCTGACATATCATTTTACTTGATCGGTTGAGTGGAAAAAAACAAAGCAGGGGGCGCCTCATACACAAATGAGAAGATTATAGCGTTACAGCTGCTGCAAAGGACAAAGAGGTAACCTATCCATCGAAGCCAGTGACTGGGAAGGACACATTGATGGCTGCCATTTCCCCAGAGGTGAGCAGATGCCACGTCTGTTTTGGCAGCTGTATGCTGAAAGGTGTTGACTAGTGGGGCAGCTGACATAGGCAGAGTGGTGTTTGCACGATGGCTAGGGAGGTCAACAGGCCCTGCAAGGCTTCCAGGAAAGGCCTCACTTATGCTAATTTAGGAGAGCTAATGGACCAACCTACCATCTGTCTGTATGATTAGCTAAGTCCATTCATACAGGACACTAACCGTATTCACCTACATACACACTCATACGTACGAAACACACCTACAGATTATTCATATATGTGGTAGGAACAACAAACATACAAAGTAACCTACAGGATATGTCTGCAATTAAAAAACAAGATGTAAAATCCAAAGACCATGTAAGTGGAATGCATTCATTGGCCAATATAAGTATGAATTACTATCTACTATCTACTCAAGACATATGTGTTGTCCACATCAGAAAGGCAGCGCCATGTATTAGTAGTAACTGTCTGCATGTTTCTGACTCTTAACAATGATATAACCACACACACACACACACACACACACACACACACACACACACTCCTCCAAACAAATACTGCCCTTTGTGCTGCTCAGCACCACATCATCCCACCC
Source organism: Scomber japonicus (assembly GCF_027409825.1). NCBI lineage: Eukaryota > Metazoa > Chordata > Actinopteri > Scombriformes > Scombridae > Scomber > Scomber japonicus. Next base: position 15,060,575 of record NC_070583.1, read on the forward strand.
CCCCAAATGTCTAGAAAAGGAATGCCCACGCAGCCACATCCGAGGGCGCAGAGAAGATTGAAACCAGATGAATGGAGCTCGGGCGCAGCCTGCTCGCCAGGCCTATATTTTACTCCCCAAAGCCTGATTAAAACGAGGTGTGGCACTAGCTGGGCCAAGGAAGCTTTATTCCGGCAGGGAGAAGGACATTTGCTTGCAGTGACACCTCAGACGAGCAGGAAACGAGGTGAAGGTCACAACTTAAGTCTCTGCAATCGGCTCACACTGTTCCATTAAAGGTTCCCTCGATAAAGCAAAGCCAGAGATCAAAATTTTTAACAGACAAAATAAAAGCACAGTTCTTTACTTAAAGATACCTTTGACTGAACTTGATTCAGCCTAAAAACAAGGGGTCACGTGCCCCTTTTTTTTGGAGGGGGGTACAGCGGCTGAGGAGGTATAAAGTAGGCCATTGGCATGGAAACTGTTAACTGATGTGCCAAAGGAAATGAGGGCAAATTGCAAGAATTGTGGAGCAACAACTACTAGGATCAGAGTTACATACACTGTAGAATGTGGCATGATACTACATTACGATGACATTATGATGTTTTTTTCCCCGAATGGTGCTGACAATGCCTTTAAAAAAACAAATCATTGAGAATGTATGTTTCTACATGTATCGGGAGTCCTTAAAAGATTCATATGACATGTAGCTACAGATCCTTGAAGGAACAGTGGAATTTATTGTGTGTAAGTTAAGAATAAGTCCTGAACACTGTGAGGATATGACTCTGTTCTCAAGATCTCTGAGGAACAGTGTTCATGTGTTTGTCCTCAGACATTACAATCAATGTTGTGCAATGTTACAATGTTTGGAAAAGAATTCACTGGGATGAAGAGGAAAGGACAAAAACCCAGCTAAACATGCCACGTGTTGTTCCCTCCTGCCTGGGCCGTTTAGCGTGATCACCCACTGCGTGTCTTCTCAGTTTAGGTCATGTCATTGTATACGTGTATATGAGGGAGGGAGAGGGTGTCATTTGCATTCCCTTCTAACTAAATGTGTACAGAGAGACAGCGAGAGAAAAAGTCGTAGAAGGAGTCCGGGGTGCTGTAGGTGTGTATGTCTGTGTTTGTGTGTGAAGCTTAACACGTGTGAGTGTGACTGACTGATTAGCAGCGTTTTCATCAACTGTTTGCAGTCGCCTCTCCTGAGATAGAGAAGCAGTGGGAGAATTTCGTACTATTTTCCAGCGCTGGCTGCTTTCTCTTTCCTCCCCATGCAGCTGGTTGGCCACACTCACGACTCAATGCCAAACACACTCCCCTCTATCCCCTTGACATTTTAGCTATGTTACTGCTGAGAGAGTTGTGGCTCGCCTCCCTGCCGCCTGCCTGTACACATGAGTAAATAAAGCCCAGCTCATTTCATTTGACCATAATGTTTAATCTACATTTGCGTGGTCAACGAGAGGTTAATCTCATTACCTTGTGCTAAATGGCATGCTCGGGCGTCCTCTGACAAGATGAGGGCTAAACACAAGTTAATTAAAAGAGCAATTAAAAGAAGACAGTAAGTCCCACTGAATGGCAGTAATATGTTAGTTCCCTTGACGCCAGTGCAGTGCAGTTGAATAACACTATTCTCCTGTAGTCTGTCACTAATAGAAAAACCACTTTTCATTCTCAACTAAAGAGAATAGTAATGGGACAACAATAGGAAATAAAACCTGGCATGAGACTTGCTTGTTTTGTGGTTGCACATGTGCTTCAAACTAAGCTTTAGCACTAGTTGTGGTTTACCTACTGTGAGAAGCCTTATTAAAAACAAGCCTCACCACAGTATAGACACACACTTATTAAGGCTGTTAATGAACTATTACAGGTTGTTTAAAATATGACATGCAATTAGTTGAGCTTAGAGCACTTAGATGAACTCCGTAAGGGAATACGGATAAAACAGGACTTGGAATCTTTCTGGGAAGCTATGGAGGATTTGCACAAGACTAGAAATTGTAAAGGAGGGTTAGAGTTGATGCTGGATTAAAGGATAGGTTCACAATTTTTGAAGTCTGTCTTAACAATAGTCCATATAAACACTAAAACAGGTTTTATCTCTGCAATCATTCTTCCTGTTCATACTGACCATGCCTTTATTTTTTTCAACTGAGTTAGAAAATAAAGTGGATATTTTTCACATTTTTATTTAAAATTCTCTTTGTGTCTCACATGACAGTGTTTATGTGTTCAGCGGTGGTAGAGTGAAAATAGAGGGACTCTGGTATTAAAAATACAATACATTTCAAAGACATTGACTCAATGGTTGATGGCTGACTCAAACTTTTAAATAAAATTTTACTCAAAACAAAGCCTGTGGATTTTTTCCTCCATCACTTACATTGTAAATGCATAATGAATCTCTTAATGACCAGTATGTACAGGCAGAATGATTGCAGCAAAAACTAGTCACTGTTCATTTTGAGCAACTATTGTGTTAGGATAGATAAAAAATTAAGAAAAGATACACCACATTGTGGCTTAAAGGAAAGCATAAAGGTGAGATGTGGTGCCTTCCTGGCAAAATAAGATTGGAAATGATTGTACCGGGACATTCAATCAGGTAATTTATTAATTAAAAAAAATTCAATCATCCTTTATCTCCTTTCTATAACAGCAAATGAAAAATCATATATATATATATGTTAATTTATCAGAATTTTAATATATACCACATGATGCAGGATTTACGTCACACAAAGATGTACGTCAGTTTGAAATGTGTAATCTGAATGTAAAAGAGTTATCCCCCTACGTCATCTCTACAAGACCCATTTAGAGATTCAGTGCTCTGTTAGCATCCAGGAAAGCGAGGGAGTTGGGAAAGTGGCCTGCTAGCTGCCTGCCCTGTGGGTACTACTACCGGCTCCAGCCCCCCTCCAGATGAATCATAAACAAGTCCCTTGGCCGCCATGACTTAATCCCCTGTGACATCGCCACGGGGAGACGGAGAAAAAAAGGGAGTGGAGAGAAAGAAAAACATGCCCTGTGATCAACTTTCAAGAGAATTAAACATTAGGATGAATGTGGATGAGGTGTATCTGAGGATATTGTATGTCATTGAGTTGAGGTTGTGATTTACATTAACAGAAGATAGCATCTGGATGTGGGATGGAGATTTGGAGGGGCGATGGGGCTTTAATTTTTGCTTCATAGAAGAAGCAGTCACTTCATCTCAGGCTCTACCTTCATGCCCCCTCTTTTTCTCCATGTGTGTATTATGCAAATTCATGTCCCACAGTCCTTTCATTTAAATTTGGCCACACAGCTTAAGCTTGGGTAGTCTACAGAGTATGGCAGCTAAAGATATAATCAACATCGTGCTTCTTTTAGGCATGAGAAAGCATACCCAGGAGGGAGTAATAAATTGATTTATTTTAGGAACCAGAATGTAGAATCTTAGTTAGGGCCAGACATGCTAAGTGCTTTGTCCCTTATGCATCAGCCCTATGGCAACATTTCCTCCCTAATTAAAAAAATAACAAGGTGGAGAAGGAAAGCGATGTAGGCAGTGTGCTGTAACCGAGATGGGAGCAGCCTGATGGTGGATTCTTTTTTCTCTAAAAGTTTGGGATATGATTCTCACTTTGCCAGCACTCTGCAGGTTGTGCTGATGCAAGGAGCTTTGTGTCTTGAGATTAATGAAAGACGTTTGGCTCTTTGGCATTTTGGATCCCACACAAAGGTTAAAAACGGCCTCTGACCAGTGAAAGGTTTATGCGGCTCGCCACTGAGAATGTTCTGCTCACTCTGCAAAGCAATTCTTTTATTGTACCCTCTCTCTTCCATTTTTTACCAGAACAACAAATAAAAAAATAGTGAAGCTCAGCTGTATTTCAAAAAATGATCTGCAACTTAGTTTGCCTCTGTCTTTCTTGTGCTGTCAAATTCCAGTTAACTCTACAAAATAAATGCCATTAGCCCAAATTTTGAATTCATGTTTTCTGCAGTGTCTGTGTCCATGTCCACAAAGTTAACAAACAATCTGGTAAATGTATGTCTGTGTCAGGAAAAGGCTTTGTACTGTATAACAAGCAACCTGAACATTGTATGGGTGTGCTGCATTAGCTATTATTATATTGAGGAATGATTCAGAGATCCAGTTGGAAATTATAGATCTCATCTGTCTGGCCGACATTAGGTGACTTACAAGCTCTCTGATGTATCCAGATTTTTTTTCAGGAACTAAGGAAAACAAGTCTGAACTTTTCGCCAGGCTCCGGGATTCAGATTAGTTACATTATTTACACCTACTGTACGCTGATCTGATGTAGTGAAACTGCTCAAATGTTGTACCGGGTTGTCCTTGGGATAAATTATTAGAATCTCTTGCTGTGTGTCTAAAAGGAGCAGGTGTGGACATCAAATTGTACTTGACAATGTTCAGGATTAGCATAGAACCTTCATGCATGATTAAATAAAATGAAAAGTGCAAATCCCGCTGGCTAACCTGGGGGCCTCCGAAGAAGAGTGTTGAAAAAAAGACAACTTTAATGACCTGATATAGAAGAAATGTGCCATTGGCTACACAGCAACCCTCGATCTTTGCTGTAAAGTGCACTGCACAGTCTCCATTTTTACATGTTTTACCTGTTTGTCTGTTCAGATGGGAAATTAGGCTGGCAGCCAAAAGGGAGAGGTTACTACCAACATCAGCTCTACTGCCCCATCCCCCACCATCATCATTTATCTTACACCGCTCTTATCACTTAGCCTTGTTGTACGTCAGACCTCATAGAGAATGCACAGACATAGTCATTGCCAGGGAAACACGCTTTTTGCCCCTGCATGGCGCCTGCTCACCCAAGAGTACATAATGCCTGTGCCATGCATGGCTGGACCAATGCCACAAAGATGACAATGTTCTCCCCTGAGTCCAAAAGAAGAAACTGTTCACACATCTTACCTCTGCTCTGACGTGCCACATGCTGGCCTGGTACATTTCTAACAGCTAATTCTATTTGAAGAAGTATCAAGGAATAAGTAAGAACACCCCAGTTGATATCAAGGCCAAAATGCAGCCTTGCTTAAACCAAGGCCACAAAAAGACATTCAGTACTAGTCAAAAGTATGAACACACTTCAGCATTAAAGGGAGTAGGAAGATGTGTCCAAACTGTTGACTGGCACTGTATGCCTTATAATAAGAGAAACACCAAAGAAAGAAAAGGATTAAGCTGACAGAGAAGGATGGGAAAGACCCATGTAAAAAAATCCTTTCATGTTGGATAGGGTGAGGAAATTTAATTTGTATCCAGTGCAAATTAATGTGTACCGTACTGTAAAAAGTTTTCTTTAAACTTATAGATCAATCTAACTTATTGTACTTAAAACTGAAAAGAAGAGAAAGTGGAGAATTCAATGATTTCACAGAAAGTTGGATTTTTAAGACTAAACATGAAAATAAATGATTAACTGATAAAAAATGCCTTCTGCAGCGTGGATCCATTTGCAACAGACATGATTTTTTATCCCAATGTAGCTAATCAGGAACAATTCATCTCCCCTTATCCCTGGTGGATTAGGTACTAATCTGTTTGCTGAGGGTAAAAAGAGAGAGAGAGGGAGCGAAAAAAGCTTTTCTCTCTAATCTTCACCATATTATGATACATGGTAAATGGACTACATTTATACAGCACCCTTCTAGTCTTTTGACCACTCAAAATGTTTTACAATACATGCCACATTCACCTATTCAAATGCTAATGACAGAGGCTGACATGAAAGGTGCCAAGGAGGAATAGCTTTTATTTTTTAAACTTATTTTTTTGACACTTTGCCTTTATTTGACAGACATTACTGAAGAGGCAGACAGGAAACAAGGAAAGATAGATGTGTATGACATGCATCAAAGCTCCCTGGATGGAACTGAACCAGGGGCATTGTGATTATGTGGCATGCACAGTAACCGTTCGGCTTCTAGGACGCCCATATTAATATTTCTACTAGTGGTGCCTCCCAATGATGCGATGTGACACTTGTGGCTCCGCATGAGAAGCCAGGCTAATAGGTGGAAAGAAGAAGAGGTCAGGTCAGGGAGACAGACATTTCTTTCCACCTGAGATCTGTCACCACTGCTAGTCTGCGCCATATATACATAATCTGTGCCTGCATAGCCATATGGTAAATGCATATGAGCACATACAGTAAGTGAGATGTCATGGACTTGTTAATGCAGATGTTCATTTGGTGGGTAGGCAGTGCGATCAGGACTGCACCGTATGCTGATTAAGGCTCTGTGTGCAAGAGTGATGGGACTTTTCCTGTATGGTTTAATGAGCAGAGGAGTTTAGCCCGAAGCCAGGTCTTTGGGAGCAAGCACACATCCAGCAGATAGACAGAATGTCTACTTCTCTTCCCATTGACTCACTAGATAGAGCATGCATACTTAATTACGCGTTTGTGCAAGCAGACGTGGCACAAGCACTCACATACACACTACTTAGATTATGCACACCTAGCAGATTTGTAAACATGCACGTGCACGCACACTTGAGTAAGGGAGTAATGCTGCTCTAAGCAATGTGGTGCGACCTTCAAACCCCAATGTCCTTCGTCTTTGAGATGTCCTTTATTAGTGCCTTCAGTGCTACTATCCCACACTAATGCAAAGGGGTGGTGGTGGGGATAACATCTGCATAAGCACGAGAGCGGGGATATAACAGGAGAATAGGTGTGAGGAGGGGACTCCCCCTCTTTCTTAGCAGGTCTATTCTGAATAACTAATGTATTCTGGTCACTACCGTAACAATGTGCAATTCCCTTCACTCATACCCAGCATGCATATCTATAAGTAACAAAAGAGTGTTTAATGCATGCTTCACAAATGAATCTAACATGTTAATATCCTTGGTAATAAAGGTGATTTAGATTCTGATCACGGCTAGAAAAAGGAAATCTCCCCTTCAATCCCCCTGCTACCCTGTACAGTAGACCATCTCAACTGCTAAAATGACAGAGAAAAATGCCTAATGACATTTGAAGGGCTGCTCATTGCTACAAAGTTCCCGCCAGCGATCCCAACACAGTACCCCATTCTTCTCTAAAGAACCCAGTAGATTAAAGATGGTCAGTGAACGCCTGTGCTCTAGTTATGTAATGTCACTGGGTTTTAGCAGGAATTACTTATAATGTCACTTTGTCTCCCACACCTGAATGTCACTGGCTTTTAATTGGCCTGCTTGTGAAATGGCAGTGTTACTTTGTGCCTGGGAGCTATGGATGGATAGCAGGGGGTTTACATAAATTGTCAAATATTTCATTATATTGTAACTAGTTTCAGTTTTGGGGCTAAGCTATGGTGAAGTGCACAAGAGCCTGAGCCAAATACTGAGAGTGTCTGAGTATGTTCCACTGCAAATGGACTGAACCCCATCGTAAATGGCCTCCTACGCTGCTATATTGTTTCATAACAGCCACAAATTCTTCATGATGGGGTGTGAGGAAAGTGCACAGAAGGTAAAAGATTCACTTTCAATGCCAAAATAGTTTCATTATCATCATATATAAAAGCTTTCTGCATTTGCTTTCTGATTACAGTAACAGACCCACAGCATTTCAGTTGCACAGTACAGCCAAGAAAAAAAAACAAAATAAAACATCAGTCTATAGAAGCAAATGCAGTACCCAGGGATGTACCCTTGCAGTAAAATATTCAGAGGTCAGAGGTCAAACCAGTCACAGCTGCTCTAAAATCCATAGCCGATGGCCTCTCGGGACACATGGAGACTAATCAGACACACACATGTTCAAATTTACTTGTCGTTTCTCTTTCTGCCACACACATACACACATGCATACTCAAACATAGCGAAAAGGGCGTCAGTGACATTATAGTCTACAAAAATATTTTATCCAGGATGACATTCATTATGTTACCCACATATTAACAGACTGGATGAATTTATAGAACACCCACGAACATCCAGAAATACTGACAGGATGAGAAAAGGATGTTATGTTACATTATGTTTCTCCTTCTCCTTTATACACACGGATACACACAAGCATACAATCACAAACACATGCTGTATACTGTATATCACATCACATACCAAACTCTTTTGCTAACTTCTTTCTCCCATTTGACCACAGTGACACTGCTGGGTGTGTGATGGGTGTGTCCACTTGTGCCAGGCCTCACAATAGCCTTTCGACCACTTCAGACACACTGCAGTGAATTTAGTTCCAATTATTTGCTCATATACATGACAGTGCAGCTATGAGACTGTTAACACATCGTGATTCAACCTTAGTTTTTCCACATCCTAGATTTTTGCAGCGAGAGTAGGTCTTAGGGGACAGATCATATTTCTTTCTCTTTAGCTTTGATGAGTCTACATTCAAATGTGAGCTCTTCTGTTGATTTGACTCAGTTTAAGAAAAGTAACGAGGAAATTTCTGTGATCTTCAGAGTAAGTTGGCTGTGAAGACAAACCTCATGTGTGCTCATCGGACCTCTTAGCTCACTGGAAAACCCGCGACATAGCCTTGTTGTTGACAAGCGACTAATGATCCCTTTGGCTCAGGCAAACAGTCAACTTTCCAAACCTCAACTTCGCATTTCGCCAGTCACCCTGACTAAAAGTACAGATTCACTCTCAGTGGTTAGAGTTTTGAAATGCAACAGGAATCTGAGGACAGAGCCAAAAGGGAATGTGTTGAGCAAATGTTACTGGAATGGGATAGAAAAAAAACAACAAACTTATATGGGCTTTCCACTTTTTGGAAATAAAATGAGTTGTTTTTGTATACAGAACTTTTGAGTCTTGGAGGAAACACTCAGACTCAGATAAACACATGAAGAAGAATCACATTGATATTGTGAGAAAGAAAACTGTTGCTATGGTGCCCTTTTATGTGTATGTATGTGTTTGAATGTGTTTTTCTCCCTTGTGTATGACTCTGATGCAGACTGAATATGTTATAACAAGGGTGAATTCATCATCTCTCTGTGACTGTACATGGCAATCAGGTAAGTCTGAGGATAAGAATAGCCTGCTCACCAAGAGATGCCTCCAAGTTAACACAGCACTTTGATTCAAGTATACAATGAGAATACTGAGTCACATGCAGGCAAACACACAAGTGTGCACTTGCAGGAAAATACAAGAACACACATGGACCAAACATAAAGATGGTGTGTGTCTCTCACACACACATAGACAAACAAAAACACCATACCATCCCCACCACCCGCCTCTCCTCCCAGCACACTCATCCTGGTTGACCCTTTGCGGCCAACAGTGCAGACATTCTTCATTCTAGCTCAGCCTGAGCTTTGTTTGGATTAGCTGAGAGAGAGCAGAGCCCCTTTTTGGTCCCTGTGGCTGCACGGCACACGTCAGCCTGCTGCTGGCCTGCAGTCACACAAAGATACACACACACTGACACGACATACTCAAGTGAGTGCACACACTCACACACATATGGCCTACACGGGCAAACCCAAAACCTTTTTGTGTGCGTAGGAACGATAAATACGTTTACTCAAATACACACACACACACATACACACACACACACGCACGCACACACACACACACACACTCCTGGCCAGTCATCTGGCCTTATACAGGCATGGTGGCGACCCATTGCCTTTCATGGGAGCTGACTTCCTGACATCCTGTCCTCAGGCTCTGTGTTCTCTGCAGCTCAACTAGTTCGCAGCAGGAGAGGATGGGGGAGGGAGAAAGATGGAGAAACAAAGATAAAAAGCAGGGGCAGATTGAAAATGGATAGGATGGAGGAGGGAGAGAGAGAGAAGGAGCGAGAACAGGGCTGTGGCAGAGGAAGAGAGATGAAAGAACTGAGGAAGACACGGCAGGAGACAGAGGGGATGAAGTGTGCTCTAACAGTGTTTAGGTTTAGTCGTTTGGCACCAGCCTCTTCCCCTCACAAAGCCTCTGTTCCCAGACTCCTAAACACCTGAGAGACTCCCACAAGATCCAAGCTGAGTGAAGATGGCTGGACTGTGACAGCAGTGTGTGGAATAGTATGTACCTTCAGCTTCTCAACAGCTTGAGTTAATGCACACTAAGTCCTGTCTTTATTATAAATATGGAGTCATCCTTTCATAGACGGGTTCTATCTGCTGACGTGTAACATAAAACGGGTTGGGACTTCTTTTGTGTTGAGGGCTAAAAGGATAATGCAATGTAATAAAATATAATTTTACAGGCTATGGCACAAGGATGAACAGCAACGAGACTTGACACTTTGACAAACTGTTAAAATAAATACTGAGGAGACGTAGGACTTAATCAAATGGCCTGCCAAATGTATCCAGCTTATATCAAAATGCCAAAACAGATTTACGCATTGGAGGTGAATGAAAGATTGAATCTGACTGCTTACACCTGTGCAGAAAATTGACAAAGACCAGCACAAGCTAATCTAAAATAATGTGAGCTTTAGCTGATGTTGATGGGTGTTGTCAGAAGTCAAATATCAAATTATCACCTATCAAATGAAGGTATTCCAGGTGCACAGAGCAAATCACGAGGATAAAATATAACAAAATTAAGTAGATTGTGTAGATAGTGGACTGCCAGAGTTGCAGAAAACTTCTGACTGGTAGGTCTACCTAAGAAAATGGAAAATGTGTGTATTCCTGGACATCTGAATTCCTGCATCCACATCTTTAGCGGGAAAGGAAAGAGCTTAACGCACCATTACCACTAGCTGAGGCAAAAATTCCAGGAGTTGTAGGGCACAGAAACTTACAGCAGCTAAAGCCAAAGACACTGTGATATAAAATGGCACCTTTATTCATTTTCACAGATTATACTGCTGATACATAGAAGACGTAGTGCAACATCTGCTGAAAGATAAACTCCTCACCAGGCACAGAAGTCTGTTCCTAGCTCGACTTTTTACATACTCTAAGGTGTCATACAAGAAAGGCAAATGTTTGACAAAGCTGCTGAATTATTAAAAACAAAACAATGAAATGATGATATTTTTCTAGGGATTTGGCCCCCACACTGTTTTGTCTGATAGTATTGGTTCAGGACTCTTGACCTTTTCCAAGTGTGGACCCTGCAGAGCTCTGTGAATTTGACACGGGCAGACTGCACCCAGGCTATTACCACTATGATTATTATTGTGGCACTTTCCTGTGTGAATAATAGCTGAACCACTTGGCTGGGTTTTCAATACACCACACTTGGATAATATTTCAGCTATAATCTATGTGAGTTATCTAAAGTATGGAGATTATTATTATTTTTTCCCTGCTTGATTCACTTTTAAAACAAGACTGTAAATTGGGCATTGGAATTGCATGTGTAAGATGACCGACTAAGAATTCAAAGACAAATTTGACCTAAAAAGTATACTTCTTTCGTAAACATATACATATGTTTTGCATGCAGGGCAAAAGCAAACATTTGTTTCACTTTTCCAGTCATCTCCTTCATGGAAAACCTATTAAAGTATTGTTAAACTTCTGATCTCTCATTATTTTCGGCTCATTAGATCTCAGGCACAGAGTTCATAAATAAATACTGGCTTGTCATTGGCTGATTTGTTTGCATGTATCAAGGCCCATGAATCAAAGGAATCAGAAAGAAGTCTGACAATAAAGTTACAGACATGTGCTACATGCAGTGATCATAAAAAATGCTGTTACATTGCCAATGGAAGTGTAGGATAAATGACTTGTGAGCTTCTGTTAGTGTCTAATATACATTATGAATTTATACCCCAATGATTTGAACATAAAGCCAATATGCATTTGCGGGAAGTCGTGAAACAGCATGCATGGGAAGCTAAAAGGCTAATAGCTCTTAGTTGGCAAAGTATAAATCAAACATTTATAAGCAAATGGTTTAAGGAAATGGTGTCATGTGTGGGTATGTTGAAAGAAAATGAAACCTTTTAAATGTCATGCACAGAGATACGTGCATGTATTGTTAACTTTAAAATAAAGTATCTTAAGATAGGATAATGGGTCTATTCTCACACTGATCAATCATGACATAACAAGATTTTGTTGTGGATTTTTAAATTTGGCTTCCGTGAAATAAATTCTTTTGTATTTGCTTTCTTTGAAGTGATACATTTACAATTACAACCAAACACCACATGTTAAATAGAACTGTTTATTCCATCTCCTTTGTGCACTAGATGCTAATATCACAGCAGAATGTCCAAGCCCCTGTGTTATAAACACTGTATGGTGGCACATCCCTGCCTTCCTGCTACAACAGGAGGTTCTGGTTGACTGAACAGTAAGACTGTAGTCTCCAGCGTGACTCAGGGGAGTCATAACCGACTCATTATAAATGAATGAGCCAGGCCGAGGCTACAGTGCATATGCACAGCATGACAGACACAGTGGGAAGGGGCATTTACAGACATTTTTACCAATTCACAGGAAATTCATGGTGCAGAATAATGATTTTAAGTTAAAATATTATGACACGACTTAAAAGCATAGAAGGAGCAGCTGGGTGGATGCTTATTGCTATTTTGTATATGACTCCACCTTATTCCCTCACCCTGGAAAGAGAAAAAACAAAACTTGGTAGGTGGTGGCCCAAGCATTGCATTTGTATGATGTATAACGGTGAGGCCAGTGGGCGTGGGATGATGTCCCATGGTGGAGGTGAGTCACTGGATAGTGCCTCAGCCAAGCAGCCTTTTACGGACACGTTAACTTGCTCTGAAGTCTGTGGTGGAGAACAAGGGTTGTTCTGAAAACCATCAAGGAGCAAATGTTGTAGTGCGGCTTGAACATCTGCCAATATCCTCCTCTGTCGCTACCATGAGCTAATACACACTGATTGCAATAGCAGGTCATGATTCAGGGTTACAGAATGACCATTATAAAAGGACCCATTTCTCTGTGCTGCAGGCCCCTTTAACGTGCGCTAGCGATATACTACATTCTGGCCCTCGCTGGCCGATCCCTCCAGGAAAATAATGCATGTTCCCATCAGTCATGCTACACTGCAGTGCTCCGCAACCCCCTCTGCTTCCATGCACCCTCAACCCAATCCATCATTCCTGAGTACGGTGGCCTCAAGGCACTGTCTGGGAGCTCTCTCTCCTTCTCTCTAAAGGAATTGGGGTGGGGGCAGGGGGGGGGCGACAAAAGAGCAAACGTCAAAAAGGGAGCAAAACAGAAAGACTGAGCTACAGACAGACGCACAAGGAAATAGAGGGTAGGTAAGGGAGACAGGACAGGATGCTCTCAGTAGGAGGTGTGGTGCAAGTCAGTGGCCATGGCAGACTGCAGGAGACCACTCCCATACTATTTCTGCCACAGCTCTCTGCTGCTTTGAGGATATACATTTTATGACTTGCTTGAAAATAGAGTTGAGACAGAGTTTTGTTTTTAATTTTCTTCAAGTCTGTCATCCAAGTCTGTCCCCATTGTCTACTGTTTTCCCATGAGCGTAACTCTGTCTCTCTGACTTCTCTCTTTTTTGCTGCTGCAGTACATTTCTTGGTTTCTTGTTTTCCCCTTTCTGTCCTCGTTCTCTTCTCTCCCATATTTTGTTCTGACTTTATTTTTTCTCTTTGTCTTTCTAGTTTTCTTTCTCTTTCTCTTTCTGTTTCTCTTACTCTATCCTTTCTACTCTCATTAACACACACCCTCACTCCCTTCTACTGTCTCATTAGCTGACAGCTACAGCGGTACTCCTATGAGAGGGCCAGATGAAACCCAGAGAGTGCTGTGACCTTCGTTTCACAGTGGGGCCACTATCAGTGACAAGCCATCAGCTGCAATGCTGTCCAAGGTGCATACACATACATGCACGCACAAGCATGAATGCGCGTGCAAACACATACAGTATGAAGTAATAGGCCACACAAAACAATCAGGAGCACCGACTCACACACATGCACACAAACACTGAACACTCGGCACATTCTGGCATATAATGCTCTGAGCGTATGTCAGCAGCCTTCAACCTTCAACCAGCTTCTCACCAAGGCTAAAGAGGTGACACATCCAGCAGAAAGAAATGAAAGCCATCTTGGCCTTCCCCCTCCTCTTTCTCCTTCCTTCACATGATCCATTGCACGGCTGTGAGATTGGGGGTGGGGAGGGGGGGGGGGGTAAGGGGGTGGGTTATGAGGCCAAGAGCCTGTTGGGGCCAGAGTCCTTGAGACACAAGCACACATAAACAGAACACATGATATACACACATGGGCCATGCAGTAAATAACATCCATCAGCTTGTGTTTTAATCAGCTCCAGGGACGCATGGGCACTCCCTGTGACGCTAACAGGCAATCCGTCATCGATGCAGTGGGTGGTGGGGTCATCGAAACATGGCTGTAGAGACCCAGAAGGTCAGTGATCAGGCCCTCCAGTTGACCCCTTAGGCATGATAGTGACAAGTTAGCAAAATGCTGCACCATAAACCCAGGATGAAATAGGCATCAGCCATGAGGAGTAACAACCTTGAGACCAGACATATTTGCAAGATGAATGTGAGCAGTGGACACAATCTATCTTCTTCATTGGATCAATTACTAGAAATCAAAGTGCTATCTCTTAACTCAGTCTACCTGTAATAGCGTTGATTCTGCACGACAGTATGAAACGGAAGAGACAATCAGGATTATATAGGGCCTCTACTGAGATGATTGCAAAGATCCACCGGATGCCAGTACAGCAAGAAGCAAGAGGAGCTACACTAAAGATAGTGATTGCTAATTTCCCCGATTAGTTTCCCGCTTTAAATTCCCTGAATTTGAATGAGGTTGTTTATCTTATATCAGAGTGTTTGAACAATATCATACCCTTGTAATAAATAATGTCACTAAAATATGCTTTCATGTTCTCTAATAAAGCACAGCATTAGAAAAATGATGAGCAGGGACTTATAAGGAAAAAAAGAAGAGTGAGAAATAGCAAGGGTGGTTAAAAATAATGACATCAGAGGAACATGATATCTGTGGATTGGGATTTGGTTTGAAGCTGGGAAGAAGAAGGACTGGGATTAAGGTTGCACACAAGCACATTGTGCCAAGGAGAGAACCGCCTTAACTGTGCCAAGCTATTTCACATCTCACAGCATGCTGGAAGGGTCAGTCTTGCCATATTCCTTGCATGTCCACAAACATCTGGCACCCAACCCATCCCAGCTCATCAGTGACCGAGAAACTGGATTCCTCTAGCCCCCTGGCCTCTCATTTAGTGAATCCAACCGGGCTTTGACAGGCCTGTCTGAAGTTATACACTCATGGGCTCCTTCTGACTTCCCTTCCTTAACTGAACTCAAATACTTTATTGTGATATTTGCTAGTGTTGTAATTAGAAACTAAATATATTGAGTTGAATTCTAATGTACTGTGTTGAAGTTACAGTTCATCTAAATTGCTAATTCATCAAATAACCTAACAGAAAACCTACGCAAAGCAGGGTGAAGTACAGCTGTACTATAATGAAGTGATTAAGACTGATGGGGAACAGCTCTGGTAACAAAAAAAAAAAAATGGTACAAATAAAAACATGTTGATTGCGTGCCAGAGGATTTGCACTTGCTATCACCAAGTGAATCTCATTTCCTCTTGCATTTTGGATTGTCGGCAGTTTTATTGTGATTGGCAAATTAGCAGCTATGTAGATGAAGTGGAGCCGAGGTGTCAGAATCAGTAGCTTTCAGAGAACTAAATGGAATGTAACTGTGTGAAATATGCAAAGCTTGATCAGATGCACCTCCAGGGCCTTATGTGGCTTTTCAAAACTCTATTCCTGCTGCAGCATATCACTAAATGACACTGTTTTCATTATTGTTTGATTGTAGTAATTACATTTGGCAAACTGATATTTTTTGCCACAGTGTAAAAATCCCTATAAGTAAAGAACAATACGCAGCAACAGAAAGCAACGAGTAGCCAAGGATCTTGGTTTCCTGTGATCTCTGTCTGTCCTCTCAATAAATAACAGTGCACACCTTGAGCTGTACAGACTCTTAGTCGCCTTCCTGTTCCTCAAGGATGAAACAGCATTTACCACACTCCCGTAACCTCTGAGTCTCATCTTCAATGGCTCTCTCGGTGAGTCAAATACGCATTTCACTCACCAAATCATCTTATTATCAGTCATGTCTGATTCTCAGGCTTTGCTGTCGTTGTCTGTTTGTATCCCTTGCTAATTTTCATTGATGCTGCAATGGCCTTTGTAAATTGAGCTTTTGTAAATGGCATCTTGACTTATTAGGATGCAGGTGCAGCTTCTCAAATTTACCAGTTTTATCCATTTTAGGCAGATTAATGCGCTTTAACGCCCTCTTTCAAACACAAACGATTTCCACTCTGCCCCATCTACTACGACCAGCATGCAGTGTGAGGGGTGCCAAGCTCAATCTCAGAGTAATGGGGGCGGTGTCTCTTTTGCTCAAATGGATCATTGCACTCCGGCTCCCAGGATGAGGCAAGAGATAATTTGTAGGGACAGAGTCTCAGAGTAGACTGATTAAGTTGGATGGCTAGGGTGTGGAAAGATGTTAAAGGGGTTAACAAAAGTCATCATAACTCCTACAACAAATGAAAAAAACCTGAGAGAAAAACAAGCCTCTAATAAAATCCTGTTGGACTAGTATATTAGCTAATGCCATTCTTAAAACCCCCCAACTCATAGTCATCCCTGATTCAAGTACCTGTGATCATTTGTAGGCAGGAGGATTCAAGGAAGAGCATAGACAGACCAAAAGAGGTCAGTCGGGCTGTTAAACAAGCTAATTAAAATAAACTCTAATAGTACATAAGCATGTGTGGGAAGACAAGGTTTAACACTTTTAACCATTAAGGCCCTCTATCATTAGTGTGTTGTACTTCCTGCTTCACTGTGCTGCAGCTCAGAAATTGCCACCAAGAGCTCCATCTGGCAAAAGCCATGAGAACCTAATTGATAAGGATCGGCTCCCACACTTGCATGTATTATGAGAGCTGGATACCAGATTTAAGATGGTGCCCATTCAGCCCTATAAGAATTGGTTGGCTGCAAACGTAAAAAAAAAAAAATCTACTTTCCAGATTTGCTTCTGTGTTATGCAGCCCTGTGAATATGCGCAAAAACATAATTTACTTTATTTGCAGTTCAAGGTGTCCTGTTACCCTTTTATAAACATCTCTTTTACAATAGTGGGCTATAGAGAAAATGATTTCTGGGAATTTTATCTGCAATAATGCGAGTGGCCACTGAGAAAATTTGGCTCATAGGCTGAGCAGTGGTGCACTATCCAGCTCTTATAATACATTCATGCTCCCACACTGGAAACTACCAACAACGCTTCATCATCACAGTCAACCAGGAAATAATAAAACAACAAATGGGATGCAATTAAGCTGCCCCTTGCATGTACTTGTTTTTTTTTCTAATGAAATGCTCACAATTAATTTTGGGTTTAATCGTGGTAGACACAGTCAGGAGACCTTAAGAGAAAAGGTAGCTCAGCAAAAGTTACTCATTCCCTCTTTTCGATGCAGCCATCTTCCAGAGTCTGAGGTAATAAAATATTTACATTGGTGCAACTCCTACATCTTGGGAATGATTGTTCCCTCTGCTCTTTTGTCTAAATGAGCCTAAGTCAGCCAGAGTTCAAAGGCTTTGTTTAGCAGACTTGCTTTGCTAAATATGGCAGACATGCAGAAACCCTGGGTGGTTGGCTACACAGGTGGACTAAAAAAGAAAAGCAGCATACTTCAAAGTTCTGCTGATTGCAGTTTGCTCTACCTCCACCGGCCAGCAACATAAACAACCCAAAACTGTGCAGCAAGCACAGATGCGGTTCTGGATATGAGCTGGAGAGCAACATAGAAGATAAAATACACGTTGTATATATTGGCACTTGCGTCCAAGTCAAACACAACTCATGCAACCAGCTGCTGCATAATCTTCACAGCACAAAGCCAAAACAGGGAAAAAAAAGTATCCTTACATCATGTGTAGTTTAAACTCCCTCAGAGATGAAAATAAATGGGGACAAGTTCTATCTTTCTGCCTTGTTCTACAAAAATCACATCTAATAGAAGCACATGTACCCTGAAAACTCAGACATTATTTTTAAACCAGATTTCCACTTTGAGACACTAGAAATATCTTTTATCATTTTATAGCTTTGAAATGGGCGAATAACAATTACTAGTGGTTTTCACATTATCTGCCTGCTGTTGGATTTTAGCTTTACTTTCATGTTAAAGGCTTAAAAATAGTAAAATAGTGGAAAACAGCTCTTCTCAGGTGACCTTGATCTGCTCCATTTTTTTCTTCAAGCAAATCTGTCAGTTGTGCATTTCCTCTGATAAAACTGATCCACCTTTCTGTTACATAATTATTAATGTTGAGCGTAGGAGTAAGACATTTACGAGAGAGGAAATAAACTTCATGATTCAAATCTGTAGGGTGAAAATGAGGGTTTATCTGGAGGGTACAAGTTTGAACAGAATGGAGACGATGAAAGATCTGGAACCAAAGCTGATGAAAACAGCGTCACATATTGTAAAAAACAGCCGAGCCGTCACAGAAAAATAATAGGGTCTGTGTTGGAAATGCCTGTTATGGTGTTTGTCTTGGCTAAGAAGAGATCTCATTCTGGCTCGGTCACACCTTAATTTGCAAAGCTGTGGGAGTGACAGACACAGAGAGGAATAACATTACACACACACACACACACACACACACACACACACACACACGTTGCCCCCCCCCCACACACACACACACTCCCCCTGGTGATCATAAGCTTGACTTAATAAGTGATGGAGGGGCTCCAGGTGTTTTTAATTGTGCATTAGGCCTGTTTATTATGACTGACTGAGAGCTTCGCAACAGGAACTGCTAAACGCCCTTAAACATCTGCACTTTTTTTTCACTTGTGCCTCCTTCCTTTCAACTTACTGTCTGTTTATTTGTTTGCCCCACATTTGTTCAGTATCTCCCTTTCACTCTCTGGTTCCCTCTCTAACTTTTTCTCCCTCTCTGTGCCTCTTGAGTGTCTGTCTTTTTTCCCCTCTCCTACCTCCTGCTTTGTATACATGATAGAGATCAGTATCACAACCCAAACTCCAGATGAGCTTGACATATTTAAGCAGAGTTCGAGCCCATTTTTATGTCAGTACTCCTGGTGTTTTGTGTAGGATTTGCAAAATAAATGCTATTATTAAGTATACCAGTTAAAACAATTGCAATGGCATACTGTTTATACATCTTTTTATCTCCTTGATTAACTATATCAAACACATATTCTGCAGCACAGTCATTTAGATTTCTTGCTCAAGCACACAGGTTCTACCTGCCAATTAAGCCATTTGGCAACATATTGTCTGAGGTGTGTGGTTGCCTTACTAATGCTCTGTGAGAACTAGGTTACCACTGTTTGTCTTCATTTTTACAGCTGGTAATGGGTGGACTTGGACCTGAATGAAACACACCTGATCAGGTTTGGGCTGAATTTTTAACCAAATGTTTGTATGGATACAGATCTTCAAAGACTGAGATCACATATGCTCTAATTGCGCACAGTCCCATGATCTCATGAAAATGTAATCCCTCACACAACTGGAAAAATAAAAAACCTTTATTCTTGTAATTTTTCTGATTTTTAACCTGCTGGACAGGGTTCCTGATGATGCTACAGGAGTGTGTCTGCATTACGAGACACATAAAAGCCTTGACACTTCATACATGTACATCTGAGCTAACTATGTGGGAGGTAAAAGTGAAATTGTATCTGCAATTGGGCAAATATATGTGACATAAGTGTAGTGTGTTCAAAGCCACATTCTTCCTTTCCCTCTACGTCTAATAGCAGCTCACATGCCATGAGAGGATAAAGCAGAGGAGAGTGATCAGATTGGACAGGGAGATGCTAATGGTAACGCTAATGTTCTGACAGACACGCACATTAACAAATCTATAAATAAATATTCATAAATGCAGACTTACATGACATATGAACACACACACACACACTGTGTGACATACATTACAAAGCATGGTAGTGCCACTTCCTGTACTGTATGTGAGGTAACATGCAGAGTTACAGTTAAAATCAATCACGCAAATTCACTTGCTTTCACATGGATGCATTTTATTTGCCTCTACTGAATATAAAATATTCAAATTAAAATATAGTTAAGTCAGCATTCATTATGGGTTAAACTTGATGCACTGATTGTACAGGATACAAAGAGTGTTGCTCCTCCAACACAAATACACATGCACCTACTGACACAACTATTTGCACAAATCTCTAAGGTATAATATGTGTGGAGCATCTGTCCATGCCCGGTGCAGTAGTAAATAACCCATTCCCTTGAAGGGAGGGACCTGCTAATGAAGTCAACTGTATGCCACTGCACTGCGTAACTCACTGAGGCTGGCCGGCTGCAGCATGGGGCTACTGCTCACCAGGGCACTGTGCCTTCCTTTGCTAGTGGGTTATACTGCAGCGACATAGATCGATTCATGAATAAAAGAGACGCTGCTTTTAACTTGTGTGCCCTACTGTTGTATTATCATTCTTACTCTCCATACGGCAGAGATAGCTTTGAATGAAGTCATTAGAAATCCGCTGATAGAACTGGGAAGCAGAATGGGATGCAGATGATGCAGACTGATAATAGCAGCATTCTCCAGTGTAGGGGCCCTCCTCCTTAATGCGTGCCACACTATCATCTTGATGTCTTTGTGCCGGAACATTGTTCCCTAGTTTGGAAAATGAGGTAAATCGGATTCAGAAAACAAGTGGATTAACTTAATCACCCCTCGGCTTTGACAATGACCTTCGCTTCTGAGGCATAATAAGGATTAGTTAGAAGTGGAAGGACATATGCCATGCAGAAGAAAAAGATTATAGTTCTCCCATGACAGGATGATTGAAATGTGCTATTCACCATTCCTTCATGGTGAGAGGCTGTGATAGGAGGCTATGGAGCAATGCATCACAATGCTTGGCTGTGATATTCAAAAGTGATATCTGTAAGCTACACAATGAAATGCTTTTTGATGTAGTTTTCTCAGATTGAAATCTCCTCTTAACGTATAGAAATGTACCTAGACAAACCACTAAAGCATCACCGAAACAGGAAGGGAAGAGTTTACATTTACATTGGGGCTATTGATTCCGCCTGGCCAGCATATACTCTCCACGATTCCTGTCATTATTGGGAGGGAAATAGCATAATATTTCTTATGGCCTATGCTACATTATTGATCCCCTGCACAGGAAGGAAGTTATACTCAGGCCTGTATGAAAGACAATACAGGTATGCAGCAGCTCAATAGGACATTACAGACGACAAGGTCATGCAAATTAATAACAGGCATTGACCTTCGGCCTGACTTGGTAATGGTGAGGTCAGCTGGGAATATAAGGTTGCCAGGCACACTGCTCCAGGCAAATGGAGGAAACAAGATCTCCAATAGAAGAAGACGGATGGCAATTGATCGCGAGTGACAGAAAAGGCTGATCAATCGGCCACCGACTCGGCACGTCCTAACAGGATGCTTGCAGCCTAGGAAACTGATCCTTTTTAAAATAAAGAGACAGTTTTGGAGAACAGACAGAAAGGGGTATAAATCTGCTGACGTGAGTTCAGTGAAGGATGCGGCTGTCCATCACTGTTGTTGTTGTTGTTATTGTTGTTGTCGTTGGGATCAGGATTTATGCTATTGTTGCTATTGTCAGCTGGAGAGGGGTTATCTATGAAAGGAGGCTTATTGAGGAAAAGCTGTGTGTGTGCATCTGTGTGCTGCCTCTGCTGATGTATCAGTAGTTTTTTGAGCATATATATATATATATATATATATATATATATATATATATATATATATATAGTGTTTTCCTCTTTCCTCATATATTTACGGCTATTTGTGCGTGAAGGGGCAGGAATGATTAGCAAATGTTTGTGGCTGCAGATACAGGAGACAAGATGGCAGAGGGGCAAACATGCTGCAAACCCTCAACTCCTCTTTTCCTCCTCAAATTTCACTTTCTGCCTCTCACAGTCCCTCTGTTCTTTCCCTTCAAGCCACTCTTCCTTCAAATGTTATCCCCTCGGAAGGTGCTGTTTTGAGAGGAATAAAATTAAAATGTGGTGACTGCAGTTACATAATGGGAGATGGTGGATGAGCTGTTTCTGCATGCATCTGTGACTTTTCATTTGTCTACATATTAAGCAACGCCATCTGACTGTGTGTATGGTTGTGAATAAATATGGTTGTTTACATCATGTGTTAATTATTGTGTGTCCAGAGAAGCCTACCTGCAATACACACATTGCACAAATGTGGTAAATGCACCATAAGCACTGTCTTTCTAACTCTCAATGAGGAAGAAAGTGACATTTTAGTGTGTGTTGCATCAGGCCAGCTGCAGCAGCACGCACTAATCTGAGGCCGAGAAAAATCATGCCAGCATATAACATTTTCTCACTATCTGCTGCACTTTTTCCTCCTTCATCATTGCTAGATTGAATATTTATTTCACAGCATGTCCCCTTGAGCATATGACACATATCACTTTTGTCAGGAGTGACAGAAGTTTGTCCTGAGTGTGCCAGTGCTATCCTGCGTGGGAAAATCTGTGGAGGGAGTTGCAGGACATGCAAAAACATTCACCTCCCTGAGACACAAAACAGCAGCAGCAGCAGCAGCTGCAGCTTGGTGTTGGCATTGTCTTTTCGGAGGTAAGCGTAAACAGATTGATTGGACCGCTATACCGCAGTTGCTCAGTGCTGACTCACTCTGTACATTACCAGCAAGGGAGAGATGCAGAATGGGGCACAGAGACTGCAAGATACTCATCAAGCAGCCCCATCTCCCCCCTTCTCTTCCCCCATCTGCTTCCTTTCGTCCACCCTTCGCACTCAGTCCAAGGTTATCCAGCAAGGGGTGGGGGTTGAAGGGTAGCAGTGATGGGGATGGGGAGGGTCAGAGAAGGCAACAGCCCACCTGAAGCAGCTTCACTAAACGACTGTGGAAAAAGCGAGGGCCCTTCAATAGAGCGCTGGCGATGATTAGCAATCTGTCCCTGTGGATACAGTGTGTAAAGCTAACGGCGAGGGAATGAGTCTGAGATGGTTAGAGGGACAGTTACTGCGGCTTCTAAGCTAGTTGGCTTGCTGGAGGGTGGGGCAAGGGGGGCAAGGGGGGCTGCGATGTGCGTTGGCAACACTGGGGGCGGATGCACCATTTTTCTAGTCCAAAATGAGCCCAATGTCACCGTGACAGCACAGTGCTCCTCTGAGGGGCACCGCGGGCCAGGGGGGAAAATGATGGATGAGTCGCCAAGCAGCCTCTCCTGCTTCATCACTGTTTGCACATACACCCACACACACACACACCCACACACATACACACACACGCGTGCACGCACACACACACACGCACGCACACACACACACACACACACACACACACACACACACACATAGTCACACACAAACACAAACATGCACTCAAAGTCAGGGAAATACATGTACATAGTTTAATCACACAATGACAATTTATAGCCTGCAATATGTTCACACAAAGGCATCTCTGGATGCATACATCTGCACTCACACACAAGCCTGCACAAACAAAATACACACACAAATATAAATACAAATATGCTCACACAAGGCCATTTGGGGATACACAAATATAAACACATGCATGTGCACGCACACTTTTTTTAGTGTCCACACGTGTTATAATAAATCACTGGGATATAAACACTACAAATGCAGATATTTACAGGAGTTGTCCGTTACACATACACATATACACAATCACACAAAGAGCACACAGCACTGGCTTCATTATGACTGCAGCCCAGGCTAATGCCACAGGATCAATGACAGATCCTCTCTCTCTCTCTCCCCTCGTTTCTCTGACCCAAAAGCATGAGCACGTTGCCATGCAGAGCACCCTGCAGCGTTTATTCCTTCAATGACCGAGCAGTAGCCTCCAATAAGGCCCTTGGGTCAACCCGTTGCTAATACTCCACCTCAACATATCCATCCATCCCCCACATATCCCACCAACCCGACCAGCGAACCACTCACCACACCACCAGTGATGAGGGTTAGGGGGATTACATTCAAAGGCAATTACTTAAAGTGCTGATTACTTGTGAAAAATTGTAACCAGTGCTGCTGGAAAAGTTAATTTATATCACTCTCCTATGAGAGCAATCGGTTAAATAGGGTTTATTTTAATCTAAAATTCTGCAAGACATGAAGAAATTCCACAAACTAGATGTCACATTTGCAGTGAGCAATGCAATAAGTTAAACTCTGAAGCATCATAGGCATCCATGATCTAATTACTGCATATTTACAGTAACTGCAACAGATTACAGATATCATCTTTTTGGAATCAGATTACTGTAATTCCATTACATCTAATCAAATACTCCTCCTTGGCTCTGCTGAGCTCACAGAAAGCTACATCCCCGACTGTCCTCATGCAGATGCAGGTTTACATGGGCAGTGAAGGAGAAATATGGCTGGCCTCTGGTGAGCAAGGCACGTATAGCTGAGTGGCCATCCATCACGACCCCGCAGCAGAAAGGTATGCACACTCGGTCCGCTTGGATCCCTCGTCTCATAAGAGGAGGGGGATTGGGAAGAGACAGGACAGTAAGAAAAAGGGTTCATAAACATATTCCCTGAAGATGGGGGGAGGGTGACATGTAAAATCCTGGGCTTGGAGGAAAAAAAAAAGTCTGGCCACTTAGATTGATGGACTAAGCTTCTGCACTTGTAGTGTTTTTCCTGCAGCACAGTACACAAGGGTGTATGGCTATGATTACTTGTAGTCAGGCTGCGGCTGGGAGTGGATGGCGGCTACAGTATATATATATTAGGATTAATGACCATGCTGGTCAGTCTAGTGAAACATCATTCATACTTCTATTGTGTCCCAATGCCATGTCGCCAAACAATGGCAAACAGAGGCTATTTGGGGTGTGTGAAAAAATATAAAATCCAATTGTTTTTCTACCCTCCGATCAAATTTTAATGCTGTGACAAATGTGATAAATAAACAAAAAGTGGGATTACTTGAGTTGAAACTACAGGTGAAGTTAAACAAAAATCAATAGCAGAATAATGAGGTCTTTCACAGGCTATGTTCTGCTGATCATGCTAATGCATTCAGAGGATAAAATGAGCAAACAAAA
The DNA here is from genome assembly GCF_027409825.1 of Scomber japonicus. Lineage (NCBI taxonomy): Eukaryota > Metazoa > Chordata > Actinopteri > Scombriformes > Scombridae > Scomber > Scomber japonicus. The sequence goes on from NC_070583.1 coordinate 15,085,746, forward strand.
CATCAAAATGTCCACCCACCGGTCTGATCAGATTAAATGCTTGTTGTTGCCCTACCCATACTTGCTACACCTCCCTTCCATCAGATCAATTGCAGAAAGTGATTATATATGCAGTTAGTCTAGCTAAGGAAGATGATAATAGTGAAATGAAGTGGAAAAAAGAAACTGGAGATGGGGCGGTGCTCTAACTAGGCTGCAAAGAGAGCTCCGTGCTTCAACGCAATAACTTTCATTATATACAAAAATGGGCTGGCACTGTTACATGATGATTTTCCTGAACAGGCAGTTACCAGATGACAGAATGGCGCCAACTTGCATGTCAGTGAAAAGGTCTCCCGATACACTTCACAGGGGCAGCAGAGGGGTGAGTGACAACAATATTGACATCACTTCAGAAAAAATGCACCCAGGCTTAACAGTCTTCACAGGAGGGTTACTCGCTTGTGCTAAAGGACAGGATTGGTATAGACATGAAGCCAAAGGTTAGTCATATCATCTGCCCAGGGTCTGTAGCAACAGACTGCATCAAACAATGACTCTAGCACATTAGCTCATGTGCTCAGTACAACAAAATACTGAAAGAGTCTTTCATTGTCTTGTGCTGCTGCGCTATGTGAGCTGAATATTGAATGAAAGAGGCATTTCTCAGAGAAATGCTGACATAAATGCTCAGTCTCTAAAATGAGAAAAAGAGGGTAGGGTTTGTTGTATTTATGACCGTATGGGTGGTGGACCCCTGGACGAATAGCCATTGCTTATACTGGTGCTAATGGGGATCCTAGTGAAGAAAGAAAGAAATGACTGCATATGTGTGACGATGGTGGTTTCTGTGATATTCAGTGTATTTTGCAGTAAAGGCATCAAGTGTCAGTGTAATTTTACAAACGTGTTCAGTGGCCTTTGCTAACTGTGCACTTTTTCTGGTGTCCTTGCCACTATGCATCTTTAGTGTCCTGTAACTGAAAACCGTCAGCTCTGTTATTTTTCACCGCTGCCACTTCAGGATCATCCGTGTCTCACACACCGAGCAGAGGTAATCTCTCAATATTGATTTGGTCATGTGGCAAAGGCAAATATGTTAAAGTGGACATTGAAAACCTAAGCAAGAGGGCTGAAATTTGATGCTAAAAGGACTCAATGTTCACTTTCTTCCTGTTGTTTAATCGAAGCTTGTGAAGCACAGTTTCAGGAGCGGCAACACACCCCAATTACATCCCTTCCGGCTCCTATATTACAAAGCCAACCCTCTTCTCTTTCCCCTCTTTTGCTCTCGTATTCGAGTTCCCCCACCCCCCGCCCTCTCTTTCTGTTCTTCTCTCCTTTCCCATACGGCCTCCCCACACCACATCAAGAGCACAAACGATTCATTCAAATCTCGTTAATAAATTCGTCATATGTATCTCATTGGTGGTGTGGTCCTTGCTCGTGAAACCCTGTCTGTGTGGTTTAAGCACACCTTTACCTGCCTACATAACCTCCTATGAATTTGGTCTGATAAGTAGTGGCAGCCACATACTGTAGAGGAAGCTTCAGAAGACAAGCATTGATTTCAAGCAAATCTGTCCAGACATCTCCTCTTTCTGGTTCGGTACACCTTTCCACAGCTAATGAGCAGCCGTCTTCATTCCGCTGCCGAGTAAGACGCTCTTTTTCATGCCTTGTGTCAGGAAACACCGACGATCCATTACCAGGGAGGAGAGATGGAAGAGGGAGGATTGCAGGGAAAAAAAAGTGTATGATAGTTAAGCCTGAGCTTTAAGACAGACAACTATGTCCCCTAATCCCTTCTGAGCATCCGTAAGCCTTTCCGTTATCACTCGTTAGAATTGTGCATCCCTTAAACACATTAACTTAGACCTTAATGCTGGCCTCTTTTGTATGACACGGCAGCTGCTCATAGCAGCCAGTCACTAGGCTAGGATGGAAGAAAGATGCTAATTGCTGTCAAACTCATTTAATCGGGTAATAAGGGTGTTTTTTTTAATGAATGCAGAGGATCAGCACATTTGACAGCAATCAACGTTCTCCTGGAAAGCTCTTGAGGTGCCTGCAACTCCACTCTATCCCTTAAACATGTGTCAGTGAGGGAATCTAATGATAAAATCAGGCACAAGCACAAACACACTGACAGACACTTAACTATGTTTGCATACACGCACTTCTATATTCATATTTTTGTCCTTTTTTTGTCATACATACACTGGATTGGGCTTCTGTTTATCAGTATACAGGTAGAAAAGAGAGGAAGAACCTTGCTTTTCTCATGAGTCTTGTTAGACTAGAATCAGAGCAACATCCTCACTCCACTCATGTACAGTATGTACAGTATGTCTCCCACTGAAGTGCATGCTACTTCTATCACTGGCCTTCAGCAGTCCAACTTCCTCTCAGTCTGTCAACCAGAAAGAGCTCTTTTAGCTGCATGAATAACTCATAACATAATGGAAGCATTGTAAATACTCACATCAACAGGACACAGAGGCTAAAAAATGAAACAAGTATTTTTTTCTGGAAATGTAGGCAGCATTGACATCCATTTAGTGCTCTGGATATAATATTGTGGTTATTAATTTGCTTTCTTTAGTTATAATTTTGCTTCAGACAGACTGTGAAGCATAAAAAAATAAATATCAGACAGTATTTATCCTGAAATGCTCTGTAATGCATTGAGTCCATTACTTGATCGATACACAGTGCTATTCGTGTTATCCAACAATAATGCACAAATAGTTGTGGCTATATTATTATTGTCCCCCACGCTGTCTTCACAATAGCTTACAAGAAGAGTGCAAACATCATTTTATTTCAGTGTTTTCCTTCCATTTCCCTTTGCTCCGATTCAGTGCACATAGATAAATATGGCCTGATGCTGCCTGTGATCTCCAGCTGTGCTAAGGGTCGCACTGACAAGGGAGAACCACAGCGACTGGGCAACCATTACAGCAAAAGGAGGTCTGTTATGTATTCTGACAGTAGTGCGGCTAAGATGCTTGGTGTTTGCTGAGACAGCAGATGACTTGCCTTGCTCTCTCTGCCCCTTGCTCAACCAAGGCAAGATAGACTTAATTGCCTCATTAGCAAAAGGGCCAATGAGGAGTTGGCCTCTTCCACATTGTTCAATGTCAAGAGTGCAACTGAGAGGAAAGGTTAATAGAGTAAATAGCATCCCTGTCCTAAATGGAAAAATGTTTGCTTCGTGTATTATGTGTCAGGGGGCAAAAGCTTCATTACACTCCAATGACAGAATTATGCTATTGATTTCATCTTATTGGCACATTGCATATTCTACTCTTCATTATTACTCATTTCAGAGAATAACACAGCTTACTGTTACTTTGTGGTAACTCCCAAAGCTGTCCTGTTTCAAGCTTCGAGCCGTCTAGAAAGCAGAGTCATCATGCCAACTTTAATTATTTTAAGAGCTTGAATTTGCAAACGCCACTATTTCCTCCTCTACAGTGGCTTTGGACCCTAGACAGCAAATCAAGCCAAACGCTAACACTCTTGATTTCCCTCTTGAAAAAAGACACACAAAATAAAAAATGATGTCCGCTGCTGGTAGAGAATGTGAGGTCCAAAAAAGCCTCATGTTTAATAATTTTGAGAGAGACATGAAGCGCGGAGCACAGCACAGTTTTCACTCAACTACACTGCCGTTCACACGCTGAAGGAACATCACAGTCCTCATCCAGAAACCACAATAAGATAATTTCATACAAAGTGTGACAGTTTGGACAACAATGCCAAACCATGACGGGCGTTTTGAATGCAGTCCTAAGCCGCTGTCTGTTTCACGAATAGAGATGTGGTGATCTATAAGTTGGGTCTGACAAACTGCATGATGGGCCAGGCTAAAAAAAGTGTGCATGAAACTGAAATGCAGAAAATGACACAAACAAATGGTTTTACTGGATGTACTTACGAGTTTTGATGTGACTCACCACACTAGATTGCTGTGGTGAGTTTACACAGTTACAAGAGCATTACTAACTTACAGCTAACAAGCACAGATGCACTTGATGTACTGTACATACACTGGGCTCATGTCCATGTACAAAGCTGGCAAGCCTTCTATTGGGAAAGCATAACATACTGTAGAGCCTTGTAAGATAAAATACTACATCCATATACTGTAGGTACTTGAGATTGCGGATTATTCCACCCTTACTGGGGAGCACTTTACCGCAGACGCAACATTAAAAAATGTACAGCTACACATCTGCATGGGCAGTACAGCGTAAAGGCTCCATTTCATCAACAAGTCAAGTCTAACGAGTCGGAAAAAACAAAGGTGGTAGTGCCATCTGTTCTGAACCACTTTACTGGAAAAGAGGGAAAAGAAGCATGGGGACAAGAAGGGAGAAAGCTTTTCCAGCACTGTACTCTGGCCACAGCCTGAGCCCCTGAATAAGCAATTTCATCTCCTGTGGAAACAAACTCACAATCTTTCGACCTCATAAAGGGCTCCGCAATCTTTACTATGTAATACTGCGGGTAGAGCTGTAGTGCAATCAGTGGCATTGCATACTTAATTGTGGACAACCTAGCAATTGATCAGTGATATCCAGTTCACAGTGTTTTCCTCTGTGGTATGAATGGCCGAATGGCTGTCATTGTGGTTGGATAATTAAACCATCCATCACACAACATCCCCTGCAAGAGAACAGGAATGACAACTACAACTGGACTGGACGTAAGTTATTGCACTTCACAGTTCTTACTGAGGGGCAATTAGATGAGGTATGGTTTGATGATGAAGGATCTCATCCCTATAAAGAGTTAATCAGCAGAACTACAAATCTAAGAGCTTAAAATAGCTTTAAAGGCAATTTCCAGATTTTTGTTACAGTCAATAAATAGATTAAACAAACTCTTTAAAGGTACTGAATAGTCAATTATCTTTTTGCTTTTCCAACCAAACCAAATTCCTTTCTTCCTCATATTCAGTTTAGATCTAAACTGGACAGATGGCTGAGTCCTGACTTCAGCTATCATGCACTAAGAGTGAATGGGATCCTCCAGATGGTGTTCAGGTCTTGTGCAGGTAACCGCTTTGTCTTCCACCACTCTAATCAATGGCCACCGAATTCCCTCCCTTCCAAACACCATCCATCTTTAGGTCTTTCCAGGCTGCTCTGTGACGACCAAAAGCGACTGAAGATAAATGTCTGAAGGGCAGAAGGGCCTCTACTGATTAAAGACACAAATGCTTTAGGGAAGACTGGCAAGCAAAAGAGGAAATGGAGTGAGACAATGGAGCATGCAGGTTCAAAACACCTAATGGAGTGTCCTGCTTGCTGGGCTAATAGAGTGCTTCAAATTGAAAGGAACAGCAGGCGTCTAAATAGAGCGACGAGGAACATTTCCTCCTGTTCATTCAGTCAGTTCCCAATTGGAAAAGCGGGAGAGGAGGGGAAAAAAAAACTCGCCTGGGTTGCCATTGTTTGGTACAGCAGAAGTTGCTTTTATTCATCTGCAATCAATTCTGGCGATTGAATTACACCTAAATGCAATGTAGATTGAAAGGAAAGTCAATATTTTGAGCATCTGCACCACACTGGAATACATTAAATAAATGTACACTTCAAAGTTCTTTCTGTATGCATGAAAAATTTGGTGCTTTAAGATTAGTGGGGGAGACTCCCTGCGGGGGCAGTCTGGCACTGAGCTGTATTCTCTTGCTCATTCTCATCTCAGCAGCATGTTTGAAAGTCCAAGTTGATATTTGGACATGATAATCAATAATCACAGTGTGAGATGAGGCACCACACAGGTTGGGGTATGACAGGTGCACCCCATGACCAATTAAAGTGCTAAGCGACTGATATGAAATGATCAATTATTGGCAGACAGTTTACTGGGGTTTTTGACACTCTGTCACTCAACTGAAAATGTTAGACCAACCAACATGAGACCAGCCTCATGCAGCAATGTAAACACTTAAATATCCACTCTCTGCTAAATAAGGACACAATGATTTCATACAATCTTGACCTGATGCATGCAATCAGCAATATCAGACTTGGTCAACATCAGTCATGCTTCCAGACTCTCTAGATGACAAGGGTAATCTTTAAAGAGACACACCTGTTTAACCCTCACTGTAACACAACCAATGCCACTCCTGAGCTGCTCACTGAATGTAAATGTTTCATCAAGAGTTTGCTTTTTCTTCCTTTGTGTCATTGATGTAAGCACTATACTAAGCTGCTTGAAAGTGAAAGACACCTCAGAAATGGGGATTTTGCTTTTTTTGAGCTGTTTATTTTCCTGCACAGTTGGATCACACAGCTGCACAGAAAACAGATATACCTGGTTTCAGCGACAGAGAACATAGATCAAAAGCATGTTCTGCTTAGAGAAGAAAAGCATGCCAGCTTTATTCCACACTGCCAGTTTTCACTAAGGCAGAAAGCACTTGAAAGCACCACAACAGGGCTGGGAGCTCTGTGATGATAGCATCTTAACCCCCAAATACTGATAAGCAAACAAACATTTTAAATAGTATTTTTGTAAGACGTGTGAATTTTGATCACCCTTACTCTTGGGGAGCACTCGGTCGGTAATAGATGGAATCCCATTTCCTGAAATGTCAATAGCTGCAAAGAATTAATATCGAGACAGACCTTCAGTGGGGTGAATCAATGGGAGACAATTCCATGCTCCGCCTCGCCGACAGCATCAGCGTTTATCTCACCGTTTTGTTCTCTCTTTGATCTCCTCACTGCTTGCATAAAACAATCATAGACCTTGATTAAAATATTTATGCTCTCAAGCAAATAACTTCACATTTTCTAAGAAAATAGAAAGCTGTAATTGCGCCCGCTTCATTGACTTTCATGGTCATTCACTACTCATTCACTGCAAAGAAATCAGAAATCCTCCCTTTGGTGGGAATGGCCATGCCTGTAAGGATTACAGGAAACTAGCGACTAAAATAACATTTCAATAGGTTTTAAAGGGATTCCTTCTTCTGTTAGTTTTGGAGTGGCTGATTTTAATTTACATGCTTTTTGCACCCTACTTTCTGTCATTATCATACTCTATTTTCAATTAGTTATCCAAAATGAATAGAGGCATTTGCGGTCACATAGAACATCCATTCATGATGCCTGAATGCAATGCCAAAGCATTTTATTGTTGATTAAATGGTCATCTGAATCAATTTCTGCTTATGTCAGCTGTGGGTAAAATCCAAGGCAGTATGATGAACAGATTTAAGAGGTGAAAGGTTATCTTCTCAGGTGATTACTATTGCCATTACCGTCTTGTGGTTGCCTAATAAACCACTGTATGCAAAATAGCGTTGATGGCTTGTTGTGCAACAGTTTTTTGTGTTGATCAATGGATACCGGAGTCTACTAAATGCCAGAAGATAGCTTTTCCCAGAGGTCAAGGTGACATCTCTGTTTTACTCTACAAGCAACAAATTAATTTTCTGTTGATCAAATAATTGATTAAAAAACTAATTGTTTCAGCATTAAACTATAGTATAATATGTGTCAAATTGGCATTAGCATCAAATCCATGTCCTCAGTATTGCAAAACTTAAAGATTCATATGAAATGTTTCTCATCTCAATCTTCCTGATGATTTGTTTGTTTAATAAAAATGAGCCCATGGTCGACCTATTTTTTTAAATAATAAAACTTTAAATTTTATCTGCACAAAATGTCTTTAATGGTCTGTGTACAGCAGTGCAGCATGCTAGTGTCGTGTAACGTCATGTGTAGATGTGCATGTGGCTCCAGTTAATGTGAATGTGAGTCTCTCCAGAACATCTGTCAAAGATTAGCAGTAAAGTGAAATAGGCAGTTCCTGTTCATATGTTCCAAAATAATCTGGCAGTAATTTTCCTAGTGAAGGATGAAAAGGGGGAGGGTTTATAGGTCACAAACTCTACACAAACCCAGCTCTGTCTCGGCATGTGTCTTGTGTTTTACAAGAAGTGACAAAAGGCTCATACAGAAGAATGCTTGGATAGCGTAGAAATTATGGGTGTGGCTGAAACACACCAGGGGGAAAAAAAAGATAAAGAAAGAAAGAAATATTGTTGAATCAGCCGACAAATTCAATACTTTCATTCCATCAGTGTGACCTTTATTTTGGCCTCAGATGTCTTTGACTGCTATAAAAATACAACCTACTTCGACCCTCTACTAGTAGACATAAAAGCACTTACTGTACTAAGCAGGTACACTTTTACCTACAAACACTCCCATTCTAAGTGTGGCATCCAGCTTTCTGCGACAAAATAGAAAGACCTTCTGACTAAAAGCACCACAATCAATGAAACATGAAGAATCCCTCTGGTACAAATTGTTATTCAGGGAAGCATACTGTCATTCAAAGGCCTCACACATCAGGGGGAAAGTGCTTGGGAGGCAAATCACTGTTTGTTAATGATATGGGTCAATTGTTTTGAGGACGACTGGACCTCTGTGCTCATCTGTAGGCCTCCTCAGTCACCCTTGGTAAAGGTTTTGTATTCCAGACTTCTGTGCCCTTGCTGAGCCATTCAGATTTGCCACTTTTGCTTTGAGTAATACAATCCTCTCTTGATGGAAATCTGTTTACACTTTGTTCTGCATGTCAAATCGCTGACATTGTAGGTGGAAGGGAAGTCATTTAACTATTTGGAGCAATGCAATGCTAGCTATTTGCTATTTTTCCTTCCACAGCTGCAGCTGTACTGCACTGTATGTCCTGCAGCTTGAATGCAATATCTATTACATATTGATTCTTGAGTGCATAGATGATGTTTTGTATTGTCCTTTTGCTCAGCCTGTATGTAAGAATGTGCTGAAACTCTCAAAGTGTTAGAATGTCTCTGCATCACGTTCATCAAATTAAAACTGTAAATTAACTGTAGCTGCCAATTAAAGTGAGAACGGAAGTCATTTAAAGGTTCACGCTCTTGCAATGTGAGATGAAGGTTAAAGCCAACACATTTTGCAAGATTCTCAACCTAACTGTCAAATGCTTCAAATATCTTACGAGTTCAGGTCCCACAAAGCGTATCTGCCAAATTCAACACACGCTCTAAAAAAACAAATATTTTCAAAGCTGAGAATATACATAGGGGATGCCACATGAGGAGGCAAAAATAATGTGAGTGAAAAGGAGATCAAAACCAAGCCTTAATGTATGGTAACTAGATGTCAAGTATTGAAATGTCTGTGGGTTTGTAGGAATGTCAGAAGTCGGTGGCTGGGTGTGTGTGGGAGTGTGATTCAGGCGCAAACACATCAAGATGTCACTTCATAACCTCTGGCTCAGGAGGCTCCTGTCATCTTCACATTTCAGAGATCCTCTGCCTACCCCGGCAGACATGCTAAATATAGAATGGGGACAGAATTTCTGTTTGGATCCACTGCTCTCTTTATCTACATCTAACATGATGCATAGGCGCTGCCATCTTTTCACTCATATACACATGCGTACATGCGTGTAAACACATGTAGAAGCCCCCACATCCCTGCACACAAATTTTAAGACTCTAGTGCATTCCCATGATCTCTGACAGTCGTATAGATCGATGCTCAAATGAACATAAGACTCCAAAGCGGCGCACCAAGTCAGGCTGCAGAGGTTAGAATCTCACATATAAAAGCTGATCATTCTTTCCAATTACATTTCTGTCAAGTGACTTACACTATGTTATTACTTCTTGGACAGTCATTTTCAAATTCCCTCATTTGAAATCATTTATTCCTGGCAGCACAAGGACAGAGCAGCAATCCATCACTAGTCTCTTTTACCTGGCTGAACCGTGCTGTTACTGAGTTACTTTATTTGACCTGGTTCTGTTTCTTACCTTCTATCAGCAGAGTTACAGAAGGGAGCTATGGAACTCTCTGTGGCTATTAATTGCGCTACTTATCTGTAATGTGAACAGTGGATATTACATCTCCGACAGATATTAAATTAAGGATGTCTCAGGACTTGCAAGGCTGAAGCTAAATAAAAAGGAAATGAGCCACTATTAATGCCTATTGATTTTTTTATAATAAAATTTACTTCCCCTCTTTACTTGGCTTCGGTGTTGATCTTGAATTAATACAGGTGATAACTTTAGGTAAATATCTTTTGGTCTTGCACAGCACAGCAGTCTAGCCTGAAGGGCTACATACAATGTTCTTTTGGCTAACATTTTCAGCTGCATGGATTGTTTTATATAGTCCTTTCTTGTGATGTGACATGGGAAGGAGAAATTGCCTCACCATGGCAACAACAAATCACCTAATACTCTAGACACAAACTGATGGTTATTTTTAAGAAAGATTTACAAATGTGATATTGTGAATATTGTGTATATTGTTTTTGGTTTCTGCCTTGCCATTGCTGGCTCCGCATTCATCCTCCTCCGCCTCATCACCATCATCAGTAAGGCACTAGTATTTAGATAATCTGTGTGTTTAATGTGAATCATATAATTATCAAAAAGAACAGGGCTGATGAACTAAACCAAAAATGTGCTGGTATGCAGGGTCTGCTGCTGAGTCAGCTCCTTTAGTTGAAGTGCAGGATCAGTGACCATCACCACTGAGCACATACCGCACATTCACTGGTAGACCATTGTAAGCCTTAACAAATCAGCATGTATGCAGGACCACATATTACGTCAACTTTTTTTTTTCCATCTTTCATACTACTTATTCTATTCAGGGTCACAGGGGACTGGAGTCTATCCCATAATGCATTGGGAGAGGAGCAGGGTCCAATACAGACAGGTCACCATTATGACTGAATAACTGACATCTTCCAACTGAATAATGGAAGATGAAGATCTCTGAGGCAATTACAAACCACCAATACAAGCCACATCTTGCGTAAGCAAATAACATCAGCTCTATGTCTACACTAATGGTATGAAAAATGAAACACAAATGATGTGGTCGCTGGATTTCTCTCCAATATCATGAACAGCAAGCGTCACATAGACTAGAACACATTTTTTGGAATGAAATCAGAGCAAACAAGCCTCCAGATCTTAATAAAACTCTGGTTTCCAAACTTTTTCATGCCAAGTACGCTTATAGACACACCAGACAGTTTCAGTTCCACGCAAAAAGGGGATCTTTTTTTTCTCCTGTTTTACCGCAGGTGATGAGGCAGCAGTGCAGATTGTGAAACCTCTTACTGGAATTCGTTTTTACACATGGTCTCACAGTGGTACAGTAACTTCCAGTCAGAGAAGTCACAGTGGAATTAAACAATCCCTTATTCAGCTCAGAACCCTGAAGCTCCTCCAGGCCCTCCACAGTACATTACTTGAATAGAAGTAGTGCAAGTAATAACAGCGGCAATTGTAGCAGTGATTAAATAAACTACTGTCATTGTTGATAGACAACAGAAGTGTCTATTTCTCTAAATAGAAGATGGGACATTTGGAGACATGAGAAAACATATTTTTCAAGTTCTATTTCCAACTAAAAAAGAAATAATAAATGTAATAATATAAATAAAACTGATGCTCAGAACACTTGAAACAAGCCAAACAGTAAGCACCCGCATATGGAAAATGTCTCATCTAAGGGGGGGTACTGTATGTGCAACATTTTGAATTGTTTGCCTTTGTCTGGCAAAAAGCTATTTCATCTGCAGCAGGCCTACCTTTGAAGAGCTGGTTGTCAATATATGCACATACAGTCTCAGAAAATCTGTAGCCTACAGTCCATTTAAAGGGAGGGGTCATATGAACTTTTATCCTCTCTAAATGTGCCCGTTTTGAGGGCTGCAACAATTAGAGCAGCCTATATGGAAATTGAATTCGATTGAAATATTTGAATTTGTGCACTTCCAGAAATGAAGTGTAGGAATGACAGAGCGCAATAAAAGAAAAGAAAAAAAAACATCAACAGACTGAATCGAGGCTGAAAACATTTCCCAGATGTATTGTGTTAAAGATTGAGAAATGCATATAAAACATAAAATCACTGCAAATATGACAACGGCATACATAATCGTCCACGTCCGCAGTGACAATTGACAGACAAATGCTCCACTGCTTTTTAAATGAATAAATCATCTTTGAAAGGCATGGGAAGTGACTTACCCAGAAACAAAGAGCGAAATATTGCAGACATCACGGCTGGAAATCCCATATGCAACGGAGCTGGAAACAATGCGCTCAGACTGCCTTCAAACGCATTCGGCTGACCTAAGTGCAGGCACAACGAAGCGGCACCATCAGCGAATTAAAGAGCGAAATCAGAGAGAAATAAATCTTCATAGAGCATATGAGTCCAAGGACATCATATGTTGCACACGCCCGACATGTCTAAGCCTCCCAAGAAGAAGTAGAAACGTGGCTCTTTCTCTTCACCGTCATCTTCATCGCAGGCTACTTGGCGTCAAATCTAAGTTCCCTGGCTTGTCTGGCTCTGGCGTGGGACGTGTTGTCTCAGGGTCCCCTCTGTCTCCTCCTCAGCGGTCTCTCCTCCTTTGCTCCTCCGCCGCACAAAATGCCAGAGAGGAGGAGGAGGAGGAGGAGGAGGAGGAGGGAGAATAGGTGGATGATGAGGGGATGCTGAAGGATGGAGACCTCTAGAGTCTGAAGTTCTCTTGCACAGCCCGAGCATCCTGCAATCCAAAAAAGAAACGTAAAGGCTTGGTATGCTGCTCTAGGTCCGATTGTTAAGTTTTGCATGCGCGATTTCTTTGAGCTGATGTCTTTGATATGATTGGAATTAAAGTTGCTCTTGATGAAAAAGCATAGTATGAGCTAATCACAGTCTTACAATAAAGAACTACAGTGTGGTTTTAAAGTGAGCCCTTGGTGGATTTATATAACCACAATATTTTGCAATCCGATATTGTAGCTTATCATAATACGATTTCTGTAGTATACTATGCATAATTAGAATTTTCACAGTGCTATTTGTAGACTCTTTTTGTACAAAAAATACATACAAATGAGTAATTACAATATTAATTAGTATTATTAAGTTATTCTTTATGTGAGGCTAACTGGGTAAATTGAATCAAGAATTACTGTAACCTTTCAAATTCAAATGATATATTTTGAGGCTGTTCATATTTTTCTTGCTATGATGACACATGTTTGTGATCAAAGGCAGTTTAAACATCTGTTTCAATCCAGAGGGCATATTGTTCCCCGTTTACAATTTCCCTTATTTTGTCCACTCGCTTCTCAATCTTGGAATTATTCTATCAATCTTTTCAAAGCTGCTACATAAGGTTTATTATAACCAGCTATGGGTTAGAGATGCTTTACAAGAGCAGCGTAGTCTAAGTTGGGTAAACAAACAGCAGAGGAGGATGCTGCTGTCTGCTGATGGCTGCTCTCAGACCTTGAGACAAATTAATCCCCCTACACTGTGTCTCAACAATCTACAGACATAACAAAAGGATTTTCACTTGCCGGTGGCCCCACTGCTGTCTTGTTCTCTCTTTCCCCCTCAAGTGGCCTGTACTTCAGCACCAGCCTTCCATTCCTTTCCGTTCCAATAACTAGATAGCTTGAAACAATGTCTCACATGCACAAGCAGCCACACAGACAATCTCTCTCTCTCTCTCTCTCTCTCTCTCTCTCTCTCTCTCTCCCTTTCTGCCTCTCCTTCACATACACACACACACATTGAAGAAATACATAAACACAGAAAACAGTTGATGGGAGACAGAGCAACAAATACACAACATAATTCCAGATGTTGCAAGAAGCAGATAAGACACACCAATGAGTGCTGTCTGCTGTCTTGTTTAAACATAAAAAGACCCAGCCTCTTTTTTCCTTTTCTCGTTTTGCTCTGTTTTTCTTTGTATTACCAGCTGAATGTAAAAGGTCACGGTCAACTCATCTCTGCAGAAGTCTATGTTCACAGAAGTGTAGTAAAATACAATAGCAAAAAAAAGAAATAAAATTGGTTACTACTCTAAACTGGTGCAATATCAACTGTCAAACTATGATGGATGGCTGGATATAAGAGAGATGTTTGCACCTGCAATCACATCAGTCCCTCTGTAATCCAAGTTCAGATATAAAAAGATTTGATTGGAAATTCACCTTACAGCCAACATATTAAATCTATGTTGCAATTCCGACCACCCCAAAAACAGGTTCTTTTTCCTCCAGAGAGATGAGATGTTATAGCAGACTACAGCATGCAGTTGTCAAATTATACAACGCTGAGGTTATCATGATTGTTACCTTAAAAGATTACCTCACTTACATAGAAACTGGTACCTACTCCACATGAGAGATGAGGCAGATGCATTGTTGATAGCAACGATTCTGCGATAGGTTACTTGTCTCATGCAGTCCAGATAGTGTCATGGGAGGCAACCTGTCTGCGTTTGGTGCCTTGGCCTTGGTGCATGATATAGCACCCCAATGCAGATGGCCTCACAGATGGTTGATATTTATACCACAGGGCCTTGAAAAGTCACTAGTGTGGAAACTGCTCTTTCTCCCTGATTAGTTTCACATCACCAAGAGCACAACAATCTCTCTGCACCCGTTTCTCTCTGCACTGAAAACATATGTCTAGATATTACACTTATCTTAAGACATTAGGAGAAAAGTATGATATTGTGGTAGAATAAGCATTATTTATCGTATGTGCTGTCCCTTTTTTTTGATATGATGATGTGTAGGCACTCACCCTCCATTTTTCTTTTTATTGCATAAAAATGTAATTCTCCTAAGTGCAAGGTCCATGATATTTTTAAAAACTTCCAGACCTAACATGGCTTGCATTTTAGCTGGTAGTACTCTTGATTTATGCACTTTAAGTAGATTAGCAATTTAAATTGCAGCAACAAGATGCACCTCGGACCTCCCGGCAGAGACGGAGCGCCTCACCAAGAGTGTTTCCATCCATCAGAACAGCTGTATCTCCTTCATCATGACATCACAGGGACGTGTCAGTGTTTTGTTGACGCACTGACGACACCCTGCAAACACACACGAGCACGCTGGGATTGTCTGGCTCTGGCCACCACTCTCTTCTTACCTCAGGGAATGAGAGGAGTGGATAGTTAAAAGGATTCTTGAGTAACAATACGGATGTAGAGGCAAAAAAATTCTTTTGTTTAGGCCTCTCTATTTTTAGCCACCAGTGTGATGCTTCACCGTTAGTGTTTCACGGCTCACAGAACCCTTATAATTTAATGAGGGAGAGGGCAACCCTCAGAGATTTATGGCAAGAATCTCAAGGCGGCATTGGCCACTCGGCTTATTGATCCAAATCAGATGTTTGTTTATGACTCAGTAAAGCTTTTCCCCTCCTGCATCATGCAGCCCCACCCCAGGAACATACAAATTGTCAGCCTCTTCTTAAGCCAATAAAATAAATGTACCCCTGGTCAATGTTCATTATTTTAGCCCCTCTTTAAACATACAGCAGATCCTGAGATGCGTTCAACAGCAATGTCATGCTGCAGAATAAGCATGGATGTAAAGGGGCTGCAGTTGATACTGTAAAGGTTCTGCATCCCTTTTCCATGTCATGCATGACTTTAATACAGATGTAAGTTTATTCATTTACAGAATACATTATGTGCAAAGTCCAACAACCATGTGAACCTATTTCATTTGACATATCTTTTAAATTTCACATATTTTATATATATTTCTAATGAATTATGTGATTAAGAGATGCAGTTTGTTTCCTTGTTCATCATCCCTTACATCACCAAACACTGTGGTTAAAAGGAAAACGATGAAAATTTGAGGTGTAAACTGAGATCCACTCTTCAATAAATGACAGAATGACTCTTAGTCCTCAGAAAATGTGTACAAGTCACATTGATTGGTAGTCCTTTTTTTTCTTTAGGATTTTCTTTAGGCAACTATCTGTACATTAGTTGTAAAATTCTAATGGACACGTCACAGGTGTGTAGATGCATGTAAAAACTTTCCCCCATGGGATACATTTGTACTGCTAGTGCAAATATTTTTTTGAGATGTATGTATAACTAATATTTTTTCTTGTTTATTTTTTCTCTATTTCATCCATGTTGTATTGTTATTGTAAGAATAACATGTAATTTGTTGCGTACATAACAAGTGTCCTATTCCAGATCTGTGGTATAACTACCAGAGTTGGTCACAAATCAGAAACAAACCGTATACTACTTTATGAGACATGATTTCAATTGTTCAACAGTTCATTTGCAAGGAATATTCCTTTAATCATATTTGGTTTGAGAAATCATATTAATATAACATTTTGGATTTGAGGATCCTGGTTGATGATATTATATGTATAATATGTATTGAAAGCAGCTGACTATGATCTCTTCCAAAAAAACCTAATAACTATGGAAAAGACTTTCTCTTTAATATAGTGAACTGAAAATCAGTTAACTGAAGGTAAAGTTCTTTATGGAACACAGAATGAACATCAATAACCTTTCTGAGAACTACTGTGAATTCAAAGTCAATTTAGTTCTAAAAAATGTTTTTAATGCAAAGCTGAGTGCCTAAAGGTTTAACAACTTAAGTTCACCATGTTTCTAATCATAATATATTAACAAGCTCTTTTAATCTTGTCTGAAAATATTGAGCAGATTTTGTTCATATTTTTTAAGCAGCAACCCCACATTATTTGTTTTGCTGTCACCACGTACATAATCAATTATAAGCTGCAATAAAGGAGAAGGAACTGATGCCCGTTGTAGACCATTTCTTGTCAATGCTCCACATTCCTGTGAGCACATTGCTCGTCTTCTTGTACTGTAAAGCCCAGTGAGTTCAAAAGTAGATGTTTCTCCTCAATTTATTTATGAGCTTTTCTCTGGGAACACGAGGTAGAGAGGGATAGAGTTTAAACACGTTATCATGCTCTAATTAAAGGCGAGCCTGACAACTGAATCCCATCCAGGAAACCCAGCAGCAAACCTGTTTCATTTTGCATCTGTTGGCCTGTGTCTGCGGTGAATGGGTAACTGAATGAGCTGAATGGGAATGATTGAATGACTGAGTGAATGAATGAATTCATCAGCCGAAGCAAGAGTAAATGGCTGCATAAACCTAACACACATGATGGTGTCATTTGGAAGAGTGAAATAAGACTGATTGCTGTTTATTTTAAATTGCATGACTCCATCTTTGGGAAAGGTAATAATGTTAAATTGTAGCCTGCTCCAGTCCAGGATAAACAGATCAATCACATTTGAATATAATTTCCACCACATTGCACGCTGCATTACTATTTGTTTTTCTGAACACTGGCATTTTCCACACTTGCAGATACAGGAAAACATTGCAGCCTGCCTGTCTCTAGAAACCCAACCAAAAAGAGCACCTGCATTTTTAATTAAAGGAGGTTGTTTGCTTTATTTTGACATTGTTTTCATTAGTGGATTAGGGGATGGACATGAACACCAACACCACACTACCACCATCAAGGTATCATACTGTATGTAGTCTGACAACTTCTTTCCCTTTTCTACACTTAAAAATGCACCTTAATCAGTCCCATTCTTTATCTTGCTCCCTGACACATAAACTGAATTTTACACAAACTGTCTTTAATTCATTATGATTATTATTCCATGATCTACTAATAGTATCAATTCCCACCCCACCCCCTGAAAAAAGCACATTCTGTCCTTTTGTAGCTTTATAACTCAATAATGACATTTCTGACAGCTAACACATGTGAGAAATTGTAACAGTTATACAACTCAACCCCTCTGACCACAGTCAAACGACTTCTGTTAAATGAGAAAACAATCTTTACATTCATTACCAGGACATTTGAGTAGCTTTTGTGCAGAGCTTAGGATACCACATTGAACCATGCAAATTAGCTAATTAGCCTCGGATTTAAACATAAATTGAATGCCTTCTTTGTTATTGATTGCCTTGCCTCTTTAGCTTTATTGGCACGGGACGGAGAGCTTGCGAGCCTGTTTTCATTTAGCAAACAAACAAGCCGAGGTTGATTGAGGAATAAGTATGGAAGGGGTGGGGGCGTGGGTGCTGGATGGGGTGCTAAGGCCGTTTGTTTGATTTGACTGATTTTGAGATTCCGGTCCCCTTTTTACCCCGCTTTTCCAATCCTAAACACGACTATTACTACTGCTGCTCTTTCCTTGGTGAAGTGGTCTCCATCCTGGTCATTGGGGAGTGACTGATGTGAGCCATATGGTGGTGAAGAGCCAGTGTAAATCAGCAGGTGCTTTGAATCATACTGTGTGTCAGGTGTGGGTGTAGCTGGAGGGGCATCCATCTTCCACACATCTCTAGTCATCACTTGAGGAAATAACCAAGCTGTTGATAAACAATTTGAGTATAATACCACAGGGTATATTTAAGAATTACCCTTTCCAACAGATAGTGTATTCATATCACTAGGGAACCAATTACTTAAATAGTGGTATCTAAATCTGTACTCAATGGAAACTGAAGCACAAGTCTGTACAAAAAAGATACATCTCATTGTGATTGTGAAGAGCAACCAAGCAAACTGCATGTTAAAAGGTGAAAGCTTTTGTCATGTCAAGGTACTTTTGAACAAACCTATTCCATTTGTCTGTTAAACGACTGAAGGATGCTTCTCTATTCCCTTATGATCTCCAGACCAGCGGAGCCAGCAAGGTCAAGTGTGTGATTGCATTTTTGAAAGGATGATTTGCACCACACGATTCTTCCCTTAGCAATCGCTAAAATGACTTTATTTCAATTTATAGACATGACTCATCTGTTATAGAGCAAGGCTTGAGCAAGGGAATGATTATGCACTTGTGAGAGTGAAGCAGAAAACACATTGATCACACAAATATGCCATTGCAGTTAAGAAAGTAGATGTATGCATGTTAATTCTGGCTCTGATATTTGGGGTTTAAAATATGCCTTCAAATGCATCTCATTAGATTCTGCTTCAAGTCCCAACAAGCATATAGAGCTAGATCATGCCACGAAGGACTAACTAGGACTCTGTCTCAGCAGTCCATACACATAGCAAGTACAGACACAAATAAAAGTCACTCTTTATTTTGATAAAGTAACAATGCTTAACCCTGATGTTCTATTTGGTCCAAGAGACCAACAGGTAAGGTTTATCTGCTTGATACTTCATGACTTTTCCAAATTTGCCTATTTTCCTAATATGCACAATTTTGAACAGGTTTCTGAACTCTATTACAGAAAATTATGAGTATTCCTTATTTGGTGTAATAACTATACTTTATGGTAATTTCTGTATGTCAAACTCATTGATAACTTTTCTACATATTGAGTTTTGAAACAGTCAGATGACAAGAAAAACAGATATTTGAAGGCAATGATTTTATAGGTTCCTTGGTTTGGTGGGACCCAAACAATGAGGAAGTAAATGTCAACAAAACAGTAGGGTTAATTAGATGTAGGCTCTGTAAAGGTGTTGTGTCATACTGAAAGTACACAGTAGTAATACATGGGCATGATTGTGAGCTGGTGTCATCTAATTTCTACAACATGAATATAAGGGAACTATGTGTATTGTGTATGCTTTAGGGACTGCTTGAATAACCCCAATAATTGGTATAAAAAAAACTCCAAAACCCCAAAACAATCATTTTCAAAAGGAAAAAATGTTATTGGTCGTATGCCCTCAAGCTGGGGACTATTTTAAAGTCCAAGCAATTTTCCAAAGAAACTATGGGCTGATGCGTGACTGATGTAGTGGCCAGTGAAGCAAGATCATTTCTTTGACAAGGCCTACCACCAAGAAAGAATGACGAGAAACAAAAAGTTCAGCAAAAAAGTAATGTCACTCTTAATAGGTGCTGTGGACCATGTGACACACACATCTCATTATGCGGAGATTTCTTTTATTACAAATGATCACAAGGCCCCACATTGCTTCACTGAGTTGGAGTTACTCTGATCAAATACCAGTGATGCTCTATAAATATATCTGCAGTGGCAAAGTCTCAGTGCAGTGATCAAACAAGTAAAAGAACTCGCTTGTAGTGAAGTATCAAAGGTTGCCGGTAGCCCTTAGACATACCCCAACATTCACTCTTCCCCCTCTGTCCAAGCTCTGATATCTGTGCCGTTTGGGATACTTAACATTCTCAGTGGGATGCTGTTAATCATGCTGGGGGGATTTAAGGACCATCTGCAGGCAACCAGGATTTACACACTTAAACAAATCAATTAATTGATTTGTCCACTCATAAGGAGTCCAAACTGGTGTTTGGTTCAGCTTGATTTTTTTATTCCAGCTATCTCAAACAACTATTGAATTACCCTTTGGCACAAACATGCACACATATGAAATAACAAGTCTGCTTCAAAAAGGGAAAATGGAAGTGGAAAACTAAAGATTCAAGGTAAAGATGAGTTGGCCGGTACAGCAACAGATTATCAAAAACAAGGCAGCAGACTATATGGACAAAAAATTCAATTCTGGCTATCACTATTTTGATTTATTTCCAACTGGACACACAAGTCTTCATCTCTGTCCCGATCTTTCAGGCTGGGTACAGGTTTCATTCATCACCAAAGTGAGAAAAGAAAGATATCTATATAGATCACTCCTTCTGCTTCCTGGTGAAAGCACAACAGTTAGCGCCAACATTCTGGGTTTATCCAGGCTGGCCATTTGGGGTAAATCAAATAACTTCACTTTAAGGCCTTGGAGGCACTCCTCTGATGTCTGTCTTGATACTCTGTCTCCTTCCTCACAGACACATTTATTTATGGTCCTCCTAATTTACCCTGATAGGATCTCGCCATTGTGCAGACCCAGTCACAGCTTGGATAGGACAAGTCATGATGAGAGTAGTTCCATATAAGACTAACATTATAGAGAAAAGACGCACAAGTAACCTCTTGTCTTCTGAGAGTGATTACCTGAATATAAGGTAGAAAGCTCAGCCCTGCATGTGCGGTTTCCAATAACAGGTAATGAATATGATAATGGAGGTTTGGTCAGTCTCACGTCAATCAAGTTTGAATCAGGTGAAGTGGCACATGCTGTGGAAACGATCACGCTTGAGTTGATGCAAACGCTCCAGAGACATGGACAGAAGAAACGCAATCAAATGCAGCTCCAAGTCTCAGAGTCCTCTGGGATGCCTTGCAGCTAACTCTGAATAGAGATTGCTTCAACCTCTCGCAAAGAAAACAAGGCTTTAGAGTTTGCTGTTCCCATTTATTCAAATGCACAAACCACACAAATAAAGCAGAATGGGTACTGTTTCATATGCATGTACATTTGTGAAAACAATCTACTCACAAATTTACATTGAATGAGCTAGTGAGCTAGAGTGCCAGAAGGTGTGGTAATTTAAAGGGGACCCCTATATTAAAGGTCTTTGCTTATCCAATAAGTCAAGTGGAGGATCTTCAACATGATGAGGATTCAACAGCAGTACAGACAGTAGTGGAAATACCTTGTGGATAAACTCTGAATATCTGGAACATTTAGATTATTGTCACAGAAGTCAGTTATACTGTCTGAGTAGTATTTTGTGAGCATTTTGATAATATGTGTCAAAACATTTTTGGCTGGTTTTCAATGTAACCGTTGTGGATCCAAGGTACATGTTGCTACAGTCCTCAGTAAAGGAGCAAGCTAAAGCTACAAACTTTCTAGGCCCACTCTTTAAAGCTAACAGGAGGTTTACATTCAAAACTCAAAAGATAGATTTTCATTGGCGTATTCCTGAAAGTGTCATGTTGCACTTATCTGTTCCTGGCTGAATGTCTTTCTTGCTTTATTATGAAGAGACATATCCTGACGGCTATTTGGCTAACATTACCTACAAGTTTCTCTTTATGGTACTGCCTCTGGCAGTGCAATCAATTGATTGGCAGATGAAGAGTAAAGGGTATTGTGTTACTAATCAACAGGTTTTGAGGTTGACAGCATTCTGGGTGATGAAGTGAAGCTTTTCAAGTCTAATGACACAGTTTACCACAATGCCAACATTAGTCAGAGTGGGGAAAGTGAATCTCCTCAATCTTTTATCTATGGGTTAAGATGTGAAATCTGGAACTGCTGCAAAAATATAAATGGGGCACTGACTGTGTGTGCCTATCAGATTTTTTTGTGCAGCTTTTTGCACACATATTAGGTTTAAATTGTATTTTTTGCCCATTTGTCATGTATAATTTGAACTGCATACATTTAAGTGTGACTGTCTGTGAAGCAGACCCAGATATTACATTTCAGTGACTTCATAGCTTTGATTTCAAGCTTCATGAAAGACTGGTGCAAGTTTAGAAACACTGTACAAACTGTCCTAAGGCAAAACAATTCCTAAATTGTTCCTAAATGTTATATGTGTAAATATCGTCCTCTAATAAAGCAGTTACATAATACAAAATCCATTGTGACACATAAATCGGATTGATGAAACAATCTTTTTATTCTTCATGAGCCATAAGTAGTACAACCCCCCCCCCCCCCCCAAATATACACCACATTACATTGAAATGCACAACACTGCAGTTTGGTACAATACAGTATACTGTAACTCAGCATAGATACGATTGCATCTTGCATCTGCCCTCGTGATTGGAGGTTTTGTGTGCATGAAACTGCTGTTTACTTACCAGTGAAATACAGCTTGACACATTCTCAAACGTAACGAGCTTGGACACTGAACTATGGTTTTATAAGAAACAAATTACAACCTAGCATGCAGCTGTCACTTTGCTTTAGTCAGGTGGGCCACCCACGAAATATCACCTAGCTCATTACTGTACTGCACTGGCTGCTGAACATAAAAAAATAAATCAGTCTCAGAGGTATTTATAATAAAGACACAGTTTGATGCAACACAAAATAAATCCACCTTGCATTTCAGGATCTGAAAAAAAAAGATGTGGTGTGTAGTATGTAATATACACTTAATAATATTCACTAATATTACTCTGTTGTAGGAGGTGTCAAGCTTAATGCTACCTTCTTACAAAAATGGTGAAAGTCAGTTTTACTGAATGTACACTCACAAGATAAGGTTAAATAAGGTATTCTTTTGTACACAACATGCCCTGTGGGGATATTTGCCATTTATGCATGACTGAACTGGCCTGCACCACATTGGGTCAGTTGCTGTGCTGTAGGTAGATAACAGGGTTGTATTTAATGCTTCTAACACAAGTGTTTATAAAATAAGCTAAATAAGGAACTCAAGTGAATTAAAAGCAAAATGCTTTCCAGGTCCTCTCCAGTGGGTGTGTTCACTTGCATCGCAATCCACTTTGATCGTGTTCCAACACTGTGAGCACTTGCTGCTGTTTCATTGCAAACACAAGTTGTGGATTCTGACTCACATAACACTGACTGATTTGTGGTCCCACAAAATGAATTTGTTGGGCCGAAGCCAGTCGTGTAGCCTCTCTGTTTTCACATTCTGTCAATTCTTAACTTGTTTTCCATGTACAGTCTTCCTTCATTTTCTTTCTCCCTGCTCTTTCTCTGTGGGTGAGGACATTCACTGTTAGTTGCTTCTCCAACTACTGCTCAAATGAGACACAAATTGCAGCTTCTTTTAAATTGGTGTTAAGTCCTTAATCAGCAGTTCAGACTATTAAGAATACAGAGCAATACATTTAGGCCATGCATAAGCATGGGCTGTTGTCTGTTGTCATGGCTTTAAAAGTGGAATGAGAAAATGATGTGTTCTGTGCCACACTCACATCCTGCATGTGGTAGCCTTGACAACCCAGTTCATTTCAGTGTTGAACGTGGTTGGCGGAATGACCTCTGCGCCGCCGTCAAAATACAAATACAGATAAGAAAACGCCATATGGCCACCATAATTATACATGCCACATTCCGCACCAAAAATACCTCCCTGGATGCAGAACAGTCGTACCTTTTTTTTTTGCTTTTCTTTACAGATGAATGGGTGGAACAGAGGAGAGGTTCCACTGTGCTGCTACTCTCCAAGTCTAGAGTGACAGCTCACAAATTGGATATTTTTAGAGGATGATATAATCACAGAGTCATATCATTCTCATGTCTTTGTCTCTCTTCAAAAGTGTCCCAGAAACAATATGATCAAGGCAATCAAGATATTATCTTATCTGAAGATTTTTAAAGTTGTTGATAACATTGTGCTCTGTGTATCTGAGGCAAGCAGCTGAACTGAGGAAATGGGAGAGTTTTTTTTTTCCTGGCAGCTCTGTTTCTTCTCCATTGACAGGATGGAAAGGGATAGTTAGGGGTCAAAGGAAAAAAAAACTGAATGGAAAGAGAGAGGGGTTTTGTAGTTTTCGTTGGGAGAGAGGGAAATGATAGTCAAACGAAACTGAGATGACAAATGTTTAAGAAGAGTGTGTGAAAGCACACGTGAGTTCAAAACACAAAAGAGAAAGATAGAGCTGGCTCTGTTGCTGCTCTCAGCTTGTGATGGTTGCATAGTGGAAGAGGAGGAGTTCTCTTGCCTGCATTAGCACTGCAATGTCAGTGAGGACTAGTGTATATCACTGACTGTATGAATGGATTTGTACATATATAGCCCCTGCAAGAGATTATTTAAAAGCCTGTCTGTGCTGTTCATTAATTTGCTACTGGATGAGTCAAATTAAAAGAGGCATAAGTCTCCTAAAAATAGTGCCTATTCAAATGTATGATATTTTTACTGAATGTTTTATTGTTATATTTTCTTTTTTCCCTGCAGCCAACTTTTAAGTCTAATTGTCTGTTGCCATATGGGAGATAAAAGAGGTGTAAGAGCATGACACTTTATGATTTATCAGCACATGAGCACAGAGGTGGACTGGGCAGGTGGTGAAAGAGGGGGCAACGGCACTGATGCCCAGCCAGCACATGATACAATTTGCAACGATGTTAGAGAGAAGACAAGAAAGGGAGGGAAAAGAAGGATCAAGGCCAAGCACCAGCTGTTAAAAATAGCTGCCCTCTCTGGCATTTATTATACCTTCAAGCAGTTATTTTCCTAATAATAGCAAATATACACACATAGCTCGTGGCCACTGCAAACAGAGTGGGGAGAGGCAGACCAACATGCCTGGAGGACAGATGCGCTAGGTTATGGTAATGCTTTTGGAAGACAAGCTTCCTCCTCAGGACATACTGCTCACTTCACCCAGTCCCTTAGCCCTGTCTAATGAGCTCCAACAGACAGGAATGAAGTACATGGAGGGAAAGAGGAAGGCAGAGATGGCATGATGATATATTATTTGCTTGTCCACAGCAAACAAGAATAATTTCCGGACATACCATAAAACATACACACAGTGAGAATTCACCAAGCCAAGTGAGGAGCTCACTTAGAGGAAATATTTAAGAGGTAAGTAACCAATGCTTGGACGGCCACACTTAATTGTGTGGCCGTGCCATACAATGACTCTAATTACATCCACCCACGAATGATGGATGCCTTTCTCCACAATGGTGTAATACTAAATAGGTCTTTTAAATTCATTAAATACTTCCCTTACTTTGGATAAGCCCATGCAAGCCAGAATAATTATACTTGCAGATCACTCTGGCACCGTACAGGCTGAAACTCATTCTGGGAGATTTTACATATCTGGCCACTGTGGCGGAATATCCTCTGTCACTTGCTGTTTGTGATTGGTGAATACACAATGTGTGTTTTGCCCTGGCATGCCAAACAACTGGGGAAATATCAGAACATTGCTTGGACATGAGAGTTGTGCTTGAAGGAGCACACTTTTTTTTTTCTGGCTGAACCTGAGGGATGCTCGTTGAACTGAGAGTGGCTTTTGTGTGATTCAGCAAACAAATAACTCAAAATGTGACAGGAAAAAGAGAAAAGAGAAAGACGGGACCTCCTGTGCACGGGCGCTAAGACAAATGGTGTGGGCTTCTGCACCACTTGAAAGGAGGGGAGGGGGGGAGGGGAGGAGGGAGGGGCATCATTCAAGCACAGCAGATGAAATTCAGAATGCAGTGGAGAACAAATACAGCCAGTCGTCCGCAATATGATTCCTAATTTGCCATTTGCCTTGGCAATGTAAAAGCAATACTGTTTCAAAACAAAGCATCTGAAGGTGTAAATTGGATGTGCAGTGTAACACAGAGACTGTTGTTAACAACATGTGGGCCACACTTTTCCCTACCAGTGCCTCCACAAAAACGTCTGAAGGCAGTCCTTGAAGCAAGATGGCATACATTTACAGAACAGAATGACATTAGTGTGTGTATGTTACCATGAGCAGGTGCGAAACAAACAGCATAATTAAGTGTTCTACTGAATGAATTATCTGATTGAGTTACTGTGGGATCATTCTGAGGGCACGCTGTAATGCTGATAGAAATAAACTCTTACTACTCTCCTTGGATGTAGGTAGTATTATTAGCTGTACAAGTACACAGTTAACTCCACGGAGTCAGTTGCAGTGATTTCTGTCACAAAATTCTTGAGCACATATAAAATTCTGAACACATTTTACAGACACTTAACATCATTGCAGTTCACAGTTCACCCGGTGTCTCAGTACTGACAAAATTTGCTCACATTTTCTCATTTGTGATATTTAAAAATTGCAGTAAAAAAAAAGATGTGTGCATTTCTGATCACAACAGAGGGCAAATTCGTAGTTTATTCTAAGTTTGTATATTTTCACACACAAATAGTTCATCAATTACATTTTCTCCCCCTAAAATATCTATGATAATTCGGCTACAAAGACTGAACCAAGGCTTTTTAAATCCCAAATGGTCGTGTCATAATCCAGTAAATTCAGGAGCCTAATTGGATTTTTCAAAGGCCCAGAATAGTAGCAGAATATTAAATACTGGCTCTGTCAAACTCTGCAATGGAAAAGGGGTCAAGTGGAAAAGCCATAAGCGACACACACGCCTACCGCGGCCTGCAAAGTAATTTTTCTCATATCATTTACCCAATGCCAAAATGTGGTCAGTCACCAGAGCCAAACACTAATGGTGAAGTTAAACTGCAGAACAAATATGAGAAGTGTTTCAACATCCAAATATAGACAGCAAGGATTTTAACATGGAACCGAGAAACTAATTAAAGCCCGCCTGTGTGACGCATGCAAGCATCCGAGTCAGCCACTTTCGCTTCAATATGCTGAGAGCGAGGGTGTTCAGACACTGAGTGTCTTCAAGCGCTATCTGTCTCATTCCACATCACAATGGATCTGAGCAAAGCCAGACACAACAACTTGCTTCTGTCCATGTTCTTGAAATAACTTGCATCTGAGCAGGGAGTAAAGAAGACAGGAATAGGACCAAGAAAATACACCAAATCTCCAAGCTGTCCTTTTAAAAAATGCAAATCAAGCCTGGCTGACTTTATTGTGGCTCAGACACTGGCTAAAGGGGCTGATGTTTAAAAATAACACCTTGTGAGTCGTGACCCAATTTCGCCTCAAAAATAACTCCCTGGAAGACCAGAAACCGACAGTGGAACATGGGAATTAAACCAAATCTCATTTGCATTTCAGTCACGCTCTCTGATGCTGCCAGCATTATTTATTGATAACATTTTGAAAAAATAAAAATACAAAAGTGGGGAAGAATTGTGGAAAATCAGATGTTTGTTAATTAGCTCACTATGCATTCAGATTCACAAGGCTATTATTAAAGTGATCTCCGTGAGAGCTGAGAAGCTTTCTTAAAAATATAAGAGATTAAAATCAAAGGCCATATATAATCATATTATGACTTTGAGGTTGGTAAGTCTGCTTGAGGGATGTTTGCAATATTCTTAGGCTATGTCTACATACAATACACTATCTTGATTTGTTGAGTCTCTAGTTTGACCTTTCATCCCCTGAGGTTTTATCCATCAAGTTGTTTCTGTGACACCTGAGTTACTGGGGGCATTCTCCCTTAATTAGAAGTTGAACCTGGTCCAGAGCCACAGCCTTCTTCTCCTTATGCGTATTTCAGACACATCAGTGAAGGTGATAGCTCTGGGCGCCCTGTGATTACCTCCCCATCATTTCTTTTAATTGCACCTAATGCCACTTAACTGCTAATGGTTGTCATACTTGGAGAAAGCTGAAATCAAAGGTGTTTATGAGGGGGAACATTCCTTCTCCCCTTGATGAATACTTCCCTGTGAGAAAATCCTGACAGGTGAGGAATTGGAGGTCTGTGTGCCGTAATCACGCCTCTGCGTGCACACTAATGAATGCAGAGCCTGATTCATTTCCCAATCTGCCCTCTGTAATGAAAAGAAGAGAGGGCCTTCCCCTGCAGCACTGCCTTGTAAGTCAAGTTAACACACACTCATGCCACCCCTGTGACTTGCAGATTGGATTTGCCATTAAATTATTCACTAATCTCTATCTACAAAAATGCCTCCTAAACAGGCTGTATACTTCAGCCTGATATGTTATTTGCATTTAAAGTGCTGGCAGTATTTCAAGGGATGGGCAGGTGGAGGCGGACCTGGCAGTGGTTTGCACAAGATACAGGTGTTTCAGACAGAAGACAATGGACTGAAACATAGGCTAAGATTATGATGCTTGTCTTTTGTGATCACTTAGGATTGAGAGCATGCTTATTGCACTGTGTGTCTTAAACGACACGTTGTGGGCTGCTGAATGTCAAACTGAATTATTCCATACTCACTCTGCCAACCTCAAACAGTTCAAAGCCGGGGTGCAATTCATTCCTTCTGTTATAAACACACTGGGGTTATGAGCTGGTGTGTAGAATGTGTATGCTTGAACTCTAACTGCACTTATTGAATGCTCTTTCCAGTCTTTGCCAAAGGACGTGGGGAACCCTATAGGTCGTTTCTCACTCTGACAAATCTCAAACAATTCAAACCCAGGGTGCTATTATCATATCTTGGTTGACATATAAGAATCTGGGTAAACAGTTTACTGAGAGCATATACTGTACAGTATTTTACATAAAAATGAATGCTGACGTGTTGCCTGGCAGTTCATGTCTTTTCATACACGAACACGCCAGTACTCAGAACAACACAGCTATAACAACAAAGCCACATAAGCCCGCCTCGCCAAACCCTGCAGGCACAGTATCTACAGCCTGTCATGAGACAAACATTGAATTCAATGTTTCTGGTACCTGAATGAATCGCTGAAAAGCAGCACTCACTGAGACAAGCTGTATCTCCAGTGTACAGTACCATCAATGACACACTCAGCCAAGTTTGAGATTTCAGTAACAGTCACATAGTTTTACTGACAGCAGTCAACACAGTTACACTTCAGTATGTACAAAAGCCTTGTTGTGAACAGAGTTCCAAGGTTTCTCACAATAATAAAAAAACATAATTTCACTTAGATGTCTCTATTGGTATTTCTTCAAACATTATTTAATTTGATAATTGATAATGGGTCACCAGGAATAAGTAATGGGCTAATTGTGCTCTAGGAAAAAATCAGTTTCATTGAGTATCCTGAATTAAAACAAATTAGTATTTGCTATCACCACCGTGCAGACCGATCTGGGTCACTAGGATGCAGGACACATGTATCTTGTTGATAAAGTCATCTGTAAGTGGTACAAAACAAGTGGTTGTACAACACTATGTTTGCCCTACACACTAAAAGCCAGGCCCTCTGGCTTTGTGACTTTGTTATTTTTGTTAATATTCATATTAATTTTCTGATGTTACTTTGATATGCAAGTATTCCTTGTCCTATTATGTGCATGTGAATGCCAACAGTCAGTAAAAGGTCATATTCTTATTATAAATTCAGACATGATAGCAAACTTAATATATGCTGATATTATCTGCAATGCTAAACATTAAAACCTCTTATTGTTTACTGATGGCTTTTGTTGGCTCTACGTTATGTTAGTAGTAGTACATTTGCCCTTCTGTTAGTTGTTTACAGGAGCAATTGTGTTTGATATTTGAAGAAAAATGTATAGCTTCTCCAGAATATGACTTTGACTGGGGTTATGAGCTGGTGTATTAAATGTATATGCCTGAACTTTAACTGCACTTATTGAATACTACTTCCTGCCTTTTCTAAAGAACCGTGGGAAATCTATAGGTCATTCCTGTGGTTGATCATCAGAGGTTCTTTCTGACTTCTGTCCAATGCTGTGGGACCTCTGTTACTGCTCCACTGTCTATTTTCTCTCTTTACCTCACTTTTCACCTCCTCTTTCCCTCAACAGTGTTCAAACTATCAAACTGTACCAACCTCCCCATGCTCAGTTTACACTCCACTGAGCCGATGTCATCATTCCTACATATCTTGCCAGGTAGAATTGGCCTCCTTTTCTCCTTCCTGTTGTTCAACTGCTAAAAATAAAGCTCCCTTTTGCGGAGCTGCCATGAGGCTCCAGTCTGGTCCTCCGCAGGGCTTAAAACTTCACTTCCTGACAAACAGACTCCACTTTCAGGAGTCAGAGGCAGACCTGGTGGGTTGATGTTCGAGTGCGGACATACAGACATGTTTAAAACACTGTGTTGATTTCATTAATGTTCTATTAAAAACAAGAAAAAAAGTGGTGGACAGCTGAAATAAACAAGTGGCTGGTGATGAAAGCTCTAGCAAACCAAAAAAACACTATGTTTCTCAGGGCTTAGTGGGGATAGTACATAATAAAACATGTTATCATTGAATGTAATACAGGAATTTGCAGAATTGCCAACATCAACATTCTTATCTGGTGATAAAGTTGCGATAAATTGTTGTAAGCCAAAGTTTTGCTCCACCTCCTCACTAACATATTTTCATACATTTTACATGCAAGATTTAGTGTGTTCATGGTCAAACTTGAAACATTCATAAGACTGTTATGAACTATTTTTTTACATTTCTGATACAGTTTTTAGACCAGATACTGGTGATTGTAACAAAAACAGTTCAACATAAAGTGTGTAAAATTCAAAGGCAATGATCAAGAGAATATTTTTGCTAAATCTACATCCCCCCCGGGTCCTATAAGTCGACATAACACTTTAATGTGATGTAAAAAAAAAATATCTAGGATAACATGATTCAAGTCATTTTCCCTAAGGGACAGTCTTTGGGAAAGTAGTGCATAAGATGTGTACGATTGTTGCTGTGCATGAAAACTCTTCAGGCCATGTTCCAGTCTCCACTTTAATCCACAGCACATGTACATGAGTTAATAAATGTACTGTAAATGAGTCACTCGTTTTTACACCATGACAGCAACTTTGTTGAACTTCTTAAGACTTTCTCTGTCTAACAGGCACAATTACAGCTCCAGGTCTGCTGAGTGGAATAGAACTGACAACAAAGGAGTTGAGCTCTATCCACACTTGAAAGCTTAAAAGCTAAAAACAGAATACAGAGCAAACAGGGATATTTTTCGCTAGGAATTCATAAAGTAATTCACACGGACATAAATGCATCTTGTGCTTTGTTCTCAAAGCACTTTGGGGGGGAAAAAGAGACGTTTAGACAGGCATAGATGCCTAGATTGCCTCCACAATTTAAGTCCAAAAGCCCCTCTGCTGATCGTCATCCACACTGAACATGGGTGCATGAGACAAGTTTGCATGGGGCTGACAGGAGATGGCTAAATGGGACATAAGGCTGGAACTTAAAATGAACACAATGCTATCTTGTGGACATTTTCAATAAGATATTAATGCACTAAATTGGAGGCCAGATGGTTTCTTCCTGCACAGTCTTGTCATTGTTTTGGCTTTGCCCACCGAATGGAAAAAGTGCTGAACGATACAGTGTCATAGCTGGATTAGTCAGTTGAATTAAAAAGGTCATAACGCTTAGTCAGTGGAACTATGACTTTAGGAGGAATATTTGATGAACTGTCCCCATGTTGGCACGTTGCTGACATTAGAAAAAAAATGCCTCATGGCACTTTATCTTTTCAGCACAATCCTAATACAGATTTGTAATAACCATGTTAAATTGATTCTATCTCAGATGGAAAATACAACGGAAATACACTTTCATATCGTTTAAAAATAAAAAAAGATAAGTAAAATTAAATTAAGCAGTATAGATCGTTGTGTTACAAAACACTCTTTTTGGATGTGTGTCCATTTTTATCTGTAGCAAGACATCTCAGAAAAATAGTATTGATTGTCTGTAAGTAGCGAGTGCAGGTTAGCAGTCATTTCACAGAACAGTTTGTTGAGATCTATAATATTATTCTCATTCAGGAGAAACACTTTGATTCTTGGTTGAAATATTTCTTCTGCCCAACTGTCAGTTGCTCACCTTGATCATTGGTCAAGTTCACCTGTGAGCAAGCGGAGAGCAAATCCTTGTTTCTTCACAGATGGGACTGGACAGATGGAGATTTTCACAGGGCAGCTGATGTCCTTGGGCGCAGAATTTAAGTCTTGTGGATGGAAAGTAGGTAAGTGCCCAAAATTGTGCTTTAGATGAGTGACTAATTCTATTATTTCAAGCTGCAGTTTCAACATAAGTATGCTGCCTTGGACAAATATCTTGCCAGAATTAGCTTTGAAAGACTATAAAAGAATGTTCCTCTGCATTCTTTAGATATGACAATAATAGATAAGGAAATTGATATTAGTTCATATGAAGCTACAGTATTTCATTAGAATGGCACATTTTGACACCTATGGAATGGATTATGATAACATTTGGTGCGTATATTTTAAGTCTCCAGAAAATAAATCCTCCATAGAATGATTTATGTCATTCCTTGATTCCCTGTAGGTAGAATATGTCTTTTCCTTCCACCACCCAGACCAATGATGATGGCTGATATATCCATTTTACAGGCAGATATCTAGAACAGCTTATAATATAATATATAATATAAAGGCAGTGGGTAGGTGTTTTGCTGAAGAGGACTTGAACATGCTGACTGACTCACAGTAAGACTCACACTGGTTTCAGCAACTAAAGGCAATGTTGTTCACCAAGAGGTCACTCTGCTGCTCGAGGTCTGTAGAAAAATAAATGTGCTATTTAAATAACTTGGCTGTAAACATTTCCATATGTCTATCAATGTAATGTAAATACATCAGATTTGTAGAAAAATTAAATGTTGCCCTTCACAGTATAAGAATAGAGTTGACTTTGGCTGATTGGTCTTAAAGGGCCATGATATAAAGTGTCCTAAACCCTGACAGCACACTTTTTAAGTTCTCCACTTCCTATCTTTCTTCACTCAAGAGGTGATTACTTTCACCGCTTTCATTTTCTAGGGCGGGAACCTGTTACCAAGAAGTTTCTTCAACTGTGGCTCAATGGATACAATGGGACCTCTGAACGACCGTAGGACAGTCAAATCAAATCCCTTTGAAGATGACTGTGGAAAATGGCGACTGCAGTGGTCTGTTTTGCCAGTTCAACATGTTATTACTTTATTCCAAAGCTGTAATTGACATGTAATGATAAGCACTCAAGCTTTATAAATCAATACACCAAAACAGGCACTTTCCACAAGAGTTTGCACACAAAATGATGAATTTGATGACTTTTATTAGTTTTATTGCTGCAATATATTGATCTCATCCAGATATTCTCATAAGGCCCTCCTCACTTGGTACTTCCCTTCTACAAGGCACTCACAACCCTATGTGTGGACTGTGCGCCACAATAAAGCAGCATTGATTTTTTTTTTTTTACCCCCTTTAAAAGGACAAAGGAAGGTGAGTCCATACAACAGACAGAGGAGGCAACCTTGCCCTGAAGAATCAGCTTTAATGGAAATGCAGACAGATGCCTTGTCTGCTGGCAGGTGTCACTCACAGAGACTATTGTGTTTGTATTTCCAGGGACACACTTTCATTATTTTATGGATAAATCGAACTTTGTTGTAATTAGTTTGTGATAGAAGGTGGGCTAACAAGCTTAGGGACACATTTTGTTTATGCGCTCCTCTGGCTAATTTCTCAGTTGGTGTTGTTTACTCAGTGCATACAATTATGGAGCACATTAGTGTACCCATCGGCCAATGTCATTAGGGAGAGATATTATATAACATCTCTGCTTTATAGAACAACCATTGATGATATTAAATTGTTTATTCTTTGATTTTTGATTGCTTGTCACTAATTTCAGTTGAAAACCAGCACACCAAGGCAGATATGAAAAAAAGAAAATCACTAAATAACATTGTTTATTATTGTAATAATGCCTGCAGTTAAAAATAAAAGAAAAAAAAGTAGATGTCTACCTGCACACATTTAAGTGGGCAGGGAGCGCAAACTCCCATCATGTCACATGACTGCAGTGAACAATGAATCACAGCGGTTTATCGCTGCTTTCTATTACCCAATGTGTCAAACCAAAAAATGGATCCCGCAGGTGTAGTTATTGTAATTAGTCTGCTCAAAGCAACTGGAGGAAAGAGCAAGCACTCTTGCTAGTGGGGGGTAACATTGAGTGAGAGGAAAAGAGAGAGGAACTGGCTTCTAAGTGTGGAAAAGGGGATAAGCACAGACAAAGAAAAAGTGCCACCATTTATAGAAATCCTGCCTCAACAACAACCCAAGGACAACCACGTCAGTGAAATTGACCCAGAGGTGTTACGGTTCATTGAATATATTTTCATCCCTCTGTCAACACAGTACTACTTATACCTGAAGGATGATTCCCAGTAGCCGTGGCTGCACTGTAGGAGCTCTGTGCAAGGCGGGGAACGGCGCCCTGTGACCTTTGAATTACAAGATGGTGGTCTCAATTAGCTGCATATCAGAGAGAGCAGGCTTGTCTTACGGTCCCAGTGGATGAGGACTTTAATTACATCTAAGGAAGGTAAATATATGTCTTTATGACTGTGTTAAGAGCGGAGCTCAGCTGGGAGGCCCTGGAAGCACATTAATATTAGGCCACTTTTTATCCCTATATTCACTTTTAATCTGTGGGTCAATAAAATAAATCTGAGGCCAAAAGATGATTAAAGGTATAAGAAAGAATACAGTTGTGCCCCCCCCCCCCCTCCCCCCTAACTTTTCACTTTTTTTCCTCACTCGTGAAAAATGCTGAAAACTTTGGCCCCTAAAAATCCGTCAAACTATAACCAGTCACAACTACATGTGACATACTGTAGTTTTAAAGAATTATTTATTTATTATGTCTCATTTGTTTCATTTATACAATAACCTAAATGTAAAAATCACAAGTTGTGGATTTACAGGGTGCTGGACTATTTATTGGCTGGAAGCAGCTAAGCTAAGCAGCTGTTGGTTGTAGTCTGTATTTACCCAACAAACATGAGACATGAGATTGTTATTGATCTTCTCATCTAACTCTCAGCAAGAAAGTGTATAAGCGTATTCCTCAAAATGTCAAACTCTTGCTGTAAGCTACAGTAACTCAATAGAATAATTCAATGATAACTATAATTAACTGTAAGCCCAGTACATACAATAAAATATACTGCAGATGTGCACAACCCTTTGCCATTAAAAGGTTGTGTTTCAGACATTTTTAATCAATATACATTCATATATTCATTTATAACATACAGTAGCAGCATTGTAAACTGTACTTTGCAGCTGAGCCTTGAAAAAAAACCCCATCATCAGTATACAAAGAGGTTTATTCAGAGCTGCATGTGCTTGTCATCATCCCTAGATGGAACCACATTTAGTGGGCATGCTGTTGTCTCTGGAGCCCACTGTATCTCCCAACCGTGCATACACTTACTAGCAGCTGACAGTTTTAAGAGGGTCACCTTGGCTTGGACGCTGTCACCTCTCTTTCAGCCTGTCTCTCATTTAACTGAGGCAGCAGTCCTTAGAGTATGAGTGATTATGTGCTTGTGCGTGTAGCATGTGTTATCACATGCACTCATACATCCTCTTTCACAGCGGCACACAAGCTACCACTTCAAACTGCTACATCTCCATCAATAGACAATTACCTCAGTCCAATGGAGAATTTATCTCAGGGTTTGCCTTCACAAGAGAATCATTTGCAAATTCAATTGAGTGAAACAAAAGGTTAATAGGAGTGTGGGAGGCGGAGAACATAAATAGTTTGCAGAGGAACTTGGCGGAAATGGATTGTCATGTGAGAGAGGGTTAACTAAATTTTCTCTTATGACTTAATGTGTGTCTCTACAGTGCTAATCTGTATCAATACATCTGATAGCCAGATGGCAGGGAGTCAGGGAGTGGGAATAGAATAACTGACAAGCAGAAGAGCTTTTAAGACAGATAGAGAGAGAGAGGTGAAGAGATAGATACTGCTGCGCTAAGAGACACACAGTAGAATTCTACTTGGTATTTCATTAAACATACCACAATCTATACATAAAACAACAAAAAAGATATATACCATAAAAAAAATGTTCAGTGATATCACCTTTGTCTATAGATTATTATAAATGATGAATGAAGGGTGACCATAATTGTAAGAAAAGCTTAATTTAGAAAGCAAATAGAATAAATGATCCTGAATTGTTGATATTGGTCCAGACCCATTCATACAGTGCATACACAATTGGGAAGCAGATCAAGCTGAGCCATACTGCAGCAGAAGCCTGGTGGGATGAGGCATCACCTGCTGTTAGAATAGAAAACATCCGGTGTGTTGATGCATGTTCTGCGCAGCCCATTTATTCAGCTTTTTCTGCACAGTCTCGTCTAAAAATACCTGACATTTTCGAGTGAATAAAGCAAACTCTCAAACGCAAACAGAGCCTATGCTTTTCCACTGGGATAGGGTAATCCCTGGACATCTGTCGGTGAGGCGTCCTCAGAGATGGGCCCATGGAGAAGAAAGTATGGCCGTTTATTTTGGGATTTTGAGATGATGACGGGCAACATCCTGCACAGAACACTAAGAGCTGGTTTGGCAGTGAAAGCAATTACAGAGAACAAGGAGACCCTGTAGGCACGGAAACTCTCACGATACGGCGACTTAAAACAAAAGTCCTGTAAATATGCGAATCCAGGAAAGGGACTTCTTTCAGAGACACATTATTTTTCTCCCTCACGTGTGCACGTTTGCAATAGCTAAACAGACACACAGGAGAAAACTGAGGAAAGGCAGATAGGTATGGGATCTGTGCTTTGTACATGACACAATGTTCTTTCACATGTTGTGACACTGTGCTCTATTTACATGGCAGGTAATGTGACAAAAACCAAAACTTCAAGTCCAGACCGGAGGGGAGGAAATCTTCTATTTACACTTGAGTCACTCTTCCACTTAGTGTAAACTGTGATGTTTTTCTCTGATTATGTTACACTGTACAGTTTCATTCTGAGGCCCTGTGAGCTTCAGAGTTAATCCTTTGCACCTCAGATGAGATGTAGAACTTCCTCAGTTGCACAGCCTTGCTTTGATCAAATTAGAAAATATGGTAATTGTAATACAGTGTTGCTATTCTAAAACAATCATGAAGTGACGATTGCTTTTAAACAGGTAAAAGTTGATGGAAAAGTGACAGCATATGAATTAACATTTCTGCAT
This sequence comes from Scomber japonicus, assembly GCF_027409825.1. Lineage (NCBI taxonomy): Eukaryota > Metazoa > Chordata > Actinopteri > Scombriformes > Scombridae > Scomber > Scomber japonicus. The sequence continues at coordinate 15,123,013 of NC_070583.1, forward strand.
ATATTGAAATAATCGCATTTTGTCAGCTGAAGACTTTCAGTTTCCATTTCATTAGTAAGATGATTGCAAGGAACACAAGTTAACACCACTCATTGGGTCAGTATGACCTTTCCATTGGATGACACTAGTAATTATGTTTTTGATCAGATATCCAGCAGTCTGTAGAAAAGCATATTTTTTTTAATAATCTTTACAACCTCGGCATTAACCCTGTCTACATTCTCCAATTGCCAATTAACACGGATTTACCATCTCCTTACACCTCCAGTCATATTGCTGTTTAATTGAAGTTGCGAGCCAAGTTATACATTTATCATGGAGCTAGGCCAGGTTTTTGAGGCTATGTTGTATACAATGCACAATAGTTGTAAGAAAAACTATTATAACTAAATTAAGGTTAAAAGAAAAAAGAAAGTAATACAGCATTTCCCCTTTAGAAAAAATAGATCTGTTTATAATAGTGGTAATTTGAGAAGTATAGCATATCAAAAATAGCAGTTAAAGGATTAGAAAAATGTTCAGAGACAACACCTTGAAAAAAGAATGGGTAAATATGTTATGCCTTCTAACATAAATAGCAAGTACTATGTCTAATCAAACAGGTGAACTTTAATATCATATCTTACTATTTTTCTGTACTATAAGGTGTTCCATGAGCCAGTTGCGATTGCTTCCAAAAAGTATCTTATAAAATATGATAAAACTTCTCCAAGTATGATTACACCTCCGATTTGTTACAATGGGTTGTCCAAACCATACTGAAAAAGTTTACATGTTGTATTCAATTTGGGAAAACCATTGGTTGTTAAACAAGAAAAGTCAAATGAATTGAAAATCATACTTGTCTTGTTACAATGGAATATAAATGGAATATACTATGTGTGTATAATGTATGTGTAAGGGTAGGAGATCATGCATCATTCAACTCATGTCTCAGTGAGGGGACTTGAGGTGAGAATGGAAGTTTGCACCAAGTCGTGAGGCAGCAGATATTTCTAATACTGGCAGGATATCATGGGGCCTGTTAGATGAGCGAGCTTCAGCATAAATAAATGCAAATGTTGGCTAAGTGCCCACAGAAGGAGCAAGCATCACACCGCCGAGGCAGCTCTGACAATGTGCCCAGGTACAGAGAATATTTTCTCTTTTTCTGAATCATATGCCAGGAAATCATCAATGTGAGTCATGCTGACTCATGCATTTGAGAAGTGTGCATTTGTTTAGTTCTGACACAACACTGACCCACCCCCCCACCCTCCATATCTCTGTATTTTCTAAAATCCTTTCTTTTTTAGTTGTTCTTACTATCTTTCTTTGGTGCAATTCAGTTCACATCCAGGCATTTCCTTTTCAGTGAGGGCTATAATTGAGCCAGTTACCTTATGGCACCAAACAAGCGAAAACTCAAGTAGGCTAACACACTCCAGATAGCAAATTGAATCATAATTGGAGTAGACACTCACGTTGGGCTGGTGGGCACACAGATCGCACACTGTTACGCTACATGCCTCTCTCTGATAGGATTCCTGCCCGTTTACATTTAGTGAGAGGCATCAGCAGGGATAAGTAGAAGATCAGTGGTTTCCCCCTACAGATAGTCTCTGCTTAGTTCAGCCAGAAGCTGGTTACAAACCACAATTCCACTGCTGCACCACCTATTTGCACTATTCGTTTAGTGCAAGTGAGGAAGCTCACCTTTTAGCACCCACACAAGTGAGAAAATAACATCATTACTCACAGCTTAAATGCACTTGTGAACCACCACCATTATACATCATCCTTTATTAAATGGCACTACATAGGCCTTGCCATCTTCAATCAAATAGTGTGTAATCAACAGGAGCTGTTTTGTTTTCTTAAGAATATATTCTACAAACATGGACTGCATGGTGCATGTGTCTCATATGAATAACTCTCGACAGAAGTCTAGATAAATACCAATGTCACTTCCAAAAAGATGATCTGATGCAACCCCATAAAAGGTGACAGAAAGAATCAGGAAGGTCATAGTACTGAGATAAGGTGAGTCCTGTCTTCTTTACTTCTCACAAAGCTCCCTATTATTTACTTTTCGTCTGTCTCATGTGTATCAAAGTGCATGCACAAAGAGCTGCTAAAAGACCTTTGTAGGCATAGTCTTTCCTCCATTGGCTCACTGGCTCCCTCCATCCATACCACAGCCAGCCTCTGAGGGGGTGACTGAAGAGGTGTTGGAGACAAGGTGTCCAGGATTTTCAGGATATTGTCAGGACTGGAGCATGGGGGGCGTTGAGACTACACTTGACAACAGAGGTGTCAGCCATCATCAGCTTAGGGGAAATACAATATGATAGGCACATGGCCTAATATTGGGTGGTTTTCCCATAGTGGGTGCTGTTTGGGGAGGATGTCCAGACGGTTACTAATGACCCTGGTCTGCCACCAGCTCTGCCTGGGGGAACTAAAGAATGGTTTGGCCGGATGTGCCATCAGGAAAGAATGGAGAAAAAGTGAAGAGTTGCCCTCCCCTGCAGCAATGAGTATCCTGCATCTACACACTGTTAAGAAAAAAAATCTGGTAACTGACAACCTGTCTTTCTCTTATTGTCTGACCATGAATTATTAATGGGTACACTAGTTCCCTTGAGCCTTGGCACAGACATATTCTGCTATTTTAAAGGTCCATCTTTTTTCTCTGAGCTTTACATGGTCAAGTAGTAGCAATGACAAAAAAACTGTGGAATTTCACAATATTTTTAGCAAGGCCAATAACCTTGGATTGGATCCATTCTGACTTTGCTGTGTCTTCTCTCTCTCTCTCTCTCTCTCTCTCTCACTCTCTCTCTGTGTGTGTGTGTGCGTGTGTGTGTCTGGCCCATTAGCCAGGCACTTACAGGACCAGTGTTTTACATTAGGCCTACTGATCAGCTCTCTCTGTTTTCACTCTTGATTTGCTGTGGCTGACTTGCATGCAGTTGTCACTCATTACACCAAAGTCCATCCACTAGAGCGTGTCTGGATGACTCCAGAACATCAGCCTGTCATTTCTCGCCAACTGAGACTGATAAGGAAACAGCAGAGAAGAGGGTGGGTGGGGGCCGGTAGAGGATGGGGGTATAGAGTATTCTGTTGTGAACTCAAATACAGATGTGACCAAATCTCTCCAAATGAGATGACAATGTGCTTAATGCTTAACTTCAGCTGTATGAACAAAACTAGGATCTACATCTGGAGCTCTGCAGTGAATTAAATGGCAATGATGAGTGGATGTGACAGGGCTATCATGAGAAAGAAAGAACAACAGAGCATCAGGCATATATCTGATTTAATCAGAAGTGATATGAAAGTAATCCCTATGTTTGGTCTAAGAAATAGAAATGCAGATGGCAAGAACAGCACAACCAAGTCATCAGTTGTGGTCATCATCTGTAGACCCAGCCCTGAGGAGCGTGCTAAGGTAATAACAAGGTTGAAGCTCTGACTCAGCAATCCAAGCCTAATTCAAAGGGCAAATGCCATATTATAATAGTAAATTACTCCTTACTCAGTTAAACAGGCTATTAATTAATGATTCTACAAGGGGATTATTAGGAGACATTTTTATGCTGGACCATTCTTTATAGTGCAACACTATCCTAAGGCACCATTCATCATATAAGGCTGAAGCCTGTCAAAAATAGTTAAGCTTTGATTAAGATCTTTTGTTGCTGCTCTTCATTTTTGCTTTTTTTTTTTTTTTTTACATTTCTACTTTTTGTAAAAAAAACAAAACTCAGACAATAGCTTTTTGTCTGTGTAAGTAAAAGCCGGCAGTCCAACAAGTATATTAAGGCATCTTTATGCAACGAGAAAGGAGATGATTGCTACTGTATATTCTCTCCTCTACAGTTTACATACACTCCTCTTCAGAAGTTAAATAAGGCACTTGGCCTATTGCACTATAGCAGCATCTTGATTTTCAATAATTCTATGTCCCTGTAAGTGATGTACCATATTGAATAAAAGACAGTAGCCAGGTCTCTGATAATGACCAGGGGTGTAGTCAGTATTAACAAATACAGGTCAGCTCCAAAAATGGGCCAAAGAAAAAACATGGGTGGATAAACTCCTGGTGCCTCTTAGATATAGTGCATTCCAATTACGCATTTTAGTAGCATAGGGTTGCCAACTCCCTGAAAAATAAATAAGGGACACCTAGTTGGCAGGGCTGGCCGACCCGATTGCGTTCACCCCTCCTGGCTTGGTGAGATTTTTTGCCTTTTTTATGTGTGTGAAACGATTTTAAAATTTGAAAAAAATCGAACCTGAATTTAATTCGATGCAGGTTTTTGAGTGATACGAATACATGGAAAACAAATTATTATTCAACAGTTTATTCTTTAGTGCAAAAAACCAAATCTTTTTAACAAAAATCTGTCCTGCATAACTTAACAGAATGAAATAAATCTTTCTTTAACAGAACTGTCCTGCTGGCAATAAGATTACCATAAATGTTCATCTAAAACACTCATTGATTTCATTGACATTTTACAGACTATTTTGATTCTCACGGAAATACGGGACAAAGTGCATCCCTTTTCAGCTCAATATGGGACGCGTAATTTTGTTTCTAAACATGGGAAGATTCTGTTTTTCAAGGGACGGTTGGCAACCCTATGCATAGCGCTCTAGCTGACCATCACAAAGAAGGGAGGGAGGTGGAGGAGATGCAATATTCTTTAAATAAAGGGATAACAGCACATATTTAAATAATAATGACAGCAACAACATTTTGTTAGTATGGGTAACCAGTGTAATTTGGCTAAGTAAGTGAGTATATATGAATTAGCATGCTATCGGCATGCTACAGCTAAGTGACGCACTGCCAAAACATTTGGGGTGGACCTCAAGTGTCAGAATTATTGTTCCACACATCATAAGCGGATTATCACCAATGCAATAATACAAATTTAACAGAGCCAACAGAAACAGATGAGCAGATAAGCTAATGTTACCTTTTCTAGAAAGGAAAAGGTACAACAAGAAGTGGTACCAAAACTACTGTGACAAGCCACAAAAACATGCAGACCGTACAGTATGTGTTTCTTATGTAGTTTCCAATGTATGTTTTGACAAAGTTAAGTCAAGTCTTTACTTGAACAAGTCTTTTATGCAATGATCAAAATGGTCAGTCTGCAAGTATATCGATTTATGTGTGGAGGTGCACTGCAGCGTCTCCATTTCCCCCTCTTGCATCAATCATGCTTATGTCCCATAATGCAATCAAAAGCCTAATGGCAAACACAGCCCAGCGGCACAATGCTGATGCAGGACATTTTTCCTGCTGGCATAAGTGGACACGCAAATAAGTGAGTTAGGGTAATCAGGGAGTAGAGATAGTTGTGGCTTAGGGTATGCGTGTGGTAGTGGTGTGTGTGTATCTGTCTACAACGTCAGCTCAATATCGATCACATTCGCAGTTGCAAGCCCATGTTGGGCAACCTGCCTGCTAGTCTGACAGGTGTCCTTGTCGGCCTAATTCCTCTTGCACCACTTTGTTTCTCCTTCTCTTTTCCTTAACGGCGTAGTACCCTAGAGGGCTGTTCATGTGACAGGTGTCCCAGCAGATATGGAAGGCACAGACAAAGACAAAGTCGAGACAGAAAGACACCTGCTTTTGTGGCTTCCTCTTTAATATGTCACCAGTGACCCTTACACAATGTCACGTTCACGCTCAACAAATGCTTTAGCACATAAGCAAACATACAGATGTGCAGGCAAACAAAACATCAAGGTGTCCTCATATGACTGGATTGAGGTCAGGTGTGAACTGCCGCTGTATGTGAAGAGTCCTTAGGTGCTTGATGAGCAGCTGTGTAGCACACTGAAGGAGGAGAGGTAATCACTATTCAGAACGCAAAGGCTCTTTATTATAGGGATACACTGCAATGATGCAAGGCAGTCTTGCATGAAATTGAAGAACTGACATACTGTGTTTTCATCTCCTTTTTTATTTGTCAGCTTTACGTAGTTCAATAACAAGTTCAGTCACTCACTCACACAAGTCGGGTGACAGTGTGTTATTGTTTCACCTCTTCTCTCATGTTCAACTTTTTCCTCATCATTGCACTGAAGGGGGCAGGTGGTTGAAGCAACATTCTTTCATGACACCTGAAAACTTGCATGTCTGCATCTGGAAGGTTGAATCCCTGTGACTGAAGGAGAGAGACCTTCGTTTGACATGCTACAAAAATATGTCCGGGAGAATGGGTGATAAAGGCGTTTTAGGAAAGGACTGTCAGCAAAACTGAATATCATCACAAGAGGACACAACACAGGCAATGGTTCAGTGGTTCACCATGTCCTCGCAGTTATTCACAACGACAACCTTTCAAACACTGCTTTGCATGACTTTATCTCTCAAACAATGTGTTCGTCTAAAGCACCAGAATAGACCTGGATTATGAAGAGTGTATTCCAGCCCTCCGTCTGTTTTAAATAATGGATGGACCATCTGACCAAAAACGTTTTGCACCACTAATGAGAGAGTGTATCATGTTTAATAACTTGATGTTTGAGGTTCATCTACTTTGCTCACATGACTTGTAGCAAAGTTTCCCAAGCTGTCTGAAACTGCACATTAATGCAGTCATTGGAGCGGATTTGGCAGAGATGCACATAGTGGTGTTATCGATTTGACAGACTCCAACCCAAATGTGTCTGAAGTCTCTCCATCCTACTGTCCAGCAGTGCTGTCTCTCTGGTACTGTAATGGCAGATTTACTGTCAAAAAAATTCCTTGGAGTACTTGGAGTGTACCTGTCTAGTCTGCTAACAGTATTAACAATTTAATTGAGGTCAGGTGACATCACTGTTATTAATTATTGATTGACATATTGACATAACACTGTTAATTGTTATTGTTGAGTATTTAGCAGTGAGTTGATACTATGAAAAGAAAGTTTTCTATTTGTAGTTTTGGCCCAATGATTGAATTAATGCGGTACATGGGCCATCTTCACATGACCTTTTAGATTTTACATGTTACATTTTAGCCATAAAATTAAAACTAATTATTTATTTCCTGTTTGTGAGGGAGAATTTTAATTGTTACTCAGATATGTTTTGCATTGCTTTGTCCTGCTGTGGTTGTGCACGCAATGCAATTTACCAAAAACAATTTCCGGAACACTGATCATTATTTTCTGTTGTCGTGCCATAGACGGTCTCTTCAAAAACAAAACCAAGTATGTGGCTGCATCATGTATAGTCAGTGTGTGTAATTGTGGCCACAGTAGTGTCTACAATGTGTGTGTGAATACCTGGATATTAAATGTTCATCTGCAATTATCTGTAGTGGTTCCAGTAATATTTGTTGTGAAAGTGTACTGAAGTAGCATATAACATGTTAATGCAGGGCTCTCAAGTTTCATGAAAAGTTTTGAGTGAGATTACATCTGTTAGGACCAGAGCCACTCCAAATTCTGTGCCTTTTGGCCGCAGCAGCTACTCAGCACTAACCAGTTCTCAAAGTTATTTTTGCTACTTGAAAACCAGTTCAATTTTACATACTATTCATAATTGAGCAGCACAAATTAACATGATGGGTTAATCCAATAGAAGACAAATTGTCTATATGAAATAAATTATTTTATGATATTGATCCCAAATGGATCAATAAGAAAAAGATATTTGGCCCCAAATGAGCCCCTTAACCCTCACACTGTTCATATTCAGACTCGTCACAGCATAATTAGTCTACCAAATTTCTGAATTTACCAGGCAACAAGAATTACAATATTTTCTGATTGGCTGGTATAGGTCGCTAACTCGGGACAGCTGTGAACTCAGCAGAGTTACCTACCCCTCTGTTCATTTCTGTATATTATAGGCTATATTAATTTCTGTGCGGTGGGATCTATCACTTCTCAGCGTGCTCTGGTTACGTGAAAGTAAAAAAAAAAAGGTAGCAATGCAATTTCAAGATCAAATATCGTGACATCTTTCAGAGCACAAAAACAGTAAATACACCAGTCACCTGCCCAACACAGTGCTGTTGAACTGGAAACACTGCAGCTTCACCTCATTTTTATACACTCTATGGGCTACATACAGCATGTCACGGCTAGTCTAATAATGTTAGCAATGCTAACTAGCTGCTAGCTACTGTCACATCTCTTTGTATCTATGGGGTGGTGCTCCTGTCAGTTTTAAACCTCTGTAGGAAATGCTCCACTCAGTAAATGTGTGTTTTTAAAACTTATTTCAGGACTGCTCTCACTCTCAGTCCTGCAGAGAGTGAGCTATGCTTGGGGCTCTGCTGTAAACGCTCCCTGGGGACGTAATAGAATTGAATGGATTCATTTTGAAAGAGCAACAGTCAATGGGGAAATTCCAACACTGGGCCAACTGACCAATGGTGCACCTTCATCCGTCACTGACTCAGTGAGTTAATCAGTGACAGACATTTAGGATTACAGAGCTGGTTTATGTCCAGTCCAGCTAAAAAAAAGAGTAAAATTGACTTCTAAGTGATTCTTTTTTCTGTCTTGTCTATGGTACTGTTCAGCAGTACACTTTAAACAAACATTTCTTGAGTTGCTTCATCTTCCACTTTGGCATATCCTTTGCCTCTTGTCCTGTCACTGCAGTCTCCAAAATGCATTTGACCAGCTCTCACAATCATTCTATTTCCCCTATCAAAGCTCATTCTCCTGTATCCTGCCCTAAATTCTACCTTCAATTAAAACACAAATCGTCAAGGTTTATGATTAAGTTCTTTTGATGATGTTATTTCCACATAGTACAGAATAAGACATTTATAGGACTTATAAACTATTAAGAAACTGATGATACAAAGGAGAGAATTTGAATTAAATTTGTATTTATTTATTTTTTATGATTTTGCTGGCATAGACACCTTTATTCAGCACTGGAAAATAAGTTGATGACATGGGGTACAAAATTATGTGTATTTGTGGGTGCAATAGAACAATTTGCTCTCCAAAATGACCCCATTTGCCACCCCTGTTCTACTTGGGCTGCTTCTTGACTTAAAAATGGCAGTAGATAAAATTCTCAGTCACACTCAGCAGGCATTGCTCAGATGTCACACGTGTTTGGCAAGAGTGACACAATCAGCGAGGCAGTATCAAATACCAACCATGTTTGATAATGATGGGGACAGTGTGGGGCCCAACTTCTTCCAGCATAGTAGTGATGAGACCCTGCCAACATGTGAAAATTCTCTGGAACTCATTTGGCATTTAACGGGAACTCATCTCATGTGTAAGTGATCACTGGTGTTAAGCTGTCTTTATTTCTGGACCCAAACAAAGCTGCATATATTCAAAAGGGTCTTATGAACTGTAAACAGGATTTCAAAAATGTGGTACGCTTTGTTTAATGACTGGCCCTGTGCCTCACAGTGTTTTTATTTCTGCTGTCCAAACATAAAAGAACAGAGCAAAACTTCTAAACATAAAAAATATGGTTTCACATGATGCACAAACTGAGAAAACTGAGTTACAGCAAATGTTTGGTGCACAGAAACACAGCAGCAAAGTTGAATGTTGCACTTTCAAGTACTCACCACTTATGAATTAACGAAATGCAGTAATTTGCCTCTTTAACATCCCTATAAAGGGAGGCAATTGTCACTTTTAACACAGCAATGAAAACACTTTCACATATTATGTAGAAATGGAACTCTGACCTTGAGATATCAACCTCTGACATGGTTTCATTACAATTTCTTTGTATGTGTGTTTTTTTTTGTGTGTGTGTGTGTGTGTTTATATTATAGCTCTGTGGCTGCCATGGTATTTTAGCCGTTTACTTTGAATTAAACCTCCTAGATTTGCTATGTTAAGATGATTCATTCAATATTCCTTGTAATTATTTTTTAAGAAGCCGTACTGAAAGCGGTGTAAATTAAAAAACTATTTCTCATGGAGTTAAAGGCCATCACTACTAAGATCCCAGTGAAAGAAACATCCAAGACATTTTAGAAAAAGAACGTAAACTGAAAGAAACATCAGGGAAGAGCTGAAGTCTTTGCTGCCAAGCTACAGCAGTGGTTGCTGGGTGAAGCGAGACTGGGGTAATAGTAGAGACTGTGGGTAACATTGCATATCGGTATAGTGGGAGGTGGAAAATGGGTGTATGGAATATGAAAAGCCCTAACACTGTTATCGTTGACTGTCTACGCGTGCGAGATGCGATGTGACAGCTGAGCAGGGCTGTGAGGGCAGAGATGAATTCACAAATGGTAGCCCCGGGGACCAGTGGGTTAGGGGGAAGGAGGTGGGAAGGGGTGAGTGGGGTGACGGTGCATGATGGGGAGGGAAGGAGGGCTGGGAGGTTATTAAGGGCTATTGAGGTTAAACTATCTACAGTGCAGCCAGAACTCACCCTCTACCTATCTGCCCTTTCTTATGATGTGCAAATACAATTATCCAATGTAACAATGTACAATTCTACATGGACACAGCTAAGGAAAATGCTATATAGATATATTGATTGTTGTGTCAAGCCATCATGGCATTCAAGGTTAACAACCTTTGGTCCCTTCAGGCTACTAGAGCACATTTCCACAGTTTGGGAAATGTGCTTATTCAAGTGTTGGATGAGGATGTTGATACTACTACTACTACTACTACTACTACTACTACTACTACTACTACTACTAACGGCAAGCTATCTGTTTTAGGCCTAATCTTATTAATATCATAAAAAGGGGACACATTCCAAGACTATTGAAGGAATACATACAGTATATATGTCATGTGTATGTGTAAGAATTTGTCTGTCATTCTCCTGCTCTGGTTTATAAATAAAGTTGTTTGAAAAAAGAACTCTATATGCTAAGCTAAGCTAACCAACTGCTGGTTGGACCCTCGTATTCAGCGGACACCTATGAGAGTAATATTGATCTTCTCATCTAAGTCTCAACAGGAAAATGAAATTTTGTATATCCTAAAGTGCACCCTTTATATAAGAAGAAAATATAAACATCTAGTCTATTTTAAGGCAGCAGCACAAACTGATTCCAACTGCTAGTACTTTAGTAAAACATAGCCACTCTGTAAAACAGAAATCTATGATGTCCTGATGCACTAATGGATAATTATTACTTCTCCTTTGTCATCCTGATGATTCAAATAAGCTTTCAGTTTATCCAGAGGGAATCCCTCTGAACATGTATGCCAAATAGCTTCCTTTTTGCGCTATTCTAACAACTGGATATTTTACATTCAAGGATTCAGAAACATAATGGCCCTTTAATAATGCAATGTTTCTGGTCTTTCATAGCTGTTAACTGAAATTGTTCCTCATGTATTTTTTGCTACTACATTCATGTCACTAGCCCACTTTTCTAACCGCTTATCTGAAGCTGCCCTACATATGGGTCTGTCCTTTCCTTTTAATTAAATTCCTCAGGACAAAATTCAAGAGATGCCAGGTTAGTGTGGATGCTGTGTCCTGCTGTGCTCTGGCTTCCAATGCTCTTTGCACAACACAACACTCTGAATCACAACGCTTGGCATATAATAACATTTTGCAGATGACATTAGGCATCAGTATATCAACCCATCACTGCTCTGTGCCTTCTTCCACCTCTACCCACGCACACACACACTTCACACACTTCACACCCTCCTCTAGAAACCAAGCACTGCTCTGACCACAGGCAAAATTAATCACAGAAGCCACCAAAAGTGAGGGTGACAGCATGGAGAGAGAGGTAATATGTGTGTGTGTGTGTGTGTGTGATGAGGGGAAGGGGGACTTAAGTCACTTTGAGGGAAGCGCCCAGACTTAAGACCAGTTGATTGGTGACAGTTTGTGCAACTTGGGATAAAAGTTACCAGAGTTGGTAAAATGCTGATTTTGTGTGAGCAGTTAAAATTAGGATTTGGTTATGGTTAAGATTGGGGTAAGAGTTAGAGTTAGGCATATAGTGGTTATGGTTAAGATAAGTCTCCAGAAATGAAGGTAAGTCTATGTTAATACTGCAAAAGTGACTTAAATAAACCTATGTGTGTCTGTGTGCAGCACTGATGAAGAGTGGGTCTGTTGAGCGAGAAAGTGTGAAAAACCATTTAGCATTTTAAATAGCTGCACCATCACCAACTCTGCCGAGTCCCATTAATTAAAAGGACATGCCCCGTTGAAGCTCAAATGAAATCTCACTCTTATTCACTGTAGGAGATGTCTGTAAGAAAGATGCTTTCCCTACCCCACGGTAAAACCATGTAATCTAGGCTACAGACTTTATCATAATTGGATGAGGATGATTTATGCCAGGTAGAGAGAAATGATGAGGGGAAACCTACTCCACTTTTCCCCCTTACACACACACACACACACACACACACACACTCCGACTCTTACTCTCTCTTACACACTGTCTTCTAGTTGAAGAGGAGATCATATAATATACACTTACAGCTCCTTGCAGCCAACACACTGAGTAAGTTCTAAATGATCTTGACTGACGTTCTCATCTCATTGGGAGAATTGCCGTCACTGTTTTGACATGTTTGTGTAATGTAGGCGGGCTTAATTTGCACTTGATTTGTCACGTTGGGACTAAACTCAGAAGCCAGTTTGAAGTGTAAATGTGATGACTGCACATCCGAAGACCATTTGCTATACCCAGTGACAGAATACGCTATTATTTTTTTATGTGGAGTATTTCTACCCTCAACATGTGTCACCTAAGGTCTTAAAAGCCCCTGAATCCAAAGTTATGAATCCATGGAGGGCAAAATAAAAAAAATCTGTGGGTGTGTGTGTTGAAGTCTATTGCTGATGTCACATTCACAACTTGCTGAGCAGATGGGCCTTAATATGTCTTCGTGCAGGATAAATGTGGGGGGGACTTCTGCCTCTCATAACTAAAGATGCCAATGCAAGATGTTGGTGGTGATGGAGATGATGGAGCTGTTCAGTTTGCCTTATGATTAGATCTTATTGCTCATAAATCATCACTAATGAAACTGGATCAAGTTTGACATTAACCACTTAACACACGCTGTTCCGTCTACGGGACGGGACGGATGTTATGAGGTAGCCACAAGTTCTTCTGAATGTTTTAAACACCAACCCTTAAACATATATATTCATGCCGTACATCGTTGGAAAGCTTAGATTGTCCTGATTCATTCAAGACCGCTCACGAATTATATGGTTGCTCACAACCGTAATAGTATTAGCGATTAGCTCGGCTAGCCACTCAGCTAAGTAAGAAAAGCTATAATGCCTACATACCTTCAAAGTCTTCCCTTTATCCACAACGATCATCTTATGACTCAGGACTTTCTGTACAGCTCGCCAAGTATCCATTCTTGTGAAATATGAAATCCGTTTCCATAAAACCGAAATACTTTCCTCAATATGCCAATGTATTTAGTCCAACACGTAACGTAATAACACAAATAAACCATAGCCTGTACGGTCCGTTTACGTCATTTCCTGACCTGCACGTCCATCTCAGAGTACACGTGACTAGATGTTTACGACCGTGAGCTTCTCCTGCTTCTGACGACACCACACACAAGCCAATCGGTGTTTAGGATTAGGCAGTACATGTCTCCAAAGCCAATGAGGACACGTGACCGACAACAATGACGACATGGCTTTGATTGACTGCTGTTCTAGCCTATGGAAATATTCGGTGAAATGAAGTTGATAACCTTTTAGCCAATAGTCAGAGGTTTCCAACGGTGTATGACACTAAGCTTGTTGTATCCGTATCGAGAGATGAGTTTCCCCGTCGAGATGCGTTTCCCCTAGTCCCGCCCCCGTCCGAAATGGCCCGAACGGCGAAGGAAGCTCGCGTTCACAGAAAGCTCGTCCACGAGCAGTTGTGCTCGTACCACAGAGGTACTGTGGAGAGAGCTACGGTTAAGGACTGTCTACTTATATTTTTAGACTGGGACAATATCACATGTATTTGTGTTTTCATGTCTTTATTGACACGACCAACTACTGTTATTTCTATCAATACAAATATTATTTTTAATATTATGGACTTTTGGAAGAAAGTGTGCTCATTCATTCATAGGCTAAATATAAATCGCTAATGTATCATATTTGTCTTAAATGCAGCTCCATTATAGCAGGTAAAGCACATCCTGACAGCTTGGAACATTACTGTCAGATACTGTTCCCCCTATGTTTTTCATCAAGGGAAGCTCACACATCTTTCAAATTCATACTGCTGACTTCTTTCATCGCCACTGATAAGTCCTGTGATTTTCAGGCTGATATCACCATATTTGACCATTTTAAGCAGGGGGAACGCATTCTGATAGCAGTATTTCAAGCTGTCAGAATGCATTCCCCCTGCTTAAAATGGTCAAATATGGTGAAGTGGTTAAAAAAGAGCCAGAATTCTTTTTTTTTTTCCTGAATCGAGTGTGCCTTACGTTTAAGTAAATAACTCTTGTGCCCATGTTTTGCCATGTGTCTCTGTGACAGCTGAACACTTTTATCAGTGCCCTTCCCAACTTAGATGCAACCAGAACTTTTGTGTGTTTGTCTACGTGTGGGTAAGAATGTGCATATTTAGGCACATCTGCATTTACATTTATGTTTTTATTCATGCATTAGTAGTTTCCTCTGCTGGATTTTGCTTGCGGCTATCCAGCCTGCTCAAATTTCAGGTAGCTGCATTTCTTACCCCAGAAGAGGGTCCTTGGCTTGCTGTTTGAACAAAAAAATTCCACCATGCCTTACTGTAAAAAGTTAAAGTGGTTGCTTGCCACATAGCACACAGTATGTGTGGCATAGGTAAATATGTGATAGAAACTCCCCCAATACAAAACACATTCAACTTGTGAATATAAAAAAATATGTTTTCAAAACCTCTGATAACTATCCAATATTCTTAATCTGCAGCTTGTTAACTCTTATCAGAGATGGAATAGAGAATGAAAAGAAAGGGGGAGAGATGGTAATGATGCTCCCCCGCAATATATTGGGAGCAGTAGCGTAGCTTAATAAATGGACGACACAGAGGACATGTTGCTGATACAGTGATAATTACAAACTGCTGCCACTGAAGTACCTAGATTGCCTCAGTCGCATGCTCATAACCCTGAGCATGATTTTGGCAATGCTCAGAGCAACTCTCACTACTGTACTCCCAGTCCTGCCGGTCACTGCTCCGGTAGATCTATGCCTCTCTCTACCTGTACTTCAGTTCTTCATCTTTCTCAACACGTTCAAGCTTCCATTGCACTGCCTTTTTTTTTTTTAAACTTTTGAGCAGTTAATGGGTTACTTCTATAAATGTATAAATAAAACAATGAAAAATATAACATGCTTATGCTTAATATAGTGTAGTATCTTTTATTTCATTAATGAGTCTCATGTAGCAGACAAAGCCATTACTTCATTGATTCTACTTACAAGTATTGTGTAGCCAAAAACCGAAAGTAATTTACTCTAGTGCCAAAACTAAATGTTTCACTTTAACTACACTACAGTAAAAAGGTCTAAGAAAGGAAAGGGATTCAATTCAGTCATCAACATCCATGCTATTTTAAGTTGCAGTTTCCATGAATGAAATGAAACTCTGTCCTTCTCCATTCATTTGTTTATGCAGCTGGCAGCTGTAAGCTTCTGACTGCCCTCTCTGAAGCATCCATTAACACAGTGATGTAGTACGTGAATATGGAAACTAGATGATGTATGTTTACTTTCGGTCCAATAGCTAATTGATTGCTGCCCCTGAAGCAACAACTGTTATCATAATGAAGCATGTCATCAATATGAGGATCCTGTAACAGGTGGAGGTAGAACCTAATAGCAGCACAGAACCAGGGAACAGTTTTAAAATTATCTTTATTTTAGAGTCCACAAGGTAACTGAATAGGTATAAGCAGAATGTGTAGGGCAACAGGCAGGGCTCAGTTGGCAGCAGGTAAGACTATGCTAGTAGCACTCACGGACATGAGGTTGACCAAGCTGGAAGTTTTGGGCTCTCTTCCTAACAGGACCAAAGCTGGAGGACACCACACAGCCACAGGCAAACAGGAACAGGCGATACTCAAGGTGAGGGACAGAAAGCTGGTGCATTTACCGGGGAAGACACAAGGAGAGGAGGTCAGCAGTGGACAACAGGAGTATATATACAGGCTTTATTACAGATGGGGTGCAGCTGAGAGTCCAGGTGATTACTGATGAGCTGCAGCTGAGTGCCCAGGTGAACAGAGTTAACTGATGAGGTGGGTGTGGCTGATTAGCAGCAGTTGAGCAGGGGTGTGGTGAATGGAAAGTTACCAGCAGCAGGAGAAGAGCAGGGGGGTATTCCATAAAGTGGGTTATGTGGAAAACTCAGAGTAAGTTTTCCACATAACCCACTACTCTGAGTCAGTCACCATGGTAACTGACTCTGTGACTCTTTCTTTAAGAAACCCTGAGTTTCTACCTGTCTCTTCTTACCTGAAGCAAGCTGCCAGACATGGGTTGTCCGTTTCTTCGCAATCTGATAGATATGGAGGCAGAATTAATTTGCAATGCTTTATGTTGGGAGATGTATTCAGGGCTCAATTGGATGTGCTTTCATTCCGAGATGAATATCTGTTAGAACAGTATCACTGTTCATTACATAATCATTTCTTAACATATCTGCCTTCTTGTTAATCTTATTTTTAGAAAGTATTTTATTTAATATTCATGCAGTAGGCCTACAGATCTCACATTTTAATCTTAAAATCAATGACTCCAATATGTGTAATAAGTAAAATTGTGCACGTGATAAACTCAAGGTGAACATACTCAGAGTTGATTGAACTAATTCAGATCAGCTGTTCTGGAACCGGATACTCAGAGTTTCCCATCTCAGAGTAAGTCACCCCAGAGTTCAGGGTTAGACTCAGAGTTTGTTGAACCTCCTACCTGGAATAACAGACTGTGACAGCTCCTGTTGTCAGGGGTTTGGAATGATTAATAGTGAAAGAGTTAGCCTTCTATCTAAAGCACTCTCACAGTAGGGTGGAAAAAATACTTTCACAATGACATGTTGTGGTTTTACAGTGGGTTATGTGTCTGACTTTTATTTGGCTCTAAGCGGTTGCCAGGCAACCAGTGGAGACTCCAGGAAGTTACACTTCTGGTTTTGTGCGTATCAAACAAATGAGATACGTGTTAATTAGTGAACTTTAGAACTGGACACAAATAGCTGTGTTCCCCCTCCCTTCATATTTCGTGTACATATGTGAGAATGGTCTTAAATCTTCTCCTCTAAGTCTCAACAAGGCAGCGAAATGTATTTCCCAAAATATGAAACTTTTGTATAAAGTGAGACATTCCTCCTTAGAAAAATGACAGCATTAGTTGTTTCAACAAATTCTAAAATATTACATGTTTTATGTGCCTGTGATAAAGCGCTCTAGTAGCCATAGTATTTATCATTGTTGTCTGTTGGGAGCAAAAGGAGCAGTCGTGTGCAAATGTTGGAGAGCCACAAAATCCACAGGGGAAAGAGGCTGTGGTGGTTGAGTAGATACATTCAATGCTTTCCTTTTAAAGTACTACAAACAATTAGTTTAACAGTGTTTCATATGTTAGGATACTTTGAATAACATGTAGACATTGTACATCTTGTTTTTAGTTAGAACGGTTAAAAGGCTGTCCAGGGTGTGTGTGTGTGTGTGTGTGTATGTGCGTGTGTGTTTCAAAACCAGATTGAACTGGTTTTGTTACACCATGCAAAAATTACTCAAGCATCTTTTTCCTCCACCAATCAGCCAACTTTCATTCACTTATTCTTAGTGTGTTTTTTGCCTAAATCCAACCATATCTAAACCATAGCATTGTTAGATTTAATTTTTTTTTTAAACAACTCGAAATGTGTTTTACTAACAGTGATTTGGAATACTTTTAAAAATCACTGATTAGTGATGTTGTCCGAAGTCAGATCAGAAAATGTCCTTGGCCAAAGTCTCTTTTGTAATTCTGTATATTGTTTTTCTGCCATGTGGGATTTTAAGCTACTATGCTGTTATCATATATATAACAACTGCAGACCCCTGTCAAATACTGTTTCTATTCTAAATTTATCTACTCCATCACATTTCTCTCATTCTGGTATGATTAGCATTATTCTAATAAGACTGTAGTTGGAATACGTTGGAGTAATTACAGTACCATGAGACAGAAGTGTTTTGAAAGTGCAATCCATTGATTATGTTAAAGCAACGATCTAATGGAGTTGTAAAATCACATACAGAGATCCTGTATTGCAATGATTACATTGTGAGATGAAAATTGCAAGTGGGATAGCAACACCTGCAGAGACCCTTAAAGCTAATTTGGGAGAAATCTTTTGAGTAAGACATTAGCTCAGCAAAAATGATATGAAAAACTCAATTAACATTTAACCAAGTGATGAAATACAACAATACAAACAAGTGTGCCTCTGGGCACGGTGAAAATAAGCCCTCATTAGCCAAATGGAAATTATTAAAATGGGATAATAAGAGGACCTACCCCGGTGCAAGGCTCTGCAGGGTGGAAAAATTTAAAGATGTTACATTCATTTACCAAAGATGAATATTAACATAAATAATTAATTAATTAATAAAGAATCTTCATAAGAAGAAAAATGCTGTTTATCTCATGAATAAATTAAAACCAATTTGAAAAAGTACACAAACCAGACACAGGTTGCAATATTTTACTGACTTGCTCAAAAAAATAGATTGACTGTTTCTTATGGTCATTTTAATTTAGAGACATTGTCACTGAGCTGCTGCATGGTAAACAGCAATATTGATTTCAGTGTCAGAGGTCTTTGACTTACCAAACAGCCTGCTTATCTTTGTCCTGCATCATAATGGGATTAAAACATTGGGAGCAGAGGTTTGGATCGCAGGGGAAAACATTTGCTGCCAGAGAAGTGATGCTCCTAACCTTTTCCCCTTTTACATGTCACCTATTAATTAAGTCATATATCACTGGAAGGACTGCTTATTCTAGTGCTATCATTTTTGTACTGCACAAACTCTCAGCCTAACACTTTCTTGACCCCACTGATGAATAAAGAATTGGTTTGGGATTACCCTCTATCATTAAAATCTCTTCACTCCACCTGTTATATCTTTGTATCTGTTGAATTTGAATTTCTATCTGTTCCAGTCATTTATATATATTTCTTGTCAACAGCTTGACAGTCTGTTGATATACACTCATGCTGCAGTTTATGACTTTGTCCGGACTATCTGTAAAGCACAATAAAGAAAACAATAAATCTACTGTTTGTATTCTCTGTCATTGTGATGTGCTCGCGATATCCTGGTTGGAAGATCGGAATGAAGAGCCATAAAGTGGAGGCATGTGTTGCCATTAGAGCCACATGGTATGCTCTACACCGTACAGATATGATTTATGGAGCACCACCATCACCCCTCCGATTCCATCTATATCTGCTGCTATAATTACACTCAACAGCATTTTTCTTGTACTTGCTGCATGGATTGATGTACATAATTTATTTACCTTCCGACAGATTTTAAATAGGAAGCATCAAACCACGAAGTAACCTTGGTGCCTCACCCAAGTGCAGCCACATCCCTGTCACTTTGAAGAAAACAAAGTGTGAATATGCAAATGTATTTTCCTTCTTTTATTTTACGCACCCTTACTAGGGCCACAGTTAGAAGGCAATGACTCACTCTGTTCCCTTTAATATGAAAGCGCAATGAGTGGCTATGAAGTATTTTTTGATGCCACCCTGATTATAAAACGTATGTCCACTGAGATGTCCTCAACCAAGCTGAACTGTCACTCAAATTCCCCGAGGTGGTGACAACAGGTTCCAAGTGTCACTTACATCTACGTCCAGCCTTTTGACGACTTTTAGCTGAAGCACTTATCCAGGGCAACAGCTTGTGTGAGTTGGTAGGGATTCAGCGTCTTGCTCAAGAACTCTTCATCAGGGTGAACGCACATTTGTTGTTGTGGGGATGAAATGTACGAGTGTATGATTCAGTCTCTCTAATAACTAGGTCACCCTTGTTGCCCATATTACAATGTGACTTTTTTTGTCATTTGTCGTCACTCCACACTGTGCTTATGTGGAACATGAGGCCATGTCATCAATACATTCCCTACTGTTTAGTATTCCATCAACATTATCTGCTAAGTTAATGCATGCGCCTCAACTGTTTGTTTCCAGAGGGACAGGACTTGCCCCTACACCTAAGAACACCAGACAGAGAATATAAAAATGAATATTTCATAGTGCTCCAACGCCTGTCAGACAAATTTATGTGGACATCCCGTCAATAAATGGTTGAAAGATTGATGGAATATGATGTCCCCGGGTGCAGCATGAAGCAGCTGGTAGGAGTGTTGATACAAGAGCTATTTTTGGAAGGTTCTTTCCTTTAATCTAGTGGGGCAGACAACTGATGCATTGTAGCATGCATCAGTGTGGTCTGGGACTATGAAAAGCAGAAGGGCATATGTTGACACAGCTGACATTGTTTCATCAGGGAACACAATAAGTATTTATCTAAACTGGATTTGGGAAACAGAAACATTTATGACTGACTGAATATCAGTTTGCAATTGTAGTTAATGGATCAGAATAGAATTTCTTTGAACTACTACTATGTCCATGAGGTCATGACATATAAGAGCAATTTCTGATCTGTAGTTATTGGCAGAGCAACATCACTTTTTTTGTGTGTCAAAACTCAATGTTCCAAACTAAATATGTTATGTCTAGTCATAAAAACTTCCAGGAAATACAACCTTTACCCATTAATGACAGCTACATTTGGGTGACTACAATCGTCCCCTAACCTTAACCCTGTGGTTATTATTGTAGCTATGACAGTAAACCTAATTGGCAGGACAAATGATGTTGTCCTGACATAAACAATGTTGATTCATGGTTGGTCACAGAAAACAAAAAGTGATCTCCAGTGTTACACTCCAATATTTGGTTGACCCATCCATCATCACTAACATCCTCCTGATGTGGACTTTGTGACTCTATAATAACATCACCTGATTTCCTTCTTTGCTGCAGTCATAATTACTATGGCGAGAGACTATAATGCACTCTGTCATTTTGTGCTACTTGCTGAAACCATGCATTTTGTTGTTTCTCTTAGAAGGACCATTGTGGTCACACTTGATCAAAATGCTTTAATGATGTGCAGCAAACTGGGAGGATACTAAATAGCATTTCACAAAAATAACAATATAACTCCAATTACAAAATGCAATGCTAATAACATATAACTAAGGAGAAGCATTATTTCTGAAACTATATTTCTCCATGTAAGAATGCACAGAGGACACAGTAATACCTTTATGTTATGTTACAGCTTGTGATGTTAGAGTGACTTTCTGTTTGCTTAGTTGATTGCTTTTGATTGGAACTACAGATGATTTTTAGCAATTGATGGCTTGAATAGTTAATACAGGTTTTAATGGTGTGATTCAATTTAATTAGGAAGGACTAAGAAGGACTTTAAACACAAACTTATTAATAGACTCGAGAATACCTGGTAAAACCAAATCCTGAAAATTGAGATGTTCATAGACTATGTTTTAAAATATTAAAAAGGAATTATTAAAATATGCGCTATCTACTGTGACATTTGAGGTACAATTGCAGGTCTCACAGCATGTGCCCAGAGCTTGCCTGAGGGGCCACGGTCACATTTCAGATCTGAATGGTTTCTCAAAATGGCCATTACAAAAAAAGTAAAGATCTAAAATCTTATTTGTCTATAAATTTGGGACCAATAAAGTGACTCATAACACAGTCTAAGCTTCATATTAATGAGCCATAAATCTATATAGAGATATAGAGATAAACTTCACCAGTCAGAGGAGTCAAGGAAAAAGAAAAAAATATAAATGTATTCATCTATATAGTACTTTTATCTGTGCATCTGTTTTGAAATTAATATGCACTAAAATATATCAGTTACAATACACAAATGGTTATTTTTTTTGTCCTAAGAACCCATATGAGTCTGATAAATAGTTCTGTGGACATAATAGTGGTGGCAGTTTACCTAAAACAATGCGATTGTATTCTTGTGTTTTCATTGAGCCCAGAAATGTCTCTCTTGCAGTTTTATATCTGCAGTTCTTTGACATCATAAATAAATTAACTGTACGTCAAGGCAAATGTGTAACATTTGTACAGAGAAACCCACAAGCCAAGGATAAAGGGACCACACAAAATTAGTTGTGACAATGACAGATCCAAACCTTTGGAACAGCCATCAATGGATTTGACATGGTCCCATCTTGCCGTATCTGTCAAACTCCTCTTGAACTTTTCATTCTATTATTTTATGGTTTGGAGCACAGTACAGCCCAGAGCAGCTCATGCATGGGTTTGAAGTAACGTGCTTCACCCTGACAGTGAAGATAAAGGGCCAGGGCTTGGGGTGAGGAGGAAAAAACAACTCAGAAATTTGAAGGTTAGTTCTGCGGTTTTATGCCAATATAAGACCGGTAGTCAGTTCAAGTAGTCCACAAAACCATATTGCTAGCAATGCACACGAAGCATTAACAGCAAACTGAATATTTTTTTGACCTTTTTATGCTCTCCATAAACACATATGCAGCTTCTCCATGAAATGACAAGGCTAAATGCAATTTTATTTCATTTGCATCATTGACTTCTAGGAGGATGGCAATTTTAGCCTGGGCCTAAGGCAGTTTAACAGCCTATTAACTATGTGGCAGTCATGCCTGGTTTTACAGTATAGAGTGTCTGTCTCTTTTTTTTTTTTGCGTACTGTAAACCTACAAGGAAGATGACACCACTGCTTCAGAGGAATTATGAAATTTCTGCTTCTCAAGTGCTGTTTGATTGAGGGGAACTCCTATTTGAGAACAGCTGTTTTATCTATTTCCAGTTTCTGTGTAATATCTTCAATACACTGACATTACAGATGGTGGCCTAACTGTTCTTTATCCAGTGAGTATCATTTCCTCTGTAGTTACATCACTGACAGGGGTCAGATTGCTACCCAGAACTCAAATTAGAGTTCTAATCTAGAGACTTTGCATGTAAAGCAAATATTTGCATCACAAGGAGTTGGCATTACACCCTCCAATCGGCTGATTAGCATAGTGATGAGAATCTTCAAAGGGGAAACTTTCTTCTTCTGGGGTTGAGCTCAGAGTAATAGGTTATGAGTGCAATATTGACTGTCTCTGAGGGCATGTTCTGCTCAGCAGCAGGAATATGGGACACTCCACCGTTGATTATAATGAAGTGGGAAAAGGCAAAAGCTTACCTTTGGTAGAGGGGAAAAAAAGGAGAGGCAGACTTTTTTGACAGAGCTCATTATCTTCTCAGAGGGTGTTTGAGGCTTTAAAAAGCAGCAAAGTGAGTGTCGTAGATTAGAAGCGAAGAAGAGTTGGAGATGGGACATCCAGAGTGGCTGGAGATTTGTGATGTGATGAGCTTTATGCTGTGAAGATCCATTTCTTAATTATTCCTCTAGGACAGTCATTTCCCCTCCATTCCCATAAAACACCCTCCATATGGCACCTTTTGCAAAGGACATTATTCTGTTCCTCAACAGGCAGGCATTGGGGCTAAGCATGGCTATCTGAAATGTGCTGACACTTTACTTCTTGGAGCAGTGAAAGGGGTAGGGGTAATGGGGGAGAGTGGGGTAGCGGTATGCAAAAGAAATGCCCCTTATTCTTTTTATTGCAACAGATGCTCCTTTCCATGCTCGTAATCATACACTGTAAGCTAAAATTAGTCATCGGACACCCTCCCTGGGGAACTGGGGAATAAGGGGGTGCTGTTAGAGGTAAGTGATGGAATGGAAAAGGAGTTTTGGATGCCCTGCCGCAGTCTGTTTTGTGGTGTGGGGCCGATGCCAGACATCCCTCCTCTCCCTCTTTCTGATACTGCTACTCAGTACTGCAGCACTGTAGCAACAGGGTGGATTTTTCCTTTAGTGTGTATGTGTGAGAGTATGTGTGTTTGTGTTTGAGAGAGGGAGAAAGAATGTGAGAGGGGAGTCAGAAATTAATATGAAGTCACAGCATGTCAGCGCAGCAGCAACATGCATCACTGATATTGAGATAACAAGCAACGGGAGAGAAAACTGTAAAGAAATGAAGCGGCTCGGACACCCCTCAGAAGATCTTTGCATCCATTTGTTTTAGGACGGTGCTGAAATGGGGTGGCATGCTGCCAGTGATGAGCTCTTGTCTGAGTGTGTGTGTGTGTATGTGTGTGTGTGTGTGTGTGTGTGTGTGTGTGTGTGTGTGTGTGTGTGAGAGAGAGAGAGAGAGAGAGAGAGAGAGAGAGAGAGAGAGAGAGTCACTTCATCAGATGTGTCTTACAAAGTGAGGACAGAACATTTCCCTGAAGTGGTACACTTAATATTTGAAGCAAACCTGTAGAAATTGATTGATTAGAAACTATTACAATTCTACTGCGGAAAGGATGAGTGTAGCTCTACTGCAATATACCAAGAATATTTTGAAATCATCTTCCATACAGGATTATGCAAACATAACAGATCATATGCATGTTGTAAATGAATTCAGCATACATAAAAATACACTACACTACTATTGTTGGAACATGCAGTATGCATGCTCCAACAATAGTAGTGTAGCCTAAAAGCGAGCCTGTATGTATAGTCCGCAGTCCTGAATAATAAATGGCATTCCTCACAAAAGTGGTTCTCCTGTTCTTCTGAGTTAAGTATGATTGATCCACATATGGCATTGGAACCTAGGAGCCACTTGTGTTTATCCAATAGCAGCGCAAGAGGTGTAAAATAAGAGGGGATAGTGGGGGTTGTTGCTGGATAGCTGAGTAGCACTTATAAAGGTACAGGCCATTAAGCCGTGCACTGGATACATTGAGTGGGAAGCCACTCTGTGACATCACGCCTTCAAAGAAGGATGGCTTAATTAAAGTTTCATCCGACAAATATTCATGTGCGTTTAATGATCCCGAATCATTTCATTCCACATGAATTATGAATATGAATGAACAGGAGGGAATAGCAGCGGAAGGGTCTGTCTTGTAGGTTGGAGTCTAAAGCAAGGGTGCTGGCGGAGAAGGATGTGTCTAGCCACCAGTCAATCACTTCACTGTCCCACCAGACCCTCTTGCCCAGAGGTCATAATTGACAAGACATTGTGTGTGTGCGTATGTATAGCCTCATTACTGTGACCTTGTGTGAAGGCACTAAACATGCTATAAGATTTCACCCAGATTTGACCAGAGCAGGGGTGGCTGGTGTGGGCCTATTTCTGAGGTCCTGCCATGTCACTTCTCCCCTCGCTGAATGCTCACTGGCTACCATCTTGCCCTTGAGCATTACTCCCATTTTGTCATGTTTTTTCCTTCCTCTATTAATTAAAACAATGCAGCCAAATTTCATGTGCAGGCATCCGTGAACTAAGTCATAAAAACAGAAATGGATGCACTCATGTTAATGATTTGATGTCTTTTCAAGCTTAAGTGCATTCCACTGTTTCATACTGGATTTAGCTGTGAAAGTGTTGTGTTATTGCCATAAATTAGCACAATGTTTTTCTGCATGAGCACTACTTGTATAGAGACAGATTAAAAGCCATAACAGGGCTCCGCTTGTCAATGTCTTGGATCATGAAGACAAAGACAGGCAATTCTATGAGTTTCTTCAGTTCAATAAACTTGAACAGCTGAGTGCGTTGTGTGAAATAATGAATATTCAAGGCAGCAAAAATATTTTAATGACATATGATGTGAACTGATTATCAATTAAAATGAACCTGGGATGTCTCGGGGGATGTTTTAGCAATCCGTACACATGTACATGTAATTTGACTCCCTGTAAAACAAGATATTGGCTGCCTGGTCTTATAAAGAACAAAGGCCTTATGATGTCCAAATGTCCCCTTATTACTGGTCATGAGTGTATGCTGCAAATGTAAAATGCAAATAGGTTCTCTACACTTGCTGTCACTCAAACATTTTCTGCCTAAACTGAAGAAAAGTACTCCATTAGAAAAAGAGATCTGTAGACAAAATGACCATGGTCCACAGTGAGTAACAACTGTCTCACATCCCCACAGAGATGAAGTCCCCACTTCTACTCTGACGTATCATTGGATCAATGCTGCCATCTACTGCTATTTTTCAGACTCTTCAGTGTAGCTCTATATATTGGTAGTATAATAACTGAAGTGGTTATTGCTAACAATTTGGATTAATTGAGTCAGATCTAGTTTGGTGTAGAAATCAAAAGCACATGTTCTTTATTTATTGGTAAAACAAAAAAGCTTGGCATTATATTCAGTCAGTTTCTGTTGGCAGTGATGTTTGTTCTACACATTCAGCAGGTCGGCCAGTTTTGTCTTCCAGTTCACTTACCTCTCTCCTTCATTTCCACACTGTATACTTTGTCCTGTGGAACAGCGCTTTCATAGTGCTCTTCTGAATTCCATCCAATGGTTATAAAAAGGGATGAGGAAATACATCAGGGAGAGGTATGGGCTAATGGCGATGTAGAGACCCAAAATAGATTCAAGGGCTTTAGTCATCAAATAGTATACTGCACAGGTGTAGTTTTATGGTTGAGGCTTTTTTACAGCTTCCATTGCAACCTTGCAGCATTCTAAATCATATGCATTTTGTGGGAGAGCGCCAATATGTCAAATGTTAACAACTATGCACAACAGTGCAGTTCCCACCAGACATAATGACAGCCAAGATTTTGGTGTTAAATTGCCGTGTTTATTGCCACTGGACCAATAGGAGGATGGAAGTTGGAAATGACACCCTGGAATAAATATGTCATAGAGATTGCAAAGTGCAGATTATTCTATGATGTCTATAGCATGTGGCCCACTAGGATCCTCCATAAATGAAGCCAGAAAGGGTTAGTCTTCAAATTGGCGCTGATATGCATATGATTTTTTTCTAACTGGAGCTTTACCAAGGTATAATCTGTGGAGATGTTCTCCAGGCATGAAGGAGAAAATCATTACAGTTTAAATTGATCTAATTAATATGGGGGGCAGATACCGTGGCCCATCTGATTAGGGTGAAAGTTAAGCCTCTCACGCCACTCACTCGACCTCCATACTCTATGATGTTGGCAACACCGGAAGCGATTGGTTTCAGGCGATTGAGCCAGTGACCCAATCACAGTGAGCTACAGGGTAAGAAAAGCAGAAAACCTTATCAGTGTGCAACAGCCAGGCAAATCAGAGGAACTGAAAATGACAGAGAACAGTAGAGAAGAATGAGTTTTTGTAGCAGGAGGTATAAGGCAGAAAATTGCATCCTACTATGCAGAGGTCAAAGCACATATAGAAGAATATTAAAGTAAAACATTTAAAAAAAACAAACAACATTCATAGCTTACAGAGAGGGTTTTTTTTGTTGTTGCTTTAATTTAATTCACAGAGGACATTTTGACATGCCACAGTAGGGAAAGTACAGCTATAAAGCTAGATGCTTCAGTTTAAGGGTCCTGGCTTTGTGCGTGCTGCCTCACTGTCATGGCGTACTGGGACTCTTGATTGAAGAGAATCATTGTTAATGTTATTGGTAACCCCAGTCTTTCCTACAATTATATGTCAAAATGTCTGCTGCGAAAATCATTGTTCTTTATTGTTCTTTTGGGTGTCTTTGAGCAAGTCTTAGCACTGTAGATTGTACTTGTAAATGGAGAATGTGTGTGTGTGTGTGTGTGTGTGTGTGTGTGTGTGTGAGAGAGAGAGAGAGAGAGAGAGAGAGAGAGAGAGAGAGAGAGAGAGAGAATCAATTATTTGTTTCAGTGATTTATCTATCTATATTTATTTATTTATTTATACATATATGAGTTGTCAATGCCATTTGATAAAAAAAAGCAGTTTGATGACATCAGCTTGGTCTCAGAGAAATTGTAACAGGCATTTCAATTACCTGATCAAATAAAAAATCTAACCAAAGACTTTCACTGGTGAAAATTGCAGCCCTACTCTGATTATACAACTAAGTAGTTACCATTAAATATCAAATCTTCATTGTATTTTTAAGCAGCTTTGCGTGATCTGTCTAGTTTTCATCTATGGTTGTGCCAGTTGTAGACTGCTGTTGTAACTCATTCTCAGTCACCATACAAGAAAACAGTTTATAAAAATATAAAAAAATAAAAAACATTTTTCATATGTCTCCTCATTTAAGTAGTGTGAGTGTGACCGTCGCTGTACTGTGGGCGGCAAAAGGTACAATTCATCTCAGGGACAATTTTCCAGTTACGTATTTTTTGTGTCGTAAAGTGTCGTCTGTTCATTATAAATGAAGCTCAATTATAATGCTTTTATTCCTAGGACGGTGAAGTCATGGCCCGCCCTACTCTGCCTCTGATTGGCTAGTATTCGCTGCCTTCGTTGGTTGGGTTGGTTAGGTTTAGGCATAAGCATTTAGATTGGTTAGAGTTGGGGTAAGAATATCAGGATAAACCAATCAGAGGCAGAGTAGGGCGGGTCATGTCTTCGCCATCCTTGAAGAAAAATCTCGCCAACTGTAAAGGCAATTCACTTTACGGCATAACAGGGCCTTCCGTTTATATTTAACTGGGCGCTTTTTTTACGGTAAACATTTGCGTCGCTTGGAGAAAGCCAGTACCTGCTTAAATACAATGGGAATAGAGGATGAAACGGACCGGACGCTCTTCATAAGGAATTTAGATTCAAGAGTCACGGAGGAGCTTTTGTTCGAGCTGTTTTTACAGGTGCTGTTGTCACTAACGCTAACGCTACACATAGCTAGCATCACACACGACCTAATGCTAAACACATCGAAAGCGTTGAGTTGAAATCCCCCAAAAGTGATATGTTATGTGAAAGGCTCTTGTAGTAAGCCCCTTGACATAATGGCATCACGCAAGTATTTATCATGCATACGCTGTGGACATGTTTAAGATATACTTCATTGGGGTTAGCTGGCTAGCTGGGGTCACTGTCAGTGCACAATATTAATCAGATTGTTTTTGCAGGCAGGACCTCTCGTCAAAACTAAAATCCCAAAAGACGCTGATGGGAAACAGAAAACATTTGGTTTTGCCGTTTACAAGCATGAAGTGTCTGTGCCATACGCTATGCACCTACTGAACGGGATGTCGCTGTTCGGCAGAACCCTCCATGTGCAGTTCAGATCAGGTAAGTTCACTTTGTTATTCTCAACCGGTCAACAGTTTTGACGCATATATCGTTAAATTATTATATAGACCTCTTTTTAAAATCTTAATAATGATAGTGGACAGAACCAAAGCAGCAGTCTAAACTGAAACATGTACGTTAGCTTGTTGTGTGGCAGCAGGTGTTTCGGTTTAATTTGTGACCGTGTTAACTGGTGTGTAGTGTTTGTCTTGGTGACGGCAGCTGTTGAACACTAAGGTGTCCCAAAAATCGTTATCAATTTCACTTTACTCTATCTAAATGTTTCCGCGCGTTAAATTGTGCTCGGCAAGAAACTTTAATTTGTTATTATTTGGGAAAAAAAACGTTGCATACAAATGTGCAGTTCAGCTATAGTTTTCTAAGAATTTCATACAATTGTCCTCAGTCAGAAAGTGGCCGAAATCTGGCCTATTGTTAACTTATTATGTAGAGATGAAACGGTATGAAATTTTCATTTCACGATTGTAGTGACCTAAATGATCATCAGTTATTAATATTATTGTGGTATTGTTAAAATGTGCATGTAGTGATACACATAAATAATTTCACACAGCTTGATATTGGAAAACACAAATAAACAGCTCCATGTAGTTTTTGCTTACATAAACATTACACTAATATGTCCTATACCTTGTGTATATGAAAACCATATGAAAATGTGCAGTAACATTAAAGATGGCACCATGTGACCATGAGAGGTAACCCTAAGTTTGCACTGCACTTGTCTCATCTACTGTATTTATGTATGCGCTCACACTGTATTCCTGTTCACATTAAGCGGTTTCTTTTCTTTCCTTTTTTTTGTCCTTGTTATTCAGCAACATGTAGGAACTCCTCAGCTGCATTCACACTGAACACAGCCCTGTGTAAACAATACAAGAAGCTGTGTTGGTGTGGGTGTGTTTAAAGTGCTGGAGAGGAAATGAAATACAATCCAACGTGTTTGGTTGGAGTAACAGATAATTGCGGTGAAAGGTTGATCAGAAAAGCACGGCACTGCGGTTTGTAATAATCACATACTGGATTTTACAACTTTGGGAAGTTATCACACTGCAAACCTGTTTACTAGCGGGTACATGTGGAACGTGTCTTTGGACGTCTGAAAAAAGTATGAATGGAATTGCGTGTGCATCCGCAAGATCACAGCTGTGTGTGGATGCAGAATGTGGGAAGCATGAGTTGGCTTTGAATTAGTGAACAAGTCCTCCCTGAGAATGAAAAATCTGTTGAGCGCTCTCTCTGCCTTTTATCCATGTTTATTTATTTTTATTACACCATGGTTTCATGTGAAAGCCAGAACTGTTTCATCCATAATATTGTGTAAACTATGTTGTTACATGGCCAGTGTCCACCCAGCCTGCCTGTCTGTTTAACTTGTGACCTATCAGTGTGATATACTGCAATGACATTGCAAAGTGTTTCCTCTATTCTGGCCAAGCTAACGTTAAACAAGATTAATCTCAGAAAAATGAGTGAAAATGTCTGAAATTAATCTAATTAAGGACCAGATTAATACATACTGTGTTGAACATTCAATTTAAGATAACCACACCAGTTAACACAGCCGCTTGTTAATGTGTTTATAATAAGCAGGTTTTTAATTTGTACTGTTAATGTTGTACTGCGATCAAAAAGACTTTTTAAACATATCATTATTGTTTATTTTCATTTGATCATCTTTTTTTCGAAACTTCTATACAAATAATTTATTATTATTATTACTGCGGTTATTATTATTATTATTATTATTATTATTATTATTATTATTATTATCATCATTAAACTTCTTGATTTAGATGTTCTCCAGACTTTACTTGCTCTACTTATAGCTACTATTTACTTCCAAAGTCTGCCAATTTTGAGTATATCTGTTACTATGTTGTATATTTATTTAAATATGTATCACATAATGGGGCACGTAATAAAAGTACGTGATTTCCATACTCACACAGTATGTATTTAAATAGTTTTCCCCATTTCTAATAAACTGTTTTATTGCTCCCTTTGTCCCATCACAGGTAGCAGCCATAGCAGCAGTCCAGGGAACTCGCAGAATTCAAGTCCTGCAAATACCCCTAATCCCCATGGCCAGAGGTAAGAATGTCTCATGAATAGTTTGTCCAGCAGCGCCAGAAACAAAATCTGGTTACCATCAGTAGCATTACAGCAGCCACTGGCTTTATTTCTGCTGCTTTTGATAGAGCATTGATAGATGTTTGTTTCCCTCCACTGCTACACAGTGATTGTGGCAAGATGCCTTACATGGAAAAGACAAACAGCTGTAGCAGCCTAAGACTGATGTATAGTTAAAGTCATGTAAAGTCATATTAATCATGGAAAAAAGGTCACTTCTTTTAACCTGTTTCTACATTAACCAAAAAGATGATTACACTAAGTACTAATAACATTTTATTTTATTTTTTTAATTTCATAGCATTACTGTGTGTTCATAATTGGTACCAGACTTCCTGTGTATGGTCATTTTACTAAAGCTGCTTCCTCCTTACCAAAAATTACTCAGACATGCAAGTATTTTATGCTCTTGGCAAAGTTCCGTGCACTAAAATTGGAGTTCTGGCACATGACGTGGCATGAAATGGGATTGAACTGGTATGAAGCTACACATATAGAAAAGTTAATGTCCAATCCTTTCCATTTTTTCATGCCAGATGTCTTGCAGGCTCAGAAAAACTTGAAGGTATCTGGACTCAAGTTAAATTAGACAGGACCAGACCAATGGTGTGTGTGTGTGTGTGTGTGTGTGTGTGTGTGTGTGTGTGTGTGTGTGTGTGTGTGTTGTCTGCAAGTCATGTATAACTTGTTGCTTAATGTAAGTTAATTTGTTGTATTAGAATGTAGGGGGAAAAGCTTTAGAGACATTTTTGACAAAAAAATCAAATGAGACTTGCAAACTTTAAAATATTTTTTTTACTTTCTGTATCTTTGTTTTGCAATTGATAAATGATAATGAGCCATCTTAAAGGAAAAGCTGGTTATGTAAGTGAGACAGAGAAAAACAGAGAAACTAAAGGGAAGCTGAAACTTAACATGTTATGCAATTCATTTTGATATGAATCTGGTTATTAACTTGTATGTATAAGTAGTGTGGAAGCATACAATGTCAATGAATAGCTGTGAAAGATGGCCAACAGATACGTTTGCAGTAGGCTGCATGATCTGAGTCGAAGGTACAAGGTGTGAGTGAGTGAAGGTTCACACTTTATGCCTCCACAAAACAAACCTCAGAGTTGAGTTCTGAACAGTTAGTGATTGCAGCATTAGTTGCAGGTGAATGGGTTACTTTGAATTGCGTGTGTCAGATTTGGCCTCTGAGTGTTGATGGGTTTGTGCATCACATATTCCTTGGCAGATCTTGGCAGTGCATACTTATAACTGACTTGGCTTTTCAACAACAGCAGAACATATTGAACATGACAATTATCTTGAGTATTTTCTCAGTTGGTAATACAATATCTGGCAGCTGTGGCTGGAGGGAAGAATTGTAAAAGAGGTAAAAATCAGATTGAAGCTGTCATTCTATTTAGTTTCCTTTTCTGGCTGACTTTACTGAATTCACAAAACATCCTGTAGATAAAAGATCACATGTGGATTAAAAGTAAGTTTAATAATTGTCATAATAAGGGTTGAATATTGATAACAGTCAGTATCCTAATAAAATATTTTTGGGGTTTTTTTGTGATGTAAAAAATATTTAACAGTGTTCTGTTTTTGTTCTTACAGGACCCCGATTCAGTTCAGTTCTCCACCTTACACTCCTCCTCCCCAAATGCAGAGATCCATTTCATCTCCTGATAATCTGCAGAAGCATGTCATGGTAAATTTTTATCCTCCTGTAATGACACACCCTGCTCAGTTACGACACAATTTATAGCCGCTATTATTGGTGTATTAAAACCTGCACTTACATGATAACAGTTAAAAATGTGCCTCTGCTCCTCACTAATAAATAAATGACAGGAATAGATACACAAGCCCTACACCATTTCCTGTCTTTTTTCCTTCACCTGTAGATGAACAACATGATGTTGCAGCTCCACATGCAGCAGCTTGAGCAGTTGACTGACTTCTCCAAGCAGAGGCAGCTGTCCGCAGGGGGAAATTCTGGCGGAGGTGGCTCAAGGCAATACGACAACACCCCCTATCGGCATCAGCCGTCCCAGATGAACAGCAGCGGCAGAAGTCAGCGCTACGACGAACCCAGTTCCGGCCACCATCAGCAACACGGCCAAAGCCGGAACAACTACCAGAACGACAGAAGCAGCAACCGTCACCATGACGGCAGAGGCGGCAACAGACATTACGACGACAGGAGTAGCAGTAACCGTGGCTACCAAGATAGACGATGGAGACGGTACTGAGGCTCTCTGTGAAGACTTCTGTTTTTTTTTTTGGGAGGGTTTTTTTTACAGATTTATGGACAGTTCATAAAAGAAGATCATGAGTTATGTTGACAAAGTTCACATGTGTACTCAGGTTGTTTGTACATGATCCTACCAGTGTGATGATTGAGTAATTTATGCCTTAGAGCCATCTTTGTTTACTTTTTAAGGCGTTTTTAAATTTGTACACTACTCTGGTGTGAGCTTTTTCTCACAACTATTATAAATATTTTGGTGGGGGGGGTAAATGTACTGTCAGAAGAGTAAGGACAACCATGAGATGTAACTACTAGTAACTTTTGAGGGGAAAAAAATGTATTTAAAAAAAAAAGAAAAGAAAGAAAAGTTTAAGGATATTGGCCAGGTTTTTATGTTATGCAAATCTTTAAATGGTGCTGCCAGAATTTTAAACTCTTGAGGTATTTTGCAAAAAAAACCCCAAAACAAAAAATGTTCAGCAAACAGTTTCACCAGCACCACTTTTTCTGCAATATGGCACCACCCTTTCTTATTCTTAGATCAGCTGACCTTGTTCTTACTAAAAGTGGACTTTATTTTATTTTATTTTTTAAAATTCTTAATTTGTAAGACAAACTGGTAATGTTTTAAAAATCAACATTTTCATGATTATAAAATCTCTTTTGATTTGATTGTTGCATTGTCTTTCATCTGGTCACAACACACATGCCTGAGCCTTGGCTGGACACCATGAATGCTATTTGCAGCTCTTTATGCGACTGGGTTAAAAGTGAGCTATTGTATGTTGATGCTACATGCTGTAATGCATGCACACATGGCCTTATCTGCACCTATAAATGGCCCATGTGTAACTAATATGCTTGTGCAGCGGGTTATGAAGTAATCTACAGGTGGCGCCACGCGCATCCTTTCATTGAATCAATTAAGATGTTAAATATAACTGAGCCACATGATCAGCTCCTACATTTGACCTTTCTATTTAGGATGCTTTCAAGTCTTGACATGGATTTGTCACCCACTCTGTTCACTTTACAAGATGCAATTATGAGTCGGTTTGTTTCTTTGTTCCCAAAATTGAGAAATGGTAAAATATTGTTCTGTTGTATTCACTTTAACCAAGCACCTTGGAAATGGCACATATTTTATTCAATTATTCCATTCATGTGGAAGAAGTATTGTCCCTGAATTAGTAGCACTTTGATCCTTAATATCTCATGTTGGGATCAGCCTCTCAGCATTGATACCTTACTGTCTCCGATAGGTTTTGCATACAACAAAGTGATGATCAAATCCCTTAATGTCCGCGTTGAGGTCATAATCTATCCTTCCGAAAGTGCTTATACCACTAACAGCAGGACCTCTGCGCTGTATCGACAACTACATCCTCTAATAAATCTCCCGTTGTCCAAAAGTGGAGGTGCATTTGCACCCTCTCCACTAAGCTCTGTGTCTTGCCTGTAATCTGCCTCGTGTCAGATTGCATCCCGATGCTCCCAAATCGCTCTAATAGAGAGTATCCTCTGTTCGGTGTCAGTACTAAGAAGGCCCTTATTACACTTCTGGCCGTGGCATAACTCCTTTAATTGGTTGATCTGACTGGCGTCTCCAGCCCTGGAGCGGGCGGATTAGAGAGCCCGCTCAGTAGCCGCTGCTGTGTGGACTTATATAGAAGCGTGTCTCTTGAAATGATCCCCTTCCAAACACCCGGGGACCCTCCCTCCGTTGTAGCAGCCCCGCAACACAAAACACAAGTGACAAGATGCCTGCAAGCCGTGATTCTCGGAGCTTGACACCACCTCAGGTTGTTGGGTTCATTGGTGACACGGCAGCCAAAGAAATAGGCCTAAAGTTGCTTAAAGTGGTCTTTTTCATGGGATCTCAATTAGTTTACCTTTTAGAATAGGTGGAAAGTTATCAAGTTGGCTGAAAGTAAAGGAACCAGAGAATTATTCTATTTTTATTGGATAAACTAAACCAATCAGAAAACCTGACACCTGATTCAAAATAACAGTTAATTTACAGATAAAATGATCTCACTATAATTTAGAAAAAAAATTCGTTTCGATGTTTCTATTTGAACTTGTTGGTTTGAATTTCATAACGAATATATTATAGCAGTGTGCTATTATAGTATAGGCCTGCTGTAGCAAAAGGCTTTCCTCCCCACCCGTCATTAGAAAAGAGTCCAATGTGCTCCGCAGACTGCAGCAGTTGTTCTCATCTCCCCTCTTTGATAAGCCATCAAACCTCTGAAAAGCAGCC
This sequence comes from Scomber japonicus, assembly GCF_027409825.1. Taxonomy (NCBI): domain Eukaryota; kingdom Metazoa; phylum Chordata; class Actinopteri; order Scombriformes; family Scombridae; genus Scomber; species Scomber japonicus. The sequence continues at coordinate 15,158,799 of NC_070583.1, forward strand.
GAGCTTTCCCATACAGAGCTCCCATATTTCCCCCTCAGTGATCCTTTGAACACGGCGGCTTCGAAATAATCCGTCAGCGAGTTAAATTTATTTCCAATTCTTCAGATGATAATCGTTCCTTCCTTTAGGACACCCGACATTACAAAGTTTAAACTTAAAGATGTAGGGTATCAAAGTCTTTTATTTCCCCTCCTCTCTTTCTCAATATTTCAAACTGTTCGAATCTGTAATAACAGAAAGTCAAATAAAAAAGGAAAAAACGTCATTTTGGGCTATCAGCGATCATTTGTAGAATAATAAAACAATGGAAAATCATGTGGATAGATTCAGCCTGTCAAATGGAACGTGTCGGAATGTGAGGTATTCCTTCACATTAATGTCAGACATATCAGCACGTACAGCCAGCGCTGATAATATACTTTTCTCATGAACTATTTGATCTGACAAATTATATACTTACAACTCATATCATTCTGGGATTAAAGTTACTGTGTGCCAACTTTGAACTTGGAAGAAAAGATTCAGTGGCTCGTTTTATTTGAACTTGTCACGCTCATTTCATTAGATACAGAAAAGAGCAGCCACGTCATTCAAGCGCGAGCGTTTGTTGATTATAATACATTGGACATGGCTCAGTTTGTTGGAAAGACACACAGGACATCACTTAACCGCAGGTCTATCGATATGGCTCATGACTTATAAGTAGCTCATGATTTAGACTGGTCAGTATGAAAATGATAATATTCCAGCAAGAAAGAAAATCATATGGAGCGACAATTAAATAGGCTAAATACAGTATTCTTATTCTAATTATTCTTATTCTTATTTTTATCATTCTTCTTCTTCTTCTTCTTCTTCTTATTATTATTATTATTATTACAATATTGATAAATAATAATCAGCAACTACCACAACAATAATAATATTAGTGACCATGACAGAGTTTTATCAGTCTTAAAATCTCACTCAGAACTGATACCTGCTTCTCAACATTAGTTCCGGCTTTAAGGAAAACATTTACAATAAAATAATAGATATTAATCGCCCATGTCCTCTCATTTATTCGTTCAAGTTGACTTAGTATGTGGTACTTAAAGGTTTTTAGTTTGAATCCAAACTTAATTGAAGTTAAATGAATTAAAGCAAATCGAATAGATAGTTTTTGTATATCTAAAGAAAACCTAGACATTTAAATAGAAGTTCACTGCATGTTTACCAATAGTTAGCACTGATTAATAAAGTGAGACAGGTCATTTAAATATAGTTGTTGAAACAAAAACAGGTAAGATCTTAGTGAACCACAGATGAATAAAGGTCTAGTGTGGTTCAGATGTGAACCTTCGGGAAATACTAATAGGTCACTATAGATTTAAAACATAGTCTATTTGTAGCAGGTTACAATATTGATTATGTGTCATTATGTACATATGACCTTAACTGTACAGTGAATCAGTGGACTACTAGAAATCACAGAAAGGACAAATATTTTTTTGGTAGTGGGGGTGGGGGGGATCTGGGAGGGCATGTGTGGTATAGTAGGCTTCATGTGTATATCTGTAAGAAAGAGAGAGAGAGGGAGGGAGGGAGAGAGAGAGCAGTAAAGATGTGTTCAGGGATGGTTTATATAGCAGTGGGTGTGAGCACACATCCTACTCAGTTCACTACCACGGTCGCGCTTTGCGCAGCTCAAGTTGAAAGCTACTGCTCTTCACCACGACACTTCAGGGAAGCTAAACTGCATTTTTAAAGACAAACAATGAGTTATTCAAGCGCATGAACTCCAGTAGTCACCTTTTCACACTGCTGAACCTGCATGAGTTTAGATATTAACTGAACAAACACGTTGTGCAGTGAAAACAGCGCACAGCGCACAGGGAGAGATCATGCACTGCCAAGCCGAGTTGAGGCTCTCCTCCCCCGGGCAGCTGAAAGCTGCCAGGCGGCGCTACAAGACTTTCATGATTGACGAGATTCTCTCCAAGGAGACTTGTGATTATTTTGAGAAGCTTTCTCTCTACTCCGTGTGCCCATCTCTCATTGTTCGACCAAAGCCTCTCCATTCTTGTTCTGGTAAGAAACATCTGTTTATTGATTGATTTATTTTTTAACTGATTCAGGACAAACAAGTTAAACAAATAAACTAAAACAACTGAAAAGCGAGTTTTAGCAGTTGCAGATTTGTGGGGAAATGAGAATAATAATAGCAGTATTAATAATAGTATTTTTTTACACAAGGAAATTGTTGATATTTTCACTCATGAGCTCAGTTTTATTATTGATGTGTTTTTTTATTTGATTTTGAAAAAGACAACACATTTGAATGGTGCGTAAATCATTAAATGTGTAGGCTATTTTACAGTGCAAGAACTTTATATAGAAAATGGGCGAACTGCATTGCACGTCTGCACTGGAGTGTGTGGCCAGTTATCCTGATGTTATGTTAAAATCAGCAAGGTTTAAAAAAAAAATAATTAATTCTTTCTGATCTACATCCCCTGTGCGTAAAACTGCGCATATGGAAATATTGATTTTCAACGTTTACAATGCACCACTTGCTTGATTTGTCACTTAAATGTGACACAATTACACTAACTTAGTAGTGTAATTGTGTCGTCAGACATTTTTTTCAAGGGTAATTTAAAGTTCAGTTCGCTTCCTCCTTAAGTTATTCCAGTTTGCCTTCTTCAACCCGCACTGTGCGTTATAAATCACTGAGAATGAATCGAAAATAAAAGACATGAGGTGAAGTTAGTGAACGTCAGTAGGTCTAATGCCTGAGGGCTTGCGTTATACGCAAAATGATAAACGACTGAACTGATAAGTCGGCGTAATTACACATAAAAGTCAATGAAGATGCAGCAGGGCAGATAAGAAAGATAAAGTCAAATCTCCCTCTAGAAGCCGATGGTTGCGAAGCTGTAATCTTTAGTCTATTTGATCTAATTTGCTTTGATTAACATCAAAGGCCTTCCTTATCCGTTCTGCTTCTGCTGGACACTTGCGGATGGAAGGATTATGTCTTGTTAATGCGCTAATATGACATAGAAATAAATGTAGCCTATGTAAACAAATGAAAGCGAGCAGGAGACGTGGTAGTGTGGACGGTTGTGCCACTCTGACAAAAAGGAGCACAGGGATGTAGCTTGATCAATAAACGTGGAACACAACCCTAAAAACTTGATTCAATTAAGAAGTTTTAAAACTGATTCATTTGAACGTTGACCACTTTCTTCCCAAACTTTCAGTGAGAGTCTTCACTGTGTTAGAATGATCTACATGTCTATGTGAGATAGATAGATAGATAGATAGATAGATAGATAGATAGGCTGATAGACAGATTTCAGTCAGTTGTGAAAGCAGGCCTTTTCCTCTGTCTTGTACTGGGTTACAATTAAAAGATAGACACAAAGCTCAGTTAACACAGCACATGTTGTCTTGTCAAAACAAAGCCTCTTGACTGATTCTTAATTGCAATTCCAGATGAATCCAAACAACTCGAAGGCTACTGCACACTCTAGTAACCATTAGGATAATTGCTCTAAAGTCTGAAATAATAGCCACTGCAATTTGATGATGACAGCGGCGGGTGGATAAAAATAGGGGGCAGCGATTCCCTCATCCCTCTGATATGGATTGGAGAGGGCTCGAGGGCACTATGGCTGGGCTTTGGCACCCCTCTGTTCAGATGGATAGAGTAACCCACCCTGCATATTAGAACACTGTGCCCACCACTTATTTGTAGCTGCGGGGGTGTGAGACACAGTATATTCCCCAACATCAATGGCTTTTGGTGCTTGATATAGAAGCTGGCATGCTTTCAGGTGGTGGGCCGAAGAGAAGTCGGCCCCTGCAGGGTCCCCTTAACAGTGACAGTTCTTCATTCTGCAAACAAGGGGCTGCTATAACCTCCTGCTACCAGTGGAGGCTGCTGAAAGACAGTGATGCCAATAATGTTGCATGTAGGAGTTGATAACAAATTACTTGTTGGTTCTGTATTATTTATTATGGATATGTCACTCAAACATACCATGGATTTTCTCTGCATCTTGTTCTCTCCCAGTCCCCTAGTCTATTTCTACTCCTCTGTAATGAAATACACACATCCATTTTGCACTGTTAAAGCGTCTCATATACTCCCGGAGTTAATTCCCTGTCAGTTACAGCGGGATCAGAGACAATAAGTCCTGACCTGGTGTTGAACAGCGAGCGACGTAATGGCAGGTTACAATATTTCATTTGGAGTCCCATCTCTCAGCAGGACCCAGGGCAGGGCTTTTAGTGGTTCTTTCTGGAAGAGGTGAGAGAGATTAAGATCAACTGTGGGGTAATCTCACCTGACAGCATGATGAAAAATAAAAACAAAACAAAAAACGTAGGAGTGTGTGCAGCCTGGGGGCCGCTGGGTGCTGGTTTAGGACTAGCTAAAGGCTTACAGAAGAAATCCAAGTGAGCAAGAGAGTTTTCATTTCATTTTAAACCCTAATCTGCTGCAGACAATAAAGTCTCCCACTAAGCATTAAGCTGGTTTGAAAAAGATGATTACACCCATGTCAACACATAGGCAAGTATGCACACACAAAGACAAAATGCACACACGTCTTCTGTTTGACAAGCACCATTTCTGCACAACCACTGCGATCAGATTTTTCTATCTTGAAAAAAACTTCGTCAGTAGTTTATACTACAGGCTAATTCACGTGTCACAGGAAGACCCGTGTGGATCAAGTCTCAGATTAAACAGTTAACACTTGTGTTTAATAAGACACCTTCAGCTAGGTGTAGATCTTCTGTTGGATGGGGTTTGTTGGTGTGCCTGAGAAAATACTCTAACAATTAAATTAAGATGTTCTTCACATGTTCCTTTCACTATCTCTGAATTGCTCCAATCTGTCATGTCCTGAAGGTGAATGATTCTAACTACAGCAGTGAATTAGGACAGATGAAGACGCTGCATGGCCTGTTGCCCTTCCCACCCTCCCACTGTTTGATATGCATTCAAAGGGCAAGGCCAAAAGAACAAAGACCTGTTTAATTTAGCGGCTCTCTAGTTTTCATTAGACAGTTACACAAAACATGGCAAAGGTTGGCATACACTTGTCATAGCGAAGTTGTGAATCATCACTTCTCAGCATCTCATTGAAAAAAAGAGAGAGAATGTAGATAATATGAGAAAGATCAGGTTGGTGAGAGGTTAATACTGTAAATCCTTTAAAAGTTGGTGTGTTGATGCCATATGTCATCAGTTGTGAATCCCAAAATTTAAAGTATTTCAAATAAATCTATGATTCATTTCATAGGATATGTCATAACTACATGGTGAATAGAGCAAATTATTGGTATTAAAAAGAATGCTCAACAAACAGCTCTTCTTGATCTATTCTTAGCAGGTATGTCTTCTGCAATGGTTACCATAAGCACTTGTGCCAGTCCCCACATTCCGACTGTGATTATCAAGAGTATCAGTGTTCTTTTGCAAGGGGCTGAGTTGCGCTCTTGCAGCTCCTCAAACGGTTTATTTGTAGACTATTGACAGGACACTGGCACTTGTCAACAACATGTCAGATCTGAGCTCTGAGAGACAGCTTTGCTGTCAGTGGAAAGTCATCACAAGGGCTGACATTTCCCTTTCTCTCTTTCTTTCTCTCTCTCTCTCGCTCCCTCTGAGGGACTGTCCGGAGACAACTTCAAGCTCTTTGTTGACAAGAGATTTCCTGACAATCCAGAAAACAAACATTCAGAATAACATGAGGGACATTTTCACAACACGTTTGTATCATTCCGTGACAAATGAACATATGAGATTCCTCTTGTAAAGGAGTACAAACCATAAATCAGATGATTCACTAAAATAAAAAAAGCTCCCATTAATATAGAGCTGATTTATAGAGGGAAAGACAGAGCGATATAACTGTAACAAGAAGGAAAGCGTACAACCAGAGAAAAGAGGTCTTCTTGTCTAGACCTGTTGCAGCAGCAGCAATCTAACGTTGGAGGATTAGTGATGACCTCAGCGCCTTACCATGATGTCATGATGAGCCCAAGGCAGTGTCTGGTGTGCGTGTTTATGTGTGTATCTCTATCTCTGTGTGTGTGTGTGTGTGTGGAGGGGGGGGGGGGGTCTGTGTATAGAGCAGGTGTGCCTTGTATTTGTGCTTACACGCATTATTTACACTCCCCATGCTTGACTTCCATTTAAAGGTTGTATTTGACAGTTTATATGTATAAACATCTGTATTCATACTGCAAATGTTCTTCCTCCTCTTTTTTACAATTTCCACAACCACAAATGGTTAGAACTCCTGAAAGTAATAGACAACTAGGTATCAAGAGGCTATGTTGTTTTTGCGCAACATGTGTCTCGTGTGTGCATGTGTGTCAATGCATTGAGCTTTTTTCCCGGTCGGTGAGGAGATTAAGGAAATAGATCTACCACAGACAACCAGGAACACACATCCGTGTATGTTGTTGTGCAGTGTAGTCCACGGCAGCATTTTATTTTTCCTCTGCCTTCCTCCTCTACTCTAATAATCCTCCCTGTGTCCTCTGTGCTTCTCCTTACAGCCAGTGCATTACAGTTTGTATTGTGCTCAGTTTGCTTGTAAATTTTGGTTACGGGATTGATTGTTATATTTGAGGCCATAAGGATTTTTCTGGCAGCTATTATATTCACTTTGGTTGACCCGCCACATCCTCTCAGCCAACCTCCTGGTCTCCTTCCCTCCCGCCTCGGCTCCAGACAAGTGTTACTTTTTATTGATTCTGGCGTCTTGCTGCTCCTGTCTGCTCTGATAAAGAGCAAGACTGAGTATGTGTGTTTGTATATGACCGCCTACATGTGCAGGAGGGTGAGAGATTGCAAGAGAAAGGAAAAAAGTTTATTAGTCGAATAGTGTTTGATTTAGTTTTTGGATTTTATTACTGCTCATTGTGTGTCTGAATGAGAGCGTGCATGTACATCATGCTGTCAGGCTCAGTGTGTGCGTGTCATTTTGTGTTGGGAAGCCAGTTAGTATTTAACAACCTCTGAAAAATAATCAGTCATTTGAAGGGTTCAGAGGAGCGGTGTAAAACACAGCCTGCGTCATCGGGATCACAGCCCTCTACATGGAGAAGGTCAAAAGCAAAACACTTTTCACAGCAAACACTAGGCAATTAAAAATGAACCTGTCTAAGCAATTACAGGCGGTCGATAATGGTGCAACCAAGGAAACTGAGCAGCTCATAAGAGCTCACTAAAAACTTACAGTGATTCAGAAGAATATCTGCTTTTTCTGTCCGCTAGTTTTTATTGCATTTCTATGTTTCTGTCATCTGATGCACTGTCTCTGCTCTTCCAGGCTCCTCGTCACTACGTGCCTACCCGCTCCTCTCAGTGATCACGCGGCAGCCTCCCAACCTACCCCCCCACCACCCCCAGCCGTCCTCTCCGGGTGGGGTCCCCTCACACCTGCCCCTGCTGTCCCCACAGCATCTCAGAGGCTCCGAACCCTCGCCCAGTCAGACACCCCTCAGCATCAGCAGTGAGTCAGACACAGAGCGGAGCACTCCCCGCCTGAAGAAGCCACGCCGCAGCCGCACCATCTTCACTGAGCTGCAGCTGATGGGCCTGGAGAAGAAGTTTCAGAAGCAGAAGTACTTGTCCACACCTGATAGGTCAGTATAGAAGCAGTGCATCACAAGTCTGTTGCACCCGCGGGCAAAAACACAATCATCTGCACACAAACACACTAACACTGAAAGCAAAAATAGTACTCAACATAAATGCACATGAATCAAACATAGTTACCTCCCTAAAATTAGCCTAGAATTATAGGTCAAAATCTAAAAGAGTAGGTTACATAAAATGAAGCAAGCCATTTTTGTTAAAAGTAATTAATACCATGGATGTAAGGGAGCTCCAAGTCATGAAAGTGTCACTCACTGGTGACACTTAGATAACCTGCATACCTGGCATAGAGTGCATTTTGAGAGTAAAGTACACACCCACACATACACACATTCACAAAGCCACAAATGCAATTATCAAGCAGTGGTTAACATAACATCATAACATTTGATTTACCCTGTGAGGGACAGCTCATGTAAAGTGAATTGGTTGAAGCCAGAGCATTACCTCAGCATTTTAGTTCAGACAAGAGTAATTTTTAACCCTGAGCTCTCACACAGCAAGAAAAAAAAACCTTAACAAAAACACTGCCTTATTCAAGAAAACAGGGACAGCAGCCAACACAAGCAAACAGAAATGTATTACATTGATTTACTGCCAATCATTTTACACATGTGCAGGTGTATATAAAATACATTTAGCCTCCTACAATAAGATGAAGTAATCTACATATTAGTATCTGTGTCTTAAGTTCCATTCAGCGGGTCATTCTTGGGACCTGACATGAAGTTAGACCATATTTTCCAGTTTTACTGTAGGCCTCACTTTTATATTTGGCCTGCAGGCTTCTTTTTTCCATTATTACCCAGAATAGTATTGAACCATACATGTTGTAAAATGCTTTACTTCACATGCGCACTTGGAATTTCAAACTGCTTGTGAACCATTGCATCAAGCAGAGGGTTTGATATTTGTACACTCCACCCCCTGTTCCTCATCAGTGTTTTTTTTACATGTAGATACAGGGAGTAAATCATTAAGGTTGCAGATTGAAAACAAATAACTTGCTTCATGTACAGTATGCTGATGCATTCACATGCAAAAGCTACGCTTGTATCCTCTCTCTAACCTGAAAAGCGTTTTAGAATAAACTTGATTTATTTGTCATTCCATTTACATCCCATCTGTGGGGAAAACTCCCACGATGCAATTATTAAATATCACATCTTGGCTTGCCTGGAGCTTTTGGAAATGTGCCATGCCTCATCTTAAAGCAGAAGGCCTCAGGCAACTCAGTGATCAAAACCAACCACCCGTATGGGTGGCTGAGCCAAAATACCGCATTCTGTCAAAATATCTGATTCTGACATTGTGTTGAAAATTAATTAAATATCCGGCTGAAAATATCAACAGAGAAAATCCCCTTTTAAAGTCTCGCATTAAAGGTGTGGTGTGCTCCCCACTTTAGTTTGTTATGATCCAAAGATAACTTTGCTTCTCCCTCCTTTTTCTTGGCTTGGATCCTCTGCGGGCTTGAATGAAGACTTTGCATTGAGATGGGAGGAAGCAAAAACAAATTATCTTTGAGGAAGACTTTTAATTATTTATATCATGGAGCAATAATGATTTTATGTAGCTTTCAATTACCATAATTACTGCCATAATAATTGTTTTTGTTATCATCATCATCATCATCTCACATTCTTCTTCTTCTTTTTCTTCTTCTTAAATTATTTTTTTTAAGGTAGTCAGTTGCACCCGATGTTCCCTTGTTAAAGGTGTGAAAATAGAACAAAATGGCAATCTTGGATTGGCCTACAGGGAGTAACTTAGAAACCGTTTCTATTGCTGTAAGTGTGTGGTTTCTCTCCATTGATAACTAATGACCAAAGGAAAACACACCACTTATTTATGCATAAATAAGTGGTGTGTTTTCCTTTTTTGCAATTACTTTTCCTTGCCTCCAGTCGTTTCACTGCCATAGACTAGACTAGAGGCATGTATGATAGTGAAGTTTGACAGACAGATTGATTGCCTATATGTCTGGTGCATTTTTGAAGGATGGGTGCATACACCAAGAACCACACACGGCCCTTAAAGGTATAAGGTTATATGGACTACCCATGGATCTTTGGGATTTGTGGTTGCACTGCTTTTTAGATTTTTGTTCACACTCTTTCATTTTTTTCTCTCTTTCTCTCTGTCTCGGCATCCACTTTTCACCATCAAGTGAAACATTAGTTCCTTTCACTGGGGGGTGACAGGGTTTGAAGTCCCTTCATCTTACTGTTAAAGACTTTGAGAAGAGCAGAGAGAAGGAAATCTCATTAAAAAAAAAACTGATAACCACTCCTTCCCTTTACGAATGGAAGTCTTGCTCACTTTATCTGTCCCTTCCTGGAGTATTGCATTACACACCAACCAATAGCCCTATTAGTCATGGATCACCACATGTGGTGAATGCATTCGGAATTTTCTCCAACAGCCCCAATCATTCAGCTACAAGTGCTGTGATTGGATTACTGACCTCAGTACAGATGTTTCAAACAGTGCTGCAGGTGTACAGTCAAACCAGAGCTACTAGCAAGTCAGCTTTGATGTGTTCAAAGACGGAGCTAAGAGAGAGTTTTCTTACACTGATGTTTGCAATGGTAGAAGTGTCTAAAGCATGGCTTGCATCCTGTAATCCAGAAAGGGCATGTGATATCTGTCTGACTGCTTTTTTGTTTGTGTCTGATCTTTCAGGTTAGACCTGGCCCAGTCACTTGGTCTCACACAGCTACAGGTGAAGACATGGTACCAAAACAGGCGCATGAAATGGAAGAAAATGGTAAGAGACGGTACCACAGCAAAGACTCACAAATCTGGAAACTTCAGCAGAGCTTTTTTTTAATGTATCTTTTCTGTCATATTTAAATGTGCATTGTTTAACCCAGTTGTTGTATGTAATGCTGATAGTAGGAGAAGGAAATGGTAGGTGTCATTATGTCAGGGTGAGAGGGTGCGGAGGAGAAAAGTGTGTTGTGAGGTGTGACCGATGATGACGGCAATGAGAGTTTGTAGAAGGGTCAACAACTCAGAGAACACAAAAGACCTCAAATCGTTAACTCCAAAGATAAATGAGTGCAAAGGGGGAAGCGTGCAGCAATATGTCTTCTCTTAATTACTATAATAGCAAGAACTGCCTTTGACTGCTGCTGCCATTTATTACTAGAACAGTCCACTAAGACTGTGCATATGTTATTTTAGGTGCTCAAAGGAGGTCATGAGGCACCCACTAAGCCCAAGGGAAGACCCAAGAAGAACTCCATTCCCACTACAGAGGAAATAGAGGCTGAGGAGCAAAGAATGAAAATGGAGGAGGAAGAAAGGATGAGGAGGGCAGCCCAGGAAGCAGCGCTGACTCACGGAGGAGAAGCATCTCAGATGGAACCTCAAGATCTCAGTTCAGTCTCAACCGTAGCTTCAGAAACACACATTCCACCCAGAGCGGTGGAGGTTTCTGAGCAAGAGCTGCCACTCGTAGTGCAGCCAGAGACTCACTCAGCCAGCTAAGCAAGAGCAAAACAACCAAAGACTAATGCCAACCTGAAAACAAATAGCGCCTCAGAATCACTGTAAAAAGCCTGTGTGATATTTAGAGCCATTTGTTTTAGCGATTTGACTGGAAACATGTTAACGGTATCTGATCTTTACCTAATGTAGCCTATTGTGTTTGTGTACCATACAAAGAGCTAACATGCAAAGACACTCATTGCACTGGTGAAAACAAATTGGCAGTTTAAAACTGTATTTGACTAGGTCCCTAGAATAAGGAGTGTAAATCTGTCAAATCTCAGCAGGTCAGTTGAGCCTTAATCACAACACAGTGATATATGTATTACAGCATCAAATGATTGTGCGTTACAACCACGAGAGATCACACACCTCTTGATCCTCCAAGCTGCCTCATGTAGTGCATGTGCCAAAATATCAAAATTTGCCTTACTGTGGTGTATCTATATATCTATGTACTCTGAATCACTTCACTGCCAAAAATATAGTAAATGGCTTCAGTGCCTTGTTGGTCTCAGAGGAACGCTTTTAACGTGTTGATACAAATGCAAGTATATTTTTTTACAGTGATTTTTGATTTCAAGTGCCATTTTTGGAGAGTAAAGTTCAGAAAATATGTTTAGATTTGAGTTCTTCTGAATAGCTTTAAGGGGCAGATTTGTTTTTGTTTTGTTTGTTTTTTTTTCCAATCTGAAAACAATATTTCTTCTAAGCCATACACTGTATCATACTGTAGAAATATGTATAAAGTATAAAATATATGGTCTTTCGGATATATATGTAAAACAGTATTTTGAACTGCTGTTTTGAATTGGATTAAAATAGTTTGTATGTATAGCATTACAGTCATCCATGTTTTTTTCCTTCTTCTTTCATGTTAGTGAAGATGACTTGCTTTCTGCCACGAGGCTATTAAGACTCTCAAGCTGATACACAGAGGAAATAAAACATAACCTGTGCCAAAGTGCTGAACATTTAAAATCTCAGAGACATTTTCAGCCTGCAGGCTTTGCATGAGTACCCAAATCAGCATGTTAGACTTGCATTAACATAACACCGTCTGTAACTGCCTGTCACTGACTTCTCCATACACTTCAAACTCGACTTTCTTTCCTTGCAAAGATTTGTAAGTTTAAAGAGTTTCACTTTTTGAATTATACAGATTTATTTGAATTTGTTATTGTTTCATATGGAAAATGCAGTATTTTTCTGATGTAAATAATGCTTGTTTGGTAAGCTTGTTTGCCTTTTTTTTAGGTTTGTGTAAAATCATTTTTACTATATACAAGTGTGTGTTTATGTATTTAAATACACTTAATAAAATAGCATTCTAAAAATGATTCTGTGGACTTGATATTATTATGATGTGATTGTTTTCAGTTTTGACAGATACAATCCTCTTTTTCATTCTTACCACTGCATTAAACCTGATATATCAAAGACTTTGTTCTACAATTAAAATCCACGTGTCAAATGCTCTGCACAGTTGCATATTCGCACGCATATTCTACTTGGTATAATAGACACAGTCTCAGTAAACTGTTTCTCCGTGTTTGTTTTGGTGTGTCTGTAATGAAAACATTTGAAGAACAAATTAATGTAGCCTACAATATCTTTTTATTTGACTCTCCAAATAATTGTTAGGTATACTGTCACGTCATGTTCAGTGAATGTAAATCAAATAGTTACAGTAGCTCTGGCAGGTTGAAGTTCAGGCAGATCCATTACAGAGGAAGCTCTTGAAGATGTATTAGCTTTAGTTAAAGTTCATCATAAATCACATTTAAGAGAACAAAGCATTTAAACACTCTGAGTTGTAACATTTATCATCTTTATCTGTACAGCAAACAATATAGCCTGTAGTGCACCCAAGGGCTCCTCTGTGACCCTGAGCGAGCGAGAAATGGCTTAAAGTGTATTTTTAGTGCCTGATACTGGACATGGATGATTTCTAAAGCAAACACTGCAGGTTAGCAGTGAGTGATGGGCACTGTGCCTTAACGCCTTGTGTAAACATTCTTAGTATGCTTCATATGTGTGCCCATTCAACAGCAGAGGCCCTGCACTTCTTGGAAGTATGACATTGTTTCTTATTCAGTTTCAGTGAGTCAGGTCACAGTTGTCAAAATCTGCAGATTAGAAATTGTTTCTACATTGTTATTGTTTTTCTGCACTATACTGTATATGAGCAAGTATAGTAAATAGCACAGAAAACGTCCTTGTCTTTTCCTTTCTCATTTAAAATATATACTGTAGACATTATTTTCTGTGCTGTACACATAAGCTGATCCAGCATCTTTGTAAATCCCTTTTTAAAAGTGAAAAAAGCTATTTCAGATCAGTATTTCTTAAATGTTTGTTTCAAGTATTAGTTTCTTCCATAACCTCTTGCACAAAACACATTGTGAAAGCTCAAAATATTGTTTTCTTCACTGTATAATGAAATATTTTTATTAATAACTTTATTTGTATAGCACCTTTCAAAACAATTATTACAAAGGGCTTCAACAATGACAAGAATAAAGAATAAATAAAATGAAAGGCAAAACAACAAGCAACAAGAAATAAAATCAGTCAGTCTAAGTACAACGTGATAAAAGAAATAAATGGTAGTTCAGTCTGTACTTATAGAGAAAACACTGAGAAGACTTCGAATGATGACTTAAAATGAATATGACTATAAACGTGTGATGGGATGTATAAATATTATGTTTGGGTGTTAATGTAATATATGTCAGAAATAATAATAATAAAAAAAATTAGAAATAAGTGGTAAGTAATAGTAATAAGCAGTGTGTGTGTGTGTGTGTGTGTGTGTGTGTGTGTGTGTGCGTGTGTGAATTGATCCTAACAATTGTGAGCATAGTTATTTGTTTGGAATACATTAAGCTTTGATTGGAATATATTAAGTTTTGATTGGTCAGAATTGGTCTTTCCACTTGCCAGGCATATGTAGGTGTGACTCAGTCTTGCCACCTGGTTTAATTAAGACTAAAATAACAAAAGCTTTTGGACCAGGTACAGCCTCATGCTTTAATTTCAGGGAAACATTTTCCTGTTAAACATCCTCGTAAAGACAGGGGCTCTGACTGGCAGGCAGAGAGGCAGGTCTTCAAGGAACTGCACTTTTTTCAAGTCTCCACAAGCTGGGGAGCTCCCCAAGGCTAATTGTTGTGTGGCGAGGTAAGTAAGACTTCCAGAATAAGCCCTGCAGTGAGACACTGGCGTCCTAATTGGAGAATCTGTTATTTTCTCACATCCAAGTTCAGTGGCAGGTCACAATAGTGGAGTGGTGTCAACCCTAGCCAGCCCACCTGCCACCACCTCTTACTCCCACCCACCCACTGAGACATCCATCGCACACCTTCACCTTTCAGCTTAGCGTATGCTCAGGTAATTAGCAGGGACTGATGTGAGGGGGAGTGTGGGCGTTACTCACCGTGTTTCACCCTCATTTGTGTTATGACAGAGGAAGTTGTCTCTAAATGTTGAGTGGAAGAGCAACAGCAGGGCTTACCTAAGTCAACATAGGCGGATGCTTTCTACAACATGCACAATGCTCCCCATTGTCTTCCATGAGAGTGGAAGAGTGGCAGTCATCAGCAATGACAAGAGGATCACCTCCTCTCAAATGTGCAAGGCATGTGGATGACTGTAGTTGTTGTATGTTGAGCAAGATATGTCACAATTTCATTGTTAGCAAGGTTTAAACTAATTCATATAAAACCCATACATGGGTAATCTAAAGTGGAAATATTCAGGCAAAATGGACAACAACTGCGATCTAACACTGGTTCATTGGTGGACTTACAGCTTAGAACTTTGTGCATATTTTTTTTCGGTCAAGAATTCCAAAACATTTTTTTTTGACCTTAAATCAATTCAGGTTATAATGAAAACACTGTAAACCTGCATGGCATGGTATATGATTGAATGTAACTACCAACACAGCTGTGAATTAAACAGTTGATGCCGATTAGCTAATAATGGCATAGGCAAGAATGGGTCCAGTAGTCTGCCTGACCTGCTATGCTTCATTCAGCATGAATCTCAGTGTAACATAACAGATCTTCTTAGCTGAGTTTTAGGCTAAGATATTTTTATTTATTCTTTTTTTTTGTCCACACCCTAGTAACCCACTAAAAACAGTTTGTACAGTAGTTACTACAAACTGTATGACTCATTTATTTTGTGTTGACAACTTGACTCATGGGACAAAAACTTGACTGACTCTACATGACACTGTGGTGAAGGTTATGCTCCTTGCATTTGCATCGCATGGCATAAACTGTCACTGCCTTTAACTGGAATTTTAGAAACAATTGTGTTTTTATTTGTTGTTATTTATCTTTGCAGTAGTAACCACGTAACTCTCACTATATAGTTCACTTTAAGTTAGTCTGCACAAGCAAAAAAAAAAAAACTGCATAAAGATAAATTCTGTTTGGAACCAAAAACACAAACAAATTTCCATTTGTATTGGAGCTGGTTTTAAGCCCAGAACTGCTGTTTATGGTCAGCGTCATCTTTTCGGTTTGGAGCCCAGACCTCCCAAATAAGGAGTGGGGGATGTTGTCTATTCCACTCTGGAAAAATTGCTAGCTGAGCTAGCCCCAAATGGAAACACAAAGCGGTTCACCCTTGGGCTAACATTAGCTGCTTGAACTACTTTGGTTATGGTGCATTGTTCTAACAGAGCAATTATTGTAATCAAATAAAATGAAACTTAATAAATATTTGCCACAATAATGACTAAGTTGCAAGTCAGGGAGAGCAGCAGTAGTGCAAACTGTCAATCACAGCCAACATCAAAGCCACAACAAGCTTCAGCCTCAAGCTGTGGTAGTTGCCTCTTCAATTTAACCAATAACCAGTTTGCTAACAGTAGCAGAGCACGTTTCGAAATATAATTACTGAAATGTATCCATCAAGCACCATTTATAGCCCACTAGAGGTCACTACCACAGGTATAACTTAATAAAAATGAATGTATCCACTATTTGTGTACCTCAACAGACATTTTCTCCAAAGATGTCCTCACAGATAAACCAAAATATATTGTTGGATCTCGCTCAAACTGGTTGTTCAATTCTGTATAATCTATAACATGTCAGTACAAGGACCTCATCAGATCAGTTTAAACAGTTACTGGAAATGGTTTGATTTTATTTCTTCCTCCTTTTTTTTCTTGCTAAAAAGCATTTGAAATTTCAATTCAGAGCTGGGAAAAACTCAAAGAAGCAGTCATGTGTTGCCAGGACCTGATGATCACCCATTTTCCTTGAATCACTTCCGTCATTTACGCAATCATCCTTAACAAAGATGCTTTACGACTAAGTGCTCAAATCATTTCTCAGTTCATCCCCTGTTGATGTACTGTGGGATCTCTCAGCCTAATGTATTTAGTGCGCTAATTACAGTGCTGCCCGCCTCCCTGTCTTCTTTCGATAGCTCATGCTCTGGTCAACATGTCTGGGAGACAATGACACTGCCTCCGACCTCCAGGCTCTCAAGATCATACATCAACCAGTAGGCATGAGTGTACGTACGTACGTGTGTGTGTGTGTGTGTGTGTGTGTGTGTGTGTGTGTGTGCGTGCATGCTTGTTTTTGCTGCAGGGATATTGAAATGCTTGTTATGGAAGTCATGATCACTGGCACAGGAGTGTATCTGCCACTGAGGATATGGGCGGTAATAAACCTGTCAGTTGACTTTTACCTTGGAGCTACTGTGCGCTGCTATGTCCAAATCACCGCAGATTTAACCAGACCCCAAAGACCTCCATGAAGAATCCTGTCAGTAATGACTTAACCCCCACATGGGTAACGGTCTGTTAGTTTTAATTCCTTAATTGCACATCATAAACACTAAATATTTTGCTTGACTATTTTCAAATGTATGCTACAGTTTTGTGGTGAAATGCTAATCATTGTGTGGTTTCAACTATATCTTACAACCTTCATTTAGCACATGTAACTGGCTTGTGTGATATCACGTGAATGTGAAGTTTTGATCCCCAAATGTCAAGAACATATATCCATAAATATAGTTTTTAACTTTTGGATTTTGGAGTTTTTGACTAATGCTCCATATCCATGACAACCCTATGTAATCCACCAAGACAAGAGATAATTTTTAAACATTATCTTGTTGTGTGGCAATACAGTCCATTTTACATAATCAAACCTCATAACTATAACTTTAATAACAAAAGTCTATAAAGACTTGATGTTTGCTGTAATTACACTTCTCAAGCAAGTTTCAAGTGTCTGTTTGATGCACAGCATACCAGGTTTGTAATAAATTGGTTTAAATAAATGCAACACCCCCCCAAAACAAAACAAAACAAAACAAACAACAACACTTCTTTATGTGTTCATTTTTTGAAAATACAATATTTTTTTCTTTTCTATTTAAATATATGCCCTTATTTCCAGATTCCTGATTTCCTTTCCCGCTGGTTTAGATTAATATTTCTTTTCTAATCCACAGACATTTGTGAGATGTGGGGATCTGGAACATGGTGACTCTGCTCTATATCAGAGTGCAGAGGCTGAAGTTATTACCCAAATTGTTAATTGAATATAACCATTACATTTTACAGAGAGACTTCCTGTTTCACACTCATTGTGCAACTGATTTCAGGGAGCATTTACTCTCAGTTTACTGTACAGTACTGTGAATTTGTTGAAAATCTCTGACAACATTCGACCACTTGCTTTCCTTGCTTGTCGGACGACAAAATAAACTGATGATTAAAATCTTGCCAAAAGTACAAAACTCAAAAGAGAGAGTAAAACACCATTACAAGTTTTACTGAAAAATGTAATGTTAGATGAAGTACATTGCAGAAACAAAGAATTTTACCAGATACTGTCTGCACAACTTGTTTTTTTTCCTGGTATACTATCACGCATGGTGTGTCTCCAGAAAATATTTAATTCATCACAACATGCAAACTAACGGCAAAAAAATGCAAAATCTACAGTGAGACGAGGGCCATGTGGGTGGTGGGTACTGTCAGAGTTTCTCACTGTGATCATAACTCATTCTCAGGCACAGCTGAGTACATGGGAGTCATCCATACAAAATCTAGCAAAGCCCGCTGTTCTGTTTTTTCTTTTTTCTGCTGTGACCTGGTCTGGCCTTTGAGAGATGTGCTCTCTCATTTGACAAGGAATTTCATGGTGCTCTTCTGTACTTCTCTTTACAGTTACAAATCAAACGTTTCAGTTAGAAAATTTGGCTTACAGGAGTGAATGTTTACAGCTGGCAGAAAATCAATTGCTGACAACGTCTTTTGTCTCCCAAACTTCCCCAACGCGGCTAAAAGTTGCAAATTGTAACAACCCTACTTAATATTAATTTCTACATATTTAGTATTTTACACTCAAGCTTTTAAAGTTCAAAAGGATTTTAACTTGACTAAAATATTTAACAGACTTTTTCTTCACAAGTTTAATTTTTATAACTTTTCTTTCCTTCCATACTGCCCTCCTGCTCCCTGCTAGACTTTCACTCAGGGTTTTCCCTAATGGTAAAGGGCAGCTCCTAATGCACTTAATTTAGTCTACATGAAAAACTGAGCTCAATAGGCTTGTAATTCACATTTTACACCGAGACTTGAGTTTATAAAGGAAGCCGCTCTAAAAGCCAAGGAAATGTCAAAGGGAGTCGGGGAAAAAGTGCAATAGTGCCGGCTGTGTAATGTGGGATCAACTGAGTGGCAGAATGACTGAGCAATTACGTATTTGTTGAAAGCCCATTTCATAGGTCTGTGCCCAACTGAAATAAAAAGAACTGGACCAAGGAAATGTGTGTGTGTGTGTGTGTGTGTGTCTGTGTGTGTGTTTTTTTTGTTTTCTTCTTGCCTTCTCGCAGGACTTTCTTACTTTTTGTATTCACATCCAGACACGTTTTATCGACTGATGTTTTCTCTCCTCGGTGAAAGCAAAGAAAACTTCCTCTTTGTCAAAAATATTTTAAATAAGACTTCTTTTTGACACAAATCCTGCTTGGGGATGCTTTCCTGTGTTGACAGACTTGACTTTCCTTTCTGCTATGGGTGGACACTTACAACATCTTTTTGATGAGAAGCGTGTGTGTGTGTGTAGAAGGACTTAATGTCACTGTAATTGTGTTGTGTTGGGCCAGCGGGCAGGTAATGAGCTCAGGTGAGCGATCTGTCCTCTCTTCAAATATTTTCACTGAGGAAGAAAAATGAAAAAGAGAGGGCGAAAGGGAAAAAAAGAAAAAAAGAGGATGGGTACCAGTGATTGGCAAGCTGTGAGGAGCTTCTATTTTCTCAACATGTTTAGCTTCTCCTCTGTCAACTGCTCTGACAGCCAAGCATGTCAGTGATTCTGTGAAGGGGCTCTGTGCCTTTCTGCCTTGGTTGATGTCAGGGAGCAGCCAGGGGTCAGCCGTCAGCTCGAGGGGTGGAGTTAACAGAGTGAGGGGTGGAGCAGTCAGACTGTCATGCTTCGCTAAGCTGTTACTGAATCCCATATGTGGTTTTATGAATGAAATAAACAGAATGTCCTTTTAATCATAACATAAGAAATACATTTTAATTGTTAGTGGTATTTCCAATCAAGGTATTTGTACTGCTGTCATTTAATTGAAGGTCTTTCTAAGATGTGCTGAAACAGCTGTGCTTATGGCCAAGGCATCCTACAAGCTGCTACACGTGAGGCAGATGCATGCGTGACTCATCTGTGGGTTATTCAAGGGAAAAGTTACCACATATTACTCATGATTGTCATAAATAACAAGTGTGAATTAAAAATTATAGACAGAGCTTGACATGATTAGTTTTCGTGGGCAACTTCAGTAAAATTACTCACACCTAGATGTGTGTTAAGTTCCTTAATAAGTTCCTTAATAAGAGTAATTCAACAGGTCATAGGGAACTATGTCTGACAAGGAAGAAGTGAGAAGGGAATTGCAGAAATAATAATAAAGTTATAATGATACTGTTAACATACAAATTGTTTTACAGGGTGCAGTTTCGACATAAATCCAAACCTGCTGGCACAGAAGACACACCAAACTAAATATAATGGCAGTTGTACTTCAGTAATATGAGAGCATGCTTATAGCACATTTATTTTGACCTTTCAGTCCTTTCTTGGCTGCAGACAAAACCTCCTTTATACCCGAACACACAGGGTCACACCGAAGTGAGTCAGTTCCTCTTGACTTGCTGTCGATAAGGCATCAGAAACCACAGCTCCATGAAGAGCAAGACCTGCCAGCCTGCCAAAGGCTCATCCCTCTCCACCTGTTGTGTCGCTGGTTGCTATAAACATTTGAGTAATTTGAATTGAGTATGCAATACTGTAATGTTTCCTTCAAGATGTTATCTGCCTGTATCTGGCAGTGTGCCATGCACTCAGGGTGTATGCACAGGCTGAAACACATGCACTTAGTCACACACTCGCACACAAACCTTTGCTCACGAGTTGGAAAAACATAAGAGAAAATTGGGCAGAAGAAGAAAAAAATGAGTAAAATGGGGGGGGGGGTGCAGTGAGGATGAGGAGGTGGTATCTCTGTCCATGGCCCTGACAAGGTGAGCTCTCTTTGCCCTGAGGACTAACTGCACAAACAACATTGTTGGCTGGTGAAGCAAAAGGAAAAGGCTCTGAGCCATCACTGAATCTAGATAATTTCATAAGCACTTAAAGGTGATGAAACACAAGGGTATGGCAGATGGGAGAAAGATACGTTGGTGTGTGTGAGTTAATTGACAAAAAGATCATCAGAATGTCAGTGGTTGCCAAAAGGAAAGACTTGTGAAAGAAATACATTCATTGACAATGCACAACACATCCTGACACTATGATTAATTGTGACAAACATAGTGGAATCGCTTTGCATCTCTAACCCTATTTTTATAGTCAGTGTTCATCCTTTTTTCCCCTTTTTTTTCAGTCCAATTACTAAGCATTTACTGGAGCTATACAAGCATGCACCAGGCAGAGGGCAAAGAAACAGCCTGACCATGTAAACTGCATGCCACAGATCTAATACTTACCAAGTGTTTGGAGCAGATGACAGGAGCACTTAGTTATTGGTGTTATTTTTAATGGGAAGAAGATTTTTTGAGGTCACTTCACAGATTTTCAACCTGTAACATGATTTTCTAATATGGGATATGGGGAGAACCTGTGGTGCAATAATGATAACAACATGACAGAAATATGCCTAGTGTGTTTGTCACCAGATGTCTAAGGGTGAAAATTATAAATCACTTCACACATTTAATTGTTTCATCAGTTCGGTTCAAACATTCATTGCCATTGACGGTGTAGTTAGATCACTTGTTTTTCTAAGCTACACGATCACATCACCATTCAAATTCGGTTTAGTACATGCGTAAGTGAACTCATCACTGTTCTCTGGCATGTTCAGCACTGATTATTTGTCAGTCACCAACAGTCATATGGTTATTCAAGCTGTTTTGTTGGGGCCTATACAACACTTGTTTAATGGTCAATATTATATCTCAGATAACACCTATTTACAAGTTAGCACTTCATGATTACCTCTGTGAGTTTTGCTGTCTCTCACTAAGCTTTTCACCAGGAACAGTGCTTTTGGTGACCAGTGAGGGGAGCCCCGCTGCTAAAAGCTCTTTGTTCCATGGTGACGGTGATTCAGTGTAATAAATTCAGGCTATGAAGATTTGTTTGCATGTGTACTGAACACCTCTACAGAGTTCATCAACCTTGGCGTCTGATGGATAGATAGATGTGTGAATTAACTGCAATCAGAAAATAAAACAAAATCCACATTAGACATTCATATGTCCTGCAATGTAACAAGAAGGACTTTTTTAAAACATTAATTGTTAATATTTGTTCCTACGCATAATAAGCAGAAGTGTGTGATTGTCTGTGTACACTTTGTCTGTAATTGTCCAGTGTGGGTGGTTAAAGTTACTGAATTGAACTGTATTGGCTAATCACTGTTATAGAACAATTTTTCATTTGATTGAGTTTTTTCAACATTCAACTGTTATTCTCTTTATTATAATTCTGTTGTCAATTTTAATAGCACATATATATCTGTGTTTGCACAAGGCTGTAAACATTTTATTTTATTTGAGTCAGTGTGTTTCTTTTTTCTTTAAAACATAATGAACATTCACATAGTGAATAGTAATTAGTGCAATCTTTCTTGAAGCCTAATACATTGCATATATTAAACACATATTTCATATACATACATACATACATACATAGCATTTTGAAGTACCTTCTTATTTCTGAATCTAAAGACAAATTAGGCTAATTTTAAATTGTAGTTTGTGGCAGAACTGCCTAATAAGCTAAAAGTGATCAGCTGATGACAAGGAAAAATATCACAACTATTCTTTTAAATGTTAAATTCAATTATATTCTAATAGTATCACTATTGACAAGAGGAAATTATCAGTTATAGAGAGATCTGTTGGAACATTTCCCTGTAGGGCAATTGCAATGAAGCTAAAACATGAAAATGTTCAAAGGTCACATCTAAAGCCAACTCGTTTAAGGAAGATCAAAGCATTATCATTAACCCCTCACATCTGTTAAAATGCATAATGGCAATCACTATAAATGCAGTCACAAAATGCATTAGGCAATGATGATGTTTTTCTTTCCTGTGGTGTGGGTGGTAATGATTCAATTTCCATGATAAATAGAGACTAGGTGCTTCCTGATTAGCAACCAAACTGGAGAGGAAAAAGAGGGAAGAAGAATGGAAAAAAAAGAAAAAAGATGAAAATGGCCTTACTATTAGGTTTGGGAGTGATGAAGCAAAAGAACAGCCAGGCTTGTTGATCACTGAATGAAAGAACAAGGGAGAGAGAGAAAAAAATGTCCCTGCGCTATTTTTCTTCCACCAAAGGAACACAGTAACAGAGCCTCAGGGGGGATTTTCATTGCAGTTGAGGGGCTTATTTGAATTGGATCTGCTGTTGATTGAAATGAATCGGCCCAATATCACAACTCCTTATAACTCGATCCTGGGGACAGATGGACAAGTCATCTGAGAGGACACTTTCTCTAATCCTCAGTCCTCTCATGTGCTGTGGCATTCTGGGATGTCTGAGAGGGAAGAAAGAGGATGGCAGAGACTGATGACCCTGTGGACCCTCAAACGTATACACAAATACATGCACACACACACACATATATGCAGTCACACACACAGACTCATCCAAGAGGCATCTGTGACTCTCGGCTTTGAGCTGAACTGATTTCACGGTGGACAGAGGAATGAGATCAAAAACAACAGAAAGGTGTAGAGGAGAGTGTTTTCTTAGTTTTACTCCTCATCCAGCATTTGGAGTAGCAGGGTGCTGGTGTCAAAGGTCAACTTGTCAGATGTAGTTATCCAAACCTGGCTTTGACCCTTCTTCGCCTTTGTCCAGGTCGAGTTTCACTGAGCTTAAAGCAATGTTTTTCCAACTTTTGGAGAATTCAATCATCCACTCATTTCAAATATATTATCCTTTTGTTTTGTCAGATGCAATCTAAACTACCACATAATCACATACATAATGTAAACATGACACACATTTTCTACTAAGGGTTAGTTAAACATGTCTCAGTTGTAAAACACTGATTCATCAAAAATGCAGCAGTAACCCAAGAGGAATTTAACTGGGTTTTTTTAGCCACTAAACCACTTGCTGACCGACTCTCTCCTCAATGACTACCGCCTGGTATTTGAATCCCCTCTCTTTCCACTTCCTGCTGTTAAATCACTCCGCCGCTGTCAGATCTCACATCCACTCATCCTCGTCAGCAGAGTGGATGCTCAGTGGTCAAATGATGAGAGGAAGCCACAATATGAGACTGCCACAAATTTATGTTGTGACTGCAGAGACATCCACTGATGCTTAGTCAGCCATAATGAACCAGTTTTTATTATTATGAGCTAATTGTGATGATGTGATTAGTTTTTTAATATCTTAGAATTTATAATAGATTTTATGTATATTTGCAGATATAAGCTGGATTCCATTCTGTGCAACTAGTTAGAAGTTTACATTTTTAAATAAGTGGCTTGTGTATATCTTAAAATATGTGTGTAAAAAGATTTGTTCCATTGCGCAATAATGGAGGTGTGCATTTCATAAAAGTTTATCAAACACACGTTATGCTGTCTTGCAGCAGGTATGTCAGTGTAAAATTTTTTTGAAAAACAGTGTCGTAATGTAATATTACAGCTGTGATGTTGTAATGTGTTCAAAGTAATTTAGCATAGAATTCTGTCAATAGTGAGCATGATTTTAGCTGGTATTCAGGGTGAGTCAGTAGAAGAACAGGCACAATGGGAGCTATTGTTCAGGGACGGCCTTGGATACAAACTAATGGTTGCTATATCTTTATCAACACTGGCTGAAAACACATCTGGTAAATTTCTTTTAGCTTGAGTGGCCATACACAAAGACAGTCAGTGTTCCGCCTTGACTGACAGAATCTGTGAGACATAAATGATTTACACAGCCTTTAATACCAGGGTAGGGCATAGAGCATGTGCTACATCACGTCCGATGACACACCAGAGAAAGAATATACCTGTACAGTCACAAACTTGAAGATGTTTACTTCCAGTTTACCTGCTTGCATTCAATATGTATGCAAACTTTGGTACGTGCACACACACACACAAACACACATGCATATGCACATACTCATGCAGTATGTACACCCGTCATTGTAGCTTGTTGTTCATGTGCAGGGTTACCCAAACAAAGCAGTTGCCAAAAAATACAATGAATAACACCTGATACTTCTGTGTTTTCCAATAACTGTCATCCTTGACACTTAAGTCTTTTCACACATTGAATACAATTGCTTCACAATAAGTTTCTGTCCAAATCTAAATAGGTATAAATGGCATGTAATCCTTTTAGATTGTCTTCAAAAAATGTCCTACACACCACACTCTGAGTTTTATATAAACCCATGTCCTGATAGTTCAAGGATTAAATAAAAGTACTATGTTGGGTTTCTTAAGTGTTTTTCCAGCAGTTCAAGCCGTAAAGATCTCAAGGCTATTACACTACCCATTTATAAAAGTAGCATTAGGCCTGAGTTATTGAGAACAAAGGTCTAGCAGACTCTTCTGGCATAGTGCACACATAAATTATTGTTTTCTTAATTGGATTAAAACCTCAAAGTGAGTTTTGAGACCTCCCACATCCAGACAATGGAAAAAACAAGCTGGATCATTGTAGATTTCCATCTCATAAGGTCTTCAGTTTCTCAATAGCTATTAGACAAGGATCCTTGTTACAAATTCTTTATTTTATTGCAACAATAAATCTATCATCTGTACAAAACAGAAGGGAATACAACTTTTTTTCTCTCTCCCTCAGTCTCTTCCCCTCAGAAAAAAGATGTTCCATATAAATAAACAATTGGTATCTTACCCATCATCTTCCACAATTTTTTTTCTCTCTCCTGTTCCTCCTCCTCCTCTCTTCTTTGTCCCCAGGTGAAAGGAAATTGTTGGCACATGTACGTGCATTGCTCAGTCAGTCATGATGTACTAACTTCTCTGACAGTAATCCTGGTTGATCTCTGCGTGTGTGTGTGTCTGTGTGTGTGTGTGTGTGTGTGTGTGTGTGTGTGTGTGTGTCTGTGTGTCTGTGTGTGTGTGTGTGTGTGTGTGTGTGTGTGTGTGTGTGTGTGTGCTTGTTTGTGTGAGTTTGGTTTTGGCGCTTATGTGTTGACAGCAACCTGCTGGGTGAGCTTAGTGCTCGGAGTACGTTGAACTGATGACACTGTGACACATGTCAGCAGAAAGCATCCTGTTCAGTCAGCAGTCATTTGTAACTATTTACTGACACACACTCAGGAAGTTAAACACTACAGTTGAATATTTATGAATTTCTCCTCAGTGAGAAGGAAGCAAATATATGAACCCGCAACATGCTTAAAGTATGTGTGTAAAGTATTAAAGCATAATGCAGTAAATGTAAGATCCAGTGATTTATTTCCTACATACAGTTTGTAATAGAGTTCCATGGTTTCCCAGAAAATGCTGTTGCAGTGTGTGATTACTTTTATTTCCAGAACCAACAGCAGTGGCTGGTTTGGAATAAATATAAAGAAATGCTATAATTGAAAAGCTTTTTTTATATTTATATCAATTTATAATCTTAAGCATTTAATAAAAAAAACATCACATGACGCATTCAATGGAAACTGTCATATTGAATTCATGCAAGTACTGCGCTGGAGGATCATGACTTTGACTCAGACTCCATGACTCAAACCTCTAATTTTGGCAATGTTATTTTTCTATGATGTATTACACTATATGTTATTGGATAGTTAAAGTCACTCTAGAGAGCAATGAAAGGAACAGTACACTCATTGCTACTGTGACAGTTCTGCATGAACACATTTGTCCAATAATGCATTTCTCACATGGTATGAAATCCAACTCTGATTCACAGTGAAAATTATAACGTCCACGTAGACCAAAGAAAGACTTTTATGTGCCATGTTTTTGATGGAGTTTGATACAATTTATTTACTCATTTAATACTCTGTGGGAGATAAAAGATCATTCATGGCTAGAAGTATAATAGATGAATATTACTTCTTTTTTCATATTAGAGTAAGCTTTCCAGTAAGATTCATGTAACACACTGAATATTTTTGTTACATAAAAAATTGTGGGAGCGTTTTGTTTTTTTTGTGTTTTTTTAACAATGCAGCAATAATACTAAACCACACTAACCAATCCCCCAATACTAGCGTTTTATAACATTGCACAATGAGTTTGTCATGGGAAATTATTTAAATGCAGCAATAATACAGATTTACACTTATTTTAAAACAATGTCACAGAGTCTTAAATGGCTTTGGTATGGATAATAAAATTGCTGTGCAGGAGATACCTTTGTTTTGACTGTGAATAGAACGTGTTTAATTAGTATTAATGTACAATGTAATATACCGTATGTATGTAGCGTATTCACTATGATTAAAAAAAACAAAAACTTGCTGAGTGAGAAAAAAACACACTCAAACAGTAGCAACACTGCAATAGCTTTTTTTTCTTCTTACAAGCAAAGCCTTGAATATGGATTTTGGATGTAGACTAAAGCAGATTAAAAAAAAAAGAAAAGAAGACGGACACAAATGAAAAAAATAAACCAGTGCCTGGTTTTCATGTGGGGCCAATTTAGACGTATTCAGCTCTCACACATTCACAAAGGTTTCCACTTGCTCATCTGAAGAACCCAATCCTCCCTGAATTACAGGGAGATTAGGCCTGGATTATGCTGCCTCTGAGAATCGCAGCCAGAGAGCAGCTATTATATCCATCAGAAGAGACAGTGGGCCACACCTGTTGCTTCACAGCCACGTGGAAAGGGACAGTTCAAGCCCTATTTAGGATATATTCTGGACATTTTCAAAAAGAAAAGAAAGAAGAAAAAAATCAAGAACTTATAAAATGAAACTCTATGTTGTTTTAACCTTTCTTATTTCTTCTCCGAAGGAGCAATTTCACTTTAGAGCACCACATGTGAAACGTGTTTTGAATTTTATAACATTACTTCATACCCTGGCAAAAGATGTCTCCAAGAGTCCATGAATGTGTACATGGCCCAAGAGGTTCTTTATTGTGCCTGCGAGCACTTTACAACCAGCCGTATGTGCAGTAATTCACTAAAATGCAATTATCTTGAAAAAGTGGACCATAAAAAAAGGTAATTTCAAGAAAATGGTGTCAAGAAAAGTTAATAAAAATAGGAGTTATTTACATGGATAACTGTGCAAATGACTGCTAATGCTGTAGTAATGGAAGAGAGGAGGGAGTGGACGCTCACAATTAACTACCCCTCTTAAAAGTGCTGCTGACTTGCAGGTGCAACACGTAAAGTCCTATTAATGTGTGCATCTTGTGGAAATAAAATATGAGAAGGCACTGTTTGCTTGAGTTACTTGATCTTATAACATGTTATGAGACAATTGGAGCATTTTTATGCGTTCGACATAACACTGTAAAACAGAATATAGCCCAGTGGACTCACATCATTGTCCGACTGTGTGAGAACCTGCTGAGACCGAAAAATACGGGGGTGATAGATTAAGATTTGTGAAATTTGTAAGATTGTAGCAGCATTAAAAGATCAAACGGGACAATCGCTGCTCACATCCCATTTCTCAGGTCCACAATGCAGATTACTCAACCTTGGAATGACCGCACCTAACTCTTGCAAAAACTCCAAAGATATATTTACACGGACAATGACAGCCCTTTTAGTCTTGCCAAGATGGATTGAGCAAGCATGTAATGGTTTAACATTAATGCATTGCGGTTGAATCAGCAAGCCCCACAGCTTGTCAGTCAGAGCAGTAGTGTGCTTTTTACTGTGTTTTGATAAGGAGAAATAAAAGGATATGAGACACATACTCCAGTGTTAAAGCTCTTATAAAAATACTAAATTACAAGGCATACAGTATGTTAGCTGAAATACTGCAATTACCCAAAGCCAAAGTGCTGCTGTAATAGAACTCCTTTTGTTATATGTGCACTGTACTCACCATGTGTATTTTAAACTGTCTATAAGTGATGGTCGGACTGAAGTCAGACAAAAGCTTCTTTACCAGGAACACCGATGTAACCAGTTGTACTGTCCCTAAATACAACAATGGTATTGGGCAATAAATAAGATGAGATAATTTACCATGCTTGTCAGGAGACAAACAGGACAGGTAACAGTACATTAGGAAAAACAACCTGCAGTTGCTAAGCGACTGCCAAACAAACAGAGCAGGGGAAAGACGTAGTTGGGTGTAAATCAGCCTGAAGGGACAAGGGCCCAGTCACTAAAGCACAGAGAGCCAGTTTCACAAGGGAGGCCCAGCCAAGTATCATCCAGCGTGAAATACCAGCAACTAATCGTTTACCATTTTCCTTCTCTTTCTCTCCACCCCCCTTTCTCTCTTTTTCTCTATCCATCCATCTCTGTCTGTATCACCTCTTTTCTTATGAGATAGAGCAGCAACAGCAGATTTTTTTTTTGTTTTAATTTTCTGTTGAAGATTATTTGTTAGTAAATGTACTTTCTAAATATATTGACCTAACTTTTTTTTATAAATGTTTTTATTTCTGCATTTCATTTTCAAAAAAAAAACTTTTTAGGCTATAGAATGTAATCACTTGCAAAAATCACAGCACCACATTAAATAACCCATGCTCTAATGAATGAGTGAATACTGGTTCCCCTGCTAAATAGAGCCACCCGTAATCAGTTTCTATTGCAGTTCTCTAATAATAATTATCTTTTTTTCAAGTAATGTGGCAGCTTCCAATTATCCTGTCATATTTAACCATAAAATTTAATTACAGCTTTCTTTCTCTATTCCAAGCTGCTTAAAATTAAACCATTTTATTTTGGCATGTGGAAGGTTGATTGTTTCATTTGACCTCTTGAAGCTAAAGACGTGACTCTCAAATTCAAGAACAGCCACGCTCTAGAACATATGAGCAACTTTCAGCTCACAGCATGTAATTTTCTTTCCGCTTAAGTTGCTCTGGCAGATGACAGATGAGTTAAAAGGGTAAAGCAGAGTGAATGTGAGATGTAGGTATCTGCTCTTAAACGTGGCCTCTCAGTATCACCGCTCAGCTGAGGTGATACTAGCTCTCCGGTTTCGGTGCAGTTCCGCACGACCAAGTAGACTGGGGACATTCCTCAAATGAACAGGGCACACTTAAACACACACTTGCACACACCCCTGTCACATGCTTAATTCATATCCACGGGGACAGCAGCATCTCATAATGTGTTTCTCTTCTTGACATGTTAAGCTGTAGAATGTGCATGAAAAGATGGTGGAGGCCTCGGTGAGACATAGTGGCCTGGTTTTCAGCACCTCTGGATCATCTCAGTGTGACAGGCATACATTAATGATCATGCACACCTATTGTGACATCCACAGCACACTGCAGATGATTGTAGATTATTAGTTTTCCTCAGGCAGCATACTGTAACAATAGTTAAATAACAATATCCCCTGAAAAGACCCATTCAGTCGTCTAAATGGATCAATGTCACAAACTGCATTTGAAGAGGGGAAAGAATTAAAATCATTTCACAAGGTCCCTGCTGACCTGATATCTTTTCAGTGCATTCACAAAGTTGAGC
Source organism: Scomber japonicus (assembly GCF_027409825.1). Classification (NCBI taxonomy): domain Eukaryota; kingdom Metazoa; phylum Chordata; class Actinopteri; order Scombriformes; family Scombridae; genus Scomber; species Scomber japonicus. The sequence goes on from NC_070583.1 coordinate 15,189,134, forward strand.
ACCAGATAAAAGTTCAAGGAAGTTCAGTGTCACATTTCAAAGGAAAGCATGATTCCCATCACCATAAAAATATCCTCACAAATAGCATGTACACTATTTATAGGCCGGGTAAAAATACATTTGATCAAGGCTGGCATGCTGGAAGCTTTTAAGAGAAGAGCAAACCTTGATGTCATTATACCTCAAAACACTTATTTATTCTGATCCTATTTATTCATTCTCTTAAAGGACAGATGTTGAAGTTTAATGTTAAAACACAAACAGAGTCAGGAGCTCTGGCGATTGCTTTTCTTGGTCACCTTATAGCTCCTAACCTCATACGAGCTGGATGTTGTCAACCCAGCTGCTGGCAATATCACTCGGCACCAGCGGCATGGTGCCGTGTTGTGGAGTGAGCTAATGGGCCCCACGTTACTTCATTGCACTTCTAAGTGTTGCTCTATTTAAGAGAAGCTGGAATGACTGCAGAGGCACTAATAAAGCCATTGAGAAGAGAGAGTGTCCCTTGAGATTTCATGGCTCTACTTGTGAATCGTTGACAAGTCTTTCCAGAAGGACCAGGTGTATCCTTCACATGGAACTTTCACTCCTCTGTTGCTAATTTAGATGCTCAGCAAAGCCTTTAAAGTGACTTTTGCAGATGCAAAGGCTCAGCTGAGTGTAGAATATTCAAGTGTAGATTTGTGTTCCCAGTTTGCCTGATTGGGTGTATTATTTAAAAAGACAGCTTTTTAAATCTCAGAATATTTACACTGAACACATGAAAGCACAAAACATGCTCTTAGACCCATGGCTTTATTCATCAACATGCAGATGTTATTTAGCTACAAAATGAAAAAACAGCAGACACAAATATATATATGCTGATCTAAAAGCTGAAAGCACAGCAAAAAATATGAGTAGTACAGTGAAATTATTTCGTGGTGCTTCCATTTTGCCTCCAGGTGTGCCCCCCACAATTCTACACACAGACACATATGTCTGAGGACCTAGGACAAATTCTTTAAGCACCATAAACCACAGATAAATGGTAAAATTAATGTAAGGATTTGTAGGGATGGAGACACCTGTCTGGGTGTAATGTGATATTTATTTTTTCTACAAGAACAGGAGCATCAATCATCCCCAGTTGGGGAGATATGCGCTATACGTGAAATGTCATATGCCTCATGCATAAAATCCTTCGTCACTCTGCCCTGAAAACTCCTTGCAGCCAGCTTTTGCAGCTTGACTTTTGCCTCTCAGGCATTCTGTGTCTATAAATTAAATAGCAATTACACAACTGGTTGACAAAGAACAGAGTTTGTGCATCTGCGTGAGGCTTGACGTTTTGTCATGGCTGTCAACACATAAGGCAAGCCCATGATTGGGTGTGAACACGCAGTGGTTTGTAAATCATCCTCGTTGGAGAATGAGAGAGTTTATGATAGAACTTTGTTTCATAAAATATGATTATTTTATTTCTTCTTCACATGTCTAAATTTAATAGTAGTCAGTCGGTGCTATTAATTCATCAAGTCTATATAAAGATGATCAGAGTTACAAGAAAAGTCTTGATTTTGGTTGCAGCACCTTGAGGCAATCTATCATGAAGCATAAACTGTTTTCCAAGTCCTCGACCAAACAGGTGAGATCACTGGATTGGCATTGATCCTCAGGACTGGACATGCTCAACTCCTTTCTCGCCAGGTGAATTAGAGGTTGTCTTTATTTTACAAGAGAGTTGTGTTGTTTTTTTCCACTGCTCAATTTTATTTTCCCTGTCACTGTGATGCCAGTTTCCCAAGTGAATCTACAGGACCTATCAGTACATGTCACTCATTTTTATATCCAGTGAAAACTGAAAAATAAGTCAAGCAAAAAAAATGGAAGTTGCTAAGGAACAATGCATCAAAATCATAACAAAGAATACCCTGGAGTTAAAATTAACCCGTTTTTATCCAGAGGCATCAGCAGTGGTGTTGTTTGACAAGTTAAAGAGCACAAATATGAACTCTACAATAAGCTGTGTCTAAAAAAAAAAAAATCAGAGTCCTGTCCTAGCACCACTGCATATTATTTGCCTTGCGCAATTGTACATAGTTGAGATTAACTAAGCTTCTGACAGCAGTGTACACAGTATTAAAGGATAATGCTTAGTACAGTAAATTTGATAAACCCTATGTGGACAGATTGATGTTCGGACATCTCTCAGTGCAAACAGAGTACAGTAAAGACTTTGTCTCAATCAACAAGTGCATTAATCATCATGAGGCTTTATGATATGATGGTGGTCATGGCAGATGTTGTTTAATACTAAGGAATTTACACTGTCAGCCATGACATCACTGTAATGTGTATATATACAATCGTTTTCTACATTTTCTTGTCATAATATCATAATAAGAATAAAGAAGTCAAAACCTGTCTCCATGCAGGTGGTTATGTTTTGGAGAAACAAAATCAGGATCACAGAAAACCTCATATTTTCCAATGGTTTATCTCACATGTGCAGGAGCCTGTCAGGCATAGTGGATGTGAATCTGTAAATCTATGCACAGACCAATTGACCAAAATACAACCCTGTCTAGAAATTATTTTTACTACATTTTTTGTCCCATTTATGTTCCGTTGGCAAACATAATTTCTGCGTGGATTAAATTCAAGGGCAAGTTTTTTTTTTTCCAAATTAATAAAGATATATTACAGTGAAATCCTGTAACTATACTTTACATTTTACTGATACACTCAGTATCACAGTTTTTGCAACTTGCCCAATGTTTTTAGCAAAAAGTATTTGCAGCTGAAATGTAGTAGTATATGACAATAATTTATAGGAGAGAGGGTTGAATTATTAACTGGGATTATTGTGGTCATGTTTTTAAGGACATATTTTTTTTGCAAGCACTGAGCAGGGTACATAGGAGTGAGGTCTGTGCACTGTTAAAATCTCAATAAATAATTGTATTCAGTTTTTTGAGGCAATGTTTCCTAAGGTAAGCAAGAAACAAAAGGATTAGAAAGCACCAATAACTCTGGTATTTGAGACATGCAAAATCAACATCATTGTCAGTCTTGATAATTAAAAATGACTCAACTAAGAATGTGTGAGAAACTGTAGGATGCTTGACAAATGATTAAATGTTTATTTTGAATATATACTACAAAAGTTCATGGTAACCCAAAAGCTTATGACCTCTCTGTAAGTGCCCTACATTTATTTCCCTCAGTCTTGCACTCTAAAGAGTTCTGTTAAGTTCAAGCAAAGACTGCCTTGGGGCAAAAGGTTGGAGTAAAAGGAAGCAAGAAAAGCACCTATTCATAACAGTTAAAAACAGAGTCCTTCCTCCAGGCTTTAGCTGCTGATAGACTTACACCCATTGACTGATAAGGAGGAGGGCATCTTTCAGCGTGCATTCTCCTGCGGGGCTTACTTAAAGAGACATACAATTCACCATTCAGTAGAGAATCTGGTGTTACACACGCCTGTCTCTCAATTGGCATACACAAGGTGAGCAGTGGTATAAATAAAAGGTAACCTGTCAACCTTGCAAGGGGGACTGACACACTGTCAGCAGCAAGTGGGGAAAAAGTAGCGGCCATCAGGCAATGAAAAGCAAAAAAGTTGTACGGAAAACTGTAAGAAACATTTGCATCTGTGCACAGTGCTGGGTAGAATGACAGAAAGACAGACATAAATGCAGAAAGACAGAAACTAAGTTGGCAGGCAGCCAGCAGCTGTCTGGCTTACGTCCAGTTGGAATGATGTAATAGTGGGTTAAGTAGTTCAGCAAGCTACAGGAGTTGGAGAGAAGCTTTGTATTTTTTGGGGTGACTGTACAGCAGGTGAAACATAACAATAGCTGGATTCATCATTCCCATATATCCCTGTAAAGGGGCAAAAGAGCCCCAAAACAACTCTGAGTAGGTTGCCACAAAAAAGAAAAAGAAAAACTCCATCTTTCTCTCACTCTCTCCCCCATCTCTGCACTTTTGACACTTATTCAGTTTCCTTGTCATTTATCCACAGTTAAGTCTGCTAATCAACAGGCTCTGAACACATTTTCAAACGTCAAAACAAACAATCAGAAAAAAACAAAAGTAAACAAACAAAAAGAAACTGGAATGTCTCAAGTTATATTGCCAGAACTTTGAATTAACCCCCCACTTTTCAAATATGCTGTAGTGACATTGCCATACCATGTACTGCCACAAAGGGGCATTGCATTGTGTTCATTTGTGAACTCTTGTAAGACAAAGCAAGACAAACACATTTCAAAAACATCACTACTAATTTAATCACTAAATCAATCACCTGGTCGATCCCTGATTCATTCAATCAATCAATCCACAAGTTACAAATAATGTGCATGCTCGACACATGCAGACATTTATTATCTATGGCTTTTAAAATGATCGAATTTGTTGCAGGTGCACAGGTAACCTATGCTGAGGAAATGAAAAGGTAAGAGGGAATTACAAGAGGAAAACCTCCACTGTGTGTCTTTGTCCTTGTAATTTAATTTGTGAGTTACGATGCTTAGATAGTGCATCCGTCTCTGTCATGAAAGCTGGCCGGTGTCAGTTAAACAGGGTATATTTACACCAAACCTGAATTACACAGTGCACAACAGATGAGTCATACTGCTGAAATGAAACTGTTTACACAGCAACCGAGCAGGGGATTGTCTGCAATCAGACAAGGAAATTCTGAATGAGCCAACTGTTGTGTATCATTGCAAGTTGCATGATGTTATTGCAAATATAAATAACCACAAATATGAGGGGTTAAATTGTTTGGCCGTGTAATAAATGTACCTCACATTTGCTAAATGAAACTATTTATAAGCATAATCATTAAAACATGTATGGGTTTTGATTTTGAGTTTGATTTCTGTTCTGTTGGTAGATAACATTCAACAGCAGATAACACATTCATTAAGCTACTTTTGCACAAGGAAATACATGTTGAACAGTGAATGTTAAAATTGCATAACAGTAAATATAAATTATATATAAGAAACACAATTAATGTGAAAACTGATGTTCTAATAGATAATAACTAGTTGTTAATTGTTGTTGAAATTAAAGGTAGAGTCAGATATTCTAATCCACATGCAGGGAGGTGGGACACATAGGGGAGGGGGTGTATTTGTTTGGATGTTTAGTTGAAATATCAACAATCTTTATCCAGAATGACTGACTCTACCTTTAATCATAGTTTGACGACAGGTCAGCAAATTCAACTGTAACTTCCTAAACAGCCCTAAAGTGACTGCTCTGTCAAATAACAACCCCAACTCTCCTTTTGACTTAAAGACACACGTAGCTGGTGTGTTAGCAAACAGTCAGAGTTACCAGGGAAACATTTAAAATGACGGCATACAAGATTGACTAAGAAATAGGATTTAATGTCAACAGACAGAGGTGCCAGGTAGCCCAAGATTACTTGTTGGTCGGAGTATTTAAAGCCACTGATATTAATGGTGGTAGAGGGAAACATTATCCTTAAGTCCCGCGGTTGAATAGAGCACAGAGACCAGAGGTCTGCCAATACATATGCAGCTAACCCAGTCTAATATCCAAATTACATTATGGCACACTCAATCAGGCTGAGGACTATTATTGGTCACAGGAGGGGACATAGGCACATTTGCAGAGAATGGTTTCATTTATGAAGCAGGTCGTAAAAAATTTGAGGTTTGAGGTTGGTGCAGAGTACTTAAAAATATCTGTACAGGGGGACGTGTCATTGCTTTAATAGTATTAAGTTAGCCCTTTAATCTGCATTGAAGTATGTTTATTTTTCAATTATGTTGAAGTAATATGCTTCAATAGATCACGGTTGGATATTTAAAATATACTGTGTTTTTGACTACTTCAGAATACATGTGTTGTACAGTAACAGCTTGAGTGTAGATCAGTGAAAAGCATAGAAAAAAGAAATAAAGAGAGAAATAAATATATTTCTGTCCATTTTTCATGGTGATGGTGAGGCTTTACAACTTTCCACCAATGGACTCAATTGTTCATTTTTACATGCAAATCTCAGACAGATTTTTGTCCTCTCCAACAACAACAGAGACAGTCAGAATATCCCCTGCTTGCACTGCTATTTCAGTTGGACAGAACTTAACTACATATTTATGGTCTCAAAAATGAAGCCATGGTCATTATTCTGAAAATAATGAAAGGTTTATTTAGAATATAACTTTTATTTTAAGATTAATTTATTTGAACAGATTCTTTCTTCTCAAAACACCGCAATTATTTTTGAAGTTCAGTTTATCAAGTACCTAATACTCTATGTTTGAAATGTTTTGCAGCAGGAGTCTTTTTACTAGCCATCATGGCACAAAAGTATTGAATTTCTTCACAGGTGGATATTCATGATCAAAACTCTGACATCAGTTATTTAGAAATCCTCAATGACCCCTCTGAAAGTTGAAATGAGTACAACATGAGAGGCAACATTACACTTTTTCCCCCCTCTGTCAATAAAAGAGAGGATTTGCAGCGTATTAGCCATTTTGCTTCACTGTCATTTAGCAATTACGTGTCTGTTGAGAGGAAATAAGACGGAAATCCTTGTGAAGAAGATGAAAGGACTGAGCTGAAACCCAGACCTCGCCTTGGCCGTGGTGGTCTCTTTTCCCCTTCACTCATTTTCTCTCATCCCTTCCTCTCACACTCTTACTTTCTCTCAACAATGTTTGCCAGAAGTGGATCCCTCTCCAATCCCACCCCCGCCCCTACATCGTCCTCCCAACCCCCAGCTCTCTCCTGCAGCCCTCTCTGTGGACTATCAGAAAGTGGCCACCTTTGAGCATGGCACTGAGCTGCTGTGATCTAACAGCTATAAAATGCCAAATAAAACTTATGGACAGCCATTGCCAGAGTGCAGAAGCCTATACAACACAATGGATCATTGTTATGGAATGGGTGATGTCATAACCGTGCTGTGCTCAATGCTGCTCTTCTTCATGTCCATTTTTTAAAGGAGGAAAATCTTCCTTATAATATCTGTATGTGTCTTTGATGAGGTCATGTCTCTCATTCATTACAACAGTGCACACATTTGTTGAGATGGTTTAAAAAAGAAAACAGATTAAAATGTACTACTTTGTTATATGTTATAAATTATTATTCACTTATAACCTTAGAAGACAGCAGTGCACACCCTTACTTCATACAAATGCTTGTTGGTTGTTATCACCAATATACGTATATTGTAGTGCATAGTCACATGTCAATTTATGAAATAATACAATATGCAAACGAATATGAGTAAAGTGGTCTAACTCAATATGAAAGGGGTAAACCAGTAAGTGTACATTCAATTTTTAAAAGTCAAGTATGAACTGTTTGCATATTTTAAGCCAAAAATACCCACAGTAAGTGAACTCCACCCTGAAGTGGGCACCATATCTATCTGCAATCTTAGATTTACAGAAGTTGAATAAGAACAATTAAATAATGGCATGCTTCCTCACCAGCATCAACACTGCAGCAAATCATCTCAGTCCTCTTGTCAATGCTCATTTTGCAAGCTAAATAATAAATTGATATGTTGCCCTCAAATGGCTAGAAACTATGTGTGCATAATAATTCACCTGTAGCATCATCAGGCAGGTAGTAATTAAGTAGATCAGCCATAAATCTTTCCTATTAGTTTCATGTTAAAAGTATCTTGCCACAGAGGTTAAAAGGTTTCCGTTTTCTTTCCCTTTTGAATGCCATAAATTGTGTTTGAGGAGGATCTGTTTTGTACTTTATGTTTCAAAGGATGCTTAATGACATGTACAGGCACACAGGTATACATGGACTAACTATGTTTTTTTTTTCTCTCTGAAGAAAGGGCTTTTAGTATCTTAATTCAAAAATGATATATGATGAGTTTTAAGTTGACGTAACCACTCAGTTTTGAGAGATTCATTGTGTGGATTTGTTGAAGTCAATTGTCTCATTTTAGTATTAAATGTTTCAACAAGCACACTATACATTTTTAACAGGAACCATTAAATAGCTTGTATCAGGGCTTTATTTTGCCCTGGGCTTGCTACAGGTGAATTATTCCCTATAACATTGCTTAATATTAAGCACATGCTCAATTAGTTTTCAACATTTAGATTTTTAAAGATTCAGAAAAATAAGTTCACTGAAGTGCAGCCAGAGTGTCTGTCACAATTAATGTCTGTGTGCTTTTTGGGTTGCAACTTTATGGAACCCCCCACCCCATGTGTGTGTAACCAAAGAACAAAGACTTTGGCCACAGCAGAACATGCCTACAGCCTTGTTCTCTCTCCCTCATCCCACTGTGCCATCCCCAGCGGTCCCCGACGTTCAAACCACAAGCCCACCAGCAGGACCAGCCGAGCCGTCCACCCTTCAGCCATCCTGCGCTCCGTCACCCTGGCGTCGCATGACATTCTTTCCCACAGGCAGCCACATAGTTCCAGCGTCTCCTCATGCGAGGGGGCCTGGGACCCTGCAACAGGCGGGGGGCACTTCAAAGGCCGGCCGGCCCACAGCTGCAGCCTGTCGCTCCAGCAGCCAGCTCCAGTTTGTAATCATTATTAAAGGCTTGACCTCGGAGGCATCTCTGCCGCTGTTCACACCCCCTTCCCACCCCTGATAACGCTGCACGGGGCTCCTCTCAAGGCGACTCCAGTTACCCATCAGTTGACTGCACTGAAAGCGATGTGGTGGAGGCATTGTTCCGGACTGTTGTGGTGGTGGAGTTGTGGCATTAGGGACTTCTGCAGGGACCTTTTACTTGAACTTCTGCATGAAGCACCTGTATGCCATCAACACAAGCAATGCTTCAGGGGCTATTGACAATGCCTGGCTGGTGTCATAACATGTCTGATGCTAAGAAAACAGTGACATATGGGTTAAACAGAAACGCTAATGAACTCTGATTCCACTGAATGAGCTTTATGTGTCCCTACATGCTCTTGAAAACAACTTTATTTGAAGTGACACAGTGTCATAATCAGACTTCAGTCCTGATACCCACTAAAATAAGAGGACATTTCTGTCAGGTTCTGGTTTCCTGTGTTGCCTCACTTGTTTCAGATTTAAATTTTTGAGAAGTGAAAGTTAATATCTTGAAACAAAACAAAATGAACAAAACCATATCAATCTTAATTTTACTCAATGATTTCTGGACTCAAAAGTAGACCAGATTACTTCATATGGAAGTTTTTGCATTGAGGGTTTAAATACATCACAACACATTTTGCTTGTTAATTGTTATGATGGTCCAGAACAAACCCATTTACAATTATATTATAATTGTTCCAGTTTGTGAATACAAATACATTCAAGCACAAAATGGTTACACAGGGTCTTCCCTGTACACTGGTGGAGGGGTATGATGGCTGAACTTGTGCTCCTGCATAGGCTCGCTCTGCTGCCCTCCTGCCCTGCATGGCTGAAGGTGGTAGTTATTAGGTTGTTAGTCTTGGTGTGATGAAGAAGGAATTTAAAGGTACAATGTGCAGCATATATACGTGCTTGAAATGTCAGACCTGCTCCCTAACACAAAATCCAGTTGTTGTTGATCACCCACAGCAACAATTATTGTCATTCTCTCATTTCAAAAGCTGGTTGATTGGTAGTTTGGTTGGTCGCCACCATTTAAAAGGTTTAAACAATGAACACAGTCACAACAACAGAAGGGCAGTGTTATGCAGCCCATATCCTTATATTCCTTACTTATTGTGAACAACATTGTAAAAAAACACTTGTCCATATCCGCTATCACATAAGTTATCTGCACTGATAACAATCATCAGCAGCACAATGCACAATGCTCTCATGCTTCGGTTATCCTAAAAATCTATGGCCAGATGTTAATATGCCAACAGCCAGGGTGCCGTCCTTTCCTTTTCTCATTAATTCCTCATGCCCTATGTTGATGTAATGCACTTGAGTCACTCCAAAACAAGAACAACAGCAGATGTCCAATAATGGCAGCCCTGCAAAACGAGTAGGAGGGGTCTTTACCAGGTGTGCTGCGTCAGTAACAAACATGGAGCATGATAACCCTTCATTAAAGAAAGATTCCACACTCTGTACGGCATCCAGCTTTAACATGAAACTATCTCTACATAATAATCAATTCTAACAATAACTCATTGGTTTTATTGGAGTTTTATATTGTCTTGCAGATGGTTGGGTGTTTGAAAACTGCCACTCTGTAAAGGGAACGTTGAGTTTTTGGCTGCGTTATACAGGCAGTAAATCTCACATGTACTTTTGTGTCAAATAAATAGGGTGCAGACAGCACAGTGTTAATTACACAGTTTTGCACTGAGAGAAGTTTGATGAAAGAGTATAAAAATATCCTTTACCATCTCTTCATTCACAAAGTTTACAATCATGCCTTTACTACAGCAGACAATAGGAAGACATACATTATCCTTTGTGGGCTTATAGAACTGAATTATGCCCAACAAAGTATTGTCAAGTCATCCATCATCATGAGATTAAAAAGGCAAATTATATGCTGAGAACAATTGTGCTTAAACCACATAAAGCACTGTTTCATCTGAGCTCTTAATCCTGACCACCTTTGACCTCCAGATGTATTTCTAAAAAAAACACTTTGACCCAAAACAAACTTTGAAATGCATATCTCTATTTCTCAAGTAGTCACTTAATATTGTGTTGAAATAGTCTCCATAATGAGAGGCATAAAGCTATTTCAAATTAAAAAAAAATTCTCTTGGATCATTTTTGCACCCAGCACTACAACCACTTCATCACGCTTGCTCTGTTTCCACGGACACAGCCACAATACAGCAGTGTCTCAGTAACGATTCCCATGATGACAAAACATTTATAATCATCTTGTGGGATAGAATTATTTTGTTAGCGCAGATGAAAGAAGGATGAAAAGTGCAATGAGACATTCAGCTGTGTTTATAATGAATCCTATCATGTCAATAATAATATTTATCACTAGATCCTATCTGCTAAGAGATGTATTTGTTTTAATGTGTGTGAATGATAAGCAACCTTCGTCTGATGATTTATGTCCTGTTGCACCATGCCCACACAAACAAGCCTTACAAAGACCTATTGAAGCCCAGTGAGAAAACTCTAAAACAATGGCACATCCTAATACATTATGAAAACATTATGAAAACATTAGACAGAATTCCCCTTACCACGTTACGTATCTAACATTTTGTGTTTGTTTTCAGTGAAAGAGATGGCATGCGAAAAAAGCTCTACCATGCGTCAGTAGTGCGCAATATTTCAGTTATCAAAATATGAATGGATATGTCTATGATTAATTGCACCCACCGCAATGTCAGTTATTTTGCAGCATTGCCGTAAAGACACACAATGCTCAGTCAGAGTTTAGTTGATAGTATTGTAGCAATGCACAGGGTGTGTGGCTGCACAGTGGTGAGTGGAATCATTCCAGAGCTCAAAGGCTGACAGCTCCAAACAGATGGAGAAGCCTGTCTGACCCATGCAGCCTTCTTTCTTTGTCCACTTTCCCCTTTTGTTTTGTTGATTTGTTTATTTTTGGTTTCCATACAATCAAGAGCCTCTTGAGCTTGGCGTGTGGAGAGGCCTAGACATAATATGATGGTGACAACGGATGAGAGGGACACCATGGGACAGGACCCCCCAGGCGTGCTGCAGGGGGCCTGCTCAAGCAGGATGCCAGGAATGGCTCAGGGGTCCCAGCGGCACGAGCCTCCAACACTTAACAAGCGCCTTGCAGTTGTCCCTGGCCTTGACCCTGTCTCGTCTTAAGACACATATGGAGCTCAGACAGGAGAAAGCCTTTGGGACGTGATCAATTACACTCTGTCATATTATAAGAATATCCCGTAAGATTTTTTTTATAACAGATTTTCCATTACATAAACTTAAAGTTGTAATTTATATTTTAAGAGGTCTCCTCAGTATACAGTAACACTGTTATAGCTGTTGTCTTTAGATGTGTTATGTTGATGATGTTATCAAATCTTTAGCTGATAAAATGCAATATATGTCCTTTTTTCAACAATTTCTTATCAAAGTTGGTATCACTCAGCAAGCCAGTTTGACTGAACTGGATTAAAAAAAGAATGATAGTATATTCAACTGGTGAGTAACAGAAATTATGACTAATCTGAGATTTTAAAACATACATAGGATAGGCTAACTTGAACTGCCTGGTCAGGACAAAGCGATAACTGTGCTATGACCTCGGGAGATGTAGATATCACTGTAAACACATATTAACGCCATCCTCCACTTTTGATTCGGCCCTTTTTTTCTTGTTGCCTCTTCCCTTGAGAAAGTCTGGAGATTTCTGACAGACAGGCCAGTAGATGTATCAGCTCAGGGCTTCCTGTTACAAGAACATAACAGACTTTGCTTGGTGAGTAACAAGGACACATTCTCTGGCTCCGTCCATGCCCTCTGGGAGGCCGTGGATCACGTACACGAATCAGTAATGTCGGCTGCAGGCCGGATAGAAAGTCAGGAGCAAGAAAATGGGCGCCTGTCAAGTCCTTGTCCCACAAAGAAAAGAAACTACCTGGGACGTATTATAAAAAGGTTATTTGCTAAAATTTCCCAGGCTAATGGCGTGTGATTCTTTGAGCTGTACTTGAGACAAAGCTTGGCGTTCATGGCCACCTGCCAGCAGCGTGCACGTTGTGTAACACCGATACAGTGAAAGGGACCGTAAAGTAAACGAGGTATGATTAATATGGTTGTTTTTAATTTAAAATGTTTTAGAAGCTATAAAATCCAAAGCTAACTCAAGCCTAGGCCTGACAGGCCTACAGTCTTAAATATTTCCACATAAAAACTGAAAAGAGGAAGAGACATGCTATGCTAATGTTTTTATTACCTTAGTTTTATGAGTTGCCAAAATCATCATAAGGTGTTATTTTTCAAGCTTAGATGAATGCTGTAGGTGAAATGAGTAAATCTGACAATTTTGAATAAACATAAAACATTTATAAGCGTTGCAGAGAGCACTATGGGTAAAAGCACTATGACAAACTAACAGCTGTCTGTTTGGGATCAGCTGAGATCAAGTATTCACAGAATAAGTATGCTACATGCTTAAAAGTAAACAATTTCCAGAACCATTAAAAAAGAATACCATTAATCTATGTTGTTGACATGAGTGTCTCTACATCAAAATGCCCACTATGTTGCTGTTTCTAAAAGCTGAACCATTAAGAATAAACACTCCACATACCAGGCAGTTAATATGGTGGAAATTTGCCAAGATTTGATTCCATGCAAACTGAGCTGCCTTGTCCTCTATTGGCCTGGGAATACACAAAATGCCCCACATGCATTATGTGACATTGAATTGTGCTTTGGAAAACGTGGCTTTTAATGTTTCCCTAATTGGGGGGCATTAATCAATTGTGCTCCATCAGCAGAAAGAAGGCTTGTAAGCATCTGCCCACCATCCAGTTCTCTGACCCAAGACCAGCTGGCTCTCAACCCACGCTCTGCTGCAAGAAATCACTTTTGACTCCATCCATCAAAGCTACATTAATATTCTGTCTTAAGCAGCCCACTACTTGGACTGCATTCATGGGCTTAATTACCTTAGGTCTTGCCAGAAGAAGGTGACCGCAGAGAGCAAAGCAACTGTATCAGCTCTCCCTCTCTGTCAGTTACCATACATTTATACTCCATCAGGGACTGGTGACTCTTTCAGGCTTGTCCGCTTTGGCTCGTACATACCGTGTACAAAGGACACAGGAGGGGGGTTGGGTATCAGAAATCGGGGACAATGGCAACAACTGCGCATCTAATTTAGCTCCTTGTTTATCACAAGTTTGTAATCAGATCTGCAGCACAATGCAAGGGAGCACAATGGAATAGTGATCAGGGAGCTATTGTTTTTCAAGCTAATTAGCCCCTGGGCATACCTCTGAATCCTCAGAGGTGTACAATCCTGGAGTTAAATGTGGCTAAAAGTGGCATACATCCCTGGTACCATTAAAAAGAGCCTTACAAGTCTATGGTATTTGGGGATGTGTTATATGATGGCCTAGTTATCTGCTCATTACATTGCTCTGTTGAACATAGCCCAGTGCTTTGGGAGCCCAGTGACCACACAACAGTTGTTTTTGCTCTAATGTATTCCATTTATCTGTTGTGCTGCCAATTCACATGGTCTTGCCCACAATTGTTACACCAAGTAAGCTCAAGAGATTATATGGCAAACGGGGCGGTGCTAAGTGTGACGACATTTACCATTTCCAATTCTCTATCTTAGCAAACAGTTCATTCTATATTATTTGAAAATTGATAGATTTAAGCTTCAGATGTGATTTATCACTCTCATTAATTAACTCACATTAATTATAATCACTAAAATTATATGGTATTATAATCCTCAACAATATGTTTTGCTGCCATAATTTAACTACTGTTTGTCCTGCATTCACAATTACAGACAATACATTCAGTGTCCCATTTGCACCCCATTTTAGTGCATCTCACCAATGGGTCTTATCCGTTGATTCAAACATTCAGCACCCAGGGTGGGAACTGTTATGGCCACATAAAGCAAGAGTTACAAACCAGCCTTGTGGAAACAACCTTTGACCCTAAAGCATTAACCCCTGACCTGCAACAGGTGGAGACAGTGTCTTTCCAACCAGTCGGACCAAGTGTCAGGGGCTTTCTAGCTTCTACTCTCAGCTCTTTGGACAAATATTATCATTTTGCTGAGGACCACTCAGACAAACATGGTGTAGGCTACATGTGAGGTCTAATAGCACATGTTATTACGGGTGTAAATGCTGTGTCTGGGACAAGTAGGGGTCTCGGCTAGGTGACTGAATGTGGAAAACAAACCAGACACCTGTTTTGCACTTACTATTTATCCAGTATACTGGCAATCCAATGAGAAGTGGGGGTGCAGAGATAATGGAGAATGTATTATAACCTCTCAGGGACAGTTGCCTAAGAACAGTGTGTGCCATGTAAAACATTTAAATATGGGGAAATGTGAATCATTTTATACTATGTGGGCATAGCCATATGGTAATAATATTGTATGGAAGACTAAAATTCATACCTAAATAACTTAAAGACACTTGTTGCTCTTTCTACATTTACAGAATATTGTTGAGATTTCCACTATTATTTTCTTTAAAAACTCCAATCTGTTTAAGTGTGCAGAAATAATAAGAAACAATGACAATCTTTATCATAAAACCCAATAGTTCTTAACCCTTCTTTTTCAATTAAAAATCTTTCTGGCTTTGCATCTATCAGACACTGTTCTCTTTTAGAGCTTATAGTTATTAGTAATGGGGCAAGTGGCAAAGAGTGGTCTGTTGGCTGCAGACCAAGCGGTCTATCTTTGATCTGCAATTGTGTAGTTCTTGGGGCTCGGCAGCTTCATGAGCCTACTGAGAGGACTGAACAAGCGAAGCTTCTCCAATAGGTGTCTGCAATCTCCCTCTGGTCTGTCCTCATCATGGGGAGAATGCATGCAAGTGGTCCTTGGAGACTCTCCCTGACGTGGCTGTCACTGGCAAACGAGTTTTAATGGAGAGGTCAGGGAGAGTTCCTGACCAACGGGGCCAAGGGCCAGGTGGCACATCACAGCGTCCCTATGTGCAGCTATCCCCAGAATGCGACACAGTGGCGTCGGCAAGTTTGCCTCTGATCAACGAGGGGAGGGCTGGGCGTGATAGCATCGCCAAATGCTGAGGGGACTGTGGTACAGGCCCGCTGTGCCAACTCTAGGTCAGGCCATTCTGTTTTCTAGTCTGGTATGTGCTAAACTGGAGAACAACCTTCTTGATGCCATGACGAAAAGGATTAAATAAATTAGAAAATGAATGTGATCCTATGTCTGATCTTTCATGTAACTTTAGGTAAAAAAAAAAGAAAAAAGAAATGTTCCAACTGTAATCGTTGGAAGCATAAAAAGTTACTTTAATTTCTGAATACCATAGGCCACTTCCTCATATGTTTTGTAACATATAAGGTCTGTTTTAAAGTGGATAAACTTATCAACTTGAAACCCCAGTTTCCTAACCTTGTAACATATCCTGTGGTCACTTACATGCATTGAGTGTTTGACGTGTAGATGCTGATCTTGGTCTGACTGCTTTGAAATAGTCAGTGAGAAGTAAGGACTTCTTACTGAAGCACACTGAACAGTAGAACATAGTATAGTATAAGCACCTTTTTGTGATAATAACACCATGTATAAGGGTATGTTAATGACTAGTTTATTTTGTACAGCCTCATTTCACCACTCATCAGCTCAGGCAGACATCATTTTGACTGGCATTGAAATTGTATTTTACATTTACTTTGTGTTTGAAGAATGTGTGATTTATATATTCCTCTTAAACATGCAATTTTAGTGAGATTTTTCACAGCCAGCCCAAATTATAAGAGCAAGCCTGAAGCATCCTCAACAGAGATGTCAATGTGACATGAAACAAACATTTGTTCAAGATAATGTGAATGATGACAGTTAGAAGCGATTCAGTAATGCCATCTACTGGCTGTATGTTGTTTCACCCCTCTTGAAGAACCAACCATACAGTCAATAATGAACTCATGAAATCCGACTTCGTATTCTCTCTGTGCCTAATTAAGATTCACCTGTCCACAGAACAGGAATCATCACATTAGAGACATTAAGTATTCCTCCTCCAGTCATTTATCTTTACTTAAATGGAGCCCACTCCCTTCTGGAGAGGAGGACAAGGACTAATTAGGCTGCATATGGCCCACAAAGTGGCTCTGTCATCTAGTGGCCATTGAAAAGAACAAACAGTCCCTTGCCACTCTCAGCTGTTCAAAGATTTTAGAAAAAAAACATTTTGAAACACCAGCTGTCTTGTGGTTTTCAGAGCACAATTCTCTAAAACCACAAGCCTTGCAGTATAGCAGCACATCTGTCTGTCTCAAGTCAGAAGATAATGTAACCAGAGCCTGTTGTTGTGTACTGGCCAATAAAATGCTTTAGAGGGGGCTGTGCCTACTTTTATATGAAACCAAATAGTCTGTTAATGACCTGTTGATAAAACCAATTCTAAATTTATTCTATTCTAATTCAAAGTACAAAGACTTCTTATCAACACATTTTAACCCAACAAAAGCAGCACATACTTACTGAAACTTTAAAGTGCTGTTATGACTGCGTCCACCACTAGACCACTTGCTGGGAA
The DNA here is from genome assembly GCF_027409825.1 of Scomber japonicus. Lineage (NCBI taxonomy): Eukaryota > Metazoa > Chordata > Actinopteri > Scombriformes > Scombridae > Scomber > Scomber japonicus. The sequence goes on from NC_070583.1 coordinate 15,206,302, forward strand.
GCTTCATTTACAGCCAGCATGCGTATGTATTCAGTGTCTACACATATATATATAGGAATAAAGAAATGGGGTGAGCATGGGGGATCTGCTTTTTGAATTTCTCTCTAAACCAGCCATGTCAAGAGCGGGTTTTGTACCACACATTTTCTGAAAGTTATAAGGAATTTGAATGCACTTCAATTGTACCTATTTGTTACTATCTCCAATTAAAGCACATGCCAAAAACTCATTTCTCTTTCACACTCGCCCATCAGATCTTCAAAAACTGGCTGCATGTGTCCCTGTTTGAAAGGCAAGATGAAAGCCTTTTTATTAAAATATCCACAGGGGAGAAGATGTAAATCTGAGTTTACACATCTGTATATACATTATCCCTGTGAATAACTGGATGCAGTGTCGATTAAAAAAAAAGACTGAATGAAAATTCAGCTGTTCACTCCAGAATAATCATTAGTAGGAAAGCCAGTGCTGGGTACACAACATTATGTGGTTTCTGTTGAGTGAACATTTGTAATTAATGTAAACAGATGTGCTGCCTTGTTTTTACACCTGCACCGTTTAATTAGAGATGCACACCTCCCCACTGGCTAATTCTGTTATTTATCTATTTTGAGGTGGGATGTGTATGATGTTCAAGTATGATGTCTGCAAGTAAAATTAATTAATGTGAGTTTGTAATTCCCTGAAACTGGGCTGCAATCTTCTGAAACTAAGCATTACTAGAGCTAGAGTAATGCAGTAATACAGTTCTAAAAATAATGCATATCTGACTAACCACAATTTCTGTTTAATTAATTCATAGTGCTAAGCACTGCATGTTTCTCATACATGTGTCTTGTATGAGAGCTGTGCCCCTTGAAAGAGCTAAGTGTCCAAAAGCAGCCATCCTCCAGGGAATTATACAATCGCTCTGGTAACTATCAGGTGTTTTCTGCTGAACAGAGACAGTACCACAGGATGAAGCTAAGCCATGTATAGTAATATCAAGACACACATCACTGAACTGAGTTAAGTTGTCTAAACATAGTAATATTTTAGGCAGTGACTGTGGTGGAAAACTATTGGGGATCCTGTTACTCACCTCAACAGACAGGTAGTAATTAAAACCATCACAGCCACAGTGTTGGCTGACATTAAACACTGTTAATACATTTGACTGTAAATATGTAAATTATTTACAAAGCTTTGAACAATCAAATTCCATTTTCTGTTTAATTAACCTCAATATTTCTCTCTCATTTATCTATTCAACGTGATTGATCACCATGCAAAGACACTGATGGTAATTTGTTTTAATGAATAAGAGGGAAATTAGAATAAATATGCAGTAGCCTGCCTATTATAAAACTTCTGGCTCTGCTTGCCAAAAAAGAACAATTACAATAGCTTTACATCTGTAATCTGCAGGGGATTTAGGTGACAGAGGTCATTGTGAGGACAATAAACTGCCTACACACTGTAAGTAGTTTAACCTATGATCTCCAAAGAAGGACACATTAGTCAGCTTGTTGCTATAATTTGCCTTTCATGCTGAGAGGAGCCCCAGCACATACCAGGGGTTAAAGGGACCTCTATATGAATTCATCAGTTATGGAAAACACATAGGAACACTTGCCCTACCTATTACACCTGCGCAGTCAAGAGGGTTCCTCTGCAACTGTAACGTAATAAAAAGCCTGACCTTGATCATCTCCTCAGAAGTACTTTAAGCTCAGATAAAGAGATAAAATGCAAGCAGTAAGGATTTACTCTCCTTGCCTGCTTCCACTGAAGCTGACAGGTACTGAATTATGATATAGTAAAACACTTGAAATATGCAGTGAGATCCATTTGAAGCCTTTCATGCACCACCACGGGACCAATGCTGGTTGTAAATTAAGGTTACTGCCAAGTGATACGTTCTGTCGTATGTGACAAAAATGTATGAATACAGTGACAGTGATATTAATACATACATTGCTAACTAGAATCAGTAATTGCAATTTAAGTTTTGTTCGTTATAGGCCATATGCCAGCATCGTTAGTTACTGGCTGTCTATAAGTTTAAATATATATATATAAGTGAGCAGTGTCTGACTGGGACAAAGACAGGATCTAGGAGCAGCAGGGACTGTGCACATCACTGAACATTAGAGGAATAATGGCAAGACATCAAGGTACCAGCAGCTATAGATCCTGTGCCCCTGCAGTGTTCTCTGGCAGCTCCTTACCCGAGACCATATTAGACCACACTTTCTTTCCTCTGCCATTCATCACAATAAACTCTGTTCTGAGGCGATATGGTTTTCCTTTGCTGCTCCAACAGATGGAGCTAGTGCTGCGCTGTAGTGCACTGCTGTTTTTTTTGTTTTTTTCTTTCTTGTTTTGCTATCAGGCAGCTTCTTCCCAGATGGTTGAAGTGAACATTTGAAGAGCTGCTTTCTCTAACGCTGTGGAGGTGAGGTTTGTACGTGAGAGAGTGAGAGCGAGCTTTAGTCAGTCTGTGTATACCTCTGTGATCTGTGTTGGCAAGTATAAGCAGTGATACACAATCCTGCCCCGCACCACCGAAAAGATTTAGAGAACATCTGCTTTGTTTTACAGAATGTCTTCTTTTTTTTTAAAGTAATTTTGTAACAGTGCTTTAAATGTCATCCTCACACATAAGCTTGTGTGTCTTTTTACCATGTAATACCTCACATTCTCTTTAATCTACATTACCATCCTGTTAACTGTGTGCATCAAAGCAAAGCACTGTCAGTTTTTAAGCTCATTAGTGTGAAAAGTTATATTCCACAAATGTTAAAATATTTTGTTTGCAGCTGAAGCACAAATTACTTGTATGTTTTAAATGGTGCAAAATACAACATTTATGGCCAAACATGATGACAGCAAAATCTTAAGAGTGTATTTTTTTGTGCTAATGCAAATGTTATGCTAGCAAATGAGCTATGTTCAGCTGTATATCATGTAGCAATATGTCTATGGTTTTGTATTATTTGTTTACATGCAGTCATTTTGAGTCTTGCACTAAGTCATATCCTCTTTCAAACATACACAGACAGCACATACGCACTGATGGTCACACAAACAAAATCAACCACCACACACACATGAACACACACTTCTTCTTGAAAGAAAGCACCCACCTCACCTTCTGGTAAAAAAAGACCTTTAATAACTCAATCTGTTGCTGTTCTTACAATACCTGTATTTCAGTTTTTAGGTGCTGTTTTGTTTCCCTGATGACTTGCTATATACACAGTCAAAACCAAATTCCTGTGAAGAATCTGATTGTAATTCTGATTGTGTTTCATATTCTCACAGTAGTGAGAGTTGAGTATCGATCTGCCTAGAATGACACACAACATCGTTTAGGTGTTGAAGGTTCTCCGGATATTACTGATGCTCTGTGTTCACACAAAATAATACCATTCACCACATACATCTTAGTATGTACTAAGTACTCATCTATTCATTTCTTTGAGACTCTTAACAACCAAATGTGTCTCAGCAGTACAATATCTAATAAATTGATACATATCAGGTAACACACAAACGACAAAAGAGAATCAATAAAAAACTGTTAAAATCACAGCTACATAAAATGTAAGTGTGTATGTCTGTGTTTGTGTAACGCCACTGCTATGGACACTCTGAGCAATTTGACATTTCTGAGAAGCTGTCATTACAGCTATGATAATAATGGAGAATAGTTAGTCTTTATTTTGTTACAATAATAAATGTCATCCTCCACACAAAAAAAAGAAAAAAACATTGAGTGTACTTGAAAGGGGCATCCATGAAGGCTGGATTTGATTTGCTCTTGCGATGCATTTTTTAAATTATATATATAAGGAAACAAACAAGGTGGAGAAGCCTTGTGACAATCCCACAAAGACTGGCTTTGGTGATTTTCCCTACACATTAGTGCTATTATCTGATGCAGAATGTGACGTGCTTTGTTTTGCAATTGGCACATTTGCCTGCACAGCGCGAGGACAAAGCCTTCAGAATCTGATTGAAAAGATTTGTTTTCTGCACTTTTCAATTACCTCTTGCTTGATGCAGAAGCCCATCTCCCACACAGTGTGCCAATCCAAGGATGGAGAGAAAAAGAGCGGCAGTGGAGATGAAAAAAAAAAAAATCCTGTTGACACAAAATAAGAGATGGCATGCTTCATACTTCATAACATTCCTGAGACAATCAAATTGAATGCCGTGGGCATATGCCGTGGAAATATGCTTCCAGTGGACAAGGCATGACTCTCCAAAGTAGCTGTTGTTCTTATGTTTGCATAAGCAAGCAATGAGACTCATGATAAAAGTTTAACCCAGTTTCTTAAATGAGTTCAAAAGCAAAAATCCCTGTTGTACTTCTCCCTCGCAAGTAACATGCTTGCAGTAATTAATGCAAAAGTATTGGAGGCGAAAACACTCTTGGTTGGTTTGGTCTATTTTGCATGGATGGCCTCAATGATACTAAGATACTAAATGTCCTTTGAGTGAAGGAATAAGATTTGAAGAAGCGACTGATGTTAGCCATTGATATGCACAGCAGTGTTTTTTGTTTTTTTTCTTTTTTTGTCTTCCCACACCAGAGACCTCGACTTCTGCTTTTAAAATGAACCGCCCACCTCAATCAATGAGTTAATTAACATATTCTAGACTTGCTCCGAGGAGTGTTGACGAAACTTAACACCAGTCTTCGGCTGCAGTCAGTTACCCAGTGGAATGAAGATGGTTCCCAAGGTCATACTAATCAGACAGCTGATTCAAATTATGTTCTGCCTAAAGGGCTCCAAAGCAGCAACGGTGGAGACACTCAAGTATCAGTGAGTGTTTAAAGAGAAAAATGTTGCTGCTTTTACACAGTGATGCTCCTGTCATGTTTGTAAGACTAAGCTGTGCTCCAGCACTTGATTCTCTAAAAATGCTGTTGTGGATATCATGCACAGCTTTTGTTTAGTTTGCAATGAAATGTGTGTCCTCTCAGAGCAGCTCCTCTGAGGATGCGGTGCAGGCTTATTCTCTTTTTCAGTGGGCTTGCAGAAATTGTTACATTATACTTTATTTGTAGGGGAGAAGTCAAGGGAATCAGTTACCCTTCATGCTTTGAAGTGCTTCTCAGCTAGTGCTTCTTTCTCGCCAGCAACCGCTCCATGCTGCCCTCTGTCAGACTGAATTGCTCTTTTCTCTTAATAACCTCATTGACGAGTTCTTTCTCTTCCCCTCGCTCTCTTTTCTCTCTGCTGTTCTCTATTCCTCTGTCACTAATGCTTACCCTTAAGGAGGGTTTTCTTTGCATCATCTGACAACCCTCTCAGTATTCAAGAGTAAGAGAAGAGAAATAAGGAAGAATCATGGCTTACACTTACCCTGACAAGCATTCAGATGAAATATTTAACTGATGTAATGTCCTAATTTCTGAGGGTTTTTCTCAGGATAAAGGGGAAATAGATGTTAGGGTCAGAGTCTGAGTTAGATGTTGAGTATTTTACTTCAAATCTTTACTCTTTAATTTTTTAATTTTGTTACATATATTTTTTAAAAACCCTTCTTGTGTTCAGTAAATCCATCCAGCTGAGAAACATTATGCAGGATGAGTGTGTAAGTTAGTATAAACGTGTTATTAAATATAAATACTTTTTTGGTTACGGTGACAACAGACAACTGTTTCTTGTGTAAAAACTATTTGAATCAGTGCATGTAAAATGAATGGCAGTGGCTCATGAGGGTTGTTTGGCATCATTTAGTTTGCTCTTATTCTCCAGAACCACCCTAACAAACTGTTCCTGAATATACCCTCCTCATTGTCTGTTGACATTTCAGCATGAATGGTAGTACTGATGTTTGTAGACAAGACACACAATGGGCTGCATTGAGTGCAAGAGGGCTTAAACAGCAGTTGTGTAGTAAAAAAGATGACTGTGTTGGTGAAAACCAGAGACTGTATCAAAGATCAATAGTACTATGTGCAAAGTATATATTAGCTTGGTAATATAAGATGGCTAGTCAGTCAGCTAACACTTAAATTACATTACCTCCGAAAGCCTAAATTTCAACTGCGACCAATTATGCTTTTCCTTATTTTCAGTTGTAATGTTATAATATCGCATGTTCATGTTAAATGTGATGAATGTGTCAAATAATGAGATAAACATATAGAAGCTTCAGACTGGTCTGACTGCTCAGTTTTTAACATTTGTCTACTTCCAGGCTGAGTAAACGTCAGCTTGTGACAGATTTATTTATATTGTCATCTGCTCCATGCTTGTGGGACTCATCAGGAGGGGGCCTTAAAGAGACAGGAGCTAAAATTGCTTAGACATAGATGTTGAACTGAGGGGCTACATGAAGGGAAAGTATAAGATAAATAAGATTTGTTTTAAACTTCATGCAAAGTTATTTAAGTGGAGTCCAAAAAAAGAAAAAAAAGAAAACAAAACAATTAGAAAAATTATCTTAATACGTCTCCTTTAATTGTCTGTATGCCATCACCTGCAATATATTGTTATAAGTGTCGAGATTAGCAAGTGGGAGCACTACAGCGATCATATATTTTGATTATTTGTCAGAATATGTTGACATAAAACATAATCAGCACTAAACTGGTGTATTGTGTAGGCAGTGAACAAGGCAGCAGCACTTTGATGAATATGCAGCGCAGAATTTCATAAACTGACGTTTCAGAGCTTTGTATTATTTGTGTCTCATCTACAATATCAGATAATTATGAATTGAGATTAACACATGATTTCATTGTACACTCAATCCAGTAATAAAGCACTAACATACTCTCTCATATATAATATATGACAAACATGCATTAGAATGTTTATTTGTCTTTAAAAAAAATGTATGTAATGTGTATTACTATGTTATCCTAAATAAATTAAGGGGTGGCATGAATTGCCTCCATCTGTGCCTCGCCTGCAAAGTGAAGGAATTCACAAAAAGTCATGGGAGGATATCTTTTTTAGTCAATTTTGCTGTCACTAATTCAACATTGTTATTAAATATTAATGATGGATGGATTATGAAAGCGTTATTACATTAGTATGGCATAATTTACATTAGTATGGCATAATTTTGGGCGAGTTTTATGAGCAGTTACAGATTGGGAAAAAGTGTGCGGGGTGATGTTCCTGTTATCAAGGAGTAGTATGTAGAGAAATGTGAAAGCTCTGGGCAATGTCATGAACATGCCAAGACTGGAACACTCCTAGTGAGTAGAAAATAAAAAGGTGTGCATTATGTAATGTGATCCAAAGCTATAGGCATGAAACATATATCACTTTTATGAAACTTTTCTCTGTTTTTGTTGAGATCCTGTCAGTGAGGTGTTCAGACAACTGTTATTTTGAGATTATAGTTAGAGAAATGTTGAACTTAATTGTATTATGTTGAAATGTGTAATGTTTTGTTCTTTCAATACAAGTCAGTCTACTGAAACACCACAAACTATTGCTTCATATCTTATTCGTATAAACTCCTTTCTATGATTTATTGCATTGAATTCCATTTGCAGTTTAAATAACAAACTTCAAATGGGCAAAAATGACTTATGACTCTATCAATACCTAAAGATTAATCTACACTGGCTCACCATTATGTGAGACCTCAGTTTTAGATCTCCATGGACTCAGCTCAGCTCAGTTTCAAACCTCAAGACCTCTGTAACCCTCCACCTAATAATTGTGAAGGATTGTGGTGAAAATAGGTCTCCCACCTCCATTGACCCTTCTGTGGGAGAAATGCCCTAAAATTCATCACGATCCATCCACACTGTTTTTCTCCTCTCTTTCTCCTCCCCCACACCCAACTTTTCTCATCATAGACTTCCAGAGCTCCCACCATCCACTTTCTTGGTTCACATTTTCAACTTCATGGCAGGGAATAATTGGTCAAAGATTATTTGTGGCCAGTCATGTGTCATTGGTCATATGTCATTTCACAGTGGTAACTGAATAATTACAATGGTTATAGAACACTTCTTATCATGGTTACTGATCTCAAGTGTAATTGGTGTTGTAAGTCATACTATTAATGTATAAAAATATATTTAAATGCTTTTTGACTATGTTTTATTTGACCTGTCTGAACACAGAGACAGACTAAAATGGTAATACATTAAAAATAGTCCAGTAAAGCTGTAGAGACAGCTATGAATTTGATTATCTTTACATAAATTGTAGTCTACAGTAAATTATGTAAGTCCAATAGAATTAACAACTAGCTGATATCAGTAATTTACATTCAGAGTGCACTTGACCTACAGTAGGAATGTTGATTTGCTGCCAAATGAGAAGCTGGCATGATGACCCCTGATGGTGACTATAATTGTGCTTTTCTAGCTGGATTCAAATAAGCAAATACAATTATTTTTAGACAGGACTGCATAATGTAGTCATGTCATTGGCTTACAAGGAAGCACTACTAGGCATGCAGTGGAATTGTCTTATCTCTGTGAACAACTTAGGGGAACAAGTTAACCAATGGCTTTTGTTAGTCACAACATAGATTCTGTCTACCTTAATGTTTGCTCCAGTTCAAATTGGTTAGATCAGAGTATCAATCCTTTTTAAAAACTGGAACCAAACACAGCATCTGGTCTGTGTCAACTGCTAACATGCAATTAAGCAGCAGATACTGTCGGTATCAATATCAATACATGTATATAATATATGTTTTGACTGTGCATGTTCAGTGTAGCAGTTTCACAATGGCAGATGTGTGACGGCTCTAATTCAACCAATCACTGTAAACTTTATCTATCACTGGAAAGCATCCATGATGTCCATCACAGAAAGTTTTGGTATTGTATAATCCTTTGTTCCCCCATGGATCATAGCAGAAAGATGTTGCATCATATTGTGCGAACTGATGTCAATAGTTGGAGCATTCAGCTACTCAGCCACTGCTCAAGCAATATGTGTGTTATCTAGGCAGGAGGTGATAATATGGCATTTGTGTATGACACCATGTAAGTTTAATGCTGTGCCTTGGCAGTAAATATCCATGGGATTCAGTATAGTCTACAGCTTAATGGCTAGCATGGGTCACCAAGGTAAGCTTTTAGCACTGGAACTGACAGGGAGGTATGAGCTTAATGGACTGGGGTTCCTTCTTTAGCAAAGTGCGCAGATGGAGTAACTAGGCTGGGCCCTAAATGATTGGCCATGACTCGAGGAGTAATGCAGTGTCAAGGAGGCTGCTATGCCTTGCTCATGACTCAACTGCGACCGAGCGCTAAAACGGTTTCCACTCATGATTCCCATGCTTACATCCCACCTTCAACTCTAGCACTCTCTCAGTACAGTGAGTAGCCTGCACTTAATGAGGCATGTAAATTAATTAGCAAGGACAGAAGCCTCTTCCAACATGTACTGTCTTCATCTTCTTTTTACTCATCTTCTCATCTCCTACCTATCTCCCCATCATCTTTTTAAAAAAAATATACTTTCATCTCTTCTCCCTTTTCTTACATGTTCTCCTTCATGCCAAACATATATAGCCTATTTTGTCAAGAAGGTACTTTCTGAGCAGGCACTTGAGCAGTAAACAAAACTGATACAGAAGACAGACAGACAGAGAGTCAGTCCATAAAACAGGCACATGGATGATGGACAGGTCTTGCACTAACTACGGATGATTAACTGCAGAAGACAGCCATTTTTTCCAGGTCCCAGAAGAGGTTCAGTCAAGGTGAATGCCAAGACATGATGAAACTTGAAGCAATCTGACCCCCAGCAGGTGAAAATGCGCTAGCTGTCTTCTGTCTGATCGATGTTAACAACCACGCATTTAGTGCGAAACAAGCTCGTTGTTCACTGGCATGAGATGGTGGAAAAAAGACTAGCTCAGACTTTAAAACTACAGTTTTTCGAAAGACAACTTAAAAACATCAACTTTTCAGCTGGAGGCAGGAAGAATGTTAGTCCTGCTCCTCTGCAGTTTTTCGCATCCCAAGACTTGCCACCCATCCTGATGAGCTGTCTAAGTTGAAATGGCGTGTTGCCGGAGGCTGAGATAGCTGGTAAACATAAAGCCGCTGCAGGAGAAAAAGTAAGAGATTACAGGTACAGAAGATCTGCAATAACAAAAAAGCAATGCCATGTTTAACTGTGTTTTCTTTTTTATCGATTTTGTCTGATACACATTTAGCTACATAGGCCTTTCATTTCTTGCTGCTCTCCACTAAACCTGAACCTTCAAAAATGTTTTTAGATAGTAAGAAAAGGCAGGCCTTCAGAATGAAGACAACCTCCCCCAATATTACGATATTGGTATTTTGTTTCTGACAGCAACAATTTATTTTGTGCTCCACAGTTCACCACACCACCATGTACCTCCTGTTTTCATTTTGAAGGTGGGTTTATATTAAAGATGTCTCAAGGCAGCAGGAATTGACAGAGGCGAATGTGGATAAAAACGTCCTTTGCACATGGATGCTTTCCTCTCCTGTGCTCAGATACTGTAACAAGAGACGTAGTCTAAACCACAGAGCTGTTTAGTCACGCGGATGGATGGGCAGAGGTTGGAGAAGGCGGGGGCTGCTGTAAGGTGTGAGGGTGGTGAAAGGTGCTGGAAGTCAAAACTGGCTTAAAGCAGTGATCCAAAGTAAGCCCGTGAACTGGCCTTGTCCAGTGCTCATTCTTGCTTCCATCTAACAATCCAGCTATCGATTCTGTGTATCTTAATGAGTTCTTTTGGGCCATGTGGGATTTCTGTCTGGCGATCTTCCATTTGCTGTCTTTTCTTGATGAGAGATGCGGTGCTGTTTTTTTCCTCCTTTTATTCATGAGCTTTCTTTTAAATCTTCCACACATAAACTTCCCAAGTGAAGTTATTTGCTCATTAGCTAATATATAATAATATAACTGTCAGACAGGAATTCGTTTTGGAGAAAATAGTCTTACATTCTACCCTATTCAGATTAACATGCCCATTATTCACTACACTCCCACTCCTGTTTAACAGAAAGTTGCTTCTAAATATTTTCTGTAATTAAACATCCTTTCCCACAACAGAAAGAAAACAACAGAAACACTAATGATTCTAGGAAAATAAATCTCACAAATATTCACAAATCACAAAATGAATCCGGGGTTCAAAACCATTATTGTCTTCAGATAATTAATTTTGCACTGATAGACATTCTTATTGCTTACATTCATGTGAGTTTCGAGTAAACCTTAATTTGCATAAAGGCTACATGTCATCATGCAAAACATGATGTCTAGAGTTAGGGTTGGGGTTAGGATTAGGCTTAACTGATATCTAAAGTTGTTGATGGGTTAATAAGAGGAACTTGAAACTTGAATGTGATAAGAGACACTGGACCCTATCATTTTTTACTTACCATTGAAGGATAGGGCTGTTTCTATTATATATTTCTCTTGCTTTCAGCAACCTGAATAAAAAACGATCAACAGCAACAATGAATTGGTCCTACTAAAAAGTATTACCTGTGTAACCAAACCCTGACATGTGTCTGTGACATAAACATCCACTGTTGTCCAAATAATAACAGATAAGTCATTGATAGGCCACACTGTTGCACTGTGTGAAAGGTTTTTGTCTTGTTTTTTTACTGTGAACTAACACTCACATTTAAGTTTATTTTTAGATGAGTTGAAATAGTTAATTGTTACTGCTGCTGTGAATACTCACTTATGCAACTAAAAATAGTCCCCAATAAATGCATTTATTCCTCTTTGAGTAAAATTTGCTAAAAACTACAGTGCCCAGCCTTTACTCACAATAAAACTATATCTTTATGACCCATTTACATCTTCAGTATGACTAAATGGGCACTGACAGAGGAAATAATGCATTGACAATAAGAAAAAAAACATAGAATAATATTAGCCTTTTTATTTCTGCATACCATGTTTGATGCCACAATAGAGGGGTAATGGTATGTGTGCCATACATGCTACAGTACATGTAGTATTATCAGCACATTATCCATCAATAAACAACCTGTCCTTCATCTTCAATGTAACATTCTCATGATGCTGGCCTCATTTAGTGCAGATTCTTCACTTGAGGGTGCATCAGTCCTCCAAGGATTTAGTAAATGTATACAGACAGAACCCACCATGGGTTCAGTACATTTCCTGGGAAAGAGATACAAAAGAGAGTCTCCTGCACCTTTCATCCATACAGCAGTGATTCAGGTTTGATTACTTGGCTTGTCTGGCTACTCCTTGCAACAAGGTGAATCTCTTGGATTACCTGCATTTTTTTCACCTCTCTGTCTGTCTTACTTCATATCAGTTGCCAAGGGTTACAGCAGTGGTCAGGGATCCATTTTTCATGTTTTGCACTCAGAGTAGGTCAGGTAATCCCTTTTGTGCAGCCACATTTTTTGCAGAGTGGTGGGTCATCAATCCAGCCTTCTATCCATAGATACATGGATACAGGGACATCCTATGTGTTTATTTTTATCCGCCTGTCCTTTTCCCTTCACCAAACCCCAAACTGCTCTTTTTTATGTACCATTTCGAAGTAGTTCAGATGAGCTCGGCTCCCTTAACTCAGCATCTCTGAAACACAGCGGCATGCAACATCTTGTGACATCTACTGTGCCTCTAGTTCGTGTCAGCATGGCAGAAGACACGAGTCAATGAACAAGCCCTGACCACTGAACCACAACGTCTAAGGGAACTCCTGTGGGGACAGTGCTGGAGGGGCATGAGCAAGAGCACAGGGATGAGCCATCAACCAGATCAGCTAGCTATACCTGATATTTTGACAGTTTAAGGTGATCAGCATCACCTTTGTGTAACTGAGATACCGATGGGAGAGGTGGTTGCCATGAAGAGGGACTTTAATAAAAAATATCATATTATTTTGGTGTGCAGTTTTGCTGCTCATCTCTGTTGTTTTTGTTTATTTGTTTGTATTTTTGCCATTTTATTATAATTTATGTATTTTCTGTATATTGTCTGTAAATAATGTATCAGTTCAAGTCATTAAAAGCTCTTTCATCTCAGGAAAACAAAGTAGGAAAAAATGCATTTCCTTTCTCTCCTGCAGCTGTTGTTTGTGAAAGAGAAAGGTAAAAAGTCTTCTTGTCAAGGCAAAAACAATTTCGTCCTATTTGACAACAGCTGTCTATTTCTCAAGGGAAGGTATGTTAGTGATCTGAGAACTGGACCCTGCAGACAGTGTGTGGATGTTTTCCTCGCTTTCTACTGATAGAGCAAAGTGAAGACAACAAGCTACACTCCACCAGTATCTGGCTTGGTGCTAATGATGCATGTGTGTGACTACTGTATAGAAACCTTGCTGCAGTCACTCATGTATGTCCATGCTTTAGGTGTATGTGAGAGGCAGGGATGGGAATCCGTATCGAGTGCTTTATACATCAGGCTCAATCATGTTGAGCGTCTGAAAATACATCTTTTCTTCCAGAGTGTAAAATGCTCCCATTTTAAAAGATGAAGCAAGAGCTGCCTGATGTTTAGGGGTTTCTGTTTAGGTGGCAGTCCATAAAATCAAGTATTAAGTGAAAATACATGGATTCCATTAGCACTGTTATCTTTAGACATACATGTATTTCTCTTACTGTACCATCTCCATACTAAATTTCTTACTGAAATGAATATGCTATTCATACTGTAACTCCAAACATGTGTGGAAACTGCTTATCGTGTTCTGGTGTGGTCTATTTGCACTGTAAGAATGGATGTCAACTTGACTCTATTACCCTTGCAGTTTGTAATGAACCTTGTTTCTGCTGCTTTGATCTTTGCAGCTGTGGAAAATGAAAACCCACTCTGTGGCTATTTATGAAAAGAAGCATGACATACTCCCACACAAACAAGGACACACACACACACACATACAGAGAGAGAGAGACACACACACACACACATGCTCAAATGTCAGAGGGGCAATGAGCTACTTATTAGAGAATATGCTCCAAAGAGAGACTCTGCTTTAATTAATTTTGTGCCTGCCAGTGACAAGAGGAGGAGAGCGAACATGGTCAATTTGGTCTCCATGGAGACGCCTTCAATCCAGTTGTAGGTGACCCTACTCAGTTTACTTTTGTAAAACTTCAATGTATGTTTCATGATTTTACTGTAAGTGTGAGAGATACAAAACAGAAAAAAATAGGGAAAAAACTGTGAGTAATATAGTTAGTTGTTGGATACTTACTGCCAAATGATACAGTTATAATATAACAATTTCAGAAATCCCAGTATGACACTAGCTCTGACAATAAATTCATTCTGGAAACATGAGTCAGATTATGCTGTACTGTACCTCTGACTAACAAGTCTCTGTAGCCCTTATTAGGCTTGTATCAGCTGGACACATTGCCCCATCCACTGCTCTCTGTCCTCAGGGTCTGTTGTGTGTAACACACTGTTTCAAGACAATAGCAGCCTGACGCACAAACACACACTGACCATTCCCCGAGCATCCCCTATATTCTCCAACGGATGTATACTGTCTGTGGAGAGGGAGGAAATATGAGAGATTAAAAAGATTAGGCTTTTTCCGGTAGTTCGTCAATGTGTTGTGGACTGTGAAATTTCAGGAGGTTTGTGATGAGTAAAACATGTAACTATGATGACCAGGTGGGGTTTTTCTGGGTTAAATGTTTTATATGATGAAATTTACACAAAAACATATCAAGTGAGAAATAAATCTGGCAGGCTATAAATCATTTTTGAGTCCAAGAATGAAAAGAAGTGTACAGGTAAAATTTCAAAATATATTCTAATATAGGCTACAAAGACAACAGGCTTATTCATCTTCAGTTCATTATACTTTATATCCTTGAGGCAGTAATAAATGGTTTGGCTCATTAATCAAAGTCAATACATCCTTGGAAGTAAACTTGAGGTCAGTTAAAAGGAGCAAGACAAGACAAATTAGGCTTGAAATCTGTAATGAGACATACACTTATCAACTACAACAACATTTTATGGAATAACGTGAAAGTTTGAGTTCTCTCTAAACTTTAGATCTTTTCCTGTCAGGCACATATAATCTGCCCCAGCCATAAGGGATTAGAAATTGGGCAAAAAATTAAAGAGATTCATTTAACGACATACACTATAACTATCAAGTATATATGTGCCTATGTGCATAATGCAAAAGGTGGGAGTGGCATACAGTAAAGGTATTTGTACATCCCTACCTCAAGGCCAAACTGTACTTCCATTGTTTAGATATGGCAATGACTTAAAATATGTTTTCACCTCTTAGTATGGTTTAGTTCAAAAGGCTATTCATTCAATTCTTTCTGGATGAATCACTCCATCTCAAACTTGTCCGAATGTTGGGGCACAAAGTGAAACACTTTAAAGGGATGGAAAGATTTTATTGTTTATGACTGATGTCAGTCCCTCCCTACCATACCTATTGATAATGTTTTTATACAAATCCAACCTTCAGTGGCAGAGAGTTATGGTTGCGACCTGTGCAACATTTTTTATTGTCTCCCCCCATGGGGGGTCAACCGGGAAAGAAAACTGAATAATTCAGGGCCCTGGGACATGCAAAGGATTATCCATATTTACTGTTTCAAGGTCCCGAGTGAGCTGCTGTCAGAAGGTCCAGGATTTCTGGTAGGGCCTCTGACCCATTATTAACCTGAGACACACATATACAAGAATGGATGCATACACTCAGACAGTGTCTTTGGTTTTATGGGCCAACCTCTGATCAACACAGTCACAGTCAGAAAATTAAAGTGACAAATCATATAAATACTGATTGTTTACATAACTCAAGGCTTATATGGTACTGATACATCAATAAGTGGAACATCACAATAATGCGTCAGACAAAAAGCTACTGCAAAAAGAGATACATGGTTTGGAAACAGCAACACTGCACATTACTGTATAGGCTCAGACTAGCACAGCCAGCAACGTAACATCATGGTGATAGGCCCCAGTGCAAAAATCTTTTTTGTGCCCCCACCCCTGCCCTAAACATAAGCGCACGCACACACACGCTTGGACACACGCACACGAGAGAACTGTTATTGTCACTATGTAGGCTAACATTACAGGTGACTGGCCACACACTCATCCTGGACAGCAGCCGAAGCTCCATATCAACACTTATCTAACAGCCTGCCCTGACCTGGGCTCAAACTACCACAGCCTGATGATGTCTCCAAACTATCAAACATTCAAATATAGCCGACACTAACAACGCTACACAAAGATATCTTGCACAGTATGTCCATAAGCATAACCATCAAGAAAAACACAGCTCATTATATGCCTTACAAAAACACTGCATTAATGAATGGATGTGGCACCTATATCACACAATCATTTTTCCAACATATGAGGTTACAAGTACATTGCCATAGATTTAAATCCCACTAATTCCACTTCATAACAAAGAGAAGCTGTACTCACTTATTAGAAGCTCATCTTACGGGCCTCGCGCTCAGCAAAGTCATTTACGACTCTGCTCAGGTCCAAAGTCACTCTGCTGTTCTTATAGAGAGTATAGCCAGTCCACTGAGTCCGGAGAAGCGGGACTCGGCCGTAGGGTCAATGCCGCTCATTTACAGAAATAGCTGGCAAGCTACCGCTAGCCTCCAACGGCACGCTAGCTTCTGCCTGGGTTGCCTGGGTTTGAGTAAAACATTTAATTTGGTCATTTTAGCTTTACCCTCATCCTGCTTCTTTCTTTCCTTCATCTTTTGTGCACTGCTTTTTTGTTTGGGCTTGCTAAACATGATACTACCTTTTCTAGTCAACTTTCATCCACTTGCTTTTTTTCCTGCTGAAGAGAGAAACAACTACGTCACGTCATCATGACTGATGACTGATATCAAGGTGATTGGACAAATTATCATTTCCTCCTCCCATACCAGCCACTCAGCTAGCCTACCTTACTGCCCCGGTGCAGCTGCACGGGTTGCACCGTCGATATTTACGCCACTGCAGCTTGTGTAGCTGTGCCCACATCTTATCAAAACATGCTTGATGGTGACACAACTCACAGGTAGTCATGTCAGCCTCTGAATAGAAACCCCAAATCTCCTTGAAAAGCCACTTACTCACCTGTTGTCTATATTTCACATCTTATGAGCCTTGAATTGTGCAAAATCCTCCATAATGTAATTTTGTTAGGGCTGTGATAATTTGCAATCATGACAGGCCTTAATAGGACACTGATCCACAATAGACCTCTTTGCAAATAGGTTTTTGATTCTGTTGTATCACATAAAATTGGATTTTAGACTTGCTCATGCAAGTGCAGTGCTCCAAGTCAGATTCACTAAACTCTCATAGCGGTACAAACATGTCGTAAATCACTTGTTTCAGCCAAATGAATGCCACCCATTCATAAGGAATTATGTGTTATTGAGATATATTATCATTCATTATATATCATTAGTATAAATAATACTCCTACATTTCTATGTTGCCTGACCCGCTTTGTTTGTGGACAAGTTTCATTGACAAAAACTTCAAGTTGGAAAAAAAACAAAAACAAAAAATATTGGGCGCGCAGGCAGTCGAGAGGTTAGAGCACATGCCACGTACGCAGCCGACCCTGGTTCGAATCCTGGCCATAAAACATAAAATATTTAGAAATATTATTAGTACGTATGAATACAGCTGATGTATCATTAGTCAATGCTGTAATTTAACAGAAATAAAAAGTAAATGGTCAGGGGGCATCACAATACAATTAGGGATAATGTGTTGATTCCACAATAGGAGATATGTAATGTTGTTACCTAATAGTTTTGGTGTAAAAAGCCTGCATATATCGATATCGAGTGATATCAGTATCGGGAATTAAGAGTTGTACAATATCAGAATATCGGATATCGGCAGAAAAGTCAATATCGAGCATCCCTAGAGGTGACTGTCATGTATGAGAAATGAGAGCTCTCAGAGTGCAGGAAGTTGCCTTTCATCCACAACCAAAAGTTTGGACACATTTTCCCATTCACTCGAATGAGAAAGTGTGTTGATGTGTATATATATATATGTGTGTGTGTGTACAATAAATACAATCATATAAGAGCAGTACCAGTCAAATGTTTCAAATTGTCTCAAAAACTTCTAACCCAGCTCAAGGTCTGTCTACAAGACGGAGAAAAGGTTTTATCTTATTGTGTAGAAAAAAAAGAAAAAAGGAACCTTCTGGAGAGGGATTTCAAAAGCAGATATTCTCCAGGCTTGCAATATAAATCAACAAATGTGTATAATTTGGTAGAAATCTATAATACAACAGTGTTTCCCACAGGACAGGCATCTATTTGTGGTGGTGTGGTCCTCAGCTCATTTTTGATTCTCCCCAAATGAGAAAATGATCGCTCCCCCTCACAGTTTGTCACCGGCAACGTAAGGAACATCCTCAAAGCCACATAAACATTAAGGAAGACTAACTGCAGGCCAAACTTCAACATGGTTTTCAGCATATTTGAGGGTGACTTGTCTGTTTCAGCCAACATGAAGGATCGGAACTGCAGACACTTAAAACACGCTGTTCCGCCTACGGGACGGACCGGAAGTTGGGAGGTAGCGACAAGTTCTTTTGAATGTTTTAAACACCAACCCTTAAACATATATATTCATGTCGTACATTGTTACATTGAAAGCTTAGATTCTCCTGATTCATTCAAGACCACTCATGAATTATATGGTTGCTCACAGCTGTAATAGTATTAGCGGTTAGCTCGGCTAGCCACTCCGCTAAAGTAAGCTAACAGCTATATTGCTACATACCTTCAAAGTCTTCTCTTTATCCACAACGATCATCTTATGACTCAGGACTTTCTGTACAGCTCGCCAAGTATCCATTCTGGTGAAATATGAAATCCGTTTCCATAAAACCGAAATATTTTCCTCAATATGTCCATGTATTTAGTCCAACACGTAAGGAAACAGACACGGAACAAACCATATACGGTCCCTTTCCCGACACTGCATCTGTGGGACACGTGACTGTTTTGTTTACGTCCGTGAACTCCTCCTGTTTCATACACACCACACACCAGCAGATAGCCTCTAGCAAAGACATATGTATATGTATATGTATATGTATATGTCTATGTCTATCATGTCTATCATGTCTATCTTCTTCTTCTTCTTCTTCTTTATCTTCTTCTTCTTCTTCTGGCCGACCAGGTGAATTAAGTGTGTCTTCTTTGGTTTTATTGCCGCCACCTACTGCCCCGGAATTGTAACGACAAGCTACATTCACAGACAGAGTCCCATTATTATGCTTTTATGAGCGAGGTCGAGCGAGCCAAAAGCCGAAAAATCTATTCGTGGCGGACGTAATTCTTTCGTAGAGGGCCGCCACGAAAGAATGAATGTGTGGGAAACACTGATACAATAATCTGGAAATAGGGTTCAATCCAAAAATCCATAAAGTTGCTTCAAAATGAAAGGCAAGTGATCTCAAACTGCACACAAATGTACTGCACGGTCTCAGCAATGGAAACACAGGCCTTCTCACAAGTGCAACTGCATTGCCTATTTGTGCCATTGCAACGCTGCTACAGTAGTAGTGTTTACTTTTTGTCAGTGCCTCCCAAAATTACCCACATGACCATTCAAAAGAAAAAAACTCATAGGTTTATGTGTACATTCAGCCAACCAAACCTACCATGTGCAAGTTAAGGTTATAGTCTGAGAATAGTTAGATGAGATTCTGGGTAAGACATCTGTTCAATTGGTACTCCTGTTTGGCAGTAGGAACTTCCAGAATGGTAGAACTAGAAGTAATGGGAGCTAAAAAAAGGCAGTGTTGATTTGATAAATTATTTTTGCAGCGCTTGTGATCATCTGCTAAGCAATGTTGACCCCCCAATGTGATGGCATATGTTAATAAAAAGCACCGCAGGATGTCCTCCACAGCATAATCTGTTGGTGTCAAAGTGAATTTTGTGTGTGTCTGTGCCTGTGTGTGTGTGTGTGTGTGTGTGTGAGCGTATCTGATATTCCACATCTGTGTGATACAGCATATTCCTAGAGTAGTGAATCCGTGCTGAGTTGTGTCTGTGTACATGTATGCTTATGTACCCATTCCTGTTTATGCATGTGGCAGATATGTGCATGCATGGAGCAGGGTGACAAGCGCAACACCTGATCTACATATCAATTTTCCTCATTTGAATAAACCACTTATTTTCTGATGGTGGTGATAATTACCTGTTGTGCAGTGAGTAGGGCATGGGCTCCCACTGGGCCTCTCTTTGTCAGCCAGGGTCACTGAAAGTGCACACAGTGCAGTGGAGTTGCACACTGGGGACTGGTGAGACATGACAGCACGAGCCCTAGCTTTCCTTTACCAGCACCAGACAATACCCGGCATCCACCTTGCATGGGCCATCATGTAGAAAATGAAACAAGGTAAATGTGTCTTAAAATCTGGACCATTTGACAATTTTTGTGCAATTATGAGAAGTCTTACATGGCACAATCTGTTGTGTTGAGAACAGGTTAAAGGATTGCAGGAGAGGTCACCAAAAAGTGTCACTAAAAGACAGCTTTTGACAGGTTGTGTAAGTGCATTTTGAAATATATTGTATTCATATTTGGAATAACTCACTGAATGAGGGCTGTTAGATGATACCATAGGGATTATAGTAGCGAGACAGTTTGTGATGTCAGGTGTCAGTATGATCTTTAAAACCATGAGGACAAATAATGAAGGAGAATCACAAAGCAACTGATGCTTGATTCTTGTTGGTGATATTTTGGCAATAACATACAATACATTAATTTGTGAAATTGTATGTGTGTGATGAAGTCCGGTTCATGTAGCAATTTTCTGGTTCCCATGATTCACAAAACAGAACTTCAAACTGTGTCTTTGTGTGAGCACAGGTGAGTCATGCTGTCCAACCAACAAATGTACATTCGACTGCCTGCAGCACCTCTGCCATCATTCCACATGGCTGAATCCTGAAGATGCCACTGAACATTAAAAATGATCCCACTCATACTCCACAGCTGTATGTTCTGTGCCACTGCTGAACCTCTGTACTGTGGTCAGGGACACACAGTGAAGAGCCTGGAAATGGGAATGAGCAGGTGTCACTTTAATTATGTGCCCTGTCGTTGGAGCCTGACTTGGAGACTGTGGCTCTTTTAATTAACCTTGCTGCTCTGCTGTTGAAACACAGTGACAGTGTTACACTGGACACCTGCAAATAAAGGTGGACAATACCTGCCAGTCTACATGACTCTCTGGCTTTTAATTACAAGCATCAAGGGAGTGTGCTTGCTTTCCTCGCATACATTTTATTTCCCCCCCCTCTACGTCTGTCTGCTTATGATTACATCAGTTTCACATCCACTTCAGTTTCAGTCCACTCAGCTAACACTGCCATCAGGCCATGGCTCAGAGTGGCAGATTGCTCCTCTTATGTCATTTTTACTTGAAATGAGGTCAGTCGACCCTCAGAAAGTATTTTCTGTTATCTTTACATAGATGTCTGGCAGCCAGGAATGAGCCAGCACTGGAGCTTTCAATTTCGGCAGCCCTCTTCTGGTTCAGAGAAGGTTCAGTTTGCTCCATATTGGAATGTTGCCAAGACCAAAGCAGGAAGGCATACAGTACCAGTCAAAGGTTTGGACACACCTTCCCTTCACTTGAATGAGAAAGTGTGACCATACTATTGACTTTTACTGTATTTCAGTTTGTTCACTGGTAATATATAAATAACTCTGTAAATCCTTTCCTCACTTTGAGTTTTATATATTATTAAATGTTTTAATAAATTATTCATATTTTATATTATTATTGATATAATAATAATAATAATAATAATGATAATAATAATAATAATAATAATAATAATAATAATAATAATAATAATAATAATAACAATAACAATAATAATAATAACAATAATAATAATAATAATTTGACCATATAGAAAAGGCTGTGGAAATCCAAGCTTCTACCTATGTATGATCTCTCTAATTTCATGTAATTTTCAAACTAATGTCAGGCTGTTGTTTAGATACACAAAAGTAAATATTGCATACTTTATTAGTTACCCTGTGAATTGTTTTGAATGAGAACACATTTTACACAAAAAAACAGTTTTAGGTATTATAAGGAATTATACAGGATCTTTACATTGTAGGTTCTTGTAATATTCTAATTATTCAGATTATAGTTTTTTTTTCTGCTTCAACCTGAATCAACCAACTTTTGTGTTGAATAAATACTTAGATTTAAGCAAAAGCTCCACAAGCACAATATAAGAACACATAACAGTTTCTAAACATAAGATTTTCCCTCTAACCTGCAGGGTTTGTGTTTGAGTTACATCACTGTTGGTAGTGCTAATGTAACTTTAAATGTCATTGAAATGTTTGTTCTTATTTACATGACCCTTGAAATACTGCATAGAAATGTTCACTTCACCCCTGACAACATATTCAATAACAGTTCAAATCTAAATGACCCAGTTCCATGTTTTGAGAGACTAAAGGTTAAGTTTAATGAGTTTTTATCATAGGCTGTAGTTTTGACTTGTATTTTCAGCTTCTTCCTCACTCTATTTCTGGCTGTCTAGACAAACGAGATAGCTTTTCATCAGTGACAGCAGCAAGCTAATTGAACAAGCTTGCACACTGCAAACAGTCTTATGACCAATATAGCATCATACAAGAACATTACTGCTGCCAGCGGTGTCAAAGTGATTTTATTTTTTTCCAGGATATAATTAATTATACTAATAAAGCAAGGGAATTGCAGTAGAGCAGAGTCAGCTCAGTGGATGAGAAGAACTGTGGATAAGGTCCAGTTGGCCCATTTGACATGTCTGGCTTTATCTCATATTAATCAATTGTGATGATGAGTATACTGATCAATTATAAGGATGTTGTTTGAACTGAGGACAAAATCTGATTGTTAATCATAGATTTACTCCTGCCTTGGAGCGCCTGGTGATTCAGTGGTCAGAGCGCATGCCACATAATTGCAGCACTCCTGGTTTGAATCTGGCCGGGATACCAACCCCCCCCCTCCCCCCCTTTTTTCCTATTGGCCTCTCTGCTAGTTACTGTATAAATAAAGGCACAAAAAAGCCCAAAATAAATCTTTACTCCTCCCTTGATAATTTTTCGTTTATAATGGAGGGTACTCTCAGTCTTCACTCAAAATGTCCAGTGTTACTACTGCTATTTCTCACGTTGTACTTTCTTATGCACAAATGTATGTAATGATTTGTAATTTGTGACTATTTAAATGCTTTTTATACATTATTTATTCAAACATCTTTCTTATTTTACAGCATCAGCGGCTCAAAAGTACGAGTTGGGTGGAGAATGAAATAGCAGTTCTTGTACACAGAAGGCAACATAATAATATCTATATAAATGCATTAAAAATCAAACAACAATATCAACAAGGTTCACACGTTTAAACCTGTCAATCTACCATTTCAGGTTTTGATCACAGATTTTCTTTTATAAATCCTTCTGTTTTACAAACCGAGTATTGTATAACTGAGTGCCTCCTACATCTCCTCCCTGTGCTTCCCAGGAGACTCTGCTGATAAGCCTCCAAAACCCACCTGCAGGCTTTAATTCCTATTCCCATGAGCTTCCTAAAAAAAATCTAGTCAGTGGGAACCACTTATAGTGATCATATATGTCTGGATCAAATTGATATAAGCTGATAATTATCATAACCAATTCTGTTACATGAATATAAAGTGATGAAACAGCTTAGCTATTTACTGAATTTTCTTGACTGTTCCAAAATACTGTAGCCTACAGCTGTCTCAAACATTTGTTGTTTCGCTGCTGCATCTCATTGGCTTGTATTTGGCAGTTTGACATAAGCTTTGAGGAGACTACATTTTTCATCAAGAGAAAATGCCTTTCTTTTTCTTGACTTCAGTGTCAATGTAGTACCAGCCTCAGGTAACCAGCCAGAAGCAGATGGGTTACCACAAGGCAATAATGGTGCCGCAGCTGCCAACTACATACTATGCAAGTTTTAAAAAAAAAATACCGTAGCTTTAATTTTCTTTCCATATGTTGTCATGTATGAAACAACCTGAATGAACCCTGTTAGCGAATTATGATAAGCAAATGATTTAAGCAGCATTTGTATCAGAATGATTCTGCTCAATATATATTAACATGTACCGTCTATACTAACATAGGCATACATTTCCCAAAAAGCAGCCAGAGCCAGCTAAACATACTGATTCAATTCATATTCTGGTGGTGCAGATGTTTAAAACTTTCGAAAGCTGAGGAGGGACTATTACTTTTCTTCATTTAGCAAAAGAGATGGTGGATGCCAGAGGAGAGAAAAAGTAAATAGAGTGCTTTTAGTAGCAGCAAATACAAAGCCAGAAGGTCAATGCAATGTATTGCTCACCATGTCGAGGTAAGACTGAATAGTTTCAGAGATGTTCCTGGAAATTATCTAAATACAAAGGTTGCATTTTTTGTAAAGTATGTTGCACCCCTCTTTCTCAGTGAGAATATGTACTTCTCACATATTTGTGGATGTATTAACTTTTTTAACAAGTTGTCTGGTTGAGATACAAACTTACTTAATGTGTGTCAGTCTTTCTCTGTCTGGCTCACTATGTTCTTTCTACAGCGACATTCCATTTATCTGAAGAACTGTACAGCAGACTTTTTGCTCAGATACACCAAGGTTCCATTTTCTGTCTTAACTCTTTTTTTTATAGGATCGTGAGGACTCCTTTGGCAGTATTGAGTTTTAGGCCTTAGGCTCGAAAGGTATCACTCTTAGACGGCTCGGCTTTGACTTGACCACGCACTGCTCTCTGGTTTGAATTAGTTGATGCTCTTCAGGTCTGACACTGTCCCCTCTTACTGTAGATATTGGATTCTCTCCCTCAAACTCCACATCTCACATCTGAAATATAACAGTAAATTGCCTTGGGGCAGAACTGGTGCATACATGTTTTGTTTGTGTAATAGAATGCTCACCATGATGTTGCTCACCATGTCAATGTGCAAATAAAGCCAGGATCTTGGCCCACACAGAAATCCAATCAATAATGCTGTATTTTATCATGATCCAATTTGCCTGCTGCACTTACTGTACCTAACATTAAATACAACAGCTTTTTAGTTTACTGGCTCTTGCTTCACTTCTTGGGTTTTTCTGTGTGGGTTAAATAAGGAATGCAGCCTTGAGTTACTTCCAGTGACATAACTCCATCCTCCTCACAGGCCTATAGAGCTGCTTGTCAGCAAGGCTGCAAAACAAACTAATTTCTGAAAGGTCAGAGAAGTAACAAATGTTCAGAAAGGTAGCAAGGCGAAGGCATCCATGACTTAATGCTTAAAACCTCAGAAAACTTTACTTCAAAGTTTTATGAAAAAAAAACAAGGGTTCATATTTTTTTTACTGACCTGTGTGACCAAAATGAGGAAAAATACACACGTATATGGCATCATATATTTGGCATTATGGAGGTTTTTCTCTTCTTAATACAGTAGATGTCTGCAGAGTGTAATTGATTTTCTTCATATTTTTCATTTCCCTCACATATGCAATATGGGAGGATGTTTTGACCTATTGTGTTTTTAATGTTGTCATCCACAGTCTGCTTTCTCACACTTATTATTTTTTCTTGCTGGTTCTGCTATTGATGTTATTTGAGCTGAAAATGTTTCCACAACACATTCACCTAACCTTTGTCATTTACTCAGCTTCAATCCAGCTGCACCCACTGATGCAACAATGTACAACACATCTGCTAGCCACTCAGTGAGTTTCTGCAGCTCTTTGGTATGTACTGTAAACTTGAGTGGGATCTGATCATTTAAAGTTTCTAAAAGAGTTGAAAAAGACAATTACTTCAATGGTTCATACAGTATAAGCATGAGTGAAAAAAAGATAACTGTACAGTAAGTTTCTCACCATCTGTCTGTATATCTGTGAATACAGTCTGCAGCCTTAGTAAGCCAGCAACAGTAGAGCAAAGCAACAATAACAAATTATCTGTTGAATAATAATTTAATGTTGAATTTAAATTTAAAAATCATCTAACTTTTGTGTAAGGAAATGGAATGATCCAAGCAGCTTGGTTGGCATTCGAGTAGCATGGTGCGCTATACTCCCTGGAGAATGTCGTAGTCATGTTTAGGCTATAAGCGCTAATGCAATCCTTATTTTTCCTCTTTTTCAACAAGGTTAGATAATATTTCCAAGTCATCCATTCCTTTGTAATATTCAACACACATTGTGGAATAATGTAGAGTGCTCAAATCATAGATGTTAGTTAACTAGTAATGTTAGCTTCCAATGGCTATCAATGCTAGCCCTACAAACTGGTAACTGTTTGTAAGGCTGTTGAAATTCTGTTTAATATCACCAACTATTTTAGTGCCCACACACATAGCACCAATCAAATTACCAATAGTGACAGTGTCAGTCAGAAGCTAAAATGTGTACTTCTTGGAGATAATTAATGTAGTGGGCGCTATCATCGCAGAACAATAAATACAAGTTACATTTCTTCTTTTTCGTTTTTATAGCCTTGACAAAAAAAAAGTACAAAAGGTAAAACAAACACCAAGTACTGATCTCTGTTACATACATTTTAAGTTTAGCTTGTCTTTATTCATCGCTACAGTATTTAATTTGTGTAGCAATATGTTTCAGGTTTAAGTTTTTTTTTTCCTTTTACTGAACACAGAATATTTAAAACTAGATTTGAATAACTAAATACCTATTTTGTGTTGTTTACCTCAGAAGTCCTTATCATCCATCAATGACATTTAAATTAATTCTCATTTGAATATGCGCATTTCCATCTCTTTTCAGTCCACATTTTTTTTTCTCTCCCGCCTCATTTCACCCTCTTCTGCCTCACTATCAAAAAGGTTTATCACTTCATTGCACCCCAACTGTTCTCCGTGTGGGATTTCGAGATAATTAGGATTTTTAACATTTAGGGTAAATCAATATTAATCTTAGAGAGCCCTTTATGAAGCAGCAAGCAAATAAGAAACTTTTGGGGCATGGTGACACACCATCCTGACACATGAATTGGATTGATGTGTTGGATAAATGATACACTTACAGCATCAAAGGTTAATTAAACAGGAGTTAATTAAACAAGTGCTTTCTCGGGTGAAAATTACTCCTTGTAGATTAAGTAGTTTAAGGCACCTGAAAGGTATTTTACTGCCTCCACATCAGTTTCCTTCCAATCCATAGACTTGTAATTATTATCACAGATGGAGGTGTTCTTCAATCACCTAATTCTGCACCCTGATTACGCTTGACATTTTACTCCTGAGTGTCAAAAATGTTCTCCATATGTGTAAATCAGCTCCAAATTTCCTCATTATGCAAATAAGGTTGCTAATGTTTCAGAGCCTCTAGGACAAACATTTGAAGCATATGACTCATCTCAGTGCAATGGTACATTCATGATTATTTCAGATTAAAAAGGAGTGTTGTAACAAGAGGCAATGTGTATTGTGTATGCAGTAAATAATATATTGGAAGGTATTAGTGAGCTTTATAGAGCAACGGTTACATGCTGCTCAAATCACTGTTGAAAAAAATCAACCCTGGGCTGACAGAGTGTTGACAGAAAAAAATGTTGTCATATCTTGTGAACACAGGGGGGCAGTATGGAATCATAATCCCTGAACGACAACACATCAATGAGTGGAGTTCAGGCTTTTAAAACAGAATATATGCGAGTCCTGAATGCTTGATATCTGATCTTAAACGTTTTATCTTTATTGCAATAGTTTCTATTGTGGCATTTTCACTTGATACCTGATGTCATTTTGAGCTGTTTTAACGGTCTGCATTTTGCTACAAGCATCAAGGTCATTTACAAAGAAGGAGAGACAGATGGGAAGACAGAACAAAAAGAAGGAAACAAATAATTAAATGAAAAACCCCTTATTAATACTCATCAGTATCTTCCATTACAAATCTTCATAGGATTGGATTTTGCTTTTGTGCCTAATTAGTAACTTTCTGCTCACATAATGTTGTCAAAGAGCTTGTTTTGTAATGTGAATGGTTTACATCTCACTGACCAAGAGACACTTAGAGGGAATGTTCAGCTCATTAGAGAAATGACTCATTGTTTTCTGTCCTATCGCCATTCCTTCCTTGACTACAGGCTTGGTCACAACCCCTGGGCTGAACCCCTTCCTTCCACGCTTTTGTGAATAACTCAATAACTCCCATCCATGGCTCAATTAAGGCATTATTACACCCTCCGCTGGACCTCGTGCTCCGGGGTGAATTGTGAGGGCAGAAGGGGCCTGGCCCGACCCCCATTTCCATTCCGACCCACTGTGAAGCCTTGGATACTCTTATCCCTGACCCATTTTACACTCCCCCTGTGCCCTGCTTCTACACAAACACACAAAAAATGGTCTCTCTGACACTCTTACACACACACACACACACTTACGCCCCCTCCGCTGTCTCCATCGAGCAAGCACAAACATGGCATCGTGAGTCACATCGTTGCCAGCAGCTGTGCAACGGGCGCTATGTGGGGCACTCATTTGGCCAAGCAGTGGGTGGGGGCGGGGTGAGCATCGTTTGGGTTTGAAGGGTGGTGTGTGGGCACCTCTGTTCTGTTTCTTTTTCTTACCCTTCTCCTCTTGTAGATTTGCATGAAGGTAGCCATCTGCCTACTGCCAGTCATCTCAGGCTGCGAGACAGTCTGTGACACTTTGCACTTTGAGCTTGTCCGTCACCCACCCACCTCTTCCCCTACATGGAATTAAATCAAGCTGGGCTCCACTGCTGACCGTCTTTCACTTTTTCTCTTTTCCATCACCTCTAAGTTACAATTTTCTGCATTGTTATATAGTTTTGTGGATACCTTACTTATTGTCTGCTGTATAACGATATTGTTTGGCTGTTTGATGTTTTTCTTCTCATACATTTATTTGTTTCATTGCACTTCATCTTCCAAGGCATTTTGAATGTGTGTTTGTTATGAAATGTGTGTGAATTGTTAGCTCAGAAAACAAATTACTCCAAAATAGTTTATCTATATAATAAACCAAGGCAGTAGAGTCAATATTTGTGCAAACGCATCCCTCACAAACTGATGAACAGGTGAACAAAATCTTATACCTTTACCCTTTATCATTGTATTTGTGTGGATTAACTGAAATAAAGATCATCACTGCCTTCCATCAACCTGCAGTAAACAATGTTTCACCATGATGTGATGTGATTTGCAGGAATTAGCTAGATAAGCTTGAGTTTCAAACACAGAAGTCTCAAGCTGCCAGAACAACTGCTCCTGTTATTCTCCCACAAACTCTGTCTGTGTCCGCTGTCCATATTCATATGTGCTAACATTTTCTTGAACGCTTCCAACTCAAAGAGACGAGTCTAACAAATGGATTTGCAATAGAAGAGAGGCTTGCACTCCAAATGTCACGTCTGCAGGCTGTTCCATTTGTTTTGAATGCACTCCAAATGAAAAGCAATTTAAGAGTCCCGACCATTAAAAATAGCCCTCACCACTGAAGTGCAAACCAGACCTTAACTAGGAAAATGATGATTGTTCTGTGCGCATGCTCTTTCTGCTTTACAATTGTCCGAGACTCTTTTCTTATGCTACCCTTGGACAATTTATATACTTCAGCCAGTCTGCATTTAGAAAATGTCAACATGGCAGGGATTGAATTAAAGCAGGCCTCTGTAAAGAAGACACATTTATCACATCATTACTGCCAGATGATTAACTGGTTGACATTTCTTCCGACTAAACTGGCACAATAGGACCAGATCCAAGCGATTCTCTGTCAACAAGCCCTGTCAAACACACAGTACATGATGGAGAATATAATTAAGTCAAATATCTGTCATGCATCTTTTTCTTTTTTCCCACCAGAAAGAACTCTAAAACACTTTATGTTGACTTTGTTTGACTTTGTTTGTGTCCAAATGTCAAGGACACAATGCAATTACGTTGCAGAAAATGTCCTTTCAATCAGTTTGACCATAAATCAAAAAGTAAGCGCTCCCTCACACACACACACACACATACACGCACGCACACACACACACATGTCTGTGTGTACTGAGGCATGTTCAATACTATGTGCCTGCAGTCCCATGCTCCACCTGTGATAATACTCTACAAATACAGCCAGAATAATTAACAGTCTAATATGGAAAGCTAATGTTTGATCAATCCAAATTGCCCATAGTGTGAGTCCAGTCAACAGAGCTGAAACAAACAAGAGCAAACCTTAACACAAGGAAAGGTCATAGGATCAATAATTCATTTAAGATGCTCCCTGGGATTGACTCTGCAGTCGCTTTGTAATCTGGAGGGGAGATTTATTTATCTTAACCAACTTTAAATCCACATTCCTACGGTCGAAAAAAAAACATTGCGCCACCTCAGTCGATTTTCAGTGCCCTCGCAAGGCCACAAGATTTTCTGTTTTATTTACCCCCCAGGAGCCAGCAAGGTGCAGCATTTTAATGGCGCTTCAACTGTGGACTAAGCATCTATTAAGGAAACTGTGTAGAGGTAAAAGAAAAAAAAAGAAAAGAAAAAGAAAATGCAAGGATAAGGACAAATCCAAGGATAGAAACATATTGACAATGGGGAATCACAACAGTGTTGTACATCTGTTTGTGAAAACATGTAACAGGATTTTACCCTGATGCTTTTTTTGCTATGTGAAAACACAGAAATATGTATTTAAAAAAAAATCTATCATATGATTAGGTCTTTCTGTTAAGAGTGTTTTAAAGGTGCTGATTTAGTAAATGACACTTTTTCCACTCTTGTCGTGATTTATGTGCGTATTAATAATAATAATAATAATAATAATAATAATAGGTGTGATTTATATAGTGCCTTTCACAAACCCAAGGACGCTTTACAATGGATAAAACAAACAAAAAATTTAAACAAAAAAAATCAAGACTGCAAAAGAAGAGGAAGAGAAGTCTTCAATGAAGAGAAAGGTTTTTAACTTTATAATTACATTTCTCCGGAAAGAACATCCTTTTGCAATGTTTTCAAATATCTATCATATAGTTAGCAGAGCATTACCACAAGTGTAGCACTCACAGGAAAGGGTGTGATTCACAGTCAGAACCATCTCTTCTGATTTAAATAATGCAGCCGTGCTGAGTGGAGGCTTCCAGAGGCTATGTCAGCTCAAATGCAACAAACCTGCCTGGTCTGAAAGATTTAACGAGTCACCAGTCAAAGCCATGTCCAGGTGTAATGTTGTTACTAGGTTATATGAAATGCAATACCTTGAAATAAAGATGCTCACACCAAATTCTGAGTGCTTTCATTACACTTTCACCTCAACTTACAGTGCCGTGCAGTTAACAGATGAAATTTCTTCTTTAAAGATCCTCTCACGACTTCATGCTTTTAGTAACAGACAGATGCTGGTTGAATGAGTTTTCTACTGAAACAGCTGTCCTTAATAAAAAAATGACTATAAAGTAGGCATTTCATGGGCTATTGCATCAAGGAAGCAGCATTGTGGAGTTTTGCTTCAACATGTCACTCAACACTATTTCAATTAGCCATTAGACCATATGGTTTACGGTTTAGATACTATATACAAATTTAACTGACAATCCAATCAGATTGTCAAAGTACAGAGTAAACAGTCTGAATGTAAAAGTTGGCAAACACGCAACATGACTGCTTGCAGTATAAAGACATCAACATTTGTGAATTTTAAAACCTCACACGTGTTGTTCATCCTGTTCAGTTTTTCTTCCACATCATGTAAATACCTGCCTGTAGATCATTTAGTAATGGAGTGCGTCGGCGCTTCAAACGCTTAGCCTGCCATTCGCTCTAAATTTGTGCCTTTGTTAAATTGGATTCTAAACACAAATTATCTGCCAAGGTAATTCATGACAGAGTAGCCTGCCATAACTGCTCATTTGAAAGGATGCAGAGTCATTTATGAGTCATTTTAGAACAATACTGTATCTCTAAGAGGTAAGGCCCATAGGGGGTTGGGCATGCTTTCTACCTTGTCAGGAGAGGCAGAAGTGAATGACTAGTGCCTTCCAATAACAGGTTCCAAGGAGAGCGTTTAAAGCAATACTGTAGGCAAATGTCTGGCCTAGATCTGTTTAGTAATGAGTTGGATCTCCATGATTAGTCAAATCCATCACAAATGGCGCTATTTGTATAATGTTTGCAAAACACCAGCATTTTTTTTTAATCAGCAAGGAAAGCCTTTCCAGGGAAATCATGTTGTTGGCAGATGGATTCTCAGTATCAAGAACAGAATGGTTATGCTTTGAGATAACCTTATGTAGGCACAGCGAGTCCTTTGTCTGTCTGGGTACTTGTTTGATGTGCAGCAGTGAAATACTTACTTTTTCTCCTCTAAGCCATACAGCGTTCACAAATCACAAAATTGTTTCTGATGCAGGGGCTTCAAGAATGGTGCTGTTCAATGCAGGCTGCAAGTGGACTAATCCAGATAAAGAGTAATTGCCCTTGCATTGTATTGACTCTATGCATGAGGGAATTCAAATCACTTTTAAGTTTCGGCTCTTTAGGATCGGAGCCAGTACTTGAGACAACGTAAGGTGTTTATGCGAGTTCATTTCATTTGGACTAAGACTGCAATGGTCCTATTAATAGATTAAAGGCCTGCATGTAAATGCAATGGTGTGAATCTGCTGACTGCCAAGGAAAATATCAGGGGGATAGTGAATAAACAGTAGTCTACCCACTCTTAACAAATACTGATAAAGTACACTTGAGCCAGGCACGGACTGCTCTTCAACTGCTCAGAGTAGCTGATCAGTGGTCGACTGTACAAGACCGAAGTAGCGATGGGTGAATCATGCATGTGACTGTTTGATTGTTGCTATTTCTGTTGAAGTACACATGGGTGCTGTTGCTGTAAATAGGATTGTAATGTTTATTCTACATCCCCCGTTTTTTTTAGCATCCTTCTTCCTCATTGTCTCTTTTGCATGTGTTATAGTAAGTGTGAATCACAAATCATTGTATAGAAAATCATTTAGTTTCAGTTCAGATCCAAACCATTTATACTGTATGCCACCACCATAACATCAGCACAATACTTTTCCTTCAAATTCAATTGGTCAGTGTTGCCACAAGGGCCAGTTGTTGTTATGTTGCTGGCCAACACTTACATCAAGGAGACACAACAAAAGCAAAAAGCATCAGAAAAGTAAAAGCAAAGGGAACAAAATAATCAGATGAGCATATATGGATAAGAGAAATGTTAAAAAGAAAAGGATGTAGTAAATGTGCAGATACAGCAAGTTCTGAATTGAGAAAACAGACTATAGCAGGCTCATTATTGTTATCAGGTTCTAGGTCTATTAGTTTTTGCCTTGCTGTTATTGTCATGTTTATAGATATGATGAATGCAGTGTTTGAAATCACTTATTTTTTGCCCTTATTTCCACCCCTTAAGGGTTTGTAGACTGTTTCACTTGGGCTATTAATGATTTATACTTTTTCCCCCCTTGAACATTGTATATTTTGTTGTAATATTAATGAGAATTTCCTTTTAAGTTTTAATTGTTGAGCAGTGTGTACAGCCATCTTTACATAGATTGTATAAAAGGAGCACTGTTGTTAAAGAGGAGAGTTATTTGTATAACTAATACAAGATTTCCAATATACAAAACTACAGCATCTCTGTTCCAGTAAAATCCCTGTTCAGAACAGATTGTGAAGGCTTATAGTGAATGAATACTGTCTTTAATCCTGACACAAAACAGAAAACAAAACCACATCCAACTGAGCAAATGATACGTTCATGCAGTAGTAAAAGCATCCCATGTGAATCTCATCTTCCAATCTCATTCATCCTCACTGACAGACAGTAGTGCAAGATAAACACAAACTCAAACAGTATTTTTATTCTCCAAATATACAGAGCAAAAGCATCATAGATTCACAGACCAGTACAGTTAAAATACAACCTTTTTTCTCTTTTTTTTTTCTTAGATACAGAGGTCCACTCTCTGAAAATAGTGGTTTACCCAGAAGAATTTACATGTTGTTTTTTCATTACGCTTATGGTTTACTATTTATACAAACTCTCGAAATGACAATCTAAGTTAAGTACTTTTTCAGACCTGGGTCATGTAGTATTTGCAAATGTATTTGCGTTATTTGCAGTGCAGAGTAATTCAACCAATCACAGAGAAGTGCACTCATTTGACTTTCAAATGCTTTTCTGTGATTCTTTCAATCTTCTGTGACTTCTCTTATTGTATACCACAAACCAAACCACAATGATTCCCGGTGAGTCCAACAGGCAGAAGCAACTTTTGTGGATTATTTGCAAATACTGTACAATTTAGTCCAGGCCCTTTACCTTATAGTCGTATGTTATTAAAGTACTAATAAGGTATGGATTGGTAGAAAAGAAAAGAGAGTGAGAGAGAAACAGAGAAACTGAGTGACAGAAAGCATTTACACAGTAAAGAAAAGGTTGTTATGATCAATTCAGTGTTTTAAATGGCACCTTCTCTAATGTGTTCCATTTTGGACAGCAACAGCTTGCATACAATGACAGACTTCAAATAGCCTCATGTAAATCACCCTTTGCAGGCATAGGCGTGTTATTGACCGTGCTCATGTTTGCCAATTTTTTATCCATTTTTCCCCAGTGTATTCCGACGAAGAAAAAAGTTTATTCCAGTAAACAAATATAGTATAGCCAGTGGGCAGAGAAGCCATTACAAGCACCTACCAACCAGTCTTCTCTTCACACTACCTGTAACCTTGCTGCCTCTCTCTAGAAATGTCCTTATCCTGTATACTACAGGCTAGTTTTCATCTCTGAATAATAGACTACCTTGCATCCTCTCCTCTAAAGGGGTTGCTCTGTTGTATCAGCAAAGGGCAGCAACCCCTTGTAATTGTTCCGGGTCTTTGTGTTTATTCATCTGTTATGCCCTGGCATCTGTGCAGTGCCTGTAGCCAGGCAAACAGGCACCGCCAGCACCAGCCGGAGAGACGTCCACAGGTGAGTAGGGCAGACTTTGACCCTCATGGGCTTTGATTCCCAAAGACTGACATGGCATTCGCATCGTGTGGTACTCTCATGCCCACTATAACTGCTGCCATGGGGGATGGGACAGAAGGCTAGCCTATCAAATATTTATCTGTTTGCTGTGCAGTGAGCAGACTCTCTGGACTGGGAAAATGCATTATGTTTGGATCATTGTGGGAGCTGCATCAGATAACGAAAACTGGATCCTTAGAATGGGAAACCAAATTAGTTTTGTTTTTAGGGCGAGACAAGCTGAATGTCTGCTTTATGATATGTTTTCAATGGTAAACCTATTTGATGTATAAGTAAAATGAGGCAAAAATAAGATCATCCTGTCTACTACTGATATCAAGGTTAGAAATGTATTTGATACTGCACTTTAAATGCTTGGAAAATAAATAAAAAATGGCACAGACATAGCTGACAGTCATCATGGTGCCAGATGTTATATATTGCCGGGCATGTGGGCATCTCTCAGACAGGCTGAAGATATAATAACCTCTTACAGCATCTCACTTCAAAGCTGTCCCAGCTAAGCTCAGCTTCTCATCCTATAGCCTCCTGTGTGCTTGGTGTACAGAGTGTGAGTTTTCCCTGTGAGATCTGCAAAGAGAAGAGGAACTGCTTGCATAAGCCTTTCATGTAATTTGCGAGAAACAAGTAAGGTTGATGAAATTTTTGGAAGGGA
The DNA here is from genome assembly GCF_027409825.1 of Scomber japonicus. NCBI lineage: Eukaryota > Metazoa > Chordata > Actinopteri > Scombriformes > Scombridae > Scomber > Scomber japonicus. Next base: position 15,241,990 of record NC_070583.1, read on the forward strand.
AACAAAGAGAAAATGATTGTCTGTCTGTACAGTTTTGATGCCACATGGATTTGTTGAGCTCTAATATAGTGAAATATGACTGAGAGAGAAAGAGAAGCCAGGAAAAATTATATACAGAGAAAGACAGCATTAGAGATTTATATACAGTCTGCTAAGTGCCAAGCTGGATTATCAGCGTTGAAACAGAGCTTTTTGTCTTAAGCTGTACAATGGGCGCCAATCCATTTGTAAAATTAGAGTCCAAACCACTGGCACTCAAGTGGAAAACCCTATTCAAATGCCTTGAATATAATCATATGTAAAGTGCTTACAACAACAACTTGCTTTTGTTGAAAATGCCGTGCTTGGTTTTTCATGGGTTGACAGGCAGATTTCAGTTTCAGACTCACTCCCGACTGACTGCTGCGGAACGGAAAATACTGAGAAACTACCTAATTAGATAAGACATATTGTAAGTTGTTATACTTTACACTATGTTTTTTTTGTTTGATTTGACAAAACACACGTGACATTGATGTTGTTATTTCCAGTACTGTTTTACAGCAGTCTGCCATTAAGTTCCAGGAACCACTCTTTACCCTTCAGGTCGTGGCTCAAATAGATTCTGTAAAGTATGGCTGCAGACCTTGACTGCCCACAGACATATGAAGCTTTTGATGGCTGAAATCAAATGCAATGAAATGTATTATGTAACTGCAGGCTGGATTGCAGCCATCACAGAATGTTAAAAGGGATTCTCTTCAAGCAAAGCCTGCTTTAACTGTTTAGGAAACAATAATAGGCTATGATCACAAACTTTGTACGGTTAACATCTTATTTAGTGTGATGAGTGGTATCATCCAGGTTGAAATATGATATTTTCCCACTTTCTTTACAGAATCTGCACTATGCACAAGTCTGCAATGGGACTCTCAGTGTTCTGTGCTGCAAAAAAGCAAAACTCCCCAGTCATTACTTTGTGTTCTGCCATAAAACATGCACAGTGCATGACTATGACACTGTTGACAACAACCTCATTTTGAAACTTTTAGAAAAGTGTGTGTGTAAGTGTGAGTTAAATCACTACTCTCTGCCTCTACTCTCAACTAAAACAAGTACAGTGTCAGTGGAGAAATAATAAACCCAATTTCATATATGTCACACACAGTGCAAAACAGAAAAAAAGACTTTGCCATGATCAGCTCCACCGTAGCCAAAAAAACAGCATACAGAAAAAAATAAAAAAATACATTTCCTAAATGTGTTTCTCATGTCCCTTGATGACCAGCACAATCACATGTAGGTATACAGCCAGGGTGAACTGAGCTCCAGTGTCAAAAGCTCTACTAAAGTATAATGATTACATTTCCTTCAACAGGTACCCTCAAGTATATGACTGATGATATGTGGCATTAGCAGGACAAACTCACAAGTGCAACATGGGTTGCAGTGTGTGGGCTTTCCTGCTGCGTGCCCTGGAGCTGGATTTGTTGTGGTTACACCACAGAGGATGCAGCTCCCCATCAACAGAAGAGTTGATAGTGTATGTCTATCTTGGTTAGTCAAAGTTTGTATTGACACAGTTCAAACAGACCCTCAAGGCAAAGTAGATAGGGTTCTGAAGGGCAAGAAGATGCGCTCATGTCTCATTAAGAGTCCTCCATGAGTGAAATCAGTCAGAAATTAGATATTAGAAAAAGAATTATAGTCACATATGTACACTGATATTATTTTATCGCAGAGTGTCAAAGCAAAGTAATGACTCAGGGATTTAAAATGAGATCTCAGCCCCTCTTTATCTGCTCAGCTCTGTGGCCTAGATATCGCTGTGGAGGGAAAAAAGCAGTTCTTTTTAAACGTTTGAGACATCTGTGGGCACATGGAGAAATGTTTATTCCACCTACACATGAGACGAGTTTCAATGGGCCAAGCTTAACATACAGAGTGCAAAGAGAGGTGTGGGGGGGGCAGGGGGAATTATCGTTTTAACAACTAAAACCATGTGCACATTCAATTTTTGTGCTTCAAACTACGAGAGAGCAGCAGGACATTGGCTCACACTCATTATCGTGCTGTTCGAGTCTTTCAGCACTCATAACAACAATCACACTTTTTCTGAATGACAATCTTCAAAAGGCAAAAAATGGTCTTTGCCAGGGGAGCTGATTGTCACACATAGCCTTGAGATATTCCTGCCCTTTGTTCCACGAACAATCCCACTGCAAGAATTTAATGTTCATATTCCAAAGTTGGGTTGTCTCTGTGTTGGCAAATAACCTCTCTGTGGCACAATTCTGATTATGGGTTAAAAAAGGAGGTGATGAGTTATAAGCATGAGGGAAATATAAGGCTTCTAGATCCACTTTTTGGGACATTGAGAAGTCTGCACAAGTCACACATTTTATTAAAGCCAAACAGCCCCCGCATCTCCAGGTATCCAGAGGACATATACAGTAACATTGTTACTTTAGGAGCTCCTGGGAGCTGATTCTATCACAGTTTAACAATCCTGGCTGGTTTTTACACCCTGTTTACACAGCCTCCTTCCCTAGTGGTCAGACGTGGGTCTGCATGCGCTTCTGGAGGGGCCGAGTGAGGTCTGAGTTCTGAGAGGAGGACTGGGAGTAGTGGGACGAGGAGGAGGCTGATGCCTTGCTGTCTTTGTCGAACTGCACATAGCCTTCCGGCTTACTGTAGCTGCTAATGCCGCTGTCACACTGTGTGTCGATAAAAGAGCTGGAGTCGCTTAGCGAGCCACGCTGGAACTCCCGTTCGCATAGCTCAATGGAGCTGCTGCCCATGCCCAGCACAAAGCGTTGGCTGTAGTCATACAGACGATTGGGACCTGCTCCCAGAGTGGAATAGATGTTGGTGAAGGACATGCCTGTTGGTACCCGCTGTTTGCCCAGGGTGCCTGTGTTGGTGGGGTTTCTTACTTCAGTGGATTGATTCCCTGCCATGGTAGGGGTTTGGTGCTCCTTGAAGGTATTAACACTGTAGTAGCCATTTGTGGGGTCCTATTGAAAACACAGGAAATGGAAATACAAATATTTATTTCTTTGCTGTACCAGTAATAGCACATTAAAGGGGGGATGGGGAAACAGAGGGCACAAAGAAAATAAAACCACCCCCTTGTTTATACTTTTACATTTACATGCATTCTTCTCAGAGCTCAACAGGAGCCAAGGTCAAACTGGCAGTAATTACCATTCAAATTGGTGAATAAATAAGGGAAGAGGGTGCAGTGTACATCACGGAAGAAGCGAACAACAGTGGCAATGCTTTGTGCTAGGGTTTAGTCAGCCCCCACGCTAACCTTAAAATCATGTTTCTCGCTAATTAAGCGGGCCTTGATGATTCACATTTTGGCATCCAATGTGTCACTGCAAAGTTCACTCACAAACCAGCTTTAATTGGGCCTAAACAGACTGTAGTATCTGTAATTTCATGTATGCACTGAAATGGCTTCTGAGGCTACAGCTGTGCCACTTGTTTGTCTGCTAGGCTGCAGGCACCGTGCTGTTGCTAAGGGTCCAGATAGGGCATGTCTCCGTGTTTGTGTGAGTGTGTGAGAGTGTGTTTGTATGTATGTGTGTTTTCTGCTCCTCATGTGAATGGGTGCGAATGTCAAGCATAGTGAGCATGGTAGCAAATCCAAAGAAGAATGCACATGATGAGGAAATGAGAGACAGCCTGAGAGGATCCTCGTTATGCTTGTCATTATCAGACAGCAGACAGGGAGATTGTTTGCGTCTGGCCTTTATCTCTTGTTCAGTCCCCTTCTGCTCTCGCCTCATGCATGCTGTCATTAACTAGGATAAAGAAACTAAAAACTAAAAAGGTCTGGCCCCAGAGGAAGCAGGTAAGCAGGCAAACACAATAGAAGCACACATCAGGGAGCCAACGCCAACATTTGTTTGGACCAGAGGAGAAATGATCAGGACCAAATTTATTTCAACAGCACTGATAAGCTCTGGCATGCTGCAGAGTCTAAACGGGCACCACCTATGTATGTCACCTTGCTCATATGGGGTCAGAATGGTGATATAATCTCTGGATAATACAAATTGCAGTGTGACAATTTGTCTTTAGTCTTGCCTACAAGTAAGCAGGTCGGAGGTGGAATAAACACCTTGTGGGATAATCCGCTGTGCTAGATTTACTGATGCATTTATGTGAAAAGCACCAAGAGGATTCTTTTTAAAGAATAGTAAACACTTTTACCCAATTTAAACAACAATAACATATTTATACATACTCAGATTTTTTTTTGGGAACAGGTATAAAAAAAATATTGTAAGTTAGTTTTTTCACACAATTGACTGAGCGCAGTCAATGTATTTCTGTTTAAATGCATTTAACTTTTGCTTTAATGCACAGCATATTAAGTAGTTTTTGTGTGACCCTTACGTCAGTGTAATTGTTAAAGATACCTTGTGGGGTGTTAGACCACTTGTAGTTCTATGGTTCCCTCATTTTGTTTCTTCTTGTATGTCCAGTGCTGTGCAATATTACTACTTCAAGTATATTACTAATTTCAATTTATCCGTGCAACATATATATATACATATATTATATGCATATATATTTTCTTTCACTTTAATCTGTGCAATAACAATATCATATCTGTTATATTACCACTCAATACCAATATTAATGATCATTTGAATTTTTTATTATATATTTCTACTATTATTGTTCTTATTGTTTTTCGTACTTATTTTTTGTTCTTTATTCTTTTCTTATTGATGCTCCTCTATTTTACTGTCCACTTGCTGCTGTAATAATTATATATCTTATCTTATCTTATAGGCACATGAGGCTTCACATGCGTGGGCTTGCAGGTGGTGCAATGCATATGCCTGCCAATTGCTTCACACTATGATACTAATCAGGTGGGGGTAATGCACCGACAATATGCAGGCAAAGGCAGGAGAGAAGAAGACTGCCAGCTAGTAAATATAGATGTAAACAGTGCCAGTTTTATATTTAAAAAAAACAAGAAAATGCATTCAACATGCTTGTTAGAGCTCAACAATACACACAATGTGTTTTGGTGAATGTAAACAGAAACATTGTTTTAAAAGAAAACTCCATAAAACAGCTGCTACAGTGATTTGAGATGAAACAACAATCTTTTACACATTATCTATGCCCTTTATAAGAAAATACAGCTGACTAGAGAACTATAAATGTAGAAATTCAGAAATGTTAACACAACTAAAAACAATAGATAATTGATTCATTTGAAATTGTAAAACTGACATTTTAAAGGCCACTTTGCTGGACTGACAACAGTAAGATAATTCTAAGATGAAGGAGAATATGGCCATCCTTTACTAGAGGTTTGCCTATCAGGGAGTGAAAAGGGGCCTCGATACAAGAATCTGCACAGTCTGCCAAATTGCATGTGGATCATTTATTGCAAGAGTTACAAGTGGTGCAGTAAAGTACTTTCATGTGCGACGGGAGAAGTGAAAGCGAAGTCTGTACAGGCTGATCCATTCATGCCTGCTCAATGGCATGTAAATGGGTGAACAGCTATAAATAGCACTGAAGTCAGTTATTATTGCATTCATTAAATCTTGGCTTTACTGAATAAAACACATTTGGTTTGAGCACACTGACATTTTAGCCTCTTTGAAAATGTACAGAACCAAGCTGGACATATATGCTCCATGAGGATTAGGGAGCAGCATAGTTGATATCAAAGGATGTACGTGTATAATAAGTAGATGCCATTAATCAAACCGTGGATGGAGATCATGGGATCAGACTATTTCTTCTATATATACAGTACTGTGCAAAAGTTTTAATGACCATCCATATTTATTTTCCGGTCTCTTTATTAAGATACAAACAGAAAATACAGGAAATATGTACACACAATGTTCAGAAAAAAATGGCTTCCACAGGCAAAAGTCAGAATTTAGGGTGATCTCCCTTGGCACTAAGCACATCTTGAACTCTTTTGGGGAGACTGTCCTCAAGTTTTCTGAAGTAATCTTCTGGTATATAATACCAGGCTTCTTTAAGCTCTTCCCAGAGTTCTTCTTTAGATTTAGACTCTCTTTTATTTATTTCTCTGTCCAGATGACCCCATATTCAGGTCTGGACTCTGTGGAGGCCAGTCCAAGACTGTCAGTTGTCTGTTTTTCTCTCCAAATACGATTTCACTGCATTAGCAGTGTGCTTGGGATCGTTATCATGCTGAAAAAATAAAACCATTCCCAAACAGGCACTTTCAAGAAGGAATTACCTGATGATTTATAAACCTGTCTGTACTTTTCAGCATTCATGATCCCATCAATTTTGACAACATCACCAACACCACTGGCAGAAATGCAGCCCAAACCAGGACACAATTATGATTTTATGTCTGTCAAATTCTGTGATGTTTGGCATTTTAAATGGAATGTTGTGATTGAAAGTTGGTCTTACACATAAAACTTCCAATGACTTCAAAAACAAGCCTATAGAAGCATTTTATTCAGATTTTTTCTGTGTTTTTAATACTGCATGCACATTTCCTGTATTTTCTGGTTGTACTCTAATAAAGATATTGAGAAATAATGATATATGGACATATAATTGTTTCGCACGCTTTGTTCTCTCTCCCATGTTGATAGTGACAATAGTGACATTGCCTGTTTAGTGGTGATTTGATTAAATTGGAGTATTTTAGCTGCATACCGCAGATGGCTGTAAAGATTAGATTATGAACGTTGACACTGTTACCATGAGGATTAATGCTGATACAGTGTTTACAGAATTGTGTCTGGATAACAAATGATATGTTACCAATCAGAGAGTAATAACAACAGTGACAATATTCCAATGTTTTTATACAATTTATTTTGTGAAAAGTGTTCATTATTTTTGATTGAATGTTTAATTTAATTTTTAATGAGTGTTTAATGGTGGTTTAGTGGAGTGAATAAGGAACAGAGAAATTAGTTTACTATTACTTATTATTCAAACATAGCAATCCTGTAGTGAAATTACAACATTACAAATATGAGCCACATGCATTGAAAGCTGAAACAACTTGCAGAATTTTCCAAACTAGCACTGCAATAAATAGACTTGATAGTAGATGTTGTGGGTTTATCCGCAGGTCCCAGTGCTTTTAAGATGTCAGATAACTAATTAATAGGATGAGAATATTGTTGAAAACAGTTTCTTTAAAGGCAAGTTTATTCTAAATTTAAAAATGTCAGAAATGCTGAGAGAGTAAAATCAGGTTAATAAACACCCATCATGTCTCCCAGTCGTACAGTATATGCTGAGTAAAATAGTCCAATCCCATCCATATATGGTATAAATAACTCAGCTTAAGGGCCAACCAGCCTCTGGTTCCTTGAACCACCTTCGATGAGAGACTAATTAATGAAATTAGACCTGTAGGAGTCATTCTGCCTCTGGACCTCTAGGAAAATCCTGTGTATAGCAGGAGAGGGATTTATGTTTTTTCAGCTATTTTGGTTCCCAAGATGAAGACCACCCACTGGCCCGAAGGCATTTCTCTCCCCACAATTTTATTCTTGCTTTCCTGCTTTCACGCCTTGACGCCGCTGTCGCTCATGAGTCGTACCTTAATGTGCTGATACTCCTTCTCCTCTTCTTGTAAAACCTCCAGCTGCTTCAGAACAGATTCCTGCTGGAACTCTCCTCGTTCAACCTGAATAGAAATCAAGCAAAGTACACCAAGAGTCTGTGAAGTATCTGAAACTCTTCATAGTAAAAAAAAGAACATTTTAGATTGAAGCATTTCACTTTTATCACTTGTTCTCCCTTTTTTTAATATCAGTCAGACATGTTTCACCTTCACTCAGTGCTGCCAGGGAGCATTAATAATGTATCCATGAATATCTTTTATTTATCTTGACAAAATGCAGATTCGTAAGGTAGACACGCTCATTTCCTTGCACTAACACCATGTACTGACTGTATTAAGTATTTTGAAAGGCACTGTAATCCAAACCTTTTACTGCAAATAACCCTGCCCTGGAGCAAACTGCATGAAAACCAAAACACTGGTACAGCTCCAAAGAGGAAACTGTTCTTTGAGTGTCTTGAAGGCATGTAGATAGAGAAGTACACCCACTGTAGGATTACCCAGTATGCATCAGTATCTCCATAGTTAAAATGTATTGGGGTCTGTTCTGCTCATAGTGATGGTGGCATCATATTGATAAATATAGGCCCTATGCTTTTACTACAGCCAATATACAATCTACAGTCCTTTACTACCAAGGAATTCCATAGGACAAAGATATGCCAAAAAATAACATGCATTCATAATGTTACAGTCAAGCTGAGAAAGCAATACAAAAATAAAAGACCTAATTTTTGTTGAAATTTTATTTTTGAAAACAGGAAGAAGAAATAGAAAGTAGTATGTTGCGACACTCACACTCACCATCAGTTGTTTCATGGAGGTGTGCTCTTCGTTTTCCCGTGCTGCATTATGGTCTTTGTGTACAATCTCCACCCGGATGTCATTTTTGGCCGACACGACTCCTTTTAGATCTAGCAAAAAAACAGATGACACGTATATCTCAATAAACTGGATAAACACCATTTTGTATTTGTTGACATTACAATTTCCCCTAGTGCAGTATTACAGAATTTGGTTTGTGAGAACTCCCCCATTTCCCGAAAAACAATACAAAGCATTATTAATCATTTTGTTTCCTGCCAACAAAAGATTATCTCTTTCTGCACACATATGCAATCTCACACAGCCTTCCACGGTGGCTCATTCTGTTTGGGAGAATGCTGATGATACTTTTACATAACAAAGTCTTACTTTCTGTTTTAATTTTGCTTGCAAGTTCTCTCTGGTGAGCACAGATGGAGACGGGCAGTGAGGGCATAACCAGGTGCGCTTCCTCTGTAGTATACAGACAATAGACATGCTGAAGGGACCAGTAGCACAGTTTGGTTCTTGGAAAGAGACAGTTGCTGACTGTCTCTAACTTGAGTCACTTGGTACATGGGTGGGAGGCAGTGAATATAGCGCATGATGTAAATAGCCTCCAAAGTGAATGCAGCCAGACTGAGATTGCATGAAATGAGTCCTTATCACAATCTGGCTATCACTGCACCACAAAAAGATGTCCATCTTAACATGTGATCTCATCTTAAGTGTGACACTATGTTCCGGGCAGTTTATCAGATATCTTTGTAGCTGCTGGCAATTGCTCTATCTTCTGTCTCATATTTAAGTCAAAATTTGCAGACAAGCAAAATCATCCTACCATGCAGAGATTTTTTTTTTTTTGTTTGACTGAAAAAGAGATCCACATTGGAATAGATAGACATTTTTTTGCATGACTGGGGACCATACAGTACATTGGCATGCATGCTTCAGTGGATATTACTGGGAAGAGGAGACATACTTCTCTGGGAGCGGGTGCAACAGAATGCTCCAATGGTGCCCATGAGGACGATGAGAGCCACAAAAGCTCCCACAGCAATGCCGATGATCACCGCCACTGGGAGAGATTCTGCAGAGAGCAACAAAGAGACGTGTCCTTCTACAATAAAATACTGCAAACATTTCAAATGTACATTAAATTAAAGATTGGGGACATAACAGAAAAGCACACAACAGCATACTCTCAAAATTTAGAGGCCACCTTTTTCTTTCAGGCATGAACACACAAACACATACGCACCAACTCTCCTCACACCCCCCTCTTTTCTGCCTCTGCAACAATAAGGAACTAAGGGAAGATATGCTACATTTTATCTCCCTCTAAATGACTTTGACATTTTATCAGTGCGGACAAACATTATCCTACTGTCCAATATTGCCTGATTATTCTACTGTTTAATAACTTTTAATTTATACTCATTTAGGCTAATAGAAGCATTTCACTGAGGGTGTAAAAGTGTGTGCATTAGTTTGAGCATAATCATGTTTGTGTGTTTCTGCTCGGATGTTGTAGTGCATGTGTGACTGGGAAGAGACTAAACCTGCAGGCATACATCTATATGCTGCTTCAACATTAAAGGTCCTCATTAAAGCACACTTTAATGAGGACCTGCATTGCCCACATTTATGACCTTCTCGCATTTTAAACTAATGCAAAACAACCAAGTGCTCTTCCTACACCATTAAAGCCTATTTAATGTCTTCATTGATCAATGTCACTTTCACATAAGCAGCTTATAATTTATCATTTGCAATAAGTGGATAGAAAACACAGCTTCCCCAATGGTAGAGGAGAAAGGGTCAACAGATAAAAAGTATTCACTTTTGAATCAATGCAAACTGAGAAGAATGTTTGGAGTTGCTATTTGACATGAATATAGGAGGAGGCAAAGTTTATTTTATATTCAGGAAGCAGTGCTCAGTAAGGGTCACCAGTTCAAATAACCAGGGAGTTGCACTTTATGTTAATCCAGAAAACTAATTTGTAAGGGATTTATCGATGTCATCATCACATTTACTGTACATCAAACATTTAAGGATTAAGGTCATGCAGTGTAACTTTGTATTGCCACTTTGCAATTCCAAATTGGTAAAAAATGTCACTTTTTAAGAATTTATTTCTGATAGAATTTGGGGGGAACCCCCCCAAAACCTCAAATGGTGTTTATCTAAACGTAACAGCTGTATCAAAGTAAAAAACAAACAAACTGTATTATACACTGAAATCTATATGCCCATTGGTTATATACATCCAAGGTTATCATCTATTCAAGATTTGATATTTTAACGTATGTGCTTGATGACCAAATTGCTATCAGATTTCATTCCATGCATACCTAAAGCACATGCAGACACAGAGGCACAGTCACGTGCTTACAGACAGAGGGCTGGCACAAACAGACTGATGCACAAAAAGCACCATAGCTCTGTCACTATCTACTAATATCTGAAAACCACAACCACGTGATTTTAAGAAGAGGAAGGTGGAACCTGTCGAACCTTGGCTCCCACCTTGTTCCTTAAGGCGTATGATCTCAGTATCAGAGCCAAAGCTGTTCCACGCAGTGCAGTTATAAATGGTCTGGAAGTCAGCTGGGACAATGTTACTCATGGTCAGTGTGGAAATCACTCCTTCTTCTGTGGTGACGGTCTCCACAGTGTAACGGCCAGATGTTCCAGACTCCAACACAGTTTCTTTCCATGACCAGGCCTGAGAAGAGACAAGGGGTAAATGTGTTAAAAAATAAAAGTACTCTAAAGTGAAGCTTCATGTCTTCATGTTCGGGTCTCTGTATTGTCAGTATTATCTCATGCTCTACCAGTATGGACACACAAAGACACATGTCTGTCTGTCAATGGGTCTACTCCTTTGGTTCAGACTGAAATATCTCAATTTTCGGGTGGTTTTTAAATACATTTTGAAAAAAACATTCTTCTTCCCTGGTAAAGAGAAGTTTACTGACTTTTAATGATCCTATGACATTTACTCTTGTTCCACTATGAGGTTGACATTTCTGGATTTGAGTGTCTGGCATGAAATTTGGTACAGGCGATCATGTCCCAGTCTAGACACATTTTAATACATAATGATCCCATGGTGATGACTTTAGGTCCAAACTGATGCTAAAGTGTACCTATCAATTCTTAGTCTTGTCATGAGGTAAGAGATGCATGTTATGGGTACAGACATTAAGAAGAAACAAACCGATTTCTTTCCATAACCAGGCAATACAACTTTGGCCCTGATACCAGTCACCATCATATGTCAGTGATTGAACAAGGCACTGTAGCACTCAATTGTTAAAGCTGACTGAGACTCCACACATCTGCACTTCATGCAACTACCTAACTTTGAATACTCCTGTCAGTGGATTCTTGAGTTCATAAGAAGGTGTATAATGGCATGGTGATGACCTGGTCATTAACCCCATTTCACGCAGGTGCTCCTGGATGATTCTTTCATAATGACAAGCAGCTTTATGTTCCTCAAAATACACACTTCCATAGATATACATGATGGCCATGAACAGATGACTCTCATGCCCTATTGTAATAAAAGGGTAGTTCTATTTATTCCTTTTATAAGGTAGTATGAGTTACTGCTAGTGATATCATTGCACAGACATTCGCTCATTTTGTTTGGTGAATAGCTCCATGATTCAGAGGAAAATGAATCAGTGAGAATGCACTTAAGATATTGTATTCTATTGTGGATAGTTTGGATGCTGTGTTATGGTTAAAAAATGCTGTGGTTGACTGGCCCCATTTACTGCTGTTCATCTCTGTTTGACAAGCTGCCAACTCACAGAGATATCTCCGGTATCTGTAGACTGAGCCAATATCAATGGGTATTTGCAAATTGCATGTACTCTAGGCAGATTTCATCTCGCTGCAGAATTACTGTGCTTTTGGATTTGGCTGCTGGGAGACTATGGGCTCGAAATAGGGTCATAAGTACATGCTACTATTTGTAGTGAAGTGTTTCCTGTGAACTAAAGGAAGATGTAGGGCACACGATGCCGTGCATTATTTTAAATACTGTGAATAATCATGGTAGCTAAAGAATAAGATCAAAAATATCCTAAAAAAAATCAACTTTCATAACAATAACACTTGTTATTGTAAGCAGAATTAGGACACACACAGAATTAGGACACACTGTGACAACTGTATCACTTTCAATACAAATATATTAAAACCCTTTGCACATTTTGTATGTATTAAAAATATGTGCTGTTTGTCTTTAACAGTTTGTCTGATGATGTTACATTGATAATTTTTTTGACATAACTGGAAACTCTTTTTGCAAAGTCTGCGTGTGATCAAATGCACACATATAACATTTATGTCAAAATAATTAAGATTTGGTGTCACATTGATAAAAGAGAAATCAAACTGAATATCTTGAGTAAATGTACTCTGAAATAACAGCAAAACCAAATGTCCAAAATCTGAAGGTGCTTGCAAATATTGTGAGGCACAGAAGGTATACAGAAGGGATTTCTGACATGTGATGGACTGATGGGAAATTGCACTAACAAGAGAAACATGGGGAAATAATTGATATTAGCATATTCTGGGCGTACCAGCAAATCACTGCAAAAGTTAAAATCGACTCAATAAAAGATGAATAAAACATTTTTAAAAGCGATCTGTCGACATTAAAATCCCTCCGCTTCCTTAAAAAGAACAGTCTCTGATTGGCTTTTTTGCAGATATAGTCAGTGTTGGCCTCAAAAATCAGTTTATCATCCAAGATGGTGCCCAAGTACTTGTACTGGCTTACAATCTCCACAACTGTACCATTAATGAAAGTGGGTTTTGGGGCAGGTGGGTTCCTCCAAATATCGATCAGCATTTCTTTAGAGTTATACAAATGTCACATTGTTACACATTTTGACTTGGTTTGAGTATTTCACTTAATTACTCAAGGAAATAATCCTGTTTTTGTTAACATCTAGGTTCCAAAATGTCTAAAGTGAAGAGCTTTCTTTGTCCTTACTCTTCCAATATTTTTTGTGGAGTATAACTGTACCAAAGGTCTAAGGACAGACGCTGTTATACAGATTATAAACCACTTGTCACTTTGGGCTCTATACATGAAATTGACTTGACTTGACATAGCTGCATCTTAAATGATGTATGCAAGTCGTTAAATAAAAGGCAGAATAAAAGAAAACTGGACTTTTGTGAAGACTTAATTAAATAGTTTGGAGACCAGGATAAACACTTAGACCCAGCAGCCCTGCCACCACAGGCACACCTCTCAAATCAACCTGATATTAATTATGCTGCTAGTTAATGCTGGACACCAATATAATAAAAACACACATTAGATGACAAAGTATGGCAATTAACCACAGGCAAACACATGCATATGCAAACACACACATGCACACACACACATTGACAAATTAATAATAAGTGCAGTGTGAACTCAGAGAATAGGCTGTTTATATAAGGTCCATAAATCTTAATGGGATCAGTGCTAACAAAGCATACGTGAGCATTAAATGAGAAACTGTGGGTTCCAACTGTAGTCTCAAGCTCACCTTTTCATATGAAAAGAAATGATCAAATAACACTGTAAAATGCTAGTGTGCACTGCTCATGTTTAGATAGGCATTATACTATACACAGATATGGTGGGTCATTATTCTATCTAATTTGCATAACTCCGAAAAAAAGAAACAATTAAAATAAATGATCCAGAAGTACTTACAATGCGGTCTGGAGGAGGTGTACTTCGAATAAAACATTTGATTTGTCCTTTTTCTCCATGTAAAGCTTGCTGAGTCTGTGTGCTGGAGATGGTGGGTGGTCCTGAAGAGAAAAAAGAAAGAAAAGAGAAAAAAAAAATACAATCATAAAAAAGTTTGAAGAGGAGTCACAGAAATTGAAACATGAATAATTAAATTCATTTTTGGTTTGAGGTCATAACAATTCTGCTTAATCGAGTTCTTTAGGTAGATTATATTCTATCGCTCTCCTGTTCCAAGTAGTAACACCCGGAGTGTTCCGTAATTTGTGACTCCTGGGGAAGATTATATTGCAGTGCGATATGAACATGCTTTATCCCTCGGTACAATCTACCCAAGGACACACTAGGACTGAACGAAGGGCAGAAGAGGGGGGCCCAGACCTCATTCTGGATAAAGAAATTGTTGATTTATGGCTGGCTTGATTGCTCCCACTGAGATAAACGTTGGTGGAGAGTGCTACGGCAGTTCTTTGGAGCGTAATCAGGACTACACAGATGGAAAGAGAAAAATGCCATTGTGGGGAGATAACACACTTGTCACAGTGTTTCACCTCAATCAGTTTGCTTGCAGCAGATTTGACCCCAGAGCCCATAGGTCAGCGAATAACTATACATTACAGTACATTCCAGCGCTTAGTATGCAGACAACTCCAAAATAGCATGTACAAAGTAGAACAATTAGTAAGATATTGTATGGCATTTTTTATTACTATGTTCAACATTAGCCTTTTATAACCTTTAAAAGGGGTTTTGTTAAAGTCAAGCTTTTAGTATAAGTTTAAATCAGGGTCTTTATTGAAATTAAAATGATAAAGGGGGCCAATTCAATCAAAAGGAGCTGCAGTTATGGACTTCAAGCCAACATGTGTTAAACCTTGATCAGGCTACAAGATCTTGTCTGACAAGGGCAACTTAGCCTAAACGACTGGTCTGCTTGCCATCTGGTCTGGAGGCTGTTCACGCCAGGTGACAGCACTAATATGAAGACAAGATGTCACACATGACCCAATTTTGTCTTTCAAGTGTTTTTTCCCTTCGGTCCTGAAGAGTTCAAGTAAATAAAATTACATGAAGCAAAGTACAAGGGTATGGTTCACATTGAAAAGCATATTATGTAGATTTTTTCCTAAATAAAAAAATGTATACACTCATACAAAATAGTAATAGTGTATCTACAGAGATCACACCCTCTGCCTGTAACTTCTTATTATTTTGCTGTTCTTATTATTTGTTATTATTTTGGGATGTTGCTACAGTAGGTGTCAGGGTTTGGGTGATACGTGCGTAGATGGGGTGTGAGGTTGAGACTTAATAAAAATGTAGCAACTATGTCACATCATTGTGTTTTTTCTATGTGCTTCAGTGTTTCCCCTGAATTAAAAGCAAATTAAAATTTGGACCTCTTCACATGACAGAATGATTCAGCTGTTCTTTTGGTGAATTTCCCTATTTAGCCTCAAGTATCAAGTCAATTCATATACACTTGAGTGACATACACAGTTTCCTTAAATTCAAAAATTGGGCTTCTACAGACATTCTCTCAGATAAAAAAAAACCCACAAAACACAAACACATGTTTCCATCTTGTCTTTGTGGATAGTCCTTTAGAAAGCTGTTCAAATCAAACATTTCTTGTGCTGGTTAAGGTTAAGAATGTGGGTTTGAGGGGGTGTCAAGTAAGGCAGTTTCTTGATTAGTGAGACAACTCACATCCCCGCCAACTTCCCTCAAACTCCTGCTCTCTGCCATCTCTCTGGCGATACATAATTGCAGTTTATTACCTGTCTCTTATTAAAATGAATTAGCATTTTAATGAGACTTTGCCAGATGGCGTCTTGGTGTGCTACTGGAGGATGCTAGAAGGCTGCTACTGCTGCGGAATGAATGTAGCAAACAATTTAAGAAAAATGTATTGAAAGCTGCTCTCCTTATCTGAACAGTATTAGTGCAGCATATATAGCATAGTTCATATAAGGATATTTATATGTGCACATACTAACTTGTGATTAGGAGATAAAAAAATGTGTATGTGGTTTGTATGAGCGCCATCTGTAAACACACAGCAAGATCAATTGCTTGCAGGCTGCAAAAGCCGGGTGGTAGAGGCTGGGGAGGATCTATTCTATGGATCAGAGCTGCAAATGAGGAATATAATTAGATAGCTTTATCTCACTGGCTCAGCCTGGTTTGAAAGTATGTGTGCGCGTGTGTGCCTGTGAGTGTGAGTACGTGCTTGCTACTCGCACTATCGGAGCACAAACACATTGGTAGCGGGCCGTTGGGTGAGACTTCAACATCAATGTTAACAGCAGGGGAGGTAATCACAATGTTGGGTGCAATGTTTCGTTCATTCATTTGAGGAGGTGTTTAACTATGGAGTGGACACTGCAATCTGATTACGCAATATCGGTGTGTGTCAAAAGGCTAGGGCTTACATTTCCTTCCTAAACTGAGGCATCCGCTTTGAACAAAAGCTTGACATTTCCTCAGTACCTCAACACAGCTCTTTTGATTTGTCTGTTTTCTTTTGTGATAAAAGAGAGAACAAAACTGCAACAGGGCAACTGAAACAGAAGAAAAATGTTAGGGTCACTGGTGGCCATATTCTCCTAAGGGAGAAATCCGCTGTAGGAACATACTGTCAACATACTGTTTATTATGAGAGGCCCCTTGAGAAATAATTCATACTTGGTCTCACACAGCATCATAATATCACATATACGCTACTATACTCATATAAAAACACTACTATACTCTCACACACACTTCTATACTCATACAAAAGCACTACTATACTCTCTCACACACACTACTATACGCTCTCACATCCTTCACTTTTAGCAGCAACAACCACAAACAACAGTGTCTAATTAGCCAGCTGAGGTAGTCATCATGTAGAATACTCTTTAACATCCCGAATGCTCTGACAGCTTCACTGTGTTTGTCTGCTTTGACTCAATACATTTTTACAACAGGGACCAGACTGTAATTTCTCCCCTTCGTTTTTCCTGTATGCAGGGCGATCCATACTGACTTGGCTTCACACTGTGAAATACATTTACAGTAATAACTCAGTGCAGATGGCACAGTCCAGAAAAAACTAAGCCTTCTCTTCTCTTTTCTCTTGCCTCGATTGCCTCGTGCTTTATCCAAATTTCCAACTTTTGAAGGGAGCTGAAAACATGTATTCATTCGGTTCAATCAGTATGTATAGAGAGGAATGTTTACTATGTACATATTAACAGAAAATATAGACATGAGAACAATCTGGTACTGCCTCAAAATCGGTGTACAATCTTGACTCAACACTGAAGAGACTCTTGCTGGCATTATGCATACAACTATCCATTTTAAACAGAAATAATAGTCTTGAAGTGATTAGCCAAAGCAACGTCAACACTTATGTTCTTGTGGAGAACATGCTTCCCAGCAGGAGGGGTAAGAAACATGCCAGGAATAAAGATGAGGTTATATTATGAGCCATCTTAGTTTGGGTTCTAAATGGCCAATTCATGATGCAAATCACAAGAACATGCATTGATATACCATTGACATAAACGGCACAAGAACACTGAAGAAAATATATTGAGATAATTCCCTGGTCATATTAATAGGTTGAAAAGACAAACACCACGGTTGTTAATATGAAATTGTTGTAGTTTGAGTTAGTTTTGAGGTTCAGTCACACTACTGTACTTTGCAGCAACTGACCTCAGTGGTATCGTGGTCCAACAACAATACAAGCCTATTTTAACAAGCCTATTTTCTATCAACCACCCTGGTAGAAAACTTAACCCCACATCTAACTTTTTAAGCATGATGGGCTAATAAGATATTGCAGATAGTTTTCACCCATTAAAAAAAGAAAAACAAAACAAAGAGCTTAGCTATGGACAGTGCATATGACAGGTACACATAATGTGAAAAAGTAAGTTCAAAATCTTCCAGAAAGTCTTGCATATAATATCTTGTTATTCTTAAATTGAGCTGGTCAGATAAAATATGCCAAATCTTAAATGCAGTTTTCTCCTTCATTAATTTGCACTTTTCTTTCTTACACAGTGTCATTGCCAGTTTAAAGAAGGCTGGGATGCTAATTAACTAGACACATAAAGGCTGTCTAGAAAGAGAAATGGCAGAAACAAGATCTATAACAACCCAGTGCTCTGTGGGATATTGGGCGATTCTCAGGCCCTCCCTCTCCCTTACTGTGGTAATGGGCTTTCTCTCCCTAGGCTACCCGAGTACTGTACAGTATGTGTCATTATACTGCTTTGCCCAAAGACACATGCATACTCACACAAATGTCTGCACAAATCTATATTCATTAATATGTATAGCACGAATATATGCTCCTTAAGTATACACAAGCTAAATCCTTTCAAGCATGTCAGATAACTTCTCTCAATTCCAACTTCGGGCAGGACTGTGGAAAAAGCCATGCATATATATTGTATGCTATATAAATAATCACACGCATGGACGTGCACAACTCTCTTTCATACATGTAGTCACTCTTATGAAATGCTGAGGATCTTTCCATTCTGAAAACGTACGAGCAGAGTAAGCAATATGTATCCATTAGTGACTTAAACACAAGCTGCCTCCCCTGCTAGCTGTTTGATTATAATTAAATTACATTCTTCCCCAGGGAAAGCAGGAATCCTCATGTCTATGTGGTTTGCCACAGTGGGAGCGGTTGACACACAACGATAGGGAGGAAAGACAGAAGGAATGACAAATTATAAACACATGTAATTTAAATGATGGCATTAAGGAATCAGGGGATAACTGCAGGGGCAATATACACAAAAAAACATTCAAATGTGCAGCAGACACTGTCACGTCATGAGTGCTCTAAATATGCACAGCATTGCCTGGAATGTTAGTGATGTCCCCAAGAAAAGCTTGGTCATCCATTTTGAGGTCTAGCAGCTGCTGAAAGTCTGTGATGCAGCATTCTACTCTGAAACCTGCGAGGCCCTTTTGTACGACCAATTCTGACTCAGTTCCCAAAGTTCTCACCCCTTCAGAAGACCAGGTGCTCACTCCACACTAACTGAGGTCAGAGGATCACTACGCAGAGTCAGCACATTAAAGGCTGATGGTCTAGATTACATACCTGGTAGGGTCCTTTGTGTTTTCCAACCCATCTGGCTGAGGTCATCGCAACACTATTTAAGCTCTTACTGTCCCAGTTCATAGTCCCTAATTGCTTCAAGACCACTTCCATCATCCCTGTCCCCAAGAAATCATCAACCACATGTCTGAATGATCCTGGTCTTGGCCCACATCACAAACATGGCCCCCCCTCCACACTTAACCCAAACCAACCCAGAAGGTCTATGGAGGAAGAGAATTGCCACTGGCCTGTACTCTGCCCTGATCCACCTGGAACATTAAAACACATACATCTGGATGTCGTTCATAGATTACATCAAACCATAAAAACTCCTCTCTCTTGGCCGTAACCCCTTCTTCTGTAACTGGACCCTGGACTTCATGACCAACAGACCTGTGTTCTGAGCTCCCTCCTTTACTTCCTCTTAACCCACACCCACCCGAACCACTGTCTGTTCTCCCGCCTGCCCTCTGAGAGGCGCTACAGAGGCCTCCAAGCAGGTACTACCATGCTCACAAACAGCTTTTTCTCTTGAACCTGGCCACCCGCTGAACTCCTATCACTCATTCACACACATACCCCCCACCCCGCTCCATGTTCTCTCACCTATCAACATTCACATCCTGATCTCTCCCCTCTGCCCCCCTCCTCTGTTTCTGCACTATAGTGATTTTCTTCTGCACTACTACCACTTGTTTACAATGCCCACTGCATTACTACGTATACATTAGATACCACCTCATACATAATGCAAATTTGTACATATCTTGTTTTTTTTGCTATATATTTACTATATTGTGTCTGGCTATGTGTATTTTGTTTATTTCATGCCATGTATGTGCCTATGTCCTCACCTTCATCTACCATTTTTGGTGAAGCTGTAGCCTTCCTGCTGTTGCATATGTGCCTGCCCATTGTGTTTTGAAAAAAAAAATGTATTTAATTGAATTGAGCTGTATGTGAGTTATTCAAACTGAATGTTAGTTATTCATTGTCTGAATTGTCAAGCTGATGAGATGTACAAGGAGTGCTTATGTTCCTTCAATTGAGACAGTGGCATAGGACAATCAATGAACCTCAGGAGAGAGCTCCCTACACGCCAATACTTCAACCGCAGTGTTAGCACTTTCACAAGTTTGACAATCTGATTCGCTTCAAGGACTGGGTAAGAAATGACTCAGGATTCCTCATGTGGTTTGGAAAAAAGAGATGAATTTCAATTATTCAGAAGGGTGAAAAGAAAGGAGGCCTCTGAATGTCAAATACCAATTCAGGCAATGAGGTGCAAGATGCAAAAGAAGAGAAGAAGAAGATAAACAAATACAAAAAAAAGTCTAGAAGACTTGCTTGAGTGAATTCTGCAGAGACTATATAAACATGCCATTTCAGCTTTGTTGTACGCTTCCCAGTGTGCCCGGAGTTGTGTTGTGCTATAATCTTTATTAAAACAATCCATCTTCTTTCTCTCATAGCATCATGTTCAAAAGCAACACAATCTCCTTAGCTACACGAGCTTCATCAAAAGAAACTGGTAAATTGGTTATTATGTATTCTGTTTACACATTAAGGATGCCAGCATAGGTTGCTATCAACAGAATGGGAGACAATAGAATTAGTCATGATTTTGCCTTACGCCTCTTCTGCCTTGATTTCAGCTGAATTCCTGGCTGAGAAGAAGGGGGCTCATTGCAGTTCATAGAAAGTCATGGTTTTGATCTTGTGCTGGAGGGAATACTGGTATCCCATTCTCTCTGATATGCAAAGCTAACGTCTGGGTTTTGAAAAAGAAAATCTTTACACATACTGTTTTCTACTTGATGTATCTTCATCCCCAAATCAGCACACAGTTGCTTACAGGCAAACTCTTTTGTTAGCTTTCAAAATGTACAATGATACACTGTCAGCAGTAAGTCAACATCATCTTGCCAGCATCTTAAACACTCTGTTGTTTTTTCTTCCTTTCTTTCTTTCTTTTTTTCATCTCAGATTGTTTTTGGATGGACACGGAGAAAATAAGAGACATGTAAATCCCACAACTAAGAACCTCTGCTACACTGAAGCATGCTCCCTGAATATCAAGCACTGATAATGAAGTCATTTGTTTGAGAGTTGCCAGGTCTCCCACCAAGGCTGGTATTCATTAGTCAGTCAGCGCCTCAGAAAAGGCAGCTTCCCTGTGACTCATACAGAATATAATTAGCATTTAAGTACATTTCACCTGTTTATGAAATGTGCGACCATATCTTGAACAGAGTGAGTCTATGTGTGTTGCTTTTTATATTTAAAGGCATCGCAATGATGACAGTCAGTGAAACAGCTCTGTTTTAATCAAATTATCTTTGTCTAGAAAATTAATTTGCATTGGTTTGCTGTGTGCCACATTCTTGTATTGTGTATGCGTGATGGTGTTTTGTTGCTATACCTGCCGGGCAAAATAAACCATGTCTCCAAAAAAGTGATATATCAAAAACAAGACTTGAGGAGAGAAATAGAGAAGCCTACTTTGTTGGATTTCTATTGATGGAAGGTTGTTTGTAAACTACAGAGGAAGCAGAATACTGACACTTGTGACAAATTGCTTTCTTCATGCCGCCGCTGACCGCTGACCCCAGACCACAAGATTCAAACTAGTGTATGCATGCATTGACAACTTTGTGGGTGTGCATCTAGGCCCTTTTTGTGTGAAAGACATATCAATAATATAGCTTACCATTGACAGTGAGTGAAACTTCCCTCTCTCCTGCTCCTACTCGTGGGACCACGGCACGGCAAACATATTTCCCAGCATCCTCCTGTCTCACGGATTTCAATGTCAGAAGATTTTCGTTGCTAAGAACCTGAGGCAAAAGTCAAAGATCATCAAATGCAGTGATAGCAAAGGTACGTTTGCATTTGAGAGATAGCAATGAGGGGTGGGGGGGGGGGGGGGTGGTGGTGAGCAGCACATGGTCTATTTAATACTTTAAAGGGCAGCTCTCCTCAATTATTAAAATCCAATTTAGGGTCTGACTGGAGTAAAGGGTTAGCTTTGGCCTTTGATGTTGACAAAAAGAAAGGTGGAATGAGTTTGAATTTGTTGATCAAATCCACAAATCTCATGTTGAGTGCAAACCAGTGAGAGGCTGGAAGACTGTAATGGCCTTCAAATCTTATCAAATTGTTTAATGGACATTTGAGAGCACATTCTGTCACATAAAAAAATTATCCAAAGCACTTAATTTAGGCCATGGAGTTGCTGTAAGTCTCAAATACAAGTTATATGAGTGAAAAGCAGTTTTGAATTGACTGTACATGACAATATGTGACTTTACATAGGAAATACACATAGGATGGTGGCAGTGAAAATCAATATACTCACCACTCCAGATCCCCTCTTCATCCACACTATGGTAAGAGAGGGATTTCCAGTCCAGGCGCAGTTGAACACAGCGACAGATCCAAGGTCCACCTGTAAGGACTGAGGGTCCGCAGCCATGCGAGGGCCGACTGTTGAAATAAACATCATTAGTTGTCCATGGTACATCTGTCCATAATTAGGCATCAGCTGTGGTGGCAGCAGCACTTGGGGCTCAGCAACAGTAAAAATCCATAATCACACATCATCATATTGGTATTACTGGAATGCATGCAGTATTGCTTAAGGAGCCACTCACAGTAGACGTCAACATTGCGGCTGATGTTGGTGCTGCCGAGAGGGTTGGTGACCTCACAGGAGACGGGTTCTGTAAAGAAGGAGTGGTCCACAATGACCTCATACGTGTCTCCAGAGACCTCCTTGATTATACTTCCTCCTTTGGCCCACCTGATGAGAGGATTAGCAGGCAGAGAAAGGAAAGATGGTGAGAAAGGAAAAAAAAAATGAAGGAAAAGCGGGGAAAAGGCATGAAGATAGTTTTTCACACCTCTTTATGTTAACTATTGTACAAAATACTGCAGCAAGGATTCTTAGAAGAATATGAGCAAATTTCCCCGGTTCTCGCCTCATTGCACTGGTTACCCATGGTGTTCAGAATTGACTTTAAAATTTCATTGCTTGTTTTTAAATCACTGAGCAGCCTTGCCTCATATTACATTATCAACCTTACACCCCTGCTCATACTCTCAGATCTGCAGCCCAGCTGTTGCTCTCGGTCCCCCTGGGCCAGGCTTGAGATGGAGGTGAGGGGGCATGTGCTGTAAGGGCTCCACAAGTGTGACCTTACATTGAGAATCAGAGCTACCTTAGTGTTTTCAATTTTGTTTTTTCTTTTTGATTTATGCTTTAGTTCATGTATATATTCTTAAGAATTGTATTTATTGTCTTTTATCTATGTTTCTATTTCTATTCACGTCTCTGAAGCAACTTCTTTTTGAAAAGTGCTATCTATATAGAGTCATATTTATCATTATTATTACTATTATTGTCATCATCATTATTACTATTATTGTCACTATTATTATTATTAATAGCTTTCTTTTGTGTAAATAAGTAATTATTCTGGGGCAGGTTGTCTGTGCTGGCTTCAGCATATTTTTGTGGCAGCCCTCCATGCTGTGACAAGCTCCCTGGCGACACGGAGCAGACAGCACGTTCCTCATTACGCCAGGCAGAGAGTGCAGCACAGAGTGCCAGCTAAGAAAAACAAATCACAGAATGACAAATGGGTAGCTCCCCCACCTTTGAAGATGATGGTTGACACATACTGTATTACACACAACAGCTGACGTTAATAAATTGACACAGGATCACATAAAGAACATCTGTTTGTGTTTGTGAGTGATAGCTTCTGTGAGAGGGATACAGACACTCCCCACGTGTTTAGGTGAGCCTTTTATGATGTCACGGGCAGTGGCATCTCGCTCTGCATAGTGTGGATGGCTTTCTGCTGCTTCAACAGACAAGACCCATTTATAAAAGTGAAGCAAAGGCATCTGAATGTCTCGGGTCTCTTTGGAAAATTTAGATGGTGCAGTGGGACCTACAATGCATCATGCATCTAAAGGCTGCCATCTCTACAATAGAGATGTGGCTGCATGCTGATGTGGCAAATGAAAACAATGTCAATGGAACTGGTGCCTCTCTCCATTTTATATTCTTGCCAGTATGGAGAGCAGTTTTCATGGGATAGAAACTCATTTGTTTTCCATGACTAAGCTGGCCCCATGCTTGACTGAAATGCTATCATTTAAATGAGAACAGATTACCTCATTCAATCAGTAAGTGAAGTGAAGCAGAATTCTAATTGGGCTTCATGGGATTTTTTCTTTTTTTTCTTAAGACAGCAGATCTTTTCAGAGTTGTGTTCTTGTGTGACAAGGATACAAGGATGAATTAGGGCAGACAGCTGTTTCTCTCCTGTCTGGGCTTTTACATAATTGATCTAGTGGTAGTGGTCCTTATTTGTGTGTTTGTGTACAAACATGTAGTACTCAAGAAGGCCTTGGGACAGAATAAACTAACTTTATATGTACAAAGCCTTTGAGTAGCAGAATATTCCCTAAACATTATCATTTGCATGGTACAAATTGAAAGATTAAAATAATGTAAGCACCATTTTGTAAATGATGATGTCTGGGGTTGATGTTCATTTCAGTGTGACACTGAATATGAATATCACCAAGAATGTTTCCACTGCAGTTTATATGACGGTGATGATAAAGATGATGACGATGATATTAATTACACTGGAGACAGTTGCCGGTAATCCTGATGCAGACAATAATAATGATGATTAGGGCGATGACAATAATGATAATGATGATGAGGATGATGACGTTGACAACAACAGTGAAGATGATGGTGATGATGATGATCATGAATTACTACTTGTGTTAAGTTTCAAAGGTCATTATTTCCATTGGAGAGCTCAGCTGGCAAAACAATCTCTCCTTAAGGTCCATATAGTGTTTGTTCTGGTGCTTTCTATCATATCACAATTTTCCATTTCCATGACAAATAGGCACAGTGGTTATGGTTGTGATAATCAAAACCACTATAATGATGACAACAATCACACTAAAATTGATTATGGCAACTGCATTCAGTATATATTAGCGTGTCACAGTTTCAACCTACACTTCTCTATATCTCATACTGTAAGAGTTGTAACCTGGTAAGCACATATGTTTGGGTAGCCAGCTGCTATCAAGTGGAGGAGTTGAGGCTGCCAGGTTTGGGAGCCCTTGACAGTGTTTGTGAGAGCAGAGACAGAATGCCGTTGTCCACAGGGAGCATGGGAGCTCTGTTGGTGCGCTGGCTCCTGTCCAAGACTTATGTCTAAACATAGCTGGCCCAGGGTAACACAAACACCTGCATTCCCTTTGGGAGGTTAGAGGGGGCAGTGCATGCTTACTCAGTAGCTGACTCACTTTACACTGCTGTATCCTATTCAGGGATTTGATTCAGACAAAAGGTGTGAATCCTGTACGCTGTAGTGTCTGTGTGTGAGTATGAGTGTCTATCTGTGCAAGCTCATCTGTGTACAAGGTGTGTGTGTGTGTTTTTTTGTGTGTGCAGTGGTGTGTAAGCTAACACTGTTACAGATAAACAGGTCTGCCATTAATGGAAGCAGAGGATGAAGGAGAAATTGAAGAGTGGGAGAGTTTTGTATTTGCTGAATGTGATTTTAATCCAATAAAAGAGTAACAATTATATTAGGCAGGTATCTGTGCCATCAGCATCAGGACCCACAGTAAATCAGGCCCCGCAGTTATTATAAGCATGGTTAAGCACAGCACAGTGCAGTTCCATCCCTGCATATTGAAAGTGATGAATATTGAATTATTGGTGCAATATAAAATAAATATGGTTTAGTAGGTGTCACAATAACGTGCAGTCATTTTGACATGGAGATAAATTATAGAGCCGTTCTATGATCTTGTATCTACAGTATATACTGTCTATTTGGAAACAAAGACATGTTGAGGAGTATGCCATTAACTCTGGAAAATTAGGGATAACTTTGAAATCTCAGGAATAAACAACCTTCTACTGGTATTCATTTTTCTAACTTCTTGACTTAACGTTTCAGGGTTATACCAAATGTTTGTGGGTCACTACAGACTATTGATTCGGCCCAACTTTTCAAGATGATTTCCAACCTGCCAGGGTCACATTGATTTGTATGTTTGCAGGATCAGTGCACAGTAACCTACATTGTTGCAATTATGCTGTGAATTACTGAACCAGTAACATTTCAGTTGTTGCACTCTTGGCACTTACATTTTTTTATTTATTTGATATAAATTACACTACTTTCTCTCACAAAATGTAGGCACCTTTGGCTGCAGATAATGTAGGCATAAAAATATGACTAGGGAACAGTAGTCAAGTCCAAAAACAGAAGGTAGTACAGTATGAAATATATCAATTAGCTACCTGCAGGTTTATGGAAACTGTAGTGTCAATCAAAAGCAAATAAACAACCCAGCAGTACCAACTACATCACTGAAAATATACATAAGTGCGGGGAGGATTGGGATGTTATTTGCTGCAGTGCCATGCAAAGGAGGGGGTTTTGTTGTCACTTGGTGCATGGTTGTATGTGGAGACAAGGGACCTGATTTGCTTTGTTTGTTATTCTTTCTCTTTTCTCTGGTGGGTTGTTGTTTGGATCCGAAAAAAACCCTCTGTGTCTTCATCAGAGGGTGGTTGAGCGATTGTGATGCATTCTGGTTAGCCCTCCTACCATTATAAACTGTAATGAAGATGTTCCGACCCACTCGTCTTTCCCTCTAAAAGAGCGTTGATTCCCTGAGTGCTGACTGAAACACATGCCCATTACTCTTACTTCATTCACACTTTCATCACCACTTTCATCCTCTCTTCCAACCTCTACCTCCACACACCAATTGCTCTCAGATCCCTCGACTTCCTCCCTCTTCACTCTCCCCTTGAGCTGCGATCTGGCAAAAGTTCAGGTATATGTAGAAATATATCTAATTTCCATTTTCACGTTAAAAGTTAGATTTATTAAACCAGTGTGGCAATCAAGAAACCATGATTTTGACTAGTGCACCTACTGCCTTGGGTCTCTGTCTCATGTGTCCATTCAATTGGGGATGGCAAAGTGGCGCAGTGCACATTGGGAATGAATGGCTCTCCCGGGGATGGAAAAGAGGCCATCCGTCTCAGAACTACTTTGTCCTTGTGCTGTATCTGATCTGGGGTAGACAGAGTGTATTAGCACTGAATAATGGCCCCACACTGCTTGACCAGCTTCCTGCCCTCTTCTGTGATATTGCTCTCTGGAGGGGGAATTTGTGGGGGGCTCACTAGTTGAGGCCTCTCAGGCAAGGCATTATGAGGTCCAAAAATCCCCTGTCTATGCCCTGAACTCCAATGGTGCATGGGAGTCCTGAAGCGCTTGTATAAATTGCAGATAAATCTAAATGGGAGACTATGAAACTGGAGAACTGGTGGAGAGTATAAACTTAAAATATGAAAAGTTATTAGTCTGTCTGGATATTATTTAATCCTACAGTGGATTGTGTCAGTGACAAAAAGCCAGACAGTAAAACGACGGCAAGAGAAAAGAGAAAGAAAGAAAGAAATAACTTAGAGAGTGGGAAAGCAGCAGTTTTAGCTTCTTTTGGCTTCAACCTTCAACCCTTTTTCATTTTGTAGTTTGTCAAACTAAAAGAAACTGCCACTACACTACATCTTCACCCTTGATACCCTAGGGAGAAGTCTGATTCTAGCATCGATCCAGTCTCATAACAATATATACCTTTGCAGGTGCAATAGACATCCTGTCTCTGCTGTGCACCGACACGATCAAATACAAACCTTGTTTTCCACAATATCATTGCCCTTCCTCCTCCTTCTTTCTTCCCTCTCTTTCGTTTTCAAAAGGGCAGAATCCTTCAAAAAGAAAACATCTCTGTTTTGCCACCTGTGAGTGTGTTGTACATCCATTTCTTTTCCCAGTACCATTACAAGATTCAGAGCGGTTAATTCCCTTTGCTATCGATTTCATTCCATTTATTTTTCACTGTGATTTGAAACCTCCCACACAGAAAACCATCGCTTGACAAATCACTTCAGAATTACACTTCTAGAGGGCCATGTAAGAATTTATGACAATAATTAATGTTATTTTGTTGTTTCTTCACAACTACACATGTAGTAAGAAAAAAATACAAAATTGGTTCTAACAAGCGCACCTGGAAATGGACATATCACAAAGGTTTAAAAAAAAAAGAGAGAGAGGAAATTGAGTGCTAAGTGCTAATTAGCCGTTGGTAAGCTTTTTGGTAAGCAGTTTATGTTTATTTTGTTACTTGTTGTGTTATCTTTTAATACAAGCTGCCAGGCTACGTTTCATCTCCAACTGTATTTTCAGCAGTGTTGTGTCGTGTGTAAAAGATGGCCATCAACACACTTTATAGTTTGGATTATAACAGATATGGGAAAAGGACTGATTTGTGAATTTTCCATAAACAATATTATATTAATTTTAATACCAGCAAAGAATACCTTAAAATTATGTTCTTATTAGATGATTCTGCAGCACACTATTTATATCCAGTTCCAATTTATTAAAATTTAAGTATACTGTATGTGTATTGTAGAAATAAATGGTTAAAAAAACACACTGGAAAACAAAAAAGAAGAAGAAGAAAAAAAACAAAAAAACAAACAGCAATAAACAGAAAGAGCTTTGCAGATTTATCAAATACCAACACTCTGACTTTAGGGTTTTTGACACACATATAAAGCCATCTCAATATGTATTAATGCACTGCTGTCAAAAGTGTCAATTACTTCAGGACATTTAAATCCCTTGACATGTTTTTCTTTTGTATTTGCAATTTAAAAACAGAATTGAATTACTTTTTGTCGGTAAGCTTCACATAACTGCCAAAATGAAAACATATTCTCAAAACCTTTAGCAAGCAAAATAGAGACAATATGGAGGTGATGCCTACATTATAACGACTAATCATTAAGTCATAACGCTTAATTGCAGTGGCAGTCAAGTCTGTATTCTTGCTGGGTTTTGAGCCACTGAAGAAACTGTTTTCTTTATTCTTAAGTTGATGTATCTGTGGTTTACCTTAAATGAAGCAGGAAGAACACTGAAGTCACTTGTACTTGCTGATGGCATCAACTTTTAGCAAGTAATGTCCAATCACATTCATGTAGAAGTACAATGCAGACTTATTAGCAAATTATTTTTGTGAGAGGTATTGTTATTTAATTTCTTTGTTTCATTTGTTTCAGCAGACATAATGATGTTATAGCAGCGTAAGAAGAGATCTGACAATAATTACCACCATCAATGACAAAGTATTAAAGGCAGAGTCAGCAATTCTAAACCAATACACTTTTTGTCAAATTCAACAAATATCTCCTCATGGTCCTCTAACTGGCTGCTCTGTGTGGGCTGAAAATATATCTAGTGTCCATAAACAGCACTGGCTCTATAAATGGGCATGTAAACACAACACTACTCTGGCCAATCAGCAACAGGGGGCATTTGTGCTCTTGCACAAGACAGAGGGAAGTCATCAGAACAGCTGTCTGTGTAAGAATGATTGAATGATGTGGGAAGGCTGGTGAATTGGAGAAAGAGAGGCTGCAGCCAATTCACATAGAAAGTGTTTACTCACTGAACAGATGTGCTTCTATTTTATTAAGTATATCAATCCGAGTCTGTTTCTGCCACGTTTAGTGAAGCGTAATCTGAGTAGGCAGCTGTTTAAATCACACAAACATCCTTCTGTATGTGTTTTGAACTTATCAACCCTATCAATAAATCAATAAATACAAACACTTTCCTCCTGTGGAGCCGACATACAAACTATTGTGGTTCAGTACATTTCTGCTCTCAGTCAGTCTGTTGAAGGCAGTTTGTCCGGCCGCTGTCTTCTCAGCTCCCCGCAGAGAGGCAGAGAGTGTGGATACCAACAATCTTTCCCCAAAATGACTGACTGATATGATTGGGTTGTTTATGAATTATTCATTGATTTCTTGTGCGTTTTCTCTAAAAACTGGTTTAGGTCTGTTCATGATCTTACCTGTACAGTGTAACAGGAGGGTTGGCCTTTGCAGAACAGTGGAATTTGACAAGGTTGCCCTCTAGAACAGGCTGAGGCTCCACTGAGAGATTGACAAGTGGAAGATCTAAAGAAAAAAGAAAAAAGAAAAAGTAAGAAAAAAACAGTTATCCGATTACAGTTCGGCAATCTCCTCAAAATATTCTGTAGTGAATTGTAAACTTAAGACAAACACTATGTTGATGACTTTTTTGTCTCTGAATGTGACATATAACAGATTTTGCAGAAGAGACTAAATAGACACCTCATAAATAGATTAGAAAACATTCAACCTCAAAAGAAAAGAGCCAAACACATTGACAAGCAAAATACATTCTCAGATTTATTCAGGTGACTTATACACATTTGCAAAATGTCTTTTCTTGTGACCCAAAACAAACTGATTTGGCAGTCTTTTATGTAGCTGTACTGTAGCACATGTTCTGTGTTGTGGATAAATAGCTCCACTTTAAACCAGTAGGAGAAAATCTTTTTATTTGGATTATTTTACTACACACTGTGGGAGCACATAGGACAGTTATGACAACCTATCACAGGCAGCATTTTATCCTAAATAATAGGCAATTACTCCTGAATAATTTGAGACCCTATTTTAATCTTCCTGCCACCCACCTAGGGGTCTAGACCCATTTGTTGAATAACACTGTAGCTTATTACACAGGTGTGGGAGAGAACATGTTATTTTTATCCGCATATATTCATCAGCAACGTTATAAGGAGCGAATCAAAGGAAAACTTGACTTAATAATGAGTTTCAGTAAAGGGCAATTTGCAAACAGTGAATAATCTGTAGTGCAATCCACCGCAATTAAAACAATGAACAACCTCAGTGATGCAGTGCAATTAAAACAGTTCTTAGAATAACAAGCATTCAGATTATGCTAATTTAATAAACAACTTAATTTATCCTAATTGACAAAGGTGGGATTCTTTTTGAAGATACGTGTTAATTTCCATATCAATCCTGTCCCGTGTGAAACAAACAGCTCTTTACCCTGCAGACTCAGAGAATGAATTTAAAGTAGGTGAAACGATTTGTCAGGGTTTCTAAGTAGATGCGGGTATTGGAGGGCTTTGATGCAGTGAGGCAAAATCACAAAGAAATTACCTATAGCTGACTAGAAGTTGTTCCTTAAATATATTTATAATGTTTATGAAGTTTTTCCTATCAACACAATTCATACAGTGATATGATGTCAAAGACATCAAGTACTGGCTGAACGTTTGCGGACACATTGTGCATTCATTTTTACTTTATACATGGTTGCATGTAATTTGACATGTATGAGTTGGTTATGCCCTATTCAACACAAAGTGGGGCAACTGTATCCATATGTAAGGTGAGTGAACAGGATATTTGTATTAAATCCTGTTGCCTACAGAAATGGTATGAAATAATACAAAAAAAATCCTAAAACTTAAATTATACATAATCATTTAAAAAACTTAATATTTCACTTGCCCTTGCACCTCAACTTGTACATCATGTACATCATGTCATTATCATTTGCCATTGGTAGTACCAGCAGCATCCTGGTAAGGCACCAAATAGAGTGTATTAGTTATTTGAGTGAAATAACTGGTTCTGGATTTGATGCTGGTGCAGCCATCTGCTTCAAAGGTGTACTATGTCTATCTTCTCTGTGTTCATTAATACTAATGTAATAACCAGGGAGAGAGTTTGGATGAGGATGAAGAGCAGGAATAGAAGTGGTTGATCCACAAATAATTATAGAAGCACACAAACACTGCAGTTAAGCAGCCAAACACTGTATAGCCACGGAGAGGGAGTCTGTGATATTGTGTGTGTGTGTGTGTGTGTGTGTGTGTGTGTGTAGGCATGAAGTGTAGGAAAACAGTTTTTTAC
This sequence comes from Scomber japonicus, assembly GCF_027409825.1. NCBI lineage: Eukaryota > Metazoa > Chordata > Actinopteri > Scombriformes > Scombridae > Scomber > Scomber japonicus. Next base: position 15,274,202 of record NC_070583.1, read on the forward strand.
CCTGTGGCAGTGCAGATGCTTTAGGTTGGCTCAGCTGCCACAAAGCCCCTGAGTGGTCCAGGTGTCGTATTCCTCCCTACTCACACACACACACCATATTCCCCATCAGCAAACTTATTTACCCCCAGGACAGTTGCCCCCCCCCTCCTCCACCCCAACAACCACTCTACCACCTTCAAATCCACGAGCCCCACCTGTGCCAGTTCTTCCCAGGCCAGTAAAGAAAACAACAACATTGTAAATCCTGGAAGACTGAGGGCCACAATGAACCAGTAAGTCTATCCAGGTAGTGAGCAGTTAATTATGTGTGTGTGTGTGTGTGTGTGTGTGTGTGTGTGTGTGTGTGAGTGTGTGTGTGTGTATGTGTTGGCATATATAAGCACAGACGTATGTGTGCACATGAAAGGGCAAGTGGGTGTGTGTCATATAATAAAGCAAGAAACCTAAGTGTTAACATCTCACTAGGTGTTTTTAGCATTGCGAGTGGTTAATTGTGTGGACAAAAATGTGGGCAGAGGGAACCTCAGGGGCAAAATGACAGATGTGGCAGTGGTGGAGGTGGTGATAAAATACACCAAGATGCAGAGAGAGGCAGGCATAAAAAGACAGTGAGGCAGATCTGGAGGTGGTGCCTGTGCTAATAGATATAGTAATGTCAAAGCTAATTCACAGCACCTTTTCACTAGAAGTGTTCTTATACTGTACTTTTCAATCATGCCAACCTTCTCCTCTTGTCTTGCCGGCAAGAGACTTCTAAGGACACAAATGCTCATTACTGTCAGTTTGGCTACAAATTAATAATCTTTTCAATGGTGGTGGCATAGTAACAGACCCTCTCACAAAAAGGCCTCAGTCCCTCTCAGCAAGGGGTAGTGTCATGATGACTTTACATCTATTTCTAAGTCAGAAGAGCAATTTGTAAGATAGTTCCAAACCCCCTGATGATCCAATACCAGAGACAGCCATGGGAGAAACAAAAGTCTGCCAGCAAGAGCCCTGGGTGTGAGTCAGGCACTGTAACCTTTGACCCCTCAGATATGACAGACATCTACTTAATAAAGAAGTCAATTTGTCACTTTAATGTATAAATGCATGAGTTGCAGAGTGAGAGCACTAGAGGCATCATGCGACAGCACATCAATATGCAAGACTGTTAATTCCTCAGATTTGTCAAGAGAGTAGTAGCAAGGGAGAGAGAGTGGGAGGGAGGGATGGATGGATGGATAGAGGGAAAGGGGTATAGTAGGACTCTTCAGAGCTCCAGTGAAAACAACAGGATGAATGGGGGGGTAGTGTTATAGTTGGCCGACAGCTTTTGATCGGTTAGTTCAAAGTGGAGACCAGATGGTGTTTTTGGAACAATCTTCCAACTTCACTCTGTTTCCTGGAGATAGTGCCAACATAAATTGTTTTTTCCCTTTCTTAAAGCTCAATTTCCAATCTCCCTGGGTCACTGTAGACAGCTGTTCTCCAGTAGGACCAGCCTCAAACTCCAGGAGTGGCGGCTGCGTCTGAAGGATGGGGGATCTGCCTGTGGGGCATCCGCTCGTGGCTTACAGCCTTAGCAATATGGGCACACTGTCATATGGCTGGCTGAGTGGAATACTTCAGGGAAGAGAAGACTAACTGACAACCTGAGGTCCAACATATTGATCATGAGATATTAAACTGTGAAACAGCAAAGAATTTACTGAGGTAAATGAAGGCAGATGTTTGTTATGCATACAGCAGGCTGAATAATGAGCTCTGTATTCCTGGTAACACATCTGTAAGTGTCTGTATGTGTTCATGAGCATCAAAGTTTTGTTAATGATGCAACCAGAGGATAGTAGTCATAGCTTATCCGATTCAGGGTGCTGGATGTGTGACATTTAGTAGTCACGTCTTTACATAGCCTAACATACAAAATGACATAACTTAATTCTGTATAACAGCATCATTAGACCTTAATCTAATGTACAAAAAATTCTTATCCTTTATACTCTTTCACTCTCACTTTCAAATTCCCTCTCAGATGAATTTGCCATTATCTGCTTGATTAAGCAGGGAGAGCATGTAGCTGAGCCAGCTACAAAAACAAATCATCCCCAATTGCACATCTGCATGTTCTTTATTAATTAGTCTCAACAAATGGCATTCATTTTCCCCCCACATGGCTCAGCTTGTTTGCAATGCAAACACACAGAGAACCTTGGCTTTGCTCGTCCCTAGCGCATTCATTTCCCACTACGTGTTTGAAGGCATGTCTCTATGTGGGGCAACACTCTGCAGATATGCAGCTGGACTAGAAAATATTTGAGGGATATTTTAAGTTACGTGATGAGTGGGATTTTGTGGGACATAAGACTGTAGCATCAGAATAATATTTCACTGCAGTGGTTTTATGCCGCGGGGTAGGAAAGTTTACACTGATTAAAAATCCAAAGGGCGTAATGCAAGTAAAGTCGTGTAGCTGGAGAAAACAGCATCAGGGGGTAGACACCCCTCTGCTATCAAATAATTACAGTCAGCTAATGGACTGGTATGGACAACTGAAGTCAGCAGTCTAACCAGGGTTCTGAATCACCGCTGTTGGCTTTAAATCCCTCTCATTTTGACAACATCACCAGTACATACTGTATTTAGATGCTAATTTGTCTAACCCGAGGTCAGATAACTCTGTATGAACTTCTGTGGGAATAAAAATGCTGAGGTGGATGTAAATCATGAGCATTAAAGTGATGATAAAATAAAATACTGTTGTGAAATGCATTGGATTTAGGGCTGGTTTAAGCTGTGGGCAATGTGCCAGGTTGTGTTTCGATTACTCTCATTTGGATTGTCATAAGGATGAAGCTGAGAAAAAAAGGGCACCTAGGCTTGTAGGTGAGTGGAATATGAAATGTTGAGAAGGCATAAAGAATGAAACCTTGTGTTGCCAATAAAATAATCTTACTAATATGGACAAATAGAAAACTCTGGCTAGGAAATACATATTTTTTAACACATGCATTTTGCATTAAGTGATGCCAGCACAAACATTTTAGGAAATATGCTTTTTTGCTCTCTGACTGAAAGTTATATAAGAACATCAATATTAATTTAATCTCTGTGCATTCAATGCAGAAACTAGCACACAGAGTGTCAGAGAAATACTTGTAACAGTATTAAACATATGTTCAATAGCTTTCAATAGATCATTTCCATTCTACAACATGCAAAGGAACTTGAATGTAATTTTAAGTTCTTTGCATTAAGCGTGACATTGTGTAGAGACCTTATCCTTGGTTGGCGACTATCCATTTAATGAATTGTACATTTGTTTTAAATTGTGAATTGGACCCCCCCTCCAAAAAACCCCCCCAAAAAAACAAAAAAAAAACTGAGTGAAACTTCAGATACAAGTCAGAGTTAGGACTTTATCAGTTGTATTATTTGTAGTGCTTATCGTGGAACGTATGCCATGCAAGACAAGACAGGATGTTGCTGTGCATGGCCTTGGACATTTACAGCTCCTATGTGCACAGAAACTAACCATTGCTCATCATGTCATTATTATACAACACTGGATCATACCAGTTTCTTTAACAAAAGGACTTTTCTTACTGTCATGAATGATGCCCATAGTATCATTCACAAGTGAAAGCTTGAAATGTTGTCTATTACAGCATATGGAAACATTTGCATTTTGAGTGATGCATATCTGAATAGAAATGGCACAAAGCCCAAGCACGCAAACATTTCAATGTGACAGAAACAAGAACATTTTGATACCCAACTGTCCAGTATATGGTGAGTGTATTTTGATAGAAACATCCAACACTGCCAACAATTATGTATCACTAATGTTAGATCCAGAGGAGCTACTAGTTCTTGATGTAGAATAGAAAGAACACTCAAGCATAGTCCAAGTGTTACATGCACTTCACAAGCTGACAAGAAGTACATGAAGGAACCGTTGCTTTAATAGGTATAGGGCGAGATATGAGAATGTGAAATATTCACTAAGAGAATGAGTGAACAGAATAAAAAGTTTCAGTTTCTGTTCCTACTGTGCTAAAGAGGTAATACCTGCTCTCCTCTCTTGCATTCTTTATTGCCTGACAATGGTCTATAAATGAATAAATATAGAAAATGCTAGGAATGAACTTTGTTTATTATTGTTTTATTATAAACAATTCATTTACAAGCATCCAAATATGGTCAATTCTGTCTCCAAAAGTCCAAGATGGTCCGTCTAGGTGGCTACGTCCATATTTTTTTTACAGTCTATGATATGTAGTTAACAGGGCGATGGGATATTTGGCTACAGGGATGCTTGAGGAAAGTTTGTTGTATACAGCATTAGAATGAATAAATGAGTCTGAGTATCATCAAAGCATATCTATCTTTGTGAGTTTTTAAAGTGTGCATGCATCCATTCATTTCTGTCATCTATCTCCCATGTGTTATATGTTGTCCTGTGCATGTGTTTATTCCTTTGAGCCCATTTGTAAGTGTGTGCTGTGTCTAGACTGGCTGAATCTTTACTGGTCATCATTCTATATAGCTGCCTCTGTCCCAATTCAGGTTTTGGATCCTCTGCATAGTCTGTTTTTCTAGACTAAATAAATCATGACAGGCAGATGACAAAGCTTTTTCAAATTTGTCTGATCTGAGGGGCTGTTACTGTAATCAGTATCTCATAATCCATTATGTGTCACTCATTTTTGATGAAACACAGAAGCAGTCATTGTTATGTAGCATGGTAGATTTTTGGTTCAGGTGCTAAATAAACAGTTTGAAAAGCCTCCATACGGCATAAAAATAAAAAATAAAAAATAAAAAAACTGAACCTGAGCATGAACTCTAGTATCTGTTCTTATTATCAGCATGGACACACTATCACTGTATTACCTGTCAAGTAACTTTTACAACAGGTATTTACACTTTGTTGACACAGTTGAAGCCAATTTCCTGGTGATAAAATGGCATCTTTTGAATCGTGTGGCATCCTCTAAAAGACCCACTTTTGTTGGCTGTTTCCTTTGAAGATGGGACACAGCGATTGTGTCCTGCCATAACAGACACTTCCCATACCAGACTGAGGCCAGACCTATTCAAACCAATGTGGTGTCTGTTCCCTCAAGAGATGGAGGTCAAGTTTTATCTGCTATATCCCCCTTGCCAGTTTTTCATCATTTATTTGTCTACCTCCCAATTTTATTGTAACAGAAAGACTGGGTGCCACACATTAGCTGCTTATTTTTTGGTATGCATAGTGCATTCACATTTATAGGGGTATCCAGTACAGATTGGAATTGCCAGCCTCCAGCACTATTATTTGAGGGAATGGAATTTTAGCATTTCTTCAAAAGGTGTATATATATATACATAATTATATACATAATTATAGAAAACTCAGATATGCATAGCTTTTTAAAAAGCAACAGAAATTTCGCGAGCACACATGTCTCTGCAGTAGGCATGTATTTTGGGTTTCTTTCATGTGTCTTCAGAACAGTTTACAATTCGGTGTTTTGTTCAAAGCTAGATATGATGTACATCTGCACCACAATATGTTTGTGTATTTTTTTGTTGAAAAGAACACAGCGTGTATCAAATGCTGTTGTTGAGCCAAGAACCTTGTAATCAAATTAGGAAGCATTGAAATTAAGCAAATTGATACCCATCACAAATGAATCAAAGTTCAATTACAGCATATTTCATTTCAGGAGCAGCTTAATTTGGAAGTGGATCTTAGCAAAAACTCTGGAGGCTCTGCTGAACTGCGATGAACACTTTACCTGTCAAGTCAGAGGAGGGGAGCGGGGAGTGAGGACGAGAGGTTTAGCCTTGTGGGAGACAATTTGAATCTCGACAATTAGTCTCTGCTGTCGCTCAGTTTGATCTCACACTGTGAATAATGTTTTCAGGAGCTTTAATTGTGTAAAGAGCACATTTTGGAATGCTAATGACAAATCTGCTGCACTCATTTTTCAGGGTTAAATCATACATTCAGAAGCGAGGATGATGCTATGATGGCGAGCATTTATAACAGACACATCATTATACATGGTGACAAATCAGTTTACATGTGGGCAGACTTCCCTCTCTGACTGCATGACAAAAAAATGATGAGGACAAACTGCAAGGGTTGCAAACACTAACAACGGTTAATCATTTTTATTCCTGCGCTTGAGTTGGCCTGATCATGCCGTGCCCGCTCTTGCCATGCTTGCCTCTTGTGGTGTACATAATGAAAAGAATGGGGCCGTCAGTCATAATGGCTCTCTAAATAGCATTTTCTGCTTTATTAGTCATACTTAATGGTGTTGAAGGGGCTATGAGTGATGCAAAATCCCTTTGTTCAAAACCCTTTTCTTACTGTGAACGGTTCTTGATCGAAAAAAGATTCCCTGACAATTGAAGCTGAATGTGTTTTACACGCTGGGCTTACTTTGCCTATTTTAGAGGGGAATTGTGCATGCTCTCATCAAAAAGATTGATGGCATGAGCAAGGAAATAAAAGAGGTGGAGACAGTGTGCACAGAGCTACAGCAGACAGGTAGTTGGACCAAAAAGACAATTCTATTCATTTTTAGATGGACAGCTCCTTTGATATTTCATGATGGTGAACAAAAAAAAGGGATGCATCACCAATTCTTCTACCCACCTACATGGTGTATGGAAGTAAAATGGAAACCAATAATAAATATCCATCAGAGCTTAAAATGAATCCTAGCTGTTTACAGAATATTAGTCACTTATGCCTGTCTGACAGTTTTATGCCTTTATATGTAAAATTAAGAAATGCATGTTATACTTTGCCCCCATCTGTACTGATCACTGACCATGGAACTTTATGAAATATGAAACTAAACAGTAAGAGTGGGGGGGGGGGGGGGTGGCACTGAAAGAAACAGAAATGAGGAGATAAAGAGTGGCAAAGAGGAAGAAGAGGTGTGCTTACGCTGGATGTCAATAGTGACACTGGTCTCCTTGCCATTGGGGACTGCCTTGTTTGATGCCTTACAGATGATCTGCTGGCCTGTCTCGATGTTGGAAGGCGATAGGTAGAGGTTGCTCACGGTGCTTTCTCTCCTGCCATCCCGGAGCAAGGTCTGCAAAGAGTGAAGAGCAAATGAGTAAAGTTGACAGTAAGATTAATGTTTGAAGTATCTACATCTGTACCAAGTATCAGTTGGTCAGATGTATGGCCATGCTGGAAACTTGGATCAACATAATTCATATATTCCAAATACTGTATACCCAAAGCTTAGGCATATTGGACTGTAACTTCCAAAGTTCAAATTCAAGTTGAGATTTGAAAAAGTTTAAATGAGATAAAAAAAAAGAGGTTTAACTTAACAGTTCACTAGATAAGCTAGATAAAAATAAAATAAAGGCAGTAAATTCATGAACACAAACATCTTGTCCCTTGGAGAACCTGAAGCAAACCGTCAAAACACTCCAGCCTATAGTTTTACTCCAAGCCTGATTGATATGAAAAAAAAAAAGAAATATGTTTTTTGAGCCTCTTTTGTGTGTCTAGAGAGCTGCGCTCTAGTGCATGGCTTGTCATACTCCACAAAGAAAATCAATCTTCTTTTCAGCACTCATCCTCTGAGCCCTCCATTGTGGAAGCCATCTGGAATCGGTTGGTAGAGCTCAGTAGCTCTCCCTCTCCCTCAAACGCTTGGGGGAGGGCTCTGGGAGTCTATGTTAACCAGTGCGGGACAGAACAAAGTCACTGACTAGAACAAATTGCGTGGGCAACAGGGCACAGTGTGGTCAACCACAAAGTCAAGATGCATTTCCCTGCCATCTCTTTAAAGGAGACTTGCTGTTGCCCTGTGTTTGTAAAGAAAACAAAACCTGCAATAGTAAAATAAATGAAACAACTTCTTAATTTAGAAACAGAACTTAGAAGATCTACTATAGTATGTTGACCAGAAGGGGCTCAGAGTGGACTTGCTTTATTGCACTGCTACCCTTGGATTAGCCTCACAAAAGTATGGATTTCTCCATTTCTCCATATATATATATATATATATATATATATATCCAAATGTTATTGCACTTATAGTACAATGGGTTCAACCTCTAGACAGGCACAAAAGGTAAGGTGACATGTCATGACTGAAACTTAGCCCAGTACATTATATTTAAGTTCAAGAAAGCTAAGGAGCCTATACTTTCAACCACTATAATCACTACTCATTAATCATTAGCTGAGTCAGTGGCTCATTGTCAATGTACAAACTAGTAATTATCTCCTCAGTTTCCCTACTATCATGCAGGAGCTTTATTTATTTATTTTTTATTATTTTTATGCCTTTATTCAGATAGTAACTGGCAGAGAGGCCAACAGGAAACAGGGAGAGAGAGAGAGAGAGAGGGGAATGACCTGGCCAAACTCAAACCACGAACGCTGTGATTATGTGGCATGTGCTCTAACCACTCCACCAACAGGGCGCTCCAAGGGGGACTTTATTTTTAATAAAACTCTAATCTGTGTGCCATCCTTCTCACTTGAGTATACCATAATCTCAATAATATAATTAAAATGTCATTGAAGTTGTAAACTGAAATGACAAGACATTGAATGTGGGCTCTTTTTATCTAAGCACTTTATAGTTCAAGTACCTTAAGGCATCTCTTAAGTGGCATATCACATGAGAACATCTGTACAATTGGATTGAAGATAAACATGTTTTTTTAATTGTTTTATTGTTTTCTTTTTCTTCTGTGTAGTAATGAGCAATTTCCAGTATAGGGATGTTATGAATGCCATCCGTGTGCCTGTGAAGTCCATTTGTATGTGAGGAACCATGTGATGAAATTCATAGTTGTGCGTGAGTCACTTCTAAAGCAGAACACATTAGCTGTCAGACCTGGGATATGTCAATGTAATATCCTTTCTGACACAATCAGGATTGTTTCCCTCGTCGCTCCAGACCTGTCTGAAGTCATTAATCTTTGAAAGGGGGTTAGCTGACTGCTGCATTGAATTCAACACCATGCCACATTACAAACTGATACATTTTCATATCACTGCCTGGAGCCTATGAGAAGAATACTTTTAACCATGTTAGAAGAGGCAGAGGTAACAAGATTGAGACGGAAAGGGTAGCTTTCTTTCTAGTATATTTTAACGCTGCATTAGATGATTTCTGACTGCTAGAGGAGTCAAATAATCATACCACAAATAGCAGGAACTGTGCAACATGGTCATCCCATTGAAGCCTGCTTTTTTGGAGCCTCCTGAATTCGAATTTAATATGGGCATTTAAGGCCTGGGCTTGTTTACAATATCTTCCTGCAAATTATTTTTATTAGATATTTATGCTGCAGCTACAAAAGCCCAAAGCTAGCTATGTATTATAGCAATAGCTAACTTAACTTGGCTTAAAGGGATAGACCCCAGAAACTAGCTGGAACTACTTTTTTCAACATCAAAAGCGGGCCAGAACTCTGCTCACAGGACACAGTAGGAGAAAAGACACTGCTGATGCACGACACTGATGGTGAAGATGTCATACAACTTCATGTCAAAAAACCCGAACTGTCCCTTTAAAGCTGCAACTTGCAGCTTTAACTTAATGAGAAAGTGACCTATCAGTAGAAGACCAGCCAGTGGCTTGAAAAAGCCTGTACAAGTAGGATAGTGGGATTATCTAATTAAACATTAACTAAATCATTTAAAAAAACAGCCAAAACAAAAGGATTATCTACTCAATAAAACTTGATGTACTGCCAGCCAAGCTAATTCATTGTTAGCCCTGAACTAGTACTGTATTTACTTTGAACCTCTACTCTACCTGTATTTAACACAATGTTAATGGTGCTGATAATCCATATGAAAGTTTCAATTGTAATTGGCTGATATTTTACTGCCAAATTCATCAAAACACTGAGCTGTCTTCAAATGTGACATTAGATAAGATCTTATTATAGTATACTTTTTTATTACAACAGTCTTTCAGAGATTACATTCATGCTAGAATTCACCAAAACATCCCACTGTTTGATTCTGAGATCAAACAAGAAAAGGTTTGAGTCTTGAGTAATGAGCATAATTTAAAGCAAGCATAATACGACCATAAAAATAAAAAAAAAAAATCTGATGATCAGGTTAGCTAGCAACTGTCGTTTCCCGTGTTAAATGTTTATGCACCATTTCCTATGTGGTCAAATGCATGTATAACATGTATACAAATGCTGCATGGTGGCTGTGGTATGACATCACAATAAATGTTTTCGGATTTATTTATTCATGTTGTTTTATTTTTTTCCCAACAAAAAATCAAACAGAAAAACTCAACATTAAAAAGCTTCTTTACACTGTCAATCTCATTTACTTAGAATAATAAAAATGTGCTCAGTCCAATGAATCACAGTAAGTGGATGTCTTGATGACAATGCTTGAGACAATATTTACTTGATAAAGCTTAGCTTTAAATGAACATGAATTGTGATTTAGGACTGGCTTAATTGTAAAGCCATATCATCTCAGATTTGCATTTAATTATCTATCTTGGTTCATATATGATGGTGGAAAACATAACATTGTTGTATTCCTCATGTTTTATGATAATTGTGCCCTCAAGTAATTTAAAACATAAACCTAAAATATTAACTCAGAAATGAGAATGGCCTAATGACACCTGACAGGCATGCAGGTTAAGTTTTGCTTGGGTCAGTGATAGCGAATGTAGAAGAAATATGCCAAGAAATATGCCTCACAGTGATGATATTGGATTTACCAAGTAGCAAAAGCTAATAATATATGCAACATTAATATTCTGCTAGCGCACCCAACAGGCTGTTGTTTTGCCCAGATATCAAATGTATCTTTTGGTTATATTCAATCAGGCATTTATAATTCTGGACCACACAAGGGCTCTGTTCTAATTACATTAACATTATACTATACATTTCTGCAGAAGTTAGAATAACTTTTCTTTTCTTTTCTTTTTTCTTTTCTTTCTTTTTTACCACGGTCAGTGAGGCTAAATAAGTTTCCTTTGTCCAACTTATCTCAAAACTCACCTCAGAAAGATCATTAAAGTTGTTGAAAGCAATTAAAGCAATTAAAAAATGGATCTATATTTCAGATCACAGCTTTAATTTTAATACTGAATAAATGAGGTTAATTAGCTTGCAAAAACCTTTTGAGGCCTTTCAAAACTGGTGCAATGAATTATTGTATACTAGTGTTGAAAGTAAAGAGCACTTTGACTTAATATTCTCCTCAACTGTTGAGAAACAACACACTTGTGTCTTAACAAAAAAATAAAAAAATAAGTTGACATGTTTAATGCCCACTCGATTTTTAATGAGTAACTTTATTTGTAAGTATTACCTCACCCAATCACTCAGTGAGTGTGATGATTAACATGAAATATAAAGTGCTCTAATTACACAGAAAACTCACATGAATGCTGTGACAAAAATAATTAAAATTATGACATTAAGAGGCATAAAAGCAACAGTTTTAACACTTCCAGGAAATGTCAGGAAAATAATCAGCAGCAAATATAGGATTGGAAATATAGTAATTATTTTCTCTGCTGAAAGTTATATCCATCAACAGTATGGATACAGTTTCATGTAAACTTTAGCAATTTTACCTGGCATGAAACGGCAAAACTATTTTACTGCGACGCTGAGAGGCTACACAATAAAAAAGCACTTGCAAGCATCTTGCCAGCAATAACAGCTCAAAAAATGTTTTTGTCTTTTTTAATCCACCTAACACTGATATAACTCCCCAGTCTCCTGCTCACCTCTCAGCTTGGCACCAGAGCATTCAGAAAAAAAATATGTAGCACATTGGGGAGAATGACTTTCTAGGAGGAGAATGCATTATGTTTTTCAAATGATTTGTTGTACCATTCCAGTGCAAACGTATCATAGACAAAGTGTGCATACCCCCAAACCACAGCTCAGACCTGGAGGCAAACAGTCCTTTACTGTTTGCTACTGAGCAACTCCACTGGAGCAGATGGCAGTGTTTGAAGGAAGAGAGGACATTATTTATTAATTTCCTCTGCTCACATTTTCACAGCTTGTCTTGATATTTGAACCATTCACCTTACTCTGGCAAGTTTCTGCCTCTTAATTATTTGGGATGCCCCTTCCATAATGTACTTTCTTTGTGTTCTTTTGAAAGCTACCCTCACTAATGATAAGCACTGCATCAATTCATTGACTCTCTTATTTAGTAAAACCAACACACATGTTTGCTAAGTGGTAGCCTTAATCATACTGTACACTTTCTCTTTAACCACTGAGCCGACAAATAGTTTCCTAAGAGGTCATAGAGATGAGCTTTTGGAGGCCTTAGTGGGAAATTATCTGTGGGTCAGAAATATCATTAGATATGACACCATCAGGAAACCCATTTCTGTGAATCCTCCACCACATCTGCTCACATTAGTCCTCTTCATCTGCGGGATATGAGAAGACCATCAGAGCAGATGATTATGCTTACAAAATGTCTCCCTACTGCTCTGCAGAACCCAAAAAGTGTCATCTTCTTTTAATCGAACCCATTGCTTTTTAATGGTGGGCAATAGAGATAAGAAGGGAGAAGGACATACTTGGGCCCAGTGCAGACGTGAGCATCTATCAGCTACCAGCACAGAATGTCCTCATGTCTGCCTTCACTTTCACGGGAAGTGATGGCAGGAAGTGCGCTCTCCTCCCACCATCAGCAAGCAATCACTTTATTCAAATCTGCCTGGTGTCGTACCCAAGTTCAATCAATGGCATTTATCTGCTCTTTGAAAAAAGCCGATAATGGGATGAGGCAGCAAAGGGAGTGAGGGAAGGCGGGGGAGGTGTTAGTGCTCTACAGTGCCTATTCTCTTAATGTCCTTTGTCTAAATGGAAATAGAAAATGACAGTGTTGATTGCATGATTAGCCTTGAGGGTTAATATCAGTCAAGTGTCTATGGGGTCAGGTGATCATGACACCAGGCTGGTGTGAACAGTGGCCATTGTTTGTTGTGGTATCAAACTGTGCCATCTAAAGCTTCAGACACAGAAAATGACATAGTAGATTTTATAACAGGTTGGGAAGATGAAAAAAGACAATCAAAGAACCAGAGAGAAATGCAGAGTCACTGATAATTCCATGATCTTGCCATCTGCTTGTCTGAGATGATTCGTATACTGTGGAAAAAAGGCCAGCCATCAAAACACAACTGAATTTTCAAGAGATGTCTTTTCAAAAAGCAGTCTGGATGCTGAGACAAACGCCCACCAATGACTGAGGCATTCACTCTGAAACATTTGATGGATGTTTAGCAGTTTTGCAGTAGTTATTTACAGAAAAAACATGTAAATATGTAAATATGTAAAGTAACAGGTGTTTTCATTCCTAGACTGGGTTTCTTTTTTTTCCAATATAAAAACTGGTTTTGAGAATGAATTCACTGTCACCATGCAACTATTTTTCCCATGATTCCACTCCCGCCCCTGTCCCCAGCCGGTCTACAAACCTGGTATGACACACACCTCTATGCTTACCTTGGAGTACATGGCCCCATTAAGGACCTCTCCATTGCGGATCCAGATGATTGAGGCTGCCGGCTTGGCGTTGTCAGCATGGCAGGTCAGATTGAGTGGGTCACCAGCCCTTAGGCTCACCACCGGCCCTCCACTGATGACTGGATCCTCAGGGGGAACTATTGATACAGACACAAAGAAAAAGGGGCATTAGCCATATGACAACCATATGGAAATGAATGGGTTGGATATTATTATGAAATCAATATGGATTGCGTAATTGATTGTAATTCTGTATTACTATTTAAGTATGTAGAAATATCTTTGAGTTATCATTCAATGATATATGTTGTTGCAAACATTTTATGTGTATGAGTCAGTCTGGCATATTATATTTCTACAACACTGTGGTACAGATAATCTATGATGAATGTCAAAACAAACTTTAAATGACACCTGCAAGGATTTAATAGCATGGGACCTACATCATCACAGTTAATTCCCAAATAATGAGACGGCTTATAATGCCAACAAAAGATGGAACTAGGGTTTATTATATGCAAGAAAATAAAAGCCACATCTATGCTTATTCCTTCAGGGATGGAAATTACTTCCCAGTGTGGAACAGATTTACCCTGTACTTAATGGAAAACTGTTGGTACAGTTTGAGGCAAAAAAGCTTTGCAAAAGTCACAGCATGATTCTCTAAATAACAATCAACTTTGTCATCATTTAAAGCAGATGTGAATCCACCAATATACATACAGTAGAGGCAAACAATGTCAATATTAAATGTAATTCTGTCTATGGATAACCTCCCTCAGACACGCAGATGTACGTTGGTTGCCCCCGTTTCTCCCCCAGCTTTGACAGATACAAGGAGAACATCACAACAGCACTATGTGTGCCTCTAAATGCAGTTGATCAAAGTCCTATTCCTGTTTTACCCATGTGCTATGTTTTTTTTGTTTTAATAACTGAAACTGCAGTGAATTATTGATTGACCTGAGTGCTCATTACAATGCAGATCTGGGGCAAGATGAAATCAAAGGCTGCAGGCAGCTGCCATATTCCCCTGCAAAATCATCATGATTGGAAGGAAGGTTGTTATGGGTTATTTATGCTGTCAAACATCACTGAGATGAATGAAAATAAGGAAAATGCAATTTGGGGCATGGTTCATACATTTTAATAAGCATAAAAAGGCTCTTTTATGGCAGACATAAATGAGAATATGGTGCCTGAAAGGTGTGCATAAATTAATTGTTCACTATTCAGTTAAATTACTGAAAAAATTATGTTATCATATCACTTAACTCAGTCTTCATTAAGATAATATGAATATGTGTTTTTAGCCATGCAGTGCTGTGGCTCTGGGGATGGCAGTCTTGGTTATTTAGTCTGTTGGTCGATCCACCACCTTGGTCAAGACTAAAATATATCTTGCTCTTTTAAAAAGATCAAATAAAACCCAAAAACGTTGTTATATCTCAGACCTAGATAACTGCACTCCTTAGAACGTGGAGCTGTACATTGACTTACAGTTACATCACACTCCTTTCACAGACTCTTCGTTAGTCTTCAAGTGCTGCACTTGATTAGTGCCTGAGGTGGCATGTTGGTCATTTGCTCAGTTTAAGCTCTGACTACATCAGACTTATAACTCTGACCAGACTAGGAAGTCTGCTTATTGTATGTTTGAGTTTGAAATGCAGTGTTAATGCGGCTTGGCTCCCTTTCATCTGGTCCTCATTAATATGTGGAGGGTTGGGATAGAGGTAGAGGAAACTCAGGTCAGCATAAGCAGATCAAACAATGAGTGTGCTGATCTAGGCAAATAAGAAGGAATCTTTATGAGAATGTGGTCACCTTCTGCTCCTTTATCAGCAATTGGAAACAAGGTCAAGATGATCACATTAGTTTATTCTTCTGCTAATAATAGCACTACTGCGTGGTATGCAAATGAGACAGGGAGCATGTGAAAAGCAGTATGAGCCGGGAACCTTGAGACAGCTCTCCCATTTGTCATTAAAGAAAATGAACAAAATGTGAGGCTCTGTGATAGCGCTGTGACAGTTGATTGCAAAGATCCAGTGTTATTGGCTGGCTGTCAGGGCTCTATTGCACATATGACTGAAACATTAATTAAATGTCAGGCATAAAAGGCAGCCATGAACGTATTTTTATGGAGAGAGGGAGAGATTAGAAAGGAACATCTGACAGTGTGTGACTGATAGGACTCAGGTTTGAATACTCATCACACATCCAAGTGCTCAAAACTCCCAAAGAAAAAGAGATCTACTGCTTTTTGCTCTCTCTCAGAGGACCCCCCCCCCTTCCTCAATAAGCATATTAATACATCAGTATCTATAAATAGGTGTAACAGGGTCAGAAGTTGACACAACTAATGAGGTCTCGCACCCTCATACCCTCGCAGACAGTTTCAGTAAGCCTTCCTCCTGGCCTTTAATAGTCTCCGTCTGACCTTTAATAGTCTCAGTTGCCTACTTTTATTCAGCCTTATGTTTTCCATTGAGGGATGTTGGAGCATAACACTGCAAGAGTTTATGATTTCGTGCATAGTGGAGCTACATGGGAGAGGAGGTCACTGGGAGACCAAACAGAGCACTGCTACACTTTCAGGTCATGTCCCCCCTGGAGGGCTGCCTGCCAGCAAGGCACTGAGGGTGAATGGTGAACAGACAAGAAGAAGAAGGACATGCTTGGCTGCCTCTATCCTGCATGCATACCTTGTTATATCTCTGTCCTCCATTGTGTTTGAGGTCTTATGTGTAGCACGTGGATGTGGAGACAGTTTGTGACAGCCTGGGCTGAAATTTTTTCCCCTGTAACTGGTGCATGGTGCATGTGCAAGGCTCTCCACCGGTGCTACCACACCATTTTTTTGAGATGACGATCACTGACAGAGTATGGAAAAAGCCTCACACCAAGGCAAAAAAGGCAGTTTGACATTATAATACGATAGTCGGGTAAAAAGGAAACCTTTGTGCTCGTTTCCTTACAGGTGAAAGCCTTTATGTCTGCTGAGGAAACAGGAAGATTTGACCAATAACCCAACATCCATTGAATATAAATGAATGACTAGGAAAAATTAATTTAAGTGGATATTTAGCTCTTTCTCTTCATCCGAGATCTTCCACTGATACTGCCTTATGACTGCCAGGTCTGACAGTTATACAGAGGCCAAGCCTTGAACTTGAATCAGCCATCATCATTACTGGGCTGTTTGCAAACTCGGCAGTCCCTAATGGTTCTAAATTAGCTCTTTACTGCAGCCATTCGATGGACTTGGCATAAGTAGTGTGGTCAGTGGTACAGATTGATCGCTCCTCTTTAATTACAGGGCTGACTCACTGCAAACCATGCTCCACTCACTACTTTTATTCTTGGGGATAATAATGTAATCCTTTTCAACAGTTTCACAAATTTGCATGATTATAAGCCCCAAGCAGCCTTCTTTAAAAAAAGAAAAAAAGAAAAAACAAAACAGTTAAGGCTACTTTAATTTTATATAGGTCCACCATCACCTCATCCAGTTTAAGATAAGCATTTGGATTAATTTGATGTTTTTCTAAATCTACCAACTGAAAATCATGTAAATCTGATGATGTCAATAAGCGTGGACTTCAGTCAGATCATTTACTTGTACTACATAATCAAATATACCCATAAATGAGACCAAGGCACATTGATGTATAATTAAATGGTTTAAAAATAACCAAAACTGTTATCATAACTAGACTACAATATAACCTGCACTGTAATTTCTCTGTATGTATATCTCTTGTATGTCTGTCTGTTTTAAACAACTTGTTGTTCTAATTGTGCTGTTCTGTCACTCTGTTGTTCATTTTTTTTTTTTTTTAATTATTATTTTTTATTTCTGTCCTGACCTGCCAAGGGACAACAGATGAAAACTAGCTACTTTAGCTAATTCCGGTGTATTTACATTTTAATTTGAAATGTTCATGAATGTACACTGTCCCATTTTAAATAAATAGACTAAAAATAATAAACTAAACTAAATCAACAGTGCCCTATGAGGAGCCTGAATAACTGAAAGCAATATTTTGTCCCATGGTACAAATGAATTCCCCAAACTGCAACATCTAGCGTCAAAACATAAAACCTGAATTTATGTGAGGAGAAACCTCATCAGTGTGGCAACAACTGGTGTTGCTGTTGGTGAACCTGCTGGGTTTTCCAGGCCAAGCCAATGTTATGGGAATTTCTCCAAAGTAGCCACTGAAATCCTGCAAGCACCCTGGCTTTCCAGGAGTGTGAGCAAGGGTAAAAAAAAAAAGCAATTTGGAGGGGGAATGAATGAGAGAGGGCTCCTTGCAAGGAGGCTAGATGGTGTAGGGGAGGGGAGGCTGGCAATGTGTAGCTGCTATAGTGCTGTGCTTCGGCAGACGTGTCCTGAACAACAATGAGCTTCCTGACTTGCCTATCTTTTTCAGGAGAATGCTTGCACGGGCCGCCTGTCACCCCACTGCGACAGCTTGCAGAGTTTGTGATAGATAGATCAGGAAAAAAAAGGAGACAAAAAGGAGGGGAGAGGAATACCCGGCACAGGTGGATACAAGAGACATGTGTGGCTCACTGGCCCAAATCAAGTGCTGTCATTGTACATCTGTTTGAAAGCCAGAGGATTCCCAGTCATGTGTACGCACATGCATCCACAAACACGCGCACAAACACACACACATACACACAAAAGAGAAAGAACATTGAGTGAATGAATGAAAAGAAAGTGAGAAAAATACACAAAATCATTCAACTCTCAAACAGTATGGCAGATGGCATGGACTGTACAAATTGCCTACACAAAATAAAAATGCAGCAGAGGACTGATTTGCAGGAAAATGTGGCTGCCACATGGTTATGAGCAGAATAAACCAGGAGGGCAAAGACAGGATATAAAAAGGAAGTATGGGGGTGTGGGGGGGGGGGGGGGGCAGGTGGAAGAAGAAAGCTTATGGAAATTAATGAAATGGGGGACAAACTAGTTAAGATTCAAAGGCTAGATTACAGTATATGCAGACATGTTCTTGGTAACATTTTAACAAACGCAGGCAGCACACTCTTTTGGTCGTCTTAGTGTCATGATCTACCAATTGAACTGAGCCAAATAAAATGGAAGGGAGGCAGGATGAAGATGAGATGAGGAGCAAGGCAATGCCAGAGCTGTCACAGGCGTGCAGAGTCTGCTTCGTTGCAGCGCAGCCATGTGGAGCCCTAGAAGCTGCTCCCCACAGATTGGGAGGGTGCTGACATGGCTGCTCACCACCCGGCTGCGTTGTGCCATATGAGTATGTGTGAATTTGAGGGTGGGAGGCTCAGAGAATTCAGGTTCCATAAGCACATTTAAAAAACTAATTATTTTTTCAAATTTTCAAATCAAACAAAAAAAAACTTCCATCTATTAGCCTCTGTGGTTTCAGATTTTTCTTAACGTCAATTGGAGATAGCAGAAGCAAACCTATTTAGTATGTAGTGTGAATTCAAATCAGCACAGCACCTGCACACAGTTGGTACTGTTGTTTTGCAGAGCACAGATGTACTCATGTCATTCCTCCTCCTTCTGTTGAAATGCCGAGGAAAAAAAAAAAGAGAAACTACATACAGTCTGTCTACCATAATCACACACCTGTTCACAGCCTCTCTGATATCATTCCACCTCATGTTTCAGACAAAATGGCACAAAAGGCAGTGTAGTATCAGCATTACCGGCATATTTCCTCCCAGAATGACTGACGTTAAGGATACCTTATCTTTCCTTACTTGGACTAAGATGCTTGGCTAGACCTACATTAACTTTTGTAAGAGACATATTGGTTACTTACACAGGAGGTGCAAAAGCCATTTCTGAAAGAAATTCTTTATGAACTGGTAAAAGGTTCTGCTCGCACACACACACATACACACAATTTCAACAGTATTACTCAGACAAAGGGAGAGATGCCCATATAAATATGATTGTTTTCTACGACTTCCAAGGATAAATAAAGCAAACAAACACATGTACATCCACACACACACAATTAACAGTGCTGTGTTTTTAGAGACTAGGGCACAGAGGCACACATTTCTTGTACTTTAAGTCACAGCGAGGTTAAAGGTACTTCTAGCTGAACAACTCTACAGAGGCTACCCCAAAACTCCACATTCACAAAACACTGCATGCCCCAATAATAATAGCTGAGGTGAGCAGACAACCTGTCGCATTTCCCCGAACATAAAACCTAGTAGAAAGGGGTTGCTGGTTGGGAAACTAACAATAGTAAACAGTGAAAATGGGTCCCTTGGATTCTGGAAAGAAGGTGGCTGAGTGAAAATAACATCCCACAGTCACCCACTAATTCTATCAAAGTGATAAACCACAAAAAGAAGTGAACTCAACACAAAAGGAAACAAAGTTAGGAGTCACTGGAAAGGAGAGTATGTGGAAAGGGAGGCTGGCCTGTCCTTGTCTGCTGTCTGATGTCTTGCAGTTATTGTTTGTTTTTTATGTGTTTTACGCTGGAACTGCTTAAACTGAATTGCCACTTGGGGACTAATAAAGTTGTTTGAATTGAATTGAATTGAAACCCTTCACACTGAGAAATAACACTTTTAACATACACTCAACTCAGATACATCACCAAAGAAGAAACACAGTCAATTAGCGGAGTTGACTCTTTGGACATACACAACCAGGGAGAACATCACAGGTGCACTTAATTGCTCCTGATTAGTGAGAGTGAGTGAAGCCTTGCATGGAATCCCTCTCACCATAACAAACTGACTTATTTGCATAAGCTTGTTTTTCAGCAACAATAAGATTTATAGTTACCATCAACAGTTGGAAACAAAGTCTCTGGGATTATTACAGACCAGTTACTAGTCAGCAATCTCCATATTCTGTAAAATAAGCATCACTGGCTGAATTAGCAGTGAATCCATAAGAGCTCCATACACTCTCAATGGAGAACAGCTGTAGCACGACTGACAGCAGTTCTGACACGCTCACACATTCATGGATTGTGTTCTCACTTCTCGTTTACAGCATGAAAACTTCAAATTTACTGGTATCTTTTATTTATTTATTTATTTATGTTTTTCATTTTTTAATCCTGCCCTCAGTGTTCACCTCTATTACTACAAGGATGGCAGAGTGATCCTTGAGAAATAATAAATTCAGACTTATCCATTAGAAATGGCTGATTCAGCTTTGGCAATTGGAGACAACAATAACAAAAGATACCCTTGGGATTTTGTGTACACAAATATTGTTGCTGGAACGCAGGTTCAAAACATGAACAATGCAGAAAAAGGAAAACAAATAGCTCCAACACAATGGCTTATTCAAATCACACACTATCAATCAAAATCCTGTGCAAGGTCTTTGAAGTTTCACCCGCTGCAACAACTACATGTACATATCAGTGTAATGAGGGAACCAACAAGACTTTGGGCCACTTTATATTTTATTATAAAACTATTGAAATACCATGCTGGGGTTAGGGTAGCAACAGTAACATGCAATATATAAAAGGAATAAAGGTGGCATTCATCACTCCATGCATTCATAACTATAAATATTCTCAGTAGTTGTTTGAACACAATTATGAAATTATGGAACACTTCCTGGGGGTTAGGGTTAGGGTTAGAGTGTGTGTTTGTGTGTCGGGGGGGGGGGGGGCGGGGGGTGATTGGTCTAATAAGCAGCAATACAGAGCTATCAGGATGCATTGATAGTCACACAAACACACGCTCTTGCTCGCTCGCTGCAGAGTCCAGGAGATTGTATATAATTTGCGGGCGTCAGGGAGTCGCTATCAATATGAGAGTTGGGATGTCTACACTAAAGCAATAACTAGCGCTGTAGGGGTATTTGTAGCACCAGAAATGCTACTGTTAGGATACAGTTAGGACACTGTTAGGACAGTTAACACACTTAATTGTTCAGGGATGGCTATTGACATTAGGCTGCTTTAATTTAGTTTTTGTTTTATTGTTGAATATATATATTGTTCTTGAATATCATCTCAGTTACGAAAAAGTCACTACAGTACATGATTCTTTTGTTTACAGTAAGTTTCCAATTGAATACTGAAATAAGTTACTGTTACATTATATTGCTAATAATTTTGACAGTAAGGCCTTAGTGTGGTACATTGCAAACAACTGATGGATGGATATATCACTCACAATTAGTCTAAAAATGGCATGGACATCTGTGCTAAAAGGACCCAAAAAAAAAAAGGATTGAGAATCAAATTGAATCAAATCGTGACCTTAAAATCAAGATAAAATCGAATCGCGGATTTGGAGAATCGTGACACCCCTACAATGAACTCTTAGCATAGTGTAACTATACATCATAGGATTTTACAGATAAAAACACTTATAGTGAGTCAAGTGCCTTACTTATAACTGTTTTATATCAAATGAAGGCTTTTAAAATATGCATATGTTGCCAGCTACATGCCTTTCTTTGTTTTTTGGTAAGGTGACATGTTTTTTCCTAATGAAGTGTCAAACTTTGTAAACCCCCTTAATTTGCTTCAAGCGAGGTTAACCTGTTAAAGTATTTCTAAACTTCTATCTAATCTCTGAAACGACCTTCATGACACTGCAGTGTGCAATGTCTGAGCAGATAAATTAACAGTTATAAAAAAAGGAACCTTAAACTAAACCGAGCTGTTCAACCTTGGTTGATCTTAGTACACTTTGAAAAGCAACACTTGTCACATCCTTTGCAGTATTGTAATTACAAGAGACAAAGGTCAAAGGACTGTCAATAGGCATATGTGAGAAAGCCTGCATAAAAACCACACCACTAGCAATTTGACTCTAATTAATGACTCGGGAATGACTTTAGAGAGAGCTCATCTTTGTTAGCATGAAAGTTCATCTTTGGTGAAGTACATTTATGGGCAATTGTAAAACTTCAATTATATTGCATTGCTGTCCGAAGCCTGTCTGCACTTTGCAAATGAATTGTGTATCCTTTCAGCACCATGCTTTAAATAAAAATTATTCAGTAATCAGAGAAATCTGTGGTTTGGCATTAACCAAGCATGATTAAGAGTGTCATAGAGGGAAAAAAATGAGAGAAAGAAAGATAGAGAAAGAGAAGACACTCATAGATTTAAATGTCAGCTGTGAGTCAATAAATGGCATCAGATTTTATTATGACATGATGACACATTTCTCCACTGTGGAATAGATTAACCCGCTCTTGTTGGCAAAAAAAACCAACAAAACAAAAACAACAAACAAACAAAAAACCTCAACACAAGCAAACCTCAGACCAGTTTTTCAGCCAACAACCTCTGATCAAACAACAGTGATCCCTCTTTCTTTTGCTCTAGTGATCCCCGACCTAAGGTAGAGAGACAAAGGTCTGGAGTGGTGCCAACTTGCTGCAAGGGATATAATTAGCCTCAGGGGTCTCTTTTGGACCTGAAACCCTCCATTCTCTTCCTTCATGACTAATTCACAAGACCTTGATTCTCCTTTGGCATCTTGGGGTAAGCCTGCAAGCCATGCAAACGGCTCCTGTGGGTTAAGTTCACCAGCCTTTTATTCTCAGAGCTCTTTTGATGAAGAAATGTCATTATTGTTGATGAATGATGGTAGGTTTATCATTTTCCTCTTTAATTTCTTCACTCTTGCATTTAATGTGTTGTTTGAACTGACAAGTATAATCAATAGTAAAGCTGAACAAAGGCTTTTGCTACTTATTAAACATCTTCTTGTATGGGCAGGTCAAGAGAACTGTACGCATTTCAAGGACAACTCAGCATCTTATTAAAAAGAAAAGTGGGAGAAAAAAAGGAAAACATATGGTATATATTCTTTGGCAGTGATAAAAGTCTTTCTCTATGTGTTAGTAAATATTTGTGTTGTGTTACTTCCAAGCTTATCACAGTCAAGAGGAGAGAAGTTCCCCCTGATATGGCGCATGGTGGAGTTTGGGCTTATATTGAGTTATGAAAGATGGAAGGGAGAGTTTTAGATTTATTCTGTTGTCAGCTTGGGGAAGGGAGGCTGTGTGTGTGTCTGCACTGGTGGGTGTGACTGTCAAGAGTGTGCAAAAGCATATAGTGTATATGGCTGTATTTGTATGTGTGTGTGTCTGTGTGTGTGTGCGTGCATAGGTGTGTTGGGCTATAGCTGTCTTCCAAGTCGATAGACACACTCTGTCACCACTGGCAAGTAATTGACAGCTTGGAGTTTGCTGTGACACAGGCCTTGCATATATTTCCTCCATTACCTTGTGTGTATGTCAGCCTAGAGTTCTCCCTGGCAGTGCATTCAGGAGTCAGCTAGCTCAGTGGGGGATTAAACAAACACCTTCTATTTTGGCTTATGGGAAATAATGATAAACTCTCTCACCCTCAATCAGCCAAATAGGTAATAAAGGCTTCCTCTTCCTTATTCCTGATTAGTTAATTAAATACAGTATAGGGCCAGCTACTGCACTTCCTGCTGCTGTACGTCACTTGCAGTCCAAAGTCAAGCATTTGCAAATAATTTGTTTCTTCATTTTAATTACCTTGAGTAGTCGGTGTAGGCTTTGCCAAATCAGGAAAGCATGGTGTCAAGGGGATTAAAACAAAAAAACAATAATTATTTGTCTCCGCTGTTTATGGCTGTTGTTCACTCCTACGTGGGAACTTTTTCAAATGAAATAGCAATTTCAGACATCTGAAAACTCCCAAGGATACAAGAAGGCCAAAAAATTTGAAATCAAATATGACATCAGTGATAATAGCACTGATAGCACCTAAAACACCCTAAAGTAAAAGTAGTTTAATGTTTGAATGGGTCAAGTCCTTGGGTGAAATCTTCTTTTCATCCTGTTGTGAGGGGAATTACACATACTACATGTACGACCGTTTGAATACCTTTATTACATACTAACAGTTACTGCACACGTAGGTTTACTTTCCACTATGTTTCATCATTTTTAACTTTATCTGATTACATATTAAGGTGCAGTCAGTGTAACAGAGGGGTTCATGAAATGTTTATACAGGTTTTTGGAAGGGTGAGCAGATAATTTGCAAACTGTTAACTGTTCAGAAAGGCCAAGGCTAAAATGGTGCATCAGAGGATAGCAAGATTGTCACAGTAGATGGTAACAAAACTAGATAAGGGTGTTCAGAAAAAGTAGCCTTGACAAAAGGGGAGAGGTATGAAAGGTGTAAACAGTTTTTCTTTTTTCTCTTGTATCCTTACTACTACAGTACAAACTAACTTTGTGCCATGCACCATGCTCTGAGCATTAATAAAGTGTGACAGTACTGTAAGAGATTTCAGTGTCGTTCCTCTTTATCAGAGTGGAATTGCAAAATTGCCACAACACTGTCCTTGATGTTGTGATCAAATGACAAAGTTTCTGTGTAAAGCACTATTTCAGAGCAGCTAAACTTTACAGAGTTGAACAACTAAAGACAAAGGGATAAGAGCAAAAGGTAGGCAAGTGCAGTCGCAACAGACATTTTTAGCTCTCTGTAGAAGTATCCATAATTATTCACTCATATCCATTTGCAGGGGGCTTGGCAGCCAGAGAAACATTATGCCGCAATTTGTCTTCCTCTCTCTCTTTTTCTCCTCCTGCCTTCTCCCCTACAAATCGTTAGTTTCACTTTTCATTAGGCTGGATCAATAAGGCGGATCAGTCGCTCGTGGCGAGGATACTGCGTGGCAGACACCCCTCTCTCTCTCGACTCTTTTTCCTTCTCATCCCTTCTCTCTTGTTCTCTTTTGCTCTGTCATTGACTCCAGCTATCGTTTCAGTGGCTGCCCATTCTCCAGTGTGAGAGCTCAGGAGTGGCAGAGGGAAACTTGAAGGGCCTAAGAAAGAGACGTGAGCCAGGGATTGTACTGGTGCTATGCAATAAGGCATAATGGCAACACTGAATGATAACCCAATAAAGTTTAATTGAAAACCAGTAACCTCTCTCAAGCTAACAGTAATAATGTAAATGGAAGCTGTATGCAGAGGGAGGAAATTAAAGTGGAGGTGGAAGTTAAGTCATATCGACACTGTCTGCCAAATGGGAAGCGCTGGCATTGAATTACTTCCTTTGTGATGGTTTTCATGCAAAATATATCCTTAGTTCTCAAGATTTACTGTGTATATTTTAATTTGGTTTTGTCTGATTACATGTGGATTTTGTGTGTGTATGTGTGTGTCTGGTTTTATTTATATTTGCTGTGTAATTGGAAAATGAATGACAACATCTATATGGTGAAGAACCACTCTTGTTGGGCCTCTTGAGCTCTAGAAGTGCTTATATCCAGTGTTGAGGCTCAAGGATAGAACATTGGTTTGAATATTTGATATAATGATTATCAGATAATGTCGATGTTAATCTGAGAGTTGTATAACATAAAACAATGCTTATACATTTATTGCTAATACATTCACATATTGAATGTTTGTTAAATGTGATTGCAGCCTTCATCTGAGCTAGAAGTTTCTCAGCACACAAATCAGAAAAACAACATGCAAAACCTAAAGTTATGAGAGAGTGTGAAGCCCCAAACACCAGTTAAGCCATTTCTGTGATTTGCTTTGGACCTCAGTGATTGGAGCTGGTTGGCACTAGTGCAGTGGTATTGTTTGGAGACTGTGTGTGTTTAATTCAGACTCACCCAGCACAGTGAGGCGGGCAGGACGAGACCTCATGGCAGCCTGGACGGCCTGGCACTCAAACACAGCGTCATCCATCAGTTCGACATGCTGGATTCGCAAATGATGCTCTCCTGAACCGTGGTCGCCAATCACTGTGTAACGAGGATAGCCTGCAGCACAAACACATTGGTTCATTTTAATCACCTTCAAAATCAAAATACTGCTCATTTGCCAAATGCAAGAGGGTGAATTGGTAATTTCCTAGCTTTGCATACACATAGCAACAACCAAACCCAACACAAATAATGAAGATACAGACAGCTACAAGTCAGCATGAGCCTTCTTAAGCGATGCAGTTTGCTAGCAAGACATTTCAATTGGCAAACACGTGTCCACATTAAATGCACAGTATTATATTCATCATGTTAACTGTAATTGCGCTGCATAATTACAGCGCAGGCTGATGAGTAATAGATTACTTTGCATGAATATTGATTTTGATTCTTCATTTGTTAATTTACTCACAATGCATTTCCATGAATGTTTTTATAACACTCCTGGTGATGTTAATGAGTTGCTGTGGAGGTTACTGCATTCTGGAGAAAGATGTTTTACTGCAACCGTAAACAGGAACAGCTTTAGAGTTTGTGTTGTTTCCACATTGCTCTGTGAAATGATTCATAGTTTAATAATGCAAGAAAGCAAAGCAATATCCTGGGCATTTTACACAAGTCAAGCAAGATGGTTTTTAAGATATCCCCTTAACTATTATCAAAATATGCATTGAGAGTGTGTTGCAGAGTGCATCCCTCCACAGGGAAAAAAAAAGCAGAAAGACAGATGCATTTGACTGGGAAGCTTTACGGGGTATTTCTCATCCTTTTGGGACTGTTCATCTCTGAAGACCCTTTTTCTCTCTCCATCTTTCTAATTATTGGGGATTTTACAGTAGGTGGAATGGAATAAAAGTCTGTTTTATGAAACAGTCTGTTTATAAAAACTGCACTCCAAAAAATGTTGAGAATTTCCAGGTAAGAAATAATTTTCCCTCCACTGGTCCTCAAGTAATTGATCAATGATGAAAGTAATGGATGGGACTGGAGGATGTTACAGCAGAACAAGGCCATACTTTTAACAAAGTCTCTTTCCAACTTTGTGCTTGTGAAAGGAAACTTCACACTTTAGCCTCCCACACTTGTCACTTCCTATCCAAAAAGTCTATCAGTATCAATCCAACTGTTGGGTCTCTGCCAACAAATGTTGGGGAGTAAAATATTGATTTCTCAGTAACAGCTAGCAAATGACTCATGTTCACTTCAGAGATCCCCAAACACTTCAGACTTTCACTGTAAAGGTTTTACAAGCCATTCATATGTTTCAGCACTGAAAGGGAACGTAACAGACTGGGCAGCCTTATAACAGCTTTTAAGTCCTTGAATTCGACTACTGCAAAACCCATCACATGGTCAAAGTCCAATTACTGACTGTTGCTTCATTGAATCCAGTTGCCTTTAATAGACCATCAAGTGGGCCTCATTTTATGCAAGCAATATGAGTTACAGCCGATTAAGCGTCTCTCTTCATTTCAGCCTCCCACGTGTAGCTTTTAATCTTAAGGGTCTATACAGTGGGAGGACTAAGGACAAAAGCCTAAACCTAAACCTTAACATTAAAGCTGGGCAGAATATAAACAGACTAAATAAGGCTAAATAAGTCACAAGCTAATGAAAAAATGAGCAACAGCATAAGCTTCACCAGTGGATGTTTTCCAGGTCAATTCATTTTTTTCCTGTCTTTGAATTTAACACTGTCACTACAATGTGTCCTTCACTAAGTGATGGCCGAGCAGTAATTGTAAAGAGGTTAACAGAGACCTGATCACCACTAAAAGCTTCCATTAATAATATTAATAATCATTGACTGAAAAGGGGCTTTCTGCTTTCTCATGCTCAGAATAATGCCTAGAGGACACGCCATTATGTGCACAAGGTCACCCAGAGAAGCATTTTGCTTCAATTTTAGGATCATTGATAAAATTTCAAAGTTATGATGCCATTGCAGATCACAAAGGTAATGATCATTGCATATTCTGAATGATGTGACCTTTGGTTGACTCCAGTCCAGCTAGCAAGTGCTTATTGTCCCAACCATAGGGACATAGTTTACTTTAAATACACTTTTGTGTTGCTTGTCTTAATCTTAGCAAGGTATAAACCACGCAAATTCCTGTTACACAAACCAATGTCCAATTACTTCATCTGTGCCTCTGGCGAACTAAGAATAATTTTGCTGTGTGAAGATATGGCTCTGTTCCAGTTTCATCTCTATGCATTAGCTGGATCCAAAAGGAAAAGTAATTTGTGTTTGTGGTGGATAGTAAATGATGGAATTCTATAATCACATTTCAAAGTACATAAACATACTGTAATGTGTTTTTGCCACCTCATAAGCACCTTGATCATGCATTTTGTCAATATGACTAAAATTGGACTGGCACACATGAAGACTGATCACCTCTGTACATGTGATGTGTACTCGTTAAAGGGCCATTGATCTTAGATCTCAGCGAATTTCAAAGACACAATGTGTTACCCAAAGCAAACAATGTAAAATAGGCCCATTAAGGAGTAATGAATCCATCAAGGGGGAATGGATTTGTCTTGAGACTGGATCAATCCTGTATGTGCAAGTGTGTGTGTGTTTGTGTGTGCACGCGTGCACATGAAGCATACAGACAATTGAGGCGTGGCCTAATGATTTATAGCATTCACCTAGAACATGTTTCACACAGTGTATCCACCAGGGAAAGAACTAGGTTAGCTGCAGCTGTGAACAGGTGACCGGGTTCAATTTGCTTAGAGGCAAGATAGACACACACTTGCTGCTTAAGGTCTGCTTCTCCTCTCAAGAGATCATTTTATGAGTCTCTTATACTGTGCATTGCATGATGTATACAAACACCTCCTTCTCCATTTTATACTCTGTCTGCACCGGGAGAATTCACTTAAAGCCACTTTGTCTGCTGTCACCATCATCATGAGTTGCAGATACATTCCCCATCATGCATATTCATGGCATTGATTGGTATGTTCTGAGCTGCTGTGGGGCTACTTTACTTTTCTTTAATTAGAGTGGAAAAGCGTGACACAAAAGGGAATGAATAGGAAATTCAGGGACAGATAGGAATCATTGGCTTTTGTGCTGTGATTTCTTTTGCTGAATGGTGAAGAGTTCTTTCAGTTTAATCACTGCTCCTGTGAATGGAAACAGGTCCCAGGCGGAGCACGCCATTGCCTACGCAGCTCCTTCTATGAATAGCCGAGCAGACCTATATTATTGAAATGCTCCATGCAACATTTGATTCAGTGCACTTTGTATGTATACAGCTGCCACTTTCTTTTCATTGTGTACATCTTGCAGTGGATGTACCATCACTTTTACTGCCGTATGCATTGCTTGTTGATCTAGGCAGGAGTGACAAAAAGGACAGCTGTGGAGCGCTTTAGCTTTGAAAAGTGCCATCCGTCTCGATAGAAGGTACTCAGCCACTGTCCGTATCAAACTGTTGATTTTAGCGACCAATCTTCTCCAAGCAGGCAGCGATTTCTCCTCATGCAAAACCTTTTTTTGAATTTTTTTAAAAGATAGGTTTTTAATGTAATGGAGAGATGCTAGTGGAGAGGCAGACTGGAAACAGGGTTGACAGAGGGATATGGCATATAACGAGCCAGAGTAACACCAGGGATGTTGTGATTATGTGACATATACTTTAACTATTCAGCTACCATGGTGCTGCTGTTGTGCATTTTTTAAAGGGTTTTCAAGAGGAAGATCACTCCAGCCACTTACAGAAGCTTTGTAAAGAAAGGCAAGGTCAGGATTACTACATCCTCTCCATGACTGTTAAACTATTCATGTAGATGTTGCTAAAAGTTGCTTCACTGTGTTGGGCCTGGACTTTACTGGTGAAATGAACTGAGCACATGCTCTGAATTAAGGCCTAGATTAAAAGAAAAAAGCCTGCTCTGAGTCCTTTTTCCCTTCAAACAAAGGAAAGAGCGACCCTAGTCCTCAGGTCAGATCACCCTAGAACTCAAAATCCCATAATCCCTAAGTCCTCGTCCTTGATTGGCTGTGAGACACCTAACGTCACTTCCAGCCGCTGACGTCACTGGAATCTTTAAAATGGGCACGCGAGAGTAACACCTTGCCTTCAAAGTTAACCAGTGAGCAAAGACATTAACATCCATTAGCAACTGACTTAAAAAGGTGTAAATACAAGTCTATTCTTCCCTCACCTTTGCTTCAAAGCTTCATCTCGCTGGAAGAGAGAGGATTCCCAAATTAATAATAAGTATTGATTATTCTTAAATTTCTTATTAATAATTAATAATATTTATGATAATTATTGATCAATAATATATAACCAAACACACTCTCTTCTACCCTACATTTTATGGGTCACCTTGTAGTGAGGTCCCAACAACTGTAGTGTTGAGACTGTTGTGACCCAACTTTCCTCGTTTCCTCTCTTCTATGCCTTCCTCTGACTTTGGCCATTGTTGAAATGAGATTCTTGATTGTCTTGTCTTGCAAATCAATAAACATAGAAGGAGATAAAACAAACTCTACTTCTCTGGTCCACACTGACCCTAAATACAATTATGCTCTCTCTCTCTCTCTCTCACTCTCTCTCTCACTCTCTCTCTCTCTCTCTCTCTTTCTCTCTCTCTCTCTCTCTCTCTCTCTGTAGGATGGCTTTACTGGGGCTCTGTCAGCCACTGAGGTTTAATTACAGACCACAGCAGCAACAGGGAAGGCCTCTAAGAGCATTTGCTAAAGGTCAGAGGGTAGAAGACCCCCAATCTCTGGTGGAATACATACAGACTTTTGTGTTATAAAAATAGCCACAGTTGGATATTGTGTCATTGTGCCTGGAATTGCAATTATTCTAGTTTTCTCCGTGGTTACACAGAGGTGGTGTGTGAGGCAAATTAGATCTAAAATAAAGACTGTACCCTTACAGTGTGTTGCATCCTGCTTTGTAGAGAGTGCTGAGCACAGATTCATGGGTGGATCTCTGTTTCGGAATAATTTAATGGTCATTTCAGTAAATGGTTCTGGTGCACTACGCTTTTATGGATTTTCTAATTCAATATCTCACTGCTTCCTGACAGTTGTAAATGTTTATTTTAGAAAAGTGATGTGATTCCTTGAAATTAATCAAGGTCATCAATATACATAAACCTTGATTGGTGGAACAACAGATTACTAAATGACAGTGCATTACTTGCTTTTATTCTAAATTAAACAATTAATGCAATTATACATGAGGTGCAGTGTAATTAGGGGGCACCAGCTACTCTTCAAACAGCCATTTAACAGGCTGAAGCACCACAGAAAGTCCAGTGCCACCATTGATTTCACATTTCATTTGTTTTTTTGTGCATCTCTGCCAAACACAAAATACACAAGATTTAGGTCAGCCTCAAATAAAGAGAAAATTTGTGTTTGGTCAGGTTGAATGATATAATCATTGATGTTCCACATAGCTTAACACTTACAATATTCTGTAATAAACCTCTTTTTTCTGTCTGTGGTAAGAGGAGGGTAAGATGTCGAAACGTTGGGGCTTTAGATGACAAAAGACAGCCCTTTGAATATGACAGCTACATTAGAGGGTGTAATTAATAGAAAGTAATGGGTGTGATGGAAAAATGCAGGATTATTTGGCATGCTTAGGGGATAACATTTGCTGTTCTTTACCAGAGAGGTCCCTGCCAACCC
Organism: Scomber japonicus; assembly: GCF_027409825.1. NCBI lineage: Eukaryota > Metazoa > Chordata > Actinopteri > Scombriformes > Scombridae > Scomber > Scomber japonicus. Next base: position 15,306,120 of record NC_070583.1, read on the forward strand.
CCAGCGCCAGGCCATCTTTGATCCACAGGACAACGCCATGGTAACCAGGGATTGTGCATGGTAACGTGACAGGCTGGCCAGCCACTACCACCAGGTCTTGTGGCTGCTGGGAAAACATGGCCTCCACCCCTAAAGAACAACAGAAGAAGGGAAAGGTTAGGTTTGACCCATTAAATCATTTTATTATGTCAATACAATCAGGACATGATGGCACAGAGAAAATTCCAGATCAAAGAGGGGAAACACTGAGGTTTTACAAACACCTGCTTTCAGTGTCTCAAGAATGAAGGGAAACATGAAGGGAACTGCACTATATGCCCATTTCCACCAATTTCACTCAAACCTCTTGTCACACTCGTGTTGAAAGAACTCTTAAGGGTGATACACAAATGTGGCATGTTCTTTTAATATTCAAGTTACGGAGACAAGATACTGTACACGGATCTGAGGTGTCAGTGCAGCACCAGGACTGAAGCACAGGCTAAGAGACAGCCGTCACAGCTCAGTTTGGTTCATTTATGAAGGATGTCACCGTACAGATGGGCTGGGCCCGTACACACCACAGCAGATAACAGGATCTTGTCTGCCAACACCGCTCTAGTGGCATACATTAACCCGAGCTCACAACCCATGTATTCCAACTGTGCAACTGCTATTAGCTGCACTCCTCTACCGTGTGTTCAGGCGGAAAGTGGTGTGCAGTGAACTCCATGGTGGCAGAAGGGCGTGTTAATGGGAAGGGGTACAGTGCCGGCAGAAGGGGGTAGAGAGTGTAGGGGGGTGAGTGGGTTGTGTTGCGTTGTGGATCAGAGTGGAGGATACAGAGTGGTACTGATGTGTGGTTAGAAACACTGGCAGGCTGCCTATCAGCTAGAGCCTACACATACACACACACACACACACACACACACACACACACACACACACACACACACACACACACACACACACACACACACACACTGACATGCATTCATACAGACACTCTCAGTCTGACTTATGAGCAGCAGAGGCTTTTAAAAGGTGTCACCTTGTGTCTTACTACTTTACTGGGACAGTTTTGTTCACAGCTATTTCTTATTTTCAAACGTCTAAGTCCAATTGCTAGGATAATGACATCTGCCTTTTGATATCCCCTTACTTTCTTATGTGCAGCAAAAACAAATAGGAACATGTGCTCCTATTGTGAGATGGGCTCACACACACTTATTTAATTGTATGTTTAAAAAAAATTATAGAAGAAAAAACAATAACATAGTAAATTACAATAATAAGCGGAGCAAATAGAGAACAGAATGTGTTTTCATCTAACAACATATTTGTATCACATTGCAGTCATCTACTGTGATTCTTTGTATGCTTAGATTCATTTTCAAAGGAAATGACTTATCCTATTGCAGAAAAGGAAATTGATTAGCTCTGTTGTATGATTTCAAACCACATCAAAGGAAAGATTGTTGTCATACAAGAATCCAATTTTAAATTAGTTCGAAAAAAGGCATTAGAATCCCCACAAGTCATTTTTCAGCCTTGAACTGAATTGAATGTGATGGCTGGCTTCTTCAAGATGTAAGCAGAAGTTTTCATACAGATTCATACACTTTCTTTGTTGTGTACATTGTCACACATGCCCACGCACTGCACACACACTCACTCAAACACACACACACAGACACAACACACACACATATATATAGAAAATCCATAATACAAATAAATTGCTGGCGTGAAGATGACAACCCGCTGTTCTTTATTAATAAGCCAATGGGATTATTGTCTATTAGATATTTTAAGCATGGAATATTAAATACAGCTACAGTTACCATTGAGCTTTGGAAAAGTAATATAATATATAACTTTTCCAAAATATGATTCTAATTTAGTTATTTGTTTAATCATATTTTCCTCTTTCTGATTTGATTGTTATATATGCATGACTTATATATTCATATGTATTTTATATGTATAGTTTATACTGTATTAAATATCTCTTTCCTAATTATTTGTGGGAAGAGGTTGGGGACCAGTGAGGGAACATTTTTCTTTTTTTATTTGTATGCTTGTATATACTGTATGTAAATATATGTGACTGCGAGTTTATACATACGGGACTAGGCACACATGTTCATATGTATACATTTTCTTACTTTCCTTCATAAAAGGAAACTGAAAGAAAAAAACAGAAGTTATCAAGCAAATGTCAGCTTTGAAAAATAAATACAGTTTAATGTGCAAAAATGTCCACACTCCTGTACACTGCCTCATTTAAGATCCATCTATTACATTACATTACATCACATCAGGACAGTACCTCAGAGCATGAGCTTTTCATCATGTTGAGGCTCAACAGCTTCTCTCTGGCTAGCAAGGTCCTTCATAATGTAACTGTGTATGTATATTGTATATTGTGTGTGATGCAGGCTATGTGAGACGTTATCTCACCATATGTATTGCCCTTCAAACCTAGACAGCTTTGTTCAGCCCTGACTGTGTTCACACGTGAGGAGCTTATCTCGGCTGTACTCATCTGCAGTCAGCACGCAGATGGAGCACGCTAACATATAGACAGCCACTCAACATATCTCTTGGCATGTTCCGGAAAAACACTTTCAACACCAGGGAATCTTGCATCTGCTCAGTCATGATATTATCAAATAGTTCAGCCTGTGCTGTAATTGATTTAGCATTGGGGGGGATCTGTCAGTCGGCAGCATAAATAATGCCATACTTCCTACAATCCACCTATATCCTAATGTCCTCCTTTTCTGGACTCCATGCCTCATGTCTTATCAAAAAAAAAGAAAGAGATTAGAAATTATTTTTTTTAGAGATAGGCTGCCTGTCATGCTGCTGCACACTCTCATCAGGCAGAGAGGAGCAGTATCTGCTTGATTACAGCCTTCAATTAAGTGAAACATGTTTTTAACAGTCTCCTACCTTTCATAATGCATCTACACAGAGACACATTTTAGGAGACAATTTGCTGCAGGAACTCATTCTAATTCTGTGACACACATTGCCCTGAAACGGTTTGAAATGGATATTTGACTTCTCGAATATCCCCTTCAGAAATATTAATTAACTGTACTCAGCTGAATCACACATCTCACACAAATACACACATGGGCCATTACTTGTGGCTTCACTTGCACTTGAGCTGCACTGACTTAAGGGGGCACTCTACCGATTTTATATCCCCACCATCAGGGGCCGTTTGCGTTGTTTTAACAAAGTGCCCATTTCGGTCTGAGCGCCACACACAGTGGAGAGAAAATAATCATGGTTGCCAGAAGTAGCATGACAGCTACACACCACAGTGGCATAGCATGCATGACACAGTGATCATGCAGAGCAGTCAGTAATAACCACTATCCATTAGACATTCAGTATACCAAGACTTTTCTCAAACATGGGGGAGGGCCTGCCAGTGATGAACACAGGACTCATTGCCCAAATCCCAAAACTTAAGACCTTGAACATTACTTCAGACCTGCGTGTCTTGAATTGACACTTAAGACTTTAAACTTGTTTTTTTATTTTGTATTATATTGATTGAGTATCCTTTAAGCACATTTTTTTAAAAAAATTAAAAAAAAAGTTATCAGTTGCTGTTCCTAGATTGATGTCCTAGAAGCGCTATTAAAATACATTGGTGACAGAGGAAATCAAAGTCTTAACTGACACCAGCTTGTTCTTGTCACTTGAGCAGTTAAAAAGTGACCTCCTTCATTCAATTTAAAGCCTGGCTGAGTACTGCGACAAATGTGCCTTCATAGGAACACAGTGCTGGAGGAATGAGGTGATGTGTTTGAGAAGGCTGGGGCTTACATCAAGGTGGTTACATTCATTCATCCATCCCCTTCTGCAACAAATAAATCTTTGTTACATCTGCCAGATCTATCCTTCACTGGGTATCACAGTGTTGGCAAAAATGGCCCCCTACCTGATCTACCTCTTCTTTATTCTCTGCCGGTCATGACATACAACAGAGTGAAGACAACCCCCTGTCCATTCCCCTATTTATGAAAAAAAAAAAAAAAGTTGACTAAAATGCCCAATTAAGAATTAAGCACCACAGTTTAGATTAATAGGAGGGGAGGAGGGTGACTGTGCGCAGGTTCCTGCAGAGCTTGAGATCCAAGTTAATAACGCTTTATTAAGCATCCTAATGGGGTTTACTCGAGAGCTTGGTTAAAGAAATAAAGAAATAATTCAATGCAAAAACAGTCTAGACATGCCAATTTGCAAACGGGCCTTGACTTCAGAGTTTAGGTTTTGTAAATATGTGGGCACACAGAGCAGAAACAGACACCCTTTGACTGTCACAAGAGAAATATCACTGCCCCATGGGTTTTCTCTCACAGCATCAGCCAAACTATGAATAGAACTTCAAAAAAAAGACAAAAAAAACAAAAACAACAAGTCTGTTTCCCTACACTGCCTGGAAAAATTAAACAAGTAACAGATATATGTTTTACTTCAGCATTTTACATTTGCCAAATTGTGCACTGTGCTTTTACTGAAATTGTTCCTAAGAGCTAGCTTCGTTTTTTAGAGGGTAAGCAGAGAATAATTCTTGAGTATTCAGAAAATCCAAGGCTAAATTGTGCGTCAGAGGGTAGCAAGATTAACGCAGCACTTTAAATGGTAACAAAACCAGATAAGGATGTTTATTGGGAGAAGCAGCTTTGACAAGAGGTTCCAAGATATGAAAAGGTGTGAACAGCTAGCTCTTGTGTGCACCACGCTCTGAGTTTGTATAAATTCTGCTAATACTGTAAGATATTTTTGTGAGAATGGAAGCAAACATTGACATGATATACCACAGTGAAGGTCTGAATGTTAGATGGCACAAAAAGTAAGAGTAAAAAAAAAATTCCATGCTAGTCTTGCTTGAGTCCAATATCTGCAGAAAAACAGCATTTCAAAATTGGCCATAGTGCAATGGCAAAGCACATTTTCAAGGATTAGAAGAGATTCCTTAAACATATCAAAGACTACATTTGCCAGCATGAGGTTATACTTAACATACCTTTAACAGGCTGCATAGACTTTACATGACACTCATCATGAATTAAATCTATCAGCAGCTACTGAAATAATACCACAAGGTCAATGAACATTAAATATCTGGTTATTACATAGAAAATAAAGTATTTTGTGCCTGTGTATTAACCCTTACTGGGTATGTTCATGTGCATTAAATGACTAAATACTATTCATGCTGTTCCTGCTCCTGCATTTAGTAAGGTCAGAAATAATAATAAAGAAATAAGTAAAACACACTTTTATAATGTCATTCTGACAGAAGTTGTTTCAGCATGTTCTGAAAAGTGGAAATTACATGAGACTGTGAACAAATGTCTATCTTCAGAGAGAGATTGCACAACAAGAATGACAAGGTCTCAAATATTTGCTGTAGTGTTTATTGTAGGTCTGCTGTGTGTGGTACATGGTACCTTATAATGGGATTTTTTTCATTAGATGCTGGAATTAAAAATTCCCCAACCTGCTTTAACCAAAGTTTTAACATAAAGGCTTAGTAGAGACTCTTTAGATGTATCACAATGATTATTTAGCCAGCACAAGACTATACTAAACATAACCTTGACAGGCTGCATAGACTTTACGTGACAATCACCATGAATCAAATCTATCAACAACAACTGAAATACCAAGAGATCAATGTAAATGAGAGGTACGTAGAAAATAAATGATTTTATTGTATCTATATTCAGATAAGTGAGTTACACTAGTTGATCTTCTTGTAAATGTCTGTGTATTAATTATTTATTAATATTGTTGGATGTGTTCATGTGCGTCAAATGATAGACTATGATTCATGCTGGGATTGATTAAATGCTCTGCGTTTAGTTAGATGACGTCAGAGATCTTTGTCTACACCTGCAGTCAATGCACATCAGATGTATAAATACAACACACTTTTATAATCTCAAGTCATTCTGACAGAAATTGTCTTCAGAGTGTTCTGAAAAGTGGAAATTACATGAGACTACCTTCAGAGAGAAGTGGTGCAGCAGGAATGACAAGGCCTCAAATATTTGCTATTGTATTTATTGTAGGTCTGCTGTGTGTGGTCATTATATTTAATAATGGGATTATTTTTTCATTAGATGCTGGAATTTAAAATTCCCCAACTTGTTTTTACCAGTTTTACAACAAAGACTTGGAAGGGGCTTTTTAAATGTATCATAAGTACTATTTTGTCAGCACAAGGTTCAACAAACATCATTCCCAGGCTGTATAGACTTTACAATCATCTTGAATCAAATCTATGAGCAGCTACATAATATCATGACGTCAATGAAAATAAAAGTTTCTACAGAGAAAATACATGATTTCTATAAAAACTTACAGAAATGATTTGCATTCATAAAATAAAACCACAAGAAACATGTTGTCTATATTTTGTATCCACATATCATCATATCAATTATTCAGATAAGTGATATACAGTAGTGGATCCTCTTGCAAATGTTTGCGTATAACCCCATGCTGGATGTGTTTGTGAACATGAAATGATAGACTATGATTCATGCTGGCTTTGATTAAATGCCCTGCATTTAGTAACATGAGGCCAGAGATCTTTCATAAGGTCTGTCCAGTTTTTTAAACTGGGGGGAAAAGCAGGTAGTTAAAGACAGTACACAGAGCCATATTCGTAATGTGGACCAGCACTTTGCATCGCCTAGTGTTGTCATTTCACTTCAGATAATTTGTTTACCATTGGACGGCTGCTGCATTTCCACACACTCCAGCACTATTTTCCCTTCAGTGCTAAATGCCCCCAATTTCATCGCTCTCTGCCGATCAGGCCTGGAAATTACCGTTACGGACTCACATCCAGCCCACTTCAGAGAAATAATCAGCATGCCGCCTGTGTGGCATGTGGCCACACAGCACCAAAGCTTAGCCCAGGGTCATTATCAAAAACTATTACCCCTCTGGCCTGGGCATTTTATACCAGCAATTTAGAGGCACAGGAGGGCTTCCGAATGTGAAGGAGTGGGTGAGTTTGTCAGTTTTGTTGTGGTTTGGGAGCCAGTGACCATGGTTTCTTATTTTATGACATTGCCGGTGGTAGTTTTCAGAGGTAAAAGTAACTGGATGTAGTGGAGAGAGAAACAGATGGGGGAGGGGAGCTTGATTAGAAGATATTTTTATCTTCCAATCAACTGCAATTGATATCATTCTCATAGGTGACAGGTGCTAGGAGGTGTGAATTCAGAAACTAATTCACGTAATTTTAATATTGAAATAATCACCAGAACCTAAGTCAAATGAAAAATAATATCCACTTGTACTGCGTGAGATCCAACCACTCATTTGTTTAAACACCCAAGAGAAGCACACTTCCTAAGCATGATGACCAAATGTTGTTTTGTCTTTTCTATCTTTTCAGACGTTCTGCAAATTATTACTCAACAATGGTGAAAGGATTCCAATTGTGTCTCTAATTCAGCCCTGCAGTTAAATATAAACATCGATCTGCAATCTGGATTACTATATATATATACATATATATATATATATATATATATATATGTATACATATAAACATATAACAGTCCAATTAGAAACTTGAGCCAGTCCAGATAACATTTCGGATAAGCTCTATAAACAGATATATGCATATGAATGCAGATAACATTTTGACAAAAGGGTATTAAAAAGCTAAATCAACATCAGATTATAGCTGGTAGGTTCTGAGACTGCATTTCAGCAAATGTGTTCTGCTTCTTTTGGTCTCAACATTGACTGTTCATTTGCAGGCAACCAAATGTGATGTGGTGAATATTACTAGGACTACAAACAGAACCAGATTCTGCATTGATATGCAGACATCTGTTTATTAAGATTACTCCATACACATCTACATCTCTTCCAACTGAAACTTGCCTATCACACATTCCTATCTCTTCACCAGACCTCCTACTCCTCTGAGGCAGCGATGCATGTTCTTGTCCTTTGTTGCCAGGCACTGATTAGCTGGAACCCACAACTCCAGTGCTCCTTCTCCCATCCTCACCATAGGTCTAATGGCCATGATTCACACTTTAATTATCTACAGCATAATCATTAATTTGACATTGTCAGTGGAGCGTGCTGCTGTGAGATTCATCACTCCATATAGAGGGTGGAAACCACAAAATAATGACTTCTACAGTGTCCTGCCCGTGGTGATATGACTCCCATCCATGTTTATGAAAGTCAGTTTCATATTAGTGATAAATGTATTCTGTGTAATGTCTGACAAATCTGGAAAAAAGGGAAGTGGGCCTAATTTCAGAGGTGTTAAAGCAATATTAACGCAAATGTGTGTCAGAAACTTGGCAGGAAAACAGCCAAGTAATTACTAGTCATAACCACTGAAAGTCACGCTTCGATCAACTATGTTTTTATAATCTAATTTATTCACAACATAAATTCAGAAGTAATGGGTCACCACATAAGTCATCCAATAATTGTGATTAGCTGTGATTGATTTAGTGCTTGTAAAAGTTTAATAAGGCAATTAGAGGGTCATTTTCTTGATATTTGGCATTTCTGTGTATACCATAAACAGGCACCTCGAGTCAGTGCATTCCACACACATACTCACACGCACACTGAACTAGACAGACTATGTCACAGCACGCTAAACTCAGCGTTAAGTCTGAATGCATGTAGGCACTAACTCTGCATATGAAAGTGACTATAAATGAATAGCTGAACTCATTTTATGGCATTAAATCTGTGAAATTCCATGAACAGTACAGCATGCAGTCACAAAGAAAGAATTCTACACCTACAGTCACCGCACAGGAGACGGTGTAAGAACACACACTTATGAACTCAAGTCATTCTGGCATAAATTGCCTTCAGTGTGTTTAGAGAAGTGGAAATTACATGAGGCTGTGAACAAATATCTACTTTCAAAAAGAGAAGGAACAGCAGGAATGACAAGGCCTCAAATTCCATATTTCTCAGTCCAACTAGGCTCTTTATTAAACTGGCTACTTCATTAGTATAAAAATGTAAGCCCTCAGATACAGCTGGCAAAGTCACAACAATAGTTACCAATAATGAATATTTCATGAAGCTCTATCAAGCCCATTGGAGGAGGCATGTATCAATTTATCTTCCTCATCACAATGTTCAAATCCTTTTTTCCTGCCTGTCCACTTGTAAAACAAACACTGTACGTAGACTGATAATACAGCAAGCCTATCTATGCTGTGAAGCCTGCCATTATGAGTAAAATTTGTCTGTGGGAATGCAAATTCATGAGGCAGAGAAGATAAACATCAGTGCTGCCGGAAGACGTTGTATTTATGCCCTCTCTCGTACTGTGCATTAGTGGAGCATGACAGTTGCCAAGGCACAATCAAGACGAATTGCCTCCGATGATGACTTCTAAAAATTACAAATGGCAACAGCGGGAAGGCCTTGCAGGCACTTGCTTTATCATCAGCTACACAGCCAGAAGAAGTGAGATTTCATGGACATCAGAGAATGAAGTATCAGGGGCCACAAACGGTTTATTAAATTTCTCCAGGCTGCATCTTTTCTGGCAGCTCGCATACAATTGGGTCTAAAGGTCATCAAGGCATCATGAGCCATAGAATGGATTCTTAGCCTCTTGCAAAATCTTGAGACAAAAACAAACAAATCTGTTTTAACATCTCCTATGATGAAAGAGAGAGAGAGTGTGCTTTAATGAAGTGTAAAGGTCTTCAAGGTTGCCAGCCTCTAAGCGGTCCAAGCAGAGTGGAATAGAGCAATACACACAGAGTAGTCTACTCACTGGATGTATGTGAGTACTGTTCTGTAAACACAAGACCTAGTCTGACCACTGATTGTAATTACTGTTATAAAGCACCAACTGCTGTGGGCTGGTTTCCAAGGTAACCACAGTTCAAAGAGAACGATTCAAATATTCTAGTGAGCATAAATGTGACTGAACACCACATAACCCTCCTCCGTTGGCTGGTATTGATTAAAAAACTGTGGGGAAATGGAGCAACGCACTTTGCAAACCGGACTACTTTTTTAGCGTGTGCTTTTGCATAATGGGAAGCAGGGACATAAAAGAGATGCAAATGAGCGAGGGAGATGGAGAAGAGAAGGAGTTTGGGAGTTCAGATGGGGCCTGATTGAATAGGAAGGGTCCCTTCTGTTTCTCTACTTCATCGTTACGTCCTTCCTTTGTCAACTTTCAACACTTCATCTCCTCCTGCCTCTTCAGTGCTTTCTGTCACTGGAGTATCTGTTTGAATGTTTGTTTTCTGAGCTCAAGGCCAGCCTTGCTATTGTCTCTTTTGCTGACATGTAAACACTAGAATGTTTTTACTGAGTGTCAAGACACACTGATTTGCATAGGGAATATGTTTGTGCAGGTGAGGGACCTTGAAGGGTGTTCAAAGTGGGCATACATTGGGATTGATTATGTTCATTAAGGAATGATGAGCATTTGAAACAGACTGAGGTGGCTGATTTGATGGATGCGGTGCAGAAAGGGCCTAAGTCCAATAGGGCATATCATATATTTTGAAAGAGAGTCCCATTTTTCTATTACATGATATGTCACTGGCACAGAAAGCCACATTAAGCCGCCTTTTGTCCAGCTATAACTCATATTTTGTGGGGCTGACAAGATAAAAGTGTACCTTGACTTTCAAGACTTGGAGCATTTTAGTGAGATTAACTCAAGAGATAGATCAAAGCTCTTGGTAAAATAAACCAACAAGGCATGTATCCATGTGTCAGGAAGGTATAGAAAAGGTGTACAATTCATACAAAGGTTTTAATAGTAGGACAAAGTTGCTAACAAGTCATCATGCTATAAAAAATCTGTCATGGTGTTTATTCAGTTCATATGTGTTGCCATTTGGGATAAAACTCCAATTTTAGTACAATACATCTCACTTCACAGGAATAGCTCTGAATTATTCATAATAAATTAGCACATTTCCTTTTTTCTGTGCCTTGGTTTCCACAACTTTATTGTAAAGGAATATTAATTACCCATACAATTTGCCATGAAAGCTGAACTGGTATGCAAAGGTTTTTTGTCCAAGATGAGGTTATCACAGTTCAACAGTGATGGCGCTTGGAGGCGGTTACTGTTCAGCATCACACTGAAATACATGTCATATCGGTCAAAATTTCTCTTGCAAAGCTATGTTGTATATTTTCTCTTAATCTATTTACAGTAAACTAAGAACAGTGTCATCAATATGCTGTTCTTAGTAATGTGGCTACATAAGAATATAAAGTCTGCATCATCATATATATATATATACATATATATATATATACATATACATATATATATATATATATATATATATATATATATATATATATATATAAAAAGAGTACATAGACAGACAAACAGACTTTCTCCAAGACTTCAAATTCCCCTGTGAGATGGAAATGCAGCACATTTCCATTTCCTGTTGACTTCAGTAGATTAGAAGAGAGAGAATGAATGAATTATATAAAAAAAGAGTCCTGTGAGGAATATTCCCCAAAGGATACAGCAGCTAATTTTTAAATGTCTTGATTTGGGATGGAATTATAATTAAATACCTACAATGAGTAATGGTCTTATAATATTATCAACCATGAACCAAGACGTGGTTTCACTCACAATCAAATTCTGTGATAATAATCCAAACACCATACTATGAGGATGAGTGGATAAGTAATATGTAAGTGATAGACAGGTCACAGCACTTATAGTCATTGTTGTGCTGGCTTAGAAACAAACGGAACCTGTGATGTTGACAAAGCTGGAACTTTCTGCCGCTTTTCAAATAATCCAATAAAATAACACAGCTAATGTCACTTTTACTTTTATGAAAGCTTTTATTTATAACATGCTGAATTCTAACAATCACCAAGCAGAAATTGAAATGGTCTCCCAGAAAAAAAAGAATGTGGTCTCATTAAAAAGATGCTCTCACTGAGCTTTCTCTGACTCATAAAATCTCCATTCGACATCCTCCAGACAGTAGAAACATCCATTTTCCTCTCATCGTCTTCAACTATTTGCTTCCCTTAGAGACAGCCTCATCTCATTCTTCTTCGCTGGCTGCTGTGACATTGAAAGAGACCCCTAATCAAAACATTTGTCTTTCTTTCAGCCAGCGCTCAGACTGGTGAATGAGAGCTGACACCAGAGGGAGACGTATTTGTCCCAATCAGGGCCTCATCTCCGTGTCACCACCGGGCGAGTGTTTCATCTCGACAGGGCACTGATGAATCCGCCACTTAGCCTTGATTTGGAGAAGCGGCTCGCCACTGCCAAAGTGCCAGGTTAAATCACAATGTCAGTGGCTCAGCCAAGGCCATTACAGGCAATGCAGGCATTCTGCCTTTACCATAAATGCTCATAAATGTTGCAATAATGATCCCTTCCTTGTCTATTGTCAAGAGAGCTGTAATTACAATTCTGTCTTGTAGTAGGCATTGGAATTATACTGTTTTGTGCCTGTGTATTCCTATGTGTGTGTTATGTAAGTGTCACTTACAGTCTCAGGAGTTATGGGATGCCTGCTTTTAACTACAGAAGGTGAAACAAGATGGCTTAACATATATATATATTTTTTTTTTGCAGCATAGACACCTTTATTCAGCAGTAGACAGACAGGAAACATGGGAGAGAGAGGGGGGTGTGACATGCAGCAAAGGACCTCTAACCACTCGACCACCTGCGTGCCAACATAATTTCTTAACCCAGCTCAAAACCATCATGTGTCACGTGTTGCCTAATTGAAAAAAAAGAGGCTGCACATCTCCCAAATGCCACCTCACTAAAAAAGAAACAGCTTCCTGAGAGATAAGAGCTCAGGAAAGGGCTTCTGATATATTGTGTCATTTTCAAAGGGAGGTGTTTCAAAGGGAGGGCTCAGATGTTGGACCTCAACATCTATGTTTTCTTCAGTGTGTGACACCTTGTTCAAATTCCAAAATGGCTCTATAGAGTGAAATCTATCAAGGGCTTCTGATGGATTGCCATTACTGCCGTCTAACAATGTAATATTAACAATTAGACAGAATTTAACATAACATCTGTCTGCTTAGCAGTTTGTAAGGTGTCAAAAGTCCTTCACATAAACACAGGTGTGGAGGATGATTGGAAACTTCAGACTTTTTGGCCTGACCATTTCTCCAGGCCCTTCCTGCTGCATTGGTGAAAATGTTTGTGTGTGTGTGTGTGTGTGTGTGTGTGTGTGTGTGTGCGTGTGTGTGTGTGTGTGTATAGATGAGAGGCAGGTTCCCGCTAGCTACAGTACCTGTCAGACAGAGTGGAATGTTGTTACAAGACAAGGGAGGAAAGAGGGAGGCTTTAGCAAGGTGTGCAGGATCCCACTGACATGTGATAAGAGGCCTTAGTCTGAAATACATTATGCCACACCTTCACTAAGAGGACTCTTTCACGACAGGAGTAAAGAGATCCATTTCAGCGTGGGAGCCACCATAATTCTTGACTTCAGAAAGCCATTACCTTTCAAGTATACACTCTGCCTTTAAGTGCATATAAGGCAATAAGCAGACACTCTATCCTGTAATTTCATTTGGATTCCCAAAGCCTTTCTTTGAAATCTGCCCATAAATGGACAAAAACATTATTTCCAGAAAGCTGGAGGCAACGCCTTTTAAGTGGTGAAAAGGGGTGAAAAGCTGTACTGTGTTTGGAATGGGAATTCAGCTTTTTTAAAAGGAGAATTCACCCCTCTGAATATAATGATTTCTTAAAACTAGGTCACCTATGTAGTAGAAATGTGCAATTATTTTTGAAATTGGTGCCCCATGACTACAGAAAACTCAGAAAAAGGATGTAGATTCACCATACTGCTCTTAAGGGGAAATCCTGCTATAGCCAGAATGCATTGCACACAATCTTGTCCAGTCATACTGAGTCTACTCTACTGACAGCGTGTTCACAGCTGGCAGAGCACTAAAGACAAAGTTAGCAAAGAAAGTAAGTGAGCAGCAGCATTATATCCCCTTTACTGAGGGTTATTTTCATTTTCAGAATGTTTTTCCTCATCAAGTCTTGATGTATGTATATGTAACAGTGTGCAAGCATCATTGATGTGCTGGAGTCAGTTACATTACTGTCTGTGGATCAATGCAAACTTACTGAGTGCTGCGTTTTTCTGTTTTCATTCTATCTGACAATCATCACCGGACACCAGTCAATTGAGCAGCTGTCTGTCTGGCTGCAGGCACCTCTCTCTCAGCCTCATAAATTGTAATAGTAACACCACATCAATATAATTGTTTGTGTTAGTGTTTGTTAGGAATCACAGAGAAACTCAAGTTTGTGCACTAGGCGTAGGCAACATCGACGAAAGTTAAAAAATAGTTTGCATATACTACACATATTGTAATGATAGAATACTGGTCGAAAAAAAGTTTCCCTTTAAGACATGAGGTTTACAGTGAGAACACCAGATGAGAATCTGTCTGCAAAGTCTGTATTTCATTGATGGGACTAGAGTTAAGAGCTTAACAGCTTGTCCTAAAGCGTCCTCTACCAGTCTATGCTCTTCCAGCAATACATCACCAAGCCCCAAATGGGACCACAAAACGTCTCCCCTTGGACTTGCTTTCACGCTGCCACCTCGTACACAACACCCTTTTCTCTCAATCAAATCTTCATTTGCATTTCAAAGTAGCACTTTACAGCCATGGCAAGGACATAAAATCACATCTGCCTTCAAATGAATAAATGGGAATTCAAAATGATATAAAAAATGATATAAAAGCAAGAGCTGGCAGAAACTAAGCTTGTCATATTTTATGTCATTTACAGTACATTAGCAAATGCCATAAAAGTGCACAGCTGTGTGAGATGCAGTAGTCATAGGATTTAGGGGACTTAAGGCAGTAATATAAATGGGGGGGGGGGTAATGATAGAAAAAAGGTTTGCCAGAAAATCTGTGGGCAAAAAGCCTAAAAATTAATTGAAAATGCTCCATTTTTACTTTCAGCATTTTCCTTTCGAAACACATACTAATCTAAGCAAATCCATACATTTAAAGAACTGTATATCAAACTGCTTTGCAGAAATAGAAATAAATACACCTTACTCAAGTAAACACTTTTACAGTATGTGAGAGTTTTCCAAGCGGGAGGCCTTTCACCTTAGTCAAACATATTTTTATGAAATGACCTGAGATGCTATAAATCTCTTTCTTTGCAAATAAAAAAGATTATTTTAACACCCAACATAATATATTTTTTAAAGACTGCCAGGACTATTTCATACACAAAACACTTCTATTAAAGAAGTTCCACTGAGGACAAAAAAACACTTTTTGTAATAAACATTTACTCTGCTGCAGTGGTCATTCCCAGACAGACCAGTCTGACAAGATTGTAAGGATCACTCCGATTGTCAATAGTTGGGGAACCAGTGAGTGAACAGATAAAGCCTGGTCTTCAGTGGATCACAGGAGTAGTTTGATGCTCATGGCTCAGGTACCTCTCATCTCAGGTTACTGTCTCTCAGTGCTCCTGGCCTCCCCTGGGGCACTTTGCCACATCCAACTCAGCATCCTGGTAACTAGACTGTGAAGCCTAAAGAAAGCTTTTTTCAAGACTCTCTTTTGTTCCACACCTCTTGAACTTTCTTTTGCCGACAGCATTGCCTAGGGCCATAATTCAGCTCCCAATAGTGGAACAGCTTTGAACCCCCACACTCCCCCCATCACTACCTCCAAACTCCTATGCAATATTGTCTATACTTTTTTACTCTTTCCCATTTTCCTAATTTGATATCAGCTTTGCTCATGCCAATGTTCATTTCCTTTGCAGGTAAAACACTTTGAAATGTGCAGATTATTTATTTATTTATTTTAAAGATGAAATGAAATCAACAGGATATCCTCACTTGTCCCAACTTTGCCGCCTGCACACTTTAAACTCAGTTGGGTGTCGATTTGACTAATGACTCTGACAACATTTTACAACAGGGTGCTCCCACCATGGAGTGTTTACTGAGGAAGCTGAGCTGTTTCAGGATAGAGGTCAGACATTATTAGGTCACTTAAAAAAAAACTACAAAAAATGAAATAAAAAAAACTGTAGAGTTCACTAACTGACTCCCACTAGCTCAACAAGTGATGATGAAGTGAGTGACTGAATGGTTCCCTTTGCACTCTGTATCTAATTAACATTGGAGGAAAAAGCCAGGTTGCTGCCAATGCCTCTTACTGACAATTTAGCTCTTCAAGGGTAAGAACAAAAGAGAAAAGGAGAGAGAGAGAAGTCTGAATGACCACTATGGGTTTTAGAGGGGTGAAACATTCTTTGCTTTAATGAGAGCTCATTGGAAATATAGATCATTAAAGTCAGAATGCCAAGCATGAAAAGCAGGCATAAAAAACTGTGCCATCTACAGTAGAGTTCTCTCCAGAGACTAACCCTACCTCATTATATCAAACGATCTTCCATTTAAACCTGTTCATGATCCAGGCTAGATCCTCATCACCTCTCCACTTAGAATATGTGGATATTGGGATGTGAAGGCATATCTTAAACTACTCTAAGTGGTGATGACATGGGTTCTAAACCAATTAGAAGCCCTCTCAACAAGAAGCAGTCATGGTCCCTGCCAGTTTTTACTGGGCACTTACAGGCTCTCCTCCACTTGCTTTTTGTCTGGTCACTGAACTGCACTCATGGAGTTACCCTTGGCTATTACCCTTGGCTGCCATTGCCTAGGTTGTCAGAGCTTTTGTCCCACTGCCGGGCAGGATGCCAGTTGCAAGCTGGACAAATCTGCAAGGCTCACACACTGAAGCACACAAGCAACACAAAACAACACTACCAAGCATACACACAAACATATACACATATAAATATGGACATGGAATGGAGCATGGCTTTTGTAGATGCTAATCGAGATAATGTTGTGTTATTGAAGGTCAGGTCAGGGGAGATTAGAGTGGCTGCCCTGCACTGACAGTCTGACCTTTACCAAGCAAGTCCTCACAGTGTGACTCCTCTCCTGTTGCTTTTTCAGCATCTCCAAGGTAATGCCTTACTTTCACAGCTTGCACTCTATATGTATGCAGTCTTTTGAAATATGACCTAATAGTCAGTCCCAAGGCTTTAGACAGTCCACAACATTCATTACTACTAACTCTACCCTGGTATTTCTTGGAAGATCAGAACATGTCACCATGGGAACAGGGACTTTTTTCAGAACTACAACTGAACCCAACTTTGAACCAGACACATTTAAAAGTACACAGGTACCTGCTGCATAAGGAAACATGGACAGTGGCATAGGAAGGGGAAGCTGCAAGTACAAGTACATCTCAGTTAGCGGGATGGTTGAAAGAGTGAGTTAGACTGGCGATGTGATGTGATGCCCTTTGGGATGATAAACATCAGATTCTGCTGTGCTACTGCAGGCAGTGCTCACATGTGTGTGTTTGTTTGTGTCAGTGCTACCCTTCAGGTGTGAATGAAAAAGAGTGGAGCTATGACTTCCAGGCAGTTTTAGACCCTACAGGATGATAACTCTCTCCTGCACCTGGCTGCAGAGGAGCAATTAACATGTCACAACCTGAACCTTCTGTCCTGAGCTTCCTCTGACTCTATGTCTCTATTTCTTTCTCTCTGTCTTTCTATCTGAAGCCCTGCCTTTTCACAGCATTTCCCCACTGTTGCCTGCCATATGCACCCCACAAATGACAGAATAGTCACAGCTAATTCTCTGGAGGATGACAGCAGGTGTCATAACTGCTACAATTAAAAGAGCAGACCTGTGGTCAACCACAGACTGTAAGACCTCATGCATGCAGTGTAATATCTCACATGCAATGGTGTACAAAATATAAAATGACATATCCCTATCTAAAGATTAAGTTGCACACATACAACCAGAAACACATATTTCTTATTGTAAACAATGAACAATTTGCAAGAAACAATTGCAAATTGCAAGGTAAGTTTATTCATAAAGCACAATTCGCAATTCAAAGTGCTTTACAAAGAGCTTGTAACAAAACAAAGAAAAAATAAATAAGATTAGACAGAAAAATAAGATTCAAGAAAGGTAAAGTTAATTAAAACAGTTAAAAGAACGCATGAAAATGAATGTTTTTGAAAATGGGATTGTAATCAATTATGACGGTTTTCTTTAATAGTGTCCCTTACTTTAAGTCCTTTTGTGCCAAAATGAGTGGCAATCCTAAGTCTCTCAGCAAAGGTTGACTGAGTGTTCGCCTAATAGGAAAATGCAAGTGCTATACATAAGAGATTCTGACTCAAATGAGTTGTGTGCATTAACATATATTCCTTGTTGTGACGTTATTATTACCACTTTGTTCTCTCTACC
Source organism: Scomber japonicus (assembly GCF_027409825.1). NCBI lineage: Eukaryota > Metazoa > Chordata > Actinopteri > Scombriformes > Scombridae > Scomber > Scomber japonicus. The sequence goes on from NC_070583.1 coordinate 15,324,488, forward strand.
CACATTTAACCTTGACTGAAATAGTGCTGAATATGAATAATAGGTTGTGGGTCTTAACCTGTGTGCTGGTGTTACCCTGTGTTAAAAATACCTTCAAATACATTACAGGGATAGGGCAGTATGCATAATGCCTCTCCATTAATTTGTAGGTGCATATTTTTCATGAATAATTATTGCTGGTATCCCTGCATCTCCAAGGTAATGAAGTCATCACACAAGGAACGGGCAGGGAGAGAGATGAGTAGGAACGGGATGTGCCAGAGTAATAGGGGTTGATTCAGCTGGAAAACTGCTCTGTGGAGAGGGTGATAACTTAAAAAAAGACATTTCCTACTCTATGGTTCTTAAAAAGACCATTATTTATAGTAAGTCAACTAAGTTCCACTTTAATTCACAATAAATAATTTTTAGAATGTCTGGGTCATTTGTGCCCATGAGAATCCATCCTTATGACTACCCAAACACATGCAAGGACAACATAATACAAGAAGCCCAAAAAATTGGAAGACAACAACATATTGTACATGAAAACCTGCCACAGTATGATTTATTCTAAAGATGTTAGAATTATGTGTCTAATGATTCACCAAATGTCACCATGTTATCTGTATTAAGGCTGTTGCAGATGTATTTATTGATCAGTATTAACCCTGTAAGCTAACACACAGAAACACGCTGTGTGTATGATTATGTGTGTGCAGACTGGAGGTTGTTTGCTGAGCACCATGACAGACAAACCATGAAAAGTGGAAATAAAATGAGTGCCCATAGGAAGCAGATTAGTATGTGGGGTCCAGACAGAGAACCATAGCACAGCCATTATTACCTCAAGCAAGTGTTTTTGAGAGTAACCGTGTTAACTTATGATTATATCTACAAAGGGGCACAGGGCACACATATGAAAAGGGAGGGCAAATATGAGTTTTAAAAAATGTTGTCCAGCACAAGGACAGAAACTGTATGTCTGCTATGCTAATGGAAGCTTGTATTCATTTGCACAGTTGGCACTGAAATATAGAAAAGATTTATTTGCATTTTTCATCTATATGGGACACTATCAAACATTGATGTTGATATCCCTGTGGAAATGTTGATCGAGTAGCCTTCTTACCCACAGTATATCTGCCAACTGCCTCATCTGTGGGCAGCATGCATCAAAACTTGGCCTGACACGATACAACTTTTCATCTGCAGGCATTGGAGTCACATAGGTGTAATTATGTCCTCTCCCTCTTTCTCTCCTCTGTCTGGCTGCATTCACCCTCTGTCTCTGAGCCCAAAGCATATCATTTGTCATCTGGAAAAATTGTTCCCCATCTCTCTTGCCATCATGGTGGAGCATTCAGTGATCTCCAGGATCAAGGGATTTTCAATAAAAAAGACTCCATATCATCCAGTGACCCTGGCTTTATGCTGTAAGGCTCCTAATGAGCCCTCGGCAAACTGATTTTTTTTTTCTTGTCTGTGCCAATTGAGCTGTGACCCGACTCAGGCCTTGCAAATCAAAGACATCTTGAGTCCACTCATTATTTACTTGTGACAGCTAGCAGAGAAACATGATTAAAGTGAGCCAAACGAAATAGAGGGGAGAAGAGAAGAAACATCGCCGTTGAGATATGTGGAGCGATTTTATCAAATGTTTGCTTTGCACTTCAACGTAGCTGAAGGTCATAGCTGCCAATTAAACAAAAAAAAAGGACAGGGAGGCTGTTTATCTTATATTTACTGAAGACTTGCCAAGACAGGAGCAAAACATTCATTAAGGTATTATTGCAATTAATTATGCCATCATACTGTAGGTGTAGTATATATATGTGTAAGAAGAAAAAGGAACATTTTCCTGTATGCATGTGAAAAAGATGAAGAGATGACTTAGCTTTATCTGTGGGACCATCAATCACTGCAAGGTGTGCGCATGTCCAAAACCTTTAATATCTCAAAGAGTCACTTTGTCTGGATGTCAACATACTGTCACATTGCTAAAAGAACATTCAGAAGGTCAAATTACTCAACATGATTCTCATATCCATGGTGCTGTGTTTAGAAAAGTCATTGCCTTTCCAAAGATTGGACATATGAGTCACAGGCAGCCATGTTACGAATTATAACGTCACAAACAAGATTTTCAGCCTACTGTTTGACAAAGGAGCTATTTCTGAGCAAGGACAAAGAAAAAAAAAACAAGAAAAAAAAGCATAACATGAAGCAAGTCATTGTTCCTGCTAATGTACTGCTAGAAGAAGAAAGCTGACAGTACACCTTGTGTTATCAAAGCGCTGCTGCTCAAGCATATGTTGCCATAGACAAACATACATGCCAGTCGCAATTTAACTATTAGAAAGACACTTTTAGATGTCAAGGCAACGCGTCCTAGAGGAGGAGATGGTAAAGGCCTTTAGGGAACTCAGAGTGAGAGAGTGAAAGACTGAATCTAGCTTGTCCCCACCACTGTGGAGAGGGCTTAATTAGGGCCTGAGCATTTCATTAACGCAGCCATTAAAGTCAGCTTCGTTTAGTGAAACACTGGTATGCCACAGTGGGACACTTGAGCCACCGCACTCACACAACCACATGCATGCAACCATGGCGGTGCTCCTCTAGTGGACCTGAACAATATGTAGTGGGGCAAATTCCTTTCAACATAATTAATAGGAACTCTCCCATCCCCCACCTCCTGCGGGTGGAGGATACAATATTCTCCACCCGCTTTCCTTGTGCTCATAAGGGCCATCCGTCATTTTGCCTTAATGTGTTTAGTTGCACCACACAAGGACAAGGGGTTTTGAATGAAATCATAAAAGACACTTAGATTGCTGTTACATGGAAGAGAAGATCCCATATATCACACACTATTGTGTGTTCATTTTCAGGAAATGACTTGGGCCTTATGTCGTTATAAATGGTTGATCTCCTGCTCCATCTCTTTGTATCCACCTCGTAACCACATAAAATATAGAACGATGGAAGCAGGCAGAAGTGGTGTAACTTTATTATGTTACTGATTAGGATGCAATTCATATGGAAAATATAAATTTTTCTATCACTAATCATAAACAAAACACCTTGTGTCAGAAATTCATAATCCTCACTAAATGCAAGGGGAAAATGCTGTACAATGTGACTCTACTTAGTGTCATTTTAAGCAGAGCCATTGACTCGCTTTCCGCCATCCTGCTTTTCATTCTTTCCAGTCAACTGATCTCCAAACTGTTTGTTAGCCTCTACATACAGGGACTGCACAAGTCATCCCATGAAGGGATTGGAAGGACGGGAAGACAGCAAAAAAAAGGGGGGTAAAAAGTGAGTGAGAGAGAGATTAACTCATCTCTGATCTTAAGTGACAATTTGACTTGGGATTTTGCCAGGAGAACGCCATACTGATGAAAGAGTGCATAAATAAAGGATGCAGAGAAGATGTCAGCCAGCTACAGGAGAGTAGAAGAGACAGAATGGGAGAGAGAGGGGAGGAGAGACAGAGAGGGAGAGTGAACTGTTTGGACACCTCTGGCTAGATTCCCTTGCCCATTACAGAGTCTGGATCTGACTTCACATGCCATTAGTGGTGGTGTAAATCAGCAATTAGGTGCACAAATGAAGAAATGTCAGCTATTACCTGGAGCACAACAGGCTGACAGACCTTACCACAGAGCATTCCAACACAGCCAGGATCCCACATCTTACAGTCAGCCAGCCAGCCACCCACCTACACACAGACACACACTCACATCATGTTCAACATGCACATACGCACCCACATGGGTCTCCACTCACAGTTCAATTGAGCAGTTTCTGACTGGTTTTGGCAAGAGGATGGCACTAAATGCCGTAGCTCAATTAGATATGTTGTTGTAGTTTACAGTCAGGATGACAACTGTTCCCTGTGGAACTGCCACAATCTATTCTCTCTTCTGAGCGCCTCAAAAAGCCCAAATATATTAAGTAAAAAGCAAGAAACATGGTGGATCTGGAGAGGATGAAGAGAAATCGCACATTCTAGTATTGTAAAGGCAAAAAAAAAGGATTGGAGAGATAATTTTGCTTTATGCCCAGATCCCTATCTGTGTTGATGAAAGCAAAGAACTGACTTGGATACAGATAGTAAAATGAAAATGTCCAGTTCCCTGAAGGCTGGGGATATTTTTTTGTCATTTTAAAGAAAATAAATACAAAGAGAAAAGAAAAGATAGAGAAAGGGAAAAAAGGAAAACAGTCCCCTGTCTTCATTCAACCCAATCTCTCTCCTATCTATAGAAATAATGCTTTTAACCTTGTGCCCATGAATCCATCCAAACACCTATTTTCTACCTGCTTATTTCCACTGAAGGTCACACGGAGCTGAGGCGTATCCGAGCATATACTAGGTGAAGACAGAGCAATACAACGATTGTCACTCTGTCACAAGGCTAGTACACAATCAAACAAACACACACACAATAGGCAATTTTATATTTCCATCTGATCTCATAATAGAGGAAAATATACACAAACAAAGTCAAGACTTAGAGTGAACTCAGGAATTTTTAACTACACAGCCACTATAACACCTACAATAACACTCTCATTAAGGTAATTTGGTTGAAAGTCAACTGTGTCTGCACTGTCTTTTCTTTTCTCCCCCCAGCAAATATAACCTCCCTGAGCCTATTTAGATTGGTTTTGTTTCAAGGCTGGGTTTAATAGTGGGAGACTTATAAAGTCGAGGGACAGAACAGAGAAAGGATAAAAAATTGCAGTCTTGAAAAAGCAGGCCACTTTGCTGCACTGTCAACAGAGTTGTCCTAATTATGCAGCCACCCAAACAGAGGCCCCTCTAATCCGCAGGCACACTGGCCTGTCAGATTTTCTGCGAAGATCAAGAACTCTCACACACACAAACATACACACACTCCACGCAGCAACTACTTCCTCAGACTCACCTCGTGCCGTAAGCAAGCCGAGGAATAACTTTACAGTGCTGAAAGAAATGTACACAAGTGTGATAAGATCGAACATGAGCATGCCTTGCCCTAGATTTACTCCATGTCCAAGTGTTGGCTTGGCAGTGTGAAGGATAGGGTGCTGTGACCTAGGGAGATGGAAGCGTTAAGACTTCATCTCGGAGCATTACCCTCCAGGGATGTGCTTACTCTAATGCGAGTTATTAAAGCAAACAGCTGCATTAGCCACGGGGAGCCTTTGTGTGAGTGTTGGCTCCACATGTTTGGGTGTGAGGGGTGTGGAAATGTACTGCAATCACATAAACATTCAGCGATGATATAGGCAGAAATGCAATTGCAATTTAATAATTTGAGGTTTTCTGTGAACTCTCTTTCGGACACTTTTTGAAGCAGCCTTCAACCTCCTTGATGATTTGCCTGGAAATTAGATTTATTCCCAGTGTTCTGCGCTAGCGCTAAATGTCATTATACACCTCATATAGCTTCTTCCTCTGAGCTGGGTAACACATTATAATGGATGTCTTCTTATTCCCACTGTACCCTCCAACATCTATACTACACACCTTTACAAAAATAACTTCTTGCCTCCGCAGTGCCTGCATGGTGCAAGCTGACATTTTAAGTTAATGGTAGTACAGCATGTGCTATATGGGCAAATGTAAGTGATGCCAATCTGCTCTTATAGTGATGTCAGGTTGTGAGTGCAGTTCTCTGGCATAGGAAAAAGTCACTTGAAATTATGTAAGGCAATATCATTGAAAGAGTAGTGCTGTATTGACCTGAGTTGACCATTTGGCAACTCAGGTCTGATCCAGTAAACAGCAGGGATGAGAGAAATAAATTGAGTCAGACTTATTCATGATAAATTTAAACTTCCTCTGCACTTTGGAGGGCCTCCAGTCCAAAGTGGAGAGATTCTAACTTTTTTTTTTGCCCCTCACAATTTTGTGTATATGTGTGCGTGATGTCTTGTTTCTGTTACTGTGAAAGAACTTGTCATGGTTAGGGAGGCAAGGCTGAGGGAAAATGAATAGCTTGTTGACTGGGTGTCTGCGGCTCCTGTCTCGCCCTGACATTGCAGATGCTTTTTATTTAGGTAACAGAAAGCTGGAAGGGCTTGAAGATGCTGGAGATACTTGGAAGGATGAGGGCAGACAACAACCATGCTGCTAAAGGCAGCAGCTCCCTGCATAGAGATGCGTTTTTCAGGCCAAGCCTGGCAGCAAGTTTACACTGCGGCCCCCAAATGCATGACAGGCGTGGCATACAAAAAAAGCCGACACCATCTCCCAAATGGCATAGGAGGAGATGAGTCCTGTTATGAAAGGCGTGGAATGATTTCCCAAAAATAAAACCGCCCATCTAAGCAGAGTTTATATTCTTGCTACTTCCCTCTTTCCCTCTCTCTCTCTTTCACATACACACAAACTCAGCTGAGTAAGCACAGATGCCTGGATGACTTTTTACCTTTGCCCAACTAGTTTTTTTCCCTTGCCAGATGCTGTTTGTCTTCAGCCCTCTTGCTTATAGTATCTGGGGCCATCTGAGCAACTCTGCAGTAGGATTGTGTGCCGCTGGGTTTAGAGCGGTGTGTGGGAAGGATTAATGTGACAGAGCCTCCCAAATGTGCCACAAAACCATCATCTTTAGCCCTGGCAGCAAGGAACACACACAAAGGGGGTTAGTAAGATGAGCTAACTGGATGGCTGCTATCTACCACAAACCACCCCCCCACTACTAAAACAGGGCTTTGTATGCTAATGAAACTCCACAGATAAGCAATGGCAGGCAGGAGAAAAATATGCATGGCATCAAATCATGCTACAGCCAGCATTAAAGAATAATAATAATGGAAAACATCGAGGCGTCTCTGGATATTGATGTGTCTTTTATGACATGCCTCTATTGAAGAGAGTGTGACACTAATGTCTGCCCTGCGGCACAGAGAGAAGGAGCATCAGAGACAGCGGCAGCTGTTCATTTATTTACATGAGAAAATAAGAATGCATGTATCAAAAAACATATACAGTAATAATTTCAAAATCCAATTTAGTCCCTTCATGGGACTTGAAAGTATATATCAACAATAACGGCAGCATTTACACACAATTCAGGTTCATCATTTCACTTTTTTATAGATGTGTGTGCAAATCGCTTTGGAGACAGCGAGAGATGATGCACTTATCAAGTTGGCTGGAGGGAGGAAAAAGCTTATATTGCAGCAGTTTCTCTTCAATGCACCCGTAGCCTGATTGTAGCAGAGTTTAGTTTGAGGAGACTCATGCCCCAGGTGCCACCCTGTGACAGTTGGGTTCAGATGGATTTAAACCACCATTTGCACTGTTGGCAGCACTTTGGTTCCATATGCCATGGAGTGGGCAGGCAATGTGGGATGCTCAGCTGGCTGTGTGGAGTGGGACATGGGGACAGACCTGTCTAGGGATTTGCTGTTTCTTTGTTGTGCATGGCATTAAGAGGATGCTGGCAATGTACTGAAGCCCATATTGACCAAACAGTGGAGAGAAATACTGGAGAGGCCTAAAACATTATCAACTTGTAGGTTAATGAGGAACACAGATGGCAGCAGCAGCGATAAAAGTTGTGTCACCTGACCTTTATGTGAACACTCCGAGTGAAAGTGACAAGTAAGACCTCATTCACTGTCAATGTTTGTTCACTTGGTTTTCATTGGAAAATTTTTAAAGCTGACGTAATGATTTAAGTTTGCCATGTAAAATATATTGAAATATATGTTATTTTTTAAATGAAACATTATTTTACAGACTTATGTGCTGTAGTTTTATATAAAAAACACACAACTTGGTTTTTCACAACTTTCTTCTTGTTATAAAACTGAACTGATATTGCCTCTTTCTCTACTAAAACAAAGACCCCCATCCTCTCCCTCTTTGTTAGCAGATACAGTACCAGAGATGAGCCTTGTAATGGAAGCACACAGTAAACAGTAACATGTGTGCAAATGTGTCCTTGATCTATCTATCATTCTTTCTCTGTTCCTCTATTCATCTCTTTCTACAGTTCCCAGCAGTCTATTTTCACACACACACACACACACACACAGACAAACACGCATGCACATACACACATACACACATACACACACACACACACACACACACACACACACAGACAAACACACACACACACACACACACACACACACACGCATGCACATACACACACACACACACACACACACACACACACACACACACACACACAGACAAACACGCATGCACATACACACACACACACACACACACACACACACACACAGTCTCAACATGGTTGTCGTCACATGGCCCTGACAGAATATTGAACCAGCAGGTCAAAAGTCCCTAATAGGTTGTTAGTTCTCAGATGCAATAATGGCGCTGATTCACTTTCTTTATAACACCGCAGTGTTAATGGGGGGCCAAGGGTGACAGTAACACCATATGAAAATAATAGTGTTTGCCATGTACTGGCTTGTTGATTTGCTGCCTGATGGATTTTTAATATTTACTGCTGGGTCGTTCCGGACGGTTGGTCGTGGATATTTAGCAGCTCAATTCTACTGGACAGGAGCTGTGCTGCCACCACAGAGAGGTGGCAGAGGTTGGGAAAAAGACAGAAAGGGTAGACACTTCAAATTAATGATGGTCTATGGCAAGTCTGCTCCAGTCTTGGCCGGTCTGAGAGGAGAAGACGTATGCTCAATGACTAAAAGGTTTGTTCTAATTAACAGAAGTGACTGTGTCTGGATGGAGAGGTAATAATCAGGTTTGGGGGGGGGGGGGGTGGGGGGTGGGAAGGAGAATGAGGACAGAGTGACCTGTGAGGGGAGAGTGATGAGAAAATAGAGAGATGAGGAGAAAGCAATGTAGACTTGGTTAACTGACTGAGACAATCAAAGTGCCCTCCAGGGGCCTTGTATCAACAACCTTGGGTGACTCATTGATGTCCCAACACCAATCACTGCAGAGCCATATTGCTATATGTTTTCAAAGATTAGTATATTCACTTTATCTGTTGCCTGGGCAGCATTTTATAGTGTATTTCATGTTTATGGCACAGGGATATCACTGTGCTTCTCTCTAACTTTTCAGCATCCAACAAACTAATAAATTAAATGTTAAATACAAAATGTGACTAATTTGAAGTGCAAAAACAAAAGGACAAAGGGACTGTCTGAGCAGCAGTCTGTCTCTAATGCACAGCCATTATCAACCAGATTGATAGGAAAAACAAACCAGAAATCAAAATTTGACACACATGGCAACTGGAGTCAGTTGAACAAAACTAATAATTAATTCATCAAAAACTAAAAAAAAAACAATTTTGGAGCTGTGTGCAAATTCACCACCCATTGAAAACATTTCCTGTTTTTCATGTGTACGGAGGTCAATGCTTTCTGAAGATTGCTTTGAAGAACTCTTGGCAAGATATTTACACGTCTGCCACCTAGCTGCAACCTCCTCTCTTGGAGTGAAATGAACCTCACTGAACTCAGCCCCGTGTATGTGCACTACCCGCCATCTTTCACACAGCCTGATTCACCAAGAGTCGGTACTTTTCAATGGGCATTTGAAATATTACTTTTTTTTCAATTACATGTTATATCAGGAAATAGTATATACATGCTTGAGTTTTTTAAAAATACATTTATAGTAATCCATTATATCTGATCTGGGTTGTATTTGTTTTGTTGTATTTATCAGATTACAGAATCTGAATTCCCCTTCATTTGTAGGTAGGCCTAATTTGACACCTGCCTCATCATTTACAATTAGGCATTATGGGATGTAATTGGCCATCTGCCCCTGCCATCTTGTGTTCCTGGAGAGGGGCCATGTTTGTCTCCTGTTGTTTAGAGAGCCTGTACACTTGGAGATGCCAGTGCTGTGTACGTGACCCCTTGATTATTTTAGTTTAACAAAGTGCAGTGCAGAAAGTACTTAAAAATTCATCATTCAATATTTTGTGTATAGCTTACAGTGTATATAGATCAGCCCAAATTATGCTTAACACTTTAGAACAAAAGGACTATAACTATTCATATGACATTTTTTGAAGAGAAAAGCTTATAAATAGAGAATGAACTACAGTAAACTTGACTTTATTTGCTGTGTCTGGGTTATAGGGTGTTAAATGTACGATATGATTTTAGGGTAGCGATAAATTGGGCAATTTTGTCCAAGTTAGATGGATGATGCTCATAGTAAAAGGCAACTGAATACTGAGAGTCACTGTTTTGTAATTGTTTAGCATAAATGAAACAGTTTACTTAAGATGTATATCATAAGTATATCAGCGGCTAGTGAATATTTGACAAAAAAACATGCAGATATTGAAAAAGAAAGATTTAAAGGGACAGATACATACTGCCCCCTCAATTATCCTCACCTCTAGTGAACTCAAAACCATCGGCAGGTACTGTAATTGCTCTGTTCTTCCTGTCAGTCACAGTTAACTTTCCTCCATAGCTGCTCCCACTTTTAGCTCAACCTGTGCCCTGTCGTCTACTCAACATGATGACAGGCACCACATTTCTGATGACAGGCAAGAAAATCTTGAGTGACAGTGGCTTTCATTCTTTCATCTCTGTCACTCATGCTGCCTGGCCACTGGGAACAAGTGTTTCTACTCAGCTTGTTGTCTCTGTACTGTAAGTGGTTAGCATTGACAGTTAAGAATTATGGCTACCCATGTGTGTTTCTCAGAAATCCCTTGGTTGAGGCTAGCATTAAAAAGGGCAGTGCACGAGCTCCCATTCAATAAGTAAATGACCTCATGCATGTTACAATGATCAAAAGAGCCTTTGCCAGCAGGTTTGCTTTGGCTTGAGGCATACTGTTTCCTGCGGATTGAATAGTTCACTGAAATCACTGTTCTTCATCCCTAAAATGGGTTATTTTAAGTCCACTATCAAAACACAGGGGCCACAGTACCTGTGGGACTTCAATATGTTTGCCCGCTGGCACACTCCACAAACAATAGTTCAGTCTTTCCAAAATGCAGATTTTTTTGCTTGAAGCAATGAGAGTGCTGCAGTCTTGTTTGCTACATATTTATAATTCACTGTACTTTGCTAAATAGAGACACTGCATTTATTTACCAGCAATATACAGTGCTATGGTAAAGTATATTAATGTGCACTGAAATCAGGTAGGTCAATGAAGAATCACAATTAATTTATCAGATAATAAATGCTCAAAATGGAACCATACCTATATAATGAAAAATAAAATGTTGTTGCACAAATGTCATGTGGTCTGGTCCCACAGTAACATCTTAATTTGAGACATTATTTAGAATTCTAGTGTGACCCCTGTGCTTATTACATACTATAATGTCTTTTCAGACATCTTCAGTCATTGATATTTCTTTTCTCCACACTGTGATGGGTTAATTAGCATAGCCGAGGCAGTGAGCACACATGCACATACATGCACACATTCCTAAGAGCATTTGTGTTAATTTGTGTGTTGCTCATGTCAAGAGCCACTAATAACATTATTTTTTTTCGCCTCCAGAAAGATACAATCCTAACTGTATACCATGCAGAGATAATCCTCGGGGGTACTGCCCATCAAAATCCAGCTGAACACCCTGCAGGAAAGCCAGACCACAAAGAAGTAGTCTAGCATACCAGAATGGCTGCTCTTAAGCTTTATCATGCTAAAGCTTTATGTGTGGTTAAAAGAGAAACAGAGTGAGAGAAAATACAGTCATGTTTTAATATTTCAAACTCAGATGACCAGAAAAGCCAATAAGTTATTTTCCACATTATTTACTTTTCACAAGTTATTCATTCTCAATTTCCATGACAGATATTGTGGTAATATAACTCTTATGTAATGAACTATTCAAGCTAAGGGCAAAAACAAAAGGGAATGTATAGTATCTTAGAATAACATAAACCTTTTCCTTGGACACCTGTTTATCATTTACTGCCAGGAGTCTGTTTTGCACTTTGGATGCTAAAGGGTAAATACAGGCCCACATGTACAAACCATGCTGCACTATAGCCAGCAGACTTCTAACCGATTTGTTTCATTTTTCTAGGTTAGATCGAATCAATTCCTGTTGACATCAATACTGGCTGAGGAACCTAAGGGAAAAGTGAATCAAAGAGAATAGTTTTGCACAGACTATTATATGAACACAGTTTCAGATGGGTAAGAAAGCTTATAGAGTACCTGCAAGTTGTTTCTAATAATTTATTATAGCTAATAAATTCACATAAAAACAGAATTGCTGTGGTGGTATCACCTTATAGAGGGGAATTAGAAATAGGGAACAAGCTAGATTTGAACTTATTTTGTTGTTACTTGCCTTTTTAAGACAAAACAGTACATTGTGACAGGAAATGTGGAATGAACAAAGCTTCCAGCTCAGACTCACATTGAAGAAGCTGTTGGGTGGTATGAATCATACCACTGGGCCAGTAGGTAATCACAAATTTAACTTTTAAGGCTGTGGGTTCATGGTGCAGCTTTTGAAATGTAAATGCTGAATATGGGGGTGTATTTATGAAACTGTTTGTTTGATTGCATATGTCTGTATAGTTTTTTTCAGCTTGTATACATGTTCAATTGTTTCTGCCTCTCCCTGACTGTCTCTCAGTTTGCTTTTTATCAATTCTGCCTTGTGTGCAAGTATCGCCTTGATTGTGCTCAATAAACCACCCTTCTCTATCTTGCTCTTTTGCACACAGATGTGTCTGCAGTGTGGTATACTATACCCTGCCACAGAGGTGGGAGTCGGCTGGTTGCTGTGTCACTATGACAAAACATGACAGATGTGTTTAGGCAGTGGAGTGCCGGACCTGCCACACAGCATTAAGCTCACACAGTCAGAGAGGAGAGCGCGGGGTATTCCCACACGGGGAGTCCAATCATGGACATAATAATGGTTTGTCCACAGTGAGGATCGGATGTCTGAGCCGGCCTGAGAGACTGCTGCAGAGCAGGAGAGCTGTAACTCAAATCTTAGAGGATATATCAGGGATTCATTGGTGGGTTTGTTGATATGGGACATTTCGAGGAACACTTTGGCTTGATGGGCTTGCAGCTTAAAGTGAATCGCGATTGCTGAATTCAGGTGATTTACCACTAATTACTGACATGAGCTAAAATAAATTGATCAAAGACAATCTCATTATTCTTCCATCATTCACGGAGGCTTTTTTCAAAAATCCTGATTAATAATTAATTCATCATAAGGAGGGCCATGCTCACACGGTTCTGGGGAACTGACAGATTTGACAGGTATCCTAACGCAGCTTTTCATGTTCATTTCTCATCTGCTGCTAAGCCTGTCTGGAAACCAATCAGTAAACTACAAGGCAGCCTATTGTTGATAAAAATCTTTAAGCTGATGAAGGATCCCTCTTGAAAAATTCAGCGTGGTGGATGAATTATGGAAAGGCATAATGGAAGTTGTGGCGAACCTTTCTTCTCATAGAGGCTCATGGTCAAATGAGTCACCCAATCCCACACGCTCTATAAAAGAATTGGCTTTGGACACACAATGAACATAGCCTTTTGTCCCTATTACCGGCTCACCTGTGGTCAGTTTTATTGTACTGAACAATGGCAATTACCCCTGAATACCTCTGATAGCAACATCAACTCAGCAAAAAAAAGTACAAAGACATGACATTATGTGTAACCTTGGGAAAATTGGTCTTTGATTACCATAAAATTAACTGCCAGATTCATTACATAAGCACATGTACATAAAATGAGAAGAGGGAAACCTTTGCTCTAGGCCACAAGGAGCATTTATACAATGTGATTACCCAATGCTTAGTTACCATATAGTAAGTAATCCTGGGCAAATACTAAAAGTCCAGCCAACACACACATTTGAGGAAAAAAAAAAAAAAAAAAACTCTGGATGTATTTGTTAATATGTGTTTGCACATTTGGCTCCTCTTTACAAATTAGCCTAAATAATTCCCAAACAAATTTGAGTGAGCGTTAATGTGTTCAGTTGAAATAACACTAAAAAATAATAATTAAACAAATATGCAAAAATAGCTTGAGCCATGCTTGGCTGGCTGGTGATGTGGATCATTTTCACAAGTCAGTCCTAAAGTACTATATCAAAACATTGGCCATCTATTTATGTCACTTTGGCAGAATATGATAATTAAAGAAAACAGAAACAAAATAAGGAACATGGATAAAGGCAGAGCAGATTCCCCCTCAGTATACTTGGATACAGATGGTTTTGCATGCTACACATGGATATTCTCTTTTTTTCTGCTTGCGTTTCATATCTTCCCCGACAGCAAAGGTTAACCAGCTGAGATGAAAAAGTGTTAGTGAAAGGCAGACTCTGTCAGTTGGGGTCTTGTTAGTGAGTGATATGCCACTCTGTCGCGTTGTCTTAGTACCCAAGCTGGACTCTATAAGTCTTTCTATAGTGTGGTCTCATCTATGAAGGATAGTGGGCACATCAGGCCTGAGGGAGCAAGTGTGAAGTGCAGCTGCTGTCAACACGACTGTGGTCACAGCAAGCAGAGGTCAGCATTATACTGGGACCCTCTGGCTAAAGAACGGGTGCCTTCATTTAATACCATGAACAGGGGGCTCTGTTTTACTCTCACTTACATACACACACAGCATTTCCATCAAACTTCCCTAAAACCCCATACTGAAAACCCTCATATACACACACATTTCTTACTCCTTCTCTATCTGTTATACATACACAGGCAATCTCTCAACATGCTCAGTTTAGGTTGCTCTAATTTCTGTAGTGTCATATAGTACTCATACCCTCTACATGATTACATTTCTAAATTAACAAACCGCTCATTAGTGAAGCACTGACACCCAGAGGCCCCTCTTTTTTTTTTTTTTTCACTGAATGACCACTCTTCACTTCACCACCATCCTCTCACACAAAAAGTATCCATCCACGGAGCAAGCTATCACAAACAAAAGCTATATCAGCATAAGTGCCTGCATAAGCAATATTAAGTGCCTGCAAATATGACACAGTGTGTCACAGGCCCACCCACTGCTCCCATCCTGAGTCACGCGGCTGTCGCCATGGCAATTGAGTTTCCTGATGAAAGCTGTCCACCAATGAGATGCCTACATCACTGTAATCGGTCAGACAGCCTGCTCATGCTTACAGTGGAGCGTCAAACCACTAATTTGTCAGCCGTAGGCTTTAGAATTTGTGCACCCCCCCCACACACTACTATACATACAACAGATCCTAATAAGAGTGCACATGTTCCGCTCTAGACTGATAGTAGTTTTGACTTTATACCTTAAGCTAGGACTGAATTCAACACTCGATGTTGCGGCACGGGTGTGACATTTCCCAAGCAAAGGCATATTCACACACCTTTCACAGGCCTCTGCTTGGGGCAGAGGCTAAAAATAATCGGAGGATGTTGCAGTGAAACCGTTTCACAATAAAACCTCTCTTGAGCCTCAGTCTTTTACCACTCCCTAATTGGCTACAGAACCTTCTCACCTACTTTATTGGGTGTTTTGACAGTGTGAGAGTCCAAATACTGCCAGCAGCATTGCAAGCTTTTTTTTTCATTCTTCCATTCTCAGATGGAACAAAACACTTGAGAAATTTAATCATGCAATCAGAAAAAAGAATCTGGCAAAATCTAAATGTTAAGCAACTTTGTGACTGCTAGTTTGGAAACATTATCTCAAATCTCTTTTATTCACAGCAAACAAATGATTCCTCGGGCACATGCATCTTTCACAAGCATGGAAATTCATATCTCCATCCATGCAAAAATTGTTATAAGCATGCCATGTTGCTCAAACACCATGGGATTATAAATGGGCTCTTATTGATTATTGCAGTGAGTGGAGTTTATGGGAGGCCAAAACCACTTTTAAGTGGATGAGTCACATGAGACCATGCCTATAAAGAGGAATATATGCTTCTTGCAGGTCTGCTAAAGCAAAACCGTGAATATCATTCTGCTATCTACACCCCTTTTTCCTCACACTGTTTGTTATTAGTCTCTTAGATCTGGGCATCAACAAAAAATGTATCCCTCATATTCACTTTATAGGCAACGTTCCTTGGCTATCATGGATGTTTCAAGATGATTGCACTCTTTTTTAATTGATTTGTTTTATAAGGGATCACATTGAATTCTATTGTCTGCTTGCATTTGATTTCAGTGAGAAAGCTGGCATCCAAGACAGTACTGGGTAATTTTCATCATCTGGCTTCAACTGGCACTCAAGGTTTGTATATTATTGACACACTGCACTCCAGCATGTATACAAGGGAGAATAGGGCTAATGGAGAAACCTGCCTGAAGGTGTGGCTTTCCACCCTCCGGCTGTATTGTGCTCCTGAGCAATATGGCCCCTAGTACCAAGAGAATTAAAAACAAGCCCTGTCAATTTTCATTATTAGGCATCAGGTGCCGTGCCAGGTCCAGCCATCATGCTCGGCTGCTCTTCACCACCCTCAGAGCCTTTTAACCCTAATTGACAGTCTTAAGTCCACTATCCTGGTGGTGCCGAGGAGACAGACACAGAGTGAGGGGGGGGGGGGGGGGATAGATGGAGGGAGAGGGAAAAAAATCAAGCCAGCCTGAATACTGAATGCTGTATAGACACAGTAGAAATAGTACGGATTTTCAGTGTAACTCACAACAATGACACAAATCCTAAAATTATTTCCAAATAAAGCATAGTAGAAGAAACTAAATATAACACGTAGCTGAATGAGGTTAAGTATCTAAAACTTTCTTCTACCTCTCATCATACTGATTATTTGGAACAATGGACCCTATTTCATTGTCTGCGAGTCTCGAGTAGGTGAATGCCTTTATCTGCTAAACACTGCTGCGCATTCACCGACGTGTAAGCTGTGTAACCATCCCTACGGCTCCCCTCTCCTCTCTCTTCCCTGCTGTTAAATGCTAAACCGAGCGAGCCATGCTAATCGGTGGGAAGAGGCGACTAAAGCTACTGCTAATCCATTCTGGAATTACGGGGGAGAACAAATTAAGAAACTTCGACTCATTAGCTGAGCTTTAATTCGCCGCCCCTCCTGGAGTAAGCCTCTCCAGTTAATTATACTGAGGCCCTGGATGAGAGGCCCTCCATTGTGTTTCTGTTGTTGTTGTGCCGTGTTAAGTTTGTGAGGTGTGTGTGTGTGTGTGTGTGTGTATGTGAGGGTGTATTTGCCGAGGTGGTTGGACTCTGAACGGGCAGGCAAAGAAACATCAATACCACTGCAGTATCTTACACTGAGATTCACCTAATGCTAAATATTCTTCAGTCGGTGAGAAGCTTTGAGTATTTCAATGATTTATTTATTCAGGGGTTCAGGCTTTAAGAGAAATGAAGAGGTGCACGCGCATGTGTGGATGCACTTTTCTATTTGCAGCGTAGAGCATGAAAGTAAACTACATGAAAATATAAACACCTTCGATCAAAAATATGCACCAATTTCTTTTCTTCACACGGGTTTAAGGGGATTTTCGAGGCCCTTATGTCAATGCGGGAAACAATAGGTGCTGCTGTGATGAGAGGAGGCAAAGTGAGAGAAATCAAAAGAGAGTCCCTTTCAAGAAAAAGACACCTGGGCAGAGCTACAAACTAAATGATTTACAGGCTTTGGTATTTTCTCTCAGCTTTGTGTATTGATATTTGCGAACATAACACTGGCACTTTTTTGAAGGAGCATACAATGAGAATCGGCCTGTCTATGAAAGTGTCATTTCTTGTGAATTTTTAAACCTCCATGTAAAGATTAATGCAGCCTAAATAATACTGACGTTGTATGTTTCCATGTTCCAGTGCATGTATATGAAGTCACAATCACCACTGTGTGACTCCTTTCCAATTATTTTCTGTTATTTGACTTGACTATATTGCTTTTTGGTCCTATCTCTGACTCTTAGTTTTGTGCAAAGAAGTGGAAATCAATAGCATCTACATTTGATAAATGGTGTGGGCACACAGAGAAAGGTGCCCAATGAGGACACTTTTACAGACTTGTGTTCACTGAATATGCTGGAACTTAGTGTGCTGCCACTCAAAAGTAAAAATACAAATCAGTCCTCTCAAACAGGTTATAAAAGAGACTCAGTTCTCTTGTTCACAAGAATGTTGAACTCATTTTCAATCTACAGCCACACAATTTTAATCGGTTTTTTAGACATCAGACATTTTGCAAATTGACAGTAGTTGCTGCCGCCACCAGCACCTTTCAGAGGGGATTTCAATGGCTTTCTATGCTGTGTGGATGGATTCACATTTGAACTTTGTCATTACATGGGTGATAAGCCACCCATACAAGAGGCTTTTGTAATTTCAAATATGGATAAGTGGCAGTGGAGGATCAAGCAGGAGTGATGGATGGATAGATGGATGGAGGGATATATGGACAGGCCTGTGCTTTAAAACCACTTCATGTGCCTCACTTATCCTGCCCAGAGACACATGTGGTGATTGTTGTAATCAGATGAAGCCCTTTGGGAGGCCTAATATGGAGGCTGTGTAATACCTGTTTCCAATTTAGTTTTGTTTACGCTCCATTCGCACAAGTGGCTCAGCCATTTGCAATCACCACCTTAACAATTAAGTATTGTGGACCAGCAGACAGGATAGAGGCTCTTGCTGCCCCTCTCTCCCACATCCTGCTGTGAGCACATTGATTTGTGGGCCACAGGAGGTTAGCGCGGGGGGCACTTACCATGGATCTCCCATCAGGCTAATGAGGCACGGCATGACAGCTTTGGTGATTGTGTGAACAGGGGACGCTGCTCGTGGCGTGTTCTGTCACTGAGCAGTACATACTGATGCCAACCCCCCCCCCCCCCCCCTTCAGCACAGTACTGTCGACCTCCTATAGGGTCTATTGAAAACACAGATCAAAATATCCAACAGTTTTGATGAGCATTTCAGCGTTTACTGTTGCAGCAAAAAAAACTGAGGTCCTGCAGACATCAATTGTGAGATCAGGCCCTCAGAAACAAATACTTTGTATTTGGAGAAAAAGCTGAAAAATTGAGTTTTGTGTATCTGTGTGTGCGGTCACAAAAAAGGAAATGCGCCTTGTCAAATTCAATTGGAAACTGCCTTTTCAAGCATCTATGGGCACACAGTCACAAAGAAAAGAAGTGCAAAGAAATAGAATAGAAAGCCTTGATCCTTTTGACTGTTCTTAATTAGTTTTTCTCCACATGAAAAATAAGCTTTTGTTCTGTTTGGCTCATCATTGTTCTGCAGTTTGATATCTTCCATTATGTAGGGGATCTCAAAAAATAAATAGTTAATATAAATAATGTTTTTGAATGCACATCCAAAGACCATGGTATTTCAACATTATAGAATTTTCACAAACACTTCAACTCTTCACACCCTCATCCTCATTCTCACAAACACACACACACACACACACACACACACATGGGCATGCTCACTCCTCACCAATGGATTTTACCTTTCCTGAAGCCTTAATCTGACACCAGATCACATCTCATCTGACGCAATGCAAGACTGCATCCACACTTCTGCCAGGAGCCAGAGTGAGAAAAAATAATCTGTCTTTAATACCTGAACCTAATTAGCTCTGAAATCTGAGGTTAATTAAACAAAAGGAGGTTAAATTAAGTGACTGGGATTTAAGTGGCGACATACAGGATTAAATACGCCCACGCGTTTCTCTGAATCACTCATCCTTACTATCCACAAAATCCTCTTCTCTCTTCATCCTTGTGTATAAGACATTTGCACCATAAAAAGCAGGATGTACTGCACTTAACCACCACCAACGTGTTTTAAGGACATTCTGAACAACCACACAGTGGAATAACACCAGATGAACCCAAGAATAGCACAAAGCATGGTGATCATAAAGGTCAACACAAAGGCTAGTGATTACTGTAGTCATCCCATCACAGTGTATCTATTTGCACCTCACTAATGGAAGGCAGGGCAGTGATTGTAATTAGAATTCCTGTCACATACTTAATCTAATAGGCTAACAGTGACAGAAAATCACCATCAGGTTTCCCACGTATATACAGGAAAAAGGGAAGCCTCAAAAAGGGATCTAATACTACTGCTATAATGAATACTTAATTGACATATCAACTAATGGCCATCATAAAGACTCCTGAGTGGGCTAACGACTCACTACAATGAAAGCTTTTTGTCTCACCATAATAAACTTTGATGGGCAAACACACTATCAGCAAGCTCTAAGGTAACGGAACTTTTTTTCTTTTATAACAACAATATTTGGGAGTCAGATATGACTTGGTGAACTACACATGCTTTTCTGATTCAACAGCTGGCGTGTCTTACAATGTATTTCCTAAACCAGCAACATAAAGGTTAACATAAGGTTAACATTTTTGTTTATTCATTTGCAGGGTGCCCTGGTCCAATCATCACAGCCATGATTGCAAAGAACAAAACACAAATTCTCTTCACTCCCACTCACATGGTCTCCTCATCCTCCCTCGCTAGACTGTAGAGTTAAATGGAGTGTTTTCAGCACAGGAACACCTGAAATATACACACATTCCAAATGATGCTATTATTATTTTTATTTTTGTTTAATTATATAAGCTGTCAGGCTTTTTTTCTGGAAATCAAACATAGGCCTACCTGGAGAATCTAAATTGCAAGATAAACATTTTACCTATGAAGCAACACCTGTGCTTCCACTGAGGCTACCACAAAAAAAGGAATGCGACATTTTATTTGAGAGCACTGCCACTCTTCAAATGACCTTTCATAGGCAGAGAGAAGAAGCAGATTGGCCATTCAGTCCTTTTTTTTTTTAGGGACAGAGGTGACATGATGATAGCCTAGCCATCGCTGGCATTTGAAAGCCCACTGCTCTTATTGCTACCACCTGTGTTTGTTGCACCTGTTATTCTGCACTCAGGCTTTCAGTGCTGCTTACTTTCCCTCTGTGACTCGCTAATGACGTTTGCTGGGCTTGCAGCGAGAAAACCCAGCTGTCGATGAGGGACCCTTGGTGTCTTAACCTTATCAATAATGTAATGCACTACAGCAAGCCATTGTAAACAACCTGAAAAAAGACAAAACAATACAAAACAGAAATAAAAAAAAAATCCTCCATTTTCGAGGTCATGTTTCTTCCTCACTAATGGGCCCTCACACAACCTATTGCCTCGCTGTTGTCTTCCACATCGTAGCCCAAGTCAAAAGGATGAAGGCACAACTTTTTGATTAGCTGTTTCATGTTTTTACATGGATGGGAAATGTGCGGCAAGTGGGATATGTGCTAATACTATTAGTGAACTGCCTGACCGAGAGAGCAGGCTGCGAAGAACATCCAGATAAAAAACTACTATTGGCTGTATCCCTATAATCATTGAATTCCTGTGTAGGTAGCCACTTAGTCTTACCACCATTCTTTCACCCAAGGTCCATCATTATCAGGTAGAGCTCAGCTCATTTCAGTATCTTTATTGAGACTCAGTGGCCACCTCTGCTGGATTGCTTCCACATTGTGCGTGGGTACAAAAATGTAACCCTGTTAAAACTCTCTGTCTTCCATTTCTCTGTCCATTTTTTTCCCCACTTCTACAGGATGAAAGGAATGGCCTGAAGGGGGTCATTTGTATCTGCTGCCCCTGTTCCTTGTCTTAGTCGTCCAGCCTGTAGGCCATCTAGTCACATAGAACCAGGTGTCAAAAGGAGTAATAGCACAGATCGATGTCAAAGCATGTGCTAGCTCGTTTCCTTCTCTTCCCCGCTGATTCCAAACACACCGGTGGGAGAATCCTTGGCATAGCCGAGCTGGCGGTGATGAGGTGTGGTGAGGGGTCAGCAGGGTGACATGCAAACATTTTTTCTTGTCTTACTGTGCCTCTCTCATGCCCCTCCAGGCAGAACATACATCACAGACATACAGGTTTGGCACAATTTGTAGCCCTGGCTTCCTTCAAGCACATAATCTTTCTAATGTTTTATTTAGAGCACTGTTCTACAAGAAAAGGAAGAAAAAAAGAAAGAAAAGCTGAAATCTCCCAATAACATCTAACAAATAAATTATCTAAATTAAACAGCAAAATACTGGTCCATGCCTTCCAGTACAGCAAATATAAGCATTTTCTGATTGTCTGTCTGTGCCTTCAGAAACTATTGATCTGGTGATCTGGTCGGTTTTGGTTGGATTTAAGTATGAACAACACTTGGTAAGGGTTAGGGAAAGATTGTGGTTTCGTTACAATTGTTTCATTAATGTTAGAGAACATCTGAGGTCATGGTTAAAAAAAACTAATGTTGGCCAAAAAGGAAAAAAAAATCACTTGAATGCCGTTGTCCTCTTTAACTCACCACAGTGCTTTTCAGGTATGTTTTCAGGTTGTTTTCAGGAGTACTCGTGCCTAAAGAATGCTAATTAAATAACAAAACACCTAACATCCTGTTAAATTATTTGATACAGATTAACCTTTCACAGGTGCTGTCATCATCTATTTCCTGGACGCAACTGAGAAATGTCCAAACTATACTGTGCACTGCTGACTGATCTATAGACCCAAGCCTTCGGAAGAGATTACCAGAGTAATCATCAGAGTGCTGTTCCTCCAGGAATCAGCTATGAGAATGAATGGATTACATGAAAGTAATTCCAAGCTCAATATCAGAAACCATCCTGAAGCCAAGAAAACAGATTCTGATCTAATACTGTAGCTGTGTCCTCTGGCTCTTTTCAGCAGCAGTCTAAGTACCTTTGAGACTCTCTAGTGCATAAACCACCTTCGGTTCATGGCACTGTCAAGGTCACAAGTTCACATTGATATTTTGCCTGTCTCATTCTACACACTTGTTTTTTTCTTAAATATCTCTGCATTTTGCAAAAAGCCCCTGAATGCATTTCCACATCACACAAATACATAAAGACAGCTATAAACACACAAAGAAACACAAAACATATAAACAGTAAATTAAACTAGTTTCACTAAGGAATGTTTTGGAAAAAAGATATTCCAGCTAGTGTGCTTTCCTACAGTAATGATATGGGTCCGCATCTGTCACTCTCTGCCCGTGGCAAGACCCCATCTCCTGGGAGAGAAGGTAACAGGCGGCTAATCAGCTCCCTCTGACATCTTCATCACAAACAGACACATATGGCCTCTGAGTCACTCGCACGTACAGACACACATAGTCAAACTGACACACGCACATGCCCGAATAAACACAAAGACCCGCAAACACAGTGCAGATAGATAAAAAGGATGAGGGTCTAGCAGGCCAGCAGACAACAGGACAGAGAAAGGACGTGCTGTGTGTCTGTGTGTGTGTGTGTGTGTGTGTGTGTGTGTGTGTTTGTGAACCACAGCTCGCTCTATCTCTCTCTCTCTCCATCTGTGTATCTATCTTTCTATCTGTGTGCTAGATTATGTCTGTATCTCTTACCAGAGTCACACAAGCCTGAATGACACACAGTCCCATCTCTCCACACAGCCTTTTCCTCTTTCCCCTACCTCAATCACTCCTCTGTGATTAACGGACGAGTAACTTAAAATTGCTTATTGACTTGAGCAGACATTATTTATAACATCAATGTCTAATTCCCCTCAGGCCCCCACATGCAACAGCTATGTGACAGGTTAATGCTTTAGCCAATGCACAGGTTTTTGCAACAAAAGAAAGCATTTACTATACCCATGATTTCATTATTTCCTAATTTACATATGCACAGTGTACTGCACACAATGGCACAGCAATAAGAATAGGAGCATACATTTTTATGACAGTCAATGCACCAGGGTGCATTTACATTTCAATTTTAGGCATTTAGGCGATACATGTATCCAATGCAACAACAATCAGCTAAGAATATGAATAAGCCTAGATTATGCAGTACCCACAATGCCAAAATTACACAATATCACACAATATCAAAAAGTGAAAGCTTAAACACAGCCCAGGGAAATGTGATGCTATATATATATGTGTGTGTCTATCACATGGTTCTTTGAAAACAGAACAGCTACCACACTATATGTCAGTCACTGCTGTGTTAAAACATGACTGTTAAAAGATCACTGAACATTGCCTGTGAAACTCTCAAAGGTACCAATGAATCTTCCTCTTATCAATGTTTTGCAGTTCATCAAAAGGACAAGAAAGGTTCCTGACAGAGACTATTAGACTTGGTTCCTTACAATGATCATAGGAGGTTTACAAAATGTTACATATCCTCATGTCCTGATGACCCCCACTCTGCTTAGCATGTGTTTGATGCAGCCATGGTAAATGATCATACATCTACTAACTCATCGATCAAAGTGTGAACAGCACACTGATTTCCCCTCTCATCTTTGGGTGTAAACGAGTGCCTGCCTTTTTTTCTGCTATCTCGGGTAGGATCACTTTTTGACCAGTGTTCAAAAGAACAAGAAAGCGTCTACTATTTTGTGATGGAATTAATTTCAGTCTGACAGAAGAAAAAAATTCCTTTGGGGGCAAGTTGAAATAAGAGTAACATTTTAACCGTTCTAAAAGCACACGTGTTCATATGTTATCGCCCTCTATGTGACCAGAGGTAACAGAAAAAATTACAATAAAGAAGGAATTGTCAAACTTGGATTGTTGCCTCTTCAGCAACAGATTAGCTTTTTATCTGTTTTAAAGTCAAATAAGTTACGAATGCCTGCTTTGAGTTGACGCACGGAAACTGCTTTTGTTTACACACTCAATACAATGCAGAATTACTAGGCTCTCATCCAATTCACTCCACTGAAAGGCAGATGAAATGCAACTAGCCTGATTCATACTTTGAGCATTGCACTCTGTGCCCTGTCAAATTGCCCTTTTGTACCCTTTGCCGATATATTATCAAAGAGAACTCTTCTGTCCAGAGACAAGTGTCTGGTGGTACTATGATCTCTCTTTTTGCAAATAAATACCCCAACAGACACTAAATGTCTCCTGACATTCTGCAAAATGTCAGCAATAAATAGAATGCTGAACACACAATCACCACAACGGTGCATTTAAAATTGTACCCTTTTGGAAATTAATGACTTACTTTGTGCTCTTCATTAAGGTCCAATTTAATACAGCCCGTATGTCCCCTTGAGCCAAATGATTTCAAATGAAACTTTAAAGAAGTGAGATAAAAAAAATAAAAAATAAAAACTGAAAATAAAATACGTCAACACCACTGGACAATCGGATTTTTAAATATTTGACAGGTTGACTCAGGACAAAGATTACCTCTGCACCTGTCTGTGAAGCTTCCACTGCGCACCTGCTGCCAACTTGGGTGAGATCAGCATTAACCTGACATAAGATCAGCCTTCACACCCTAATCCCTGGGCAGAGGGCAAACACCTATAGGGTATTTTGATGGGAGCAGCTGCAGAAAATTACGCCTGATGCTGGAAGGAATAAGGAAAGCCACAAGGTTAAAAAACCCATCTCTCTCCCTTAGCTTTCTAGCTTCCTTCCTATTGCTCACCCCTCACCTTCTACCCACTCTGCAGCCAGGCCAGACTATATTTCCCTCTCTCCCTGTCTGCCTCTTTTTCACTCATGCATAAGAAATATTTATGTGTGCATGCACTTACACACATATGCACACACATAAAGTTGAACCCTGACAACCAGTGGGCTAAACCTAGCATTTACCTCAGCAGCTGGGTTCACCACCAGCTACAATTACAGCCATTAGCATGCTTAATTAACAGATTCACTGGCAGCTCATGCAGGCAGAACATGGTTTCCCCTCTCTGACTAAACCACCAGTCCTCAAGAGATCCAACTCCCACACCACTGCCTCACAAGGTGGGCAATTTGTGGGAACACTGGGAGAATAACATTGTGCTGCTTAGCCTCATAGGGAACAGATAATATGCATATACATAGATATTTTTCCATCTGAATGACTGTCCCATTGACCTAGGTTGTCTTTGATGCATACTGTTGCAGCAGTGCCTTTTGACGTGATGTGCACAGCTAGAAACAGTAAATATGTAAACAAAAGCTGTGTGAATAAAAACATCAAAGCTGTGTTCCTCATCATTGTGGCTCGCTGAGTGAGAGAGACACCGGCAGCAGTGCCAGCTCTGGCACATGTCCGAAACACTTGAATGTTGCCTAGTGGTGCCAATAAAGAGCCATTTTCTGAGAAGCTCAATCCACCTGATGGTTTGAAAGAAGTGAGGTTGGTGAAGCAGCAGCATTCACCAACATTCACATTGTGTCTATTTTTCTTCTTATATACTGACCAGCTTGTCATTTGTTGTTTAACACTTTTTATTGAAGTCACACTGACTCCTACGCAAGAGGCATGTAAAGGAACAGTGAAGTTCAGGGTTTTTTCATAAAGTACTGACAACTCATCGTGAGATTTGTTGCTACTTGTTTGCTGGAAAAAATGTTTTTCACATATATTTCCAAGCAAACATATATTCCAAATGTTTTCATTCATAACAAAAAAAAAATATACATATACATAAAAGTCATCTCTGGGGACATACAGGACATCATCTTGTATTGAAAAGATCATGATGAATATTCCTTTTTTTAATCAAGAATTTTCAAAAGGATGCTTATAATGCAGATGTTTCCAAAAAGAGTGTCAGAAAGAAAGGTGACTATCATATTTACATAATATACATACTATTCCTGAGATTTGACATTTTAAACAATAATATAACATATGTGCACAGTTAAAATCACACTCCTTATCCCTTTACTGTGGGAATAAAATCTGCATGATGTACTGTAGACAACTAAGGAACCTTTATTCAAAATTGCTGAGTAAGCCACTGAAAGTAATAGGAAGTTATTACTGGCCATTTCAGTTTCTCTCTAGATGATGTCATCCAGACTTCATAGAAAAATAATACAAAATAAGTATATAACGATGGGAATGGGAGGGAGGGGGTTATGGCTGGACAATCCTCAGTAAAGTACTTGGGGATAAGGATATAACTTTATACAACAATAACGTAACGCTACAATGATGCTGGAGGATGGGAAAACCCAATTAAATGTGGGCACTGGTGCACAGTCCTCTGGAGGGACCCACCGGCTCTGTTAAAAATGTATCATAGAACTCAGCTTATTAAGATGTCATTTGTGCAAACTCTGCAGGTTCAGGGTAAATACCCTCATGGCATATTCTTCAGTGGGCATGTCGATCCACCCTGTCGCCATGTTTTGCAGTCGATGGCTCTTTAGTGGCTGTCATTGGCTGCCTAGAACACTACATAAACATCTTGTGCTTTTTCTCCTAATTAGTGTGGAGGGATTTCACTTAAGCACAGGCGAGAGAGGCTTTCTACTTGCATCTGTGGTACTGAAGAGCCTACTGCTGTATGCCACCACCCGAACAGTACCCCAGTGCTCGCTGTCTCTCTGCTTCTTTCAGTTCTCAAATTTAACAGTGTCACATCCTGACTCTTTTTATGTAAGAGAGGCTTTAATGCATTGTAACATTTCAATGTTGTGATAACTGTTTGTGGTTAGAAGGCCATAGGGGCTAATGTGCTAAAAAGTTGCAAATTTTACAACAATCTTTGAAGCTCTGATTAGGAAATTACATTCTGTTAATGGCTTCCATCAGTGCAAAATATATCAGATTCAACACTGACATGTACACAGATTTGCCATGCTTACTGACTACACTATATTCACATAAATTATACATAAAACATATTGCCACATCTCCAGCATTATCTTCTAAAAACAACAACAATGTACCATCCAATTAAACTCCTGGCAGAGAAAATACGAGCATAATGCAGTTATAACATTTTGTTGACTGACTTGTTCTGTATCTGGTTTCTGCCAACATTCCACGCACTCTCAAACACACACATGCATACAAGGCAGCAGATACACACACAATCATGTGCACACCTCACACACACTGTGTAGACGTGTGAACGAGACATCTCCATAACAGGACCAGCTGACCTGAGACTTGCAGAGCTGCTGGTGACTCCAGGGAGAAGGATAATAGAATTTCCCCAGCCACCTTCCTGTTAATTACAACAGACCTTGGCTCTGAATAAATATTTATTCAGAGGGCAAAACAATCTGCATGCATACTGTACACAACCAAGCCCTGGCCAAAAAGAACAATGGTCGGCTAGCTGTGAGTAAACAGCATCAGTGTGTTTAGAGCTTAGTTCTTTTAATTATCACCAACCAAATGCTAAAAGTGGATGCACTGGCACTTAATATAAGGTGTACAGTCTTAGGTTGCTGAACCTTTAGGAGCAGGGATGTGAGCTGTACGATGCACAGATTTTGGACCAAATAAGAAGTGGTATATTTTTAGAATCAATATTTTCATATGAGGTGTAGCTGGAGGGTTCAGGTATTGTGACTTAGCAGACACAGGTACAGTACAAGTAACAATAGTTGAGAAAGTTTGGGTTGGTGACAGGGTCAGACCACTTTGAATCCACTGCAAATGTGTGTAAAATATTACAATTTCTTCAAATAAATGAAAGCAAATGAGTTTCTTAACAAACAAGTATGTTTTGCTACAACATATTAGAATCAGCTGCAGCCTCTACAGTGAGATGTTACATTGTACTGTTGTTTCACCAACCCCACTCCTTTGTTTATAAATGTATGTTTGTACATTTTCTGTGTCAGAGGCAATTTTATGTATTTTTGTGGACAATTACTTGTAAATATTATATTGTGAAAAAATATATTAAAAATGATTGCATGTGTCATCTATTTGTTGGCCATGTGCTTCACACAGCAAGAAGGACTCAACTACAAACATACTGTTGAGTTCCATAACTTTTTGTTGACAGATGGTTAAAAAGTCTGAATCTATACTTTGAATAGTTGGCTGGCAGAAACGCCAAACAGTTGGCAGGAAAATATTGCAGCAATATAAAGAAGGAAAGACATCCAACTGCATTCTGGGAGGAGAAAAATAAAGCGACATGAGTCAGTGCCCTGGAATGGTTTGTCTATTTACCTACACTGTGAAACTGACTTGAAATGCACATGTAGTTACATGTTCAGCAACACACATGAATATGAATGCACTTGCTTAGCTTTCTCACACTCACGCACGCACACACACACACACACACACACCATTCCCCTTTGCACTGTGGGCCAGGCAACAGCTGTGTTTGGTGCAAGTGGAAGAGCAGCTAATGAACCAAACAGAACGCTTGACAATTCACATCTGCTGACACTCTCCAGCTGTTGCCAGCATGCTGGCCTCTGCAAGCCTCCCTAGACCAAGACCTAACGCCAGGGTAAACACCTGGGAAAGACATCCCCCCCACTACACACACACACGCGCGCACATACACTTTCACGCATACACAACCCCGACAAATATGCACGGATTCCTGAAAATCGCCCTTTGGGTATGTTCTCCAATGTACCAAAAAAGCCTGAGTTTGATTTCAGACTAATCGGGAGGTAGGCGTTTGATGCGGAGGTGGGAGCGAACAGAATCCATTTGACCACAGTTAACATAAAATGAAACCGCAAAAGCCACAAATGAGTGGTGAGACACCCACTGTCTGAGGTTGCATAAATTACTCAATACATTTTGTCACATGTGGAGTTATACTCATTACACCTCAGAGCACAACATCCTGTAGCAACTGTCTATGATACTGTGCTATGTGTTTCACTTCACTGCCTGTGTCTGAAAATACTTTATTTATAGCCAGGTCTGAGGAGGAAGAAGCCTCGCTGTCATTGCAGCAGACCAGTTAGTGGTCCTCTCTTTCAACAAGTCCTCATTACAGCCATCTCCCAGGACAAAATGGGCTGGACCCCTGATGTCCCTCTCACATGGACTTTATATGTATGTATATATATATATATATATATATATATATATATATATATATATATATATTTTTTTTTTTTTTTTTTTTTTTTTTTTTTTCTTTCTTTCTTTTTTTCTTTCTTTCATTGCTAGAGACAGTGATGGCTTCACTTATAGCTGAGCAACAGGTTAACCTACTAAGCTCTGGAAATTATGTCTCTGAAGCCATGTGTGGATGACTAGGCTGTGGTCTCATGGACATATACATACAGTAGCCTACCAGTCAAAATTTTGAACACATTTTCCCATACACGTCAATGAGAAAGTGTGTCCAAACTCTTGACTGGTACTATATATTAGTAGTAAGAAATAACACATTACAGACATACTGTACAGCACTCTGCCCACATATATGCTATAATGATGGTCTATCTGCTGTAGTAATGCTGAGACATGATGAAAGAGACATGTGATGATGCTCCTGGGTGCTTGTGGCAGCCTTACTCTATAGCCTCATTTAGTAAGAATTGGTTCAATTGTTCTGAATATAGTAACATACACACAGATAGACCCAATATGTCTCCCTCCCTCTCTGTACTGAAACTTGTGCCTGTTTTTTTTTTTTCCCTTAGCATCACATACACAAATTTGTTCTCACAAAGCATCCTTTTGTCATCCTCTCTCTCTCCCACCCACTATCGCCGATTTGCCTAGGATCTTAATGTGGTGAAAAATGGCTTGTCTTTTCTGATTGCATTTGATAACAATTTTGTCAAGGCTCCTCTGGCATCCGGCGAGGAGCAGTCCCATCAGCAGCTGTAGCTAATTAGCCGCTATCGCTAGCTCTTTTGGCTCACCCTCTGCTGCTTGCCTTGGCCCAGTCGCTTCTAAGTATAAATTATTGGATTGTCGAGATAAACGAGGGCTGGCAAATAAGTGGGCAAGAGAAGGAGGCAGATGAGAAGGGGGTTCAACGAAGAAGCGTGTAAAGGAGAAAAAAAGCATATGAATGCTGGTAATCGTTTGCCATTTCTGATTCTCAGAGATACCTACAGCTATGTCCTTGGTCATGACAAAAAACGATAGAATATGGTGACTATCTCACTTATTATTGTCAATTTTGTATTGACCGTGGTCAACCTCTCCCTCAATAGCTTGCAACCTTTCCCTAGCCACAGTAGAAAAACCCAACTACTCAAAATCTGTTTTCACCTCCTGGGTATAATGCTGAAGTAACCATGTTTTTTCTTATATAGTTTTTGACATTGTTAAAAAAGCACAAAACTGAATGCCCTTTCCATCTAAATTTCTAAGACAGAGTTAACAATATTGGCGATAACAACAAAACATATCAGCTCAGAGGACTTTGACGTAATTTGCTGTGCACCACTAAGGTGCTGATAGTTGCTGACCGTACAGGGAAAATGCAACTGAATTACTGTGATAAAAAAGGGACCTGATGAAAACACAAGGCAATCACAGAGAACAGAAAGTCTAGTCAAGGACAAGCAGGAAGCGATAACACATTGGGCAATCTTTTATCCCCCTCAGATTAATTCCAGGTCCTCTGCACTGTACACTGGATACAGTGTCATCAGCAACCTCTATGTTAATGGAAGTTTCACCAGGGTTGCAGGAATATGCTCCATAGAGGACCATTGGAGTGTACAAAGATTAACCTCCTGGCCATTGAAGGCACCTGTTTGCCATTTTTCATTTTTCATATTGCATAAACTGTACCTTGCATATCTTAAAGCCCAAGAAAACAACAAGATAACAACAACAAGATAGTAATAACATAATTGTGCATTTACAGTTATTTACAGGATCTGATTTAGAAATCTATGCTTTGCTTTAAAAGAGAGTTGAACAGAACTGAGAACAACCTGAACGTCAGCTCTCATTGAATGAAGCCGTCTTACATCGATAGTCAGCAGACAGTTCGTTTAAGGCAGGGAAATAAATCCTGCTTTTCTGGGATAATGGCCCTTTCGAAGACTTACTTCACAGCCACTAAAGAATAGTTATTTGCAATTTGGGTGGCACATGTTAATCAAATGTAGGGCCTTTGAGCAAATTAAAAGGCAGAGGGAATTAATAACACCAGGAGGAAAGCAGTCATTTAGATGTGAATGGGATAATGTTGCATTGCAATGTTTTGCAGTGATCCACAGTAATTGCTCATGTGTCTGAAACGTTAAGTTTTTGCCCATAAACCAGCAGGTATTCATCTTTATTATTTCACACTTTACTCAAATTTTAACCTCTACATACATTTTTCATTAGAACTTAATCTTACACAAGGTAGTGACTGGTTGAAAAATTAGTCAATGAGATAGATGGCCATGGACTGAATTTTGAGGAAATTGTTACTTGCTTTTTTGGAACTGTCTCTCAATAATGCATTAAGGCATGAGGCATCAATTAGCATGCAGTCTGAGTAGCATTGGCAGTGTCCCAGTGAAACTTACAATGAGTCTTGGAATGCAAAAGCTTAACTCATCAATTTCACCTGGTCATATAGTAGATGATAAATTGACTGCAACTCTGCTCAGCCTAATGATGGCACACAGCAAACATGAAGAGAAGCTATATTATATTCCCATTTGGCTAAAGACTAAACAACATTTGGTCTGTTTTTTTTACACAACCATGTCTTAATTTGATATATGTCTGGGGATTTCATTATCTTGAAAGTGAATCTTCTGTGTAAAAAGCATACTAAGGGAAGCATTTGAGTCCACATGTATGTCATTTGGAGGTTTTTTTTTTACCTCAATGCTCGGAAGTAATCCAGCAGTGGTATGACTTTAATCACTTTGACTACCTTTGCTGATACATTTCCCATTCATCACTTCATAAACAAACATATTGGGTGTAACATTGACTGCAACTGCAGCTGCTTTTCTGTCCAACAGGTTGTCAAGAAATATATACTGCAACTTGTAATGACAGAAATATAAAATGAAAATTAACATGCATAATTATTTGAGGTGTAACGATATCAGTATCAAGCATTTTAACACATATTGTACATCACCACAAGAGGGCTTACTAATAGACTGTGCTGTAATGACAAATGCATACTGACTGTGTGCCTCATCTGGTGGAATTCAATGGAAGGTGATGAACCATCCGTTACAGCTATGCATTTAATGAGGCAAGAAGCAGGAATATAAAAGTCAACAAGTCCTCCACACGTTCACTGACAGGTGTTTCTGTGCTAATTGAACATATGCCAGCAGGCTTATTGGTGTCAAAAGCAGACAGACCCTTAGTGACTGTGATTCAGTCAAGGTGAATGGTATAAGTGGCTTTGGAGAGAAAAAGAAAATTTGGTTCAACAGTTTTCTTGTGACGCCTACACATACCGACAATCTTTTTACCACATCTGAGCAAGAGAACGTGTTTGCTTGTGTGTGTCTGTGTACTTGCAGGAAGTTTTTTTTGTTGTGGATAAAAGAAAGCAAACAAACAAGTTACTGGCAGCCCTCAAAAGCTGCTAACCAATGCGTGATTTGCAATTCGTGTGTTGACCTTCACATGTCAAATAGGCCTACATCAGAGAGAATATCATTCCTCCACTTGTACTGTGTGTGTTTGTGAGAGCAAGAGAGAATTCATGGTGTGTTATTGTTTATTTTTCTAAGGTTACAGCTGTCATTGACTATTAAACATATACTGCCACAAAAACAGAGTCTGATCGAAGAGAGAGAAGAGGATATATTTTGTGATTTAAATGAAGAAAAGTGGAAGTCTGAGAGCTATGAGTGATACAATAGTAATGCAGATTGGATCACTACTTTGCTGACTAACTTATATTCATTATATTTTAATTTACCCTTCATCTCAGATAGCATTAAAAAGTATAGATTTTCTTTTGCTTGCTGGTATACCACAACTATCTCTTTACAAACATACCTCATTCTTATTCTCGCTTTCATCTTTTATCCTCTCCCACTTAGGCTACCATGGGTCTACAAAGTATTTGATGCTTGTGAATGACAAACTGTCCCTTCAATGAAATTCTTCATAAATCACACAAAGAGTGTGGTGCACCCCTATCCCACACTTGACAGATAAGAGATGGATTGTGAATACCACAGGGATAGCGCCAAATGACGCACCCCATTAAGTGCAGGGTAGAGTTATTCAATTCAATAACTCTGTCTTGTAGGAGTCCACCTCCATCCCTTGAGGTCTGGACCTGTCAAATAATGAAACCTCTATTTGTTTAACAATCATACCGTCCAACATGCAGCAGCCATGAACCCTCCCCTGCATGGTGTATTATGTGCCATGAGTGACTGAAAGTGCATGATCCACAACTCTTTGGTGTTTGTTTGTTAAGTCTTTGAAAGTTGTATTTTTTTATTCATTATCCTCAGTATCTTTGCAAAACTTCTAAAGACTTATACATATAAAGACATATTGACATTAGTGCTGAAATGCTGAAATCACTTTATTTACTAGTTGATGGCCAGAAGTCAACAACCATTTCAAAATTGTTTGGAATGGATGATTGGACAGTCAGTCGAAAGAGGGAATTTCAAGACATAATTGTTCTGTAAAATTCTGGTGGGCATTTTTCACTAGTTTCTGATCATTTTAACACATACTATCACTACTGCTACTACTACTACTATTAAACTATAATCATAAAAAACACTTTTCAAAGCAGTTGCAAAGTGCTTTACAATAAAAAAATAAATAAATGCAGAGAGAATAAAATAAACTAAAAGCCATTCGAAATAAAGAGTAGAATGAACTAAAATGGCATTTGAAATGGATTTTAAAACTGATTGAAATGAAAAAACACCTCCCCAGGTAGGTATTTCCAATGTCTAGGAGCCCTGAATGCAAAGGCTCTATCCTCATGGTGCATCAATCTGGACGTTGGAACAACAAGAAACGACACATCCAATGATCTCAGGGGGCTGGAGGGGATATGGGGCAATAAGAAATCTGATACATGGCTTGGGGCAAGACCTCTCTGGGTTTTGTAAGTAATCAATAAAATCTTGAAACGAATTCTAAAAGCAACAGGCAGCCAGTGTAGGGAAGCCAGGATCAGTGAGATGTGATCATGTTTCATAGACCGAGTTAAAATCCTGGCAGCAGAGTTTTGGATGAGCTGGAGGCAGGAGAGATATTTTATGCTGATGCCAGAGAGCAAGGACTTTCTCTACTCCGATCAACTGGTTATTAAAGCATGAATGACACATTTCAGATTTTTGACAGAAAAAAATGGTCTAATTTTAATTCTGAGTTGATAACAGCAGGATTGAAACTATTTGTATGGCACAATCTCATACAAAAGAAAAGAAAAAGTAGAAGAAAAAAATCAAGAAAACAAGTATTGTAAATATATAAAACATCAAAAAAATCACCCATACATGCCAGGTGTTGGAGCAAGTGTAAATTAAGCTGACAAATTGTTGCTTAATCTTGACCAATGATTAACATCACTGTCTAACATTTAGATAGATCTGAGTATCGTCTGCATAAAAGTGGAAACTGATATTATATCTACAGTATGTATAAGGTGGCCTAGAGGTAGCATGTGAATGGAAAAGATGACTGGATCTGACCTCATCACCAACATCTGTTATCTAGGGAGGACCTGAACCATATGAGAGCAGCGCCACTGATACCAACCCAGTTCTCAAGATAGTCCAAGAGGATATTATGGTCAATGGTATCAAATGCTGCATTTAGTCCAAGGGAAACAATAATAGATTAATGGCCAGCAACAGCTGACAGTCAGTAATGGCTTTAAGGAGAGCAGTTTCAGTAGGATTTTGTTTTTTCTTTCTAAAACAAGATTAGAATTTATCAGAAATATAATTAACTAAAAATAGGAGATTAGAGGAAATCCTAAAATTGTTAATATCTGAAGAATCAAAAGAACTTGACAAGAGGTTTTTCAGGGAGAATATCTAAAGGACAGATCATGAAAATAATCTTTAGTTTCAGCCCTAATTAACATGAGGAGGTGACACTAAAATGAGTTACATATATATAAAAGACTTCAGGTGTAGGATATACTCCAGCACAGGGTACAGCTGATAACAATAAATGCAGCAGAGGCATAACATTGAGGCTGAACACTTGAGTTGTGGGCTTAATTTGTCATTTGTGAATGGTCATGACAGTGTTAATCTGGTCATCTCAATGTAAAACACCCAAGAAACGACTGAATGCACTGGAGGCCAGGATGCTTAGCGTTGCAAGGGCCTCGTTGTCTCAAATAAATTGTGTCACACTGTCAGGAGGAGTTGATAAATGGGCCAAAGCATGACATTTAGAATAACAAATTTGTCTTTATGCTGGGAAAGGCACAACACTTGTACATTCAAAGGAAGCCATCATGCTGTGCCCAAATCTCGTGAAGCAGCTGAAGTAGAAGAAAAAAAAAAAAAGAAAAAAAGAGGAAGATAAAAAAAAAAAAAAAAATTAGAGTGGGTTGTGACTGATTGTTTTTGAGTAATAGCTCCACACACTGTGTTAGATCCTCCAGGCCCGCTGCACTGCATCTGGCCCAAGACAAAGCTAATCGCGGAGGACGGCAATGTGAGGGATCGCAGTGGATGGGTCCACCGCAGGGCAGCCAGGCTCATGCTGGGTGTGATGTTTGTGTGTGTAAATGTGTGTGCGTCTGGCTTCGATCATGAGCTCAGTGCGGGGGTCATAGCACAAACATCACAGCCCTACCTCAAACTGCGTATGGCCCTTTTTTTTTTTTTGTTGTATATGTGGAAGGGTTGTATGTGTGTTTGAGAGCTTTGCCTTAAAAGCTATGACCACCCCAAGCTGCAATTGCTTTGCCGAGCATAAAAGATACTTTTCCCCATTTTCTGTGGCTGACTGTTTATAAGACAAACAACATTAGTCACTCTTGACAGTCGCTGCTATCACTTTAGCTTAATGTTATTCCGAATAAAGTGGTCTACATTGTCTCCTTTCTTTATGACTTGTATTTGTTTATGAACATCCGTTGTGTGAGTTGACAAGACTTGTGAGCATGCCAATGTCTAGTTCATTGCACGATGTATTTTGTATGGAAGGCTAAACTCAAGCTCCCGATGAGTCTGTTCTCGTCTGAATTGCAGGGCTATGGAATTGGAAAACACCCAAGCTATTTCGGTGCAATCATCTCTTTTTCCTCTGCCTATTCTGCCACCATGCTTCTCTTGTACTTCAGCATCAATACGTATTTCATTCCTCAGGTCCATGTTTGAAATTTAAGAGAGCTTTTGGGATAATGGCCCACGATTTGATTCACTCTGGGTCCATTTAGAGCTAAAGAAGCTTGTCACTATTTTTTTTTCGACTAACATACCTTCACAAGGTAAGGTTGGTAAAATTACTGTGTATGGCTTTAAGCTTATGATATCATTGATTCCCTGGTGAAGGATAGAGACAAAAGCTTCCAAAAATCTCTGTTGAGTGAGTGATGAACACAGTTGTATTGCTATGGACCAACACCATGTTAGAAGAATGGGATTGGGAAGGAAGTAGTCATTTGCCAACTTTGACACCACAGGGAGGCATTGTCAGACACGAGTGAGAATATTGAATGAGAGATGTGGAGGAGAGAGAGAAAGTGAGAAAAAAAGAGCGGTCTGCTGGGTCCTCTGTACCCGGGCAAACAGGAAAAGTAGTGGAGGTTGTGAATAA
Organism: Scomber japonicus; assembly: GCF_027409825.1. Classification (NCBI taxonomy): domain Eukaryota; kingdom Metazoa; phylum Chordata; class Actinopteri; order Scombriformes; family Scombridae; genus Scomber; species Scomber japonicus. Next base: position 15,361,885 of record NC_070583.1, read on the forward strand.
CAAATTAATTAGAAATGGGAGCAAGATAGCGATGGATGAGAGGCCCGACGGACAGGATTCGGGGAAAAAAAAGCCAATCACGGAGCAGTGAGCTGTGAGCCCCATCCATTATGTGGGGACTGACAAGTTACCAGCAGTCAGAGCAGGAGCTGCACTTAATAAATCAAAGCTGACAACTCCTCCTTGGCCCTATCTCAAGTACAGCTTTCCCACTTCCCCTTCCCCAGCTTCCATTAAGCTTCACCTTCTGTGGATACTAGCTCCTCTGCTGCCCACCTTCCAAGGGCTTTGCGGGCACAGAATTTGCTATTCCCCCGGTTGTTTCCGAAAATATGTCCTCCGTACTGGATTAAAGAACGATGGCGACAGTCAGAGGGTTACAAGTTTGGGCCAAAAATGTTGTTAAATCATGTGACCTGTAGAGTGGAACAAATCACCTTTCATCAAAGAAATAAGACAACTTACAGTATCTCATGAAGATGTTGGGTTGGTGCTAGAGATTTTGCCAATTTAGAGTAACATATGTACAGGGTTTGCAACATAAAAAATATTGAATATTATTTACAACTGAAAGTACCTGACACAGAATGGTTTTAATGTGATAATTACATTAAGGAGTGAGCCTGTGTATATCTGTAATGTACGTCCACTTAACTTTACTCCCTTAGGTTGCAGTGTATGCAAGTCAAATTGCCTGTTTCTGAGTGAAAAATAAATATATATATATATATATATATATATATATATGTATGCATCAACTCAACAGATTGATTGGATGCCATTTTTTATTACTTGCAATTTAGAAGCATGAAGGCAGAGCTCCAGAAACGTAACATTTTAATTAAAAAGTTAGTGCTGAGTTTTTCTTGCTTTTCTTTTTTTTTCTTCTTTTTTTAAAAAATCCAATCAACAATCTTTGAAAGGGTGATCAATTAGCACCTGCCAGAGCAGCAGAATGTCTAAACGGGTCCTGTGCAGTGCTGCACAACATTCACAGCAATTAAGACACTCACTTGTACAAAGTGGAGAGGGCTCTTTAGGGAACAGTAACACATACACAGACATATACACAAAAGAGAGAAACTATTACTAGTGCAGATGTTTCAACAGTGGACCTTGCTGAAATCAATTCTAATCAAGTGTCTAAAGGTTGGGAATCAGCCTTCGCATTCCCTTGTTTTCACTCCGTCCTCTGGACCCAATAACACTGCTGTGATGTTGTTCTTCGTTAGAGTTTTTTACCTCATTATACAATACACATGCACAAGAATCCTCATTTTGGTTCAGTTAAAATGTAATATGATGTGAATGATTGTAAAGGTCACTGGTTCAAATTCAATAAGTGGAAGAAAAAAGAAACTTGGCAGATGAAGTGTATCAGTAACATTCAGAAACACTGAACTTATTTTAAAAAAGCCCTCCAAAAAAAGCTCTCTAAAACCCAGGAGCAAAACACTTAACCCTGAACTGTGCTAGTAGAGTTACTAGCTGACCTAAAATAGACCTGGCGAATCAGATTGAGTTTAACATTATATATAAATGTGTTTTATTAAAAGGTTGATGAAGTAGGTAAGAAAGGTTCTCCTTGCTAGAAAGACATACAAAGAAAACCAGAAGAAAAACAACAAACCTTCAACTATGTATGATGATTTTTCCTCCAGTATTTCAAAGCTATTACATTCAGTGATAGAGCAATGGGAAGTAATTTGCTGTGACATGATTATGAATTCCTGTAGTTTATTCTTCAAAGCCTGGGTTTCAGATCCATTATCTCTGGTCACATATGGCTTATTTTGTTATAGAACACCTTTGTTCATGGTAATGGAGAGGTTAGTTGCCTTTAAACAATTGACATCACACTGCGCCTACAGGAGCTGTGGGCTGAGGGCAGACGAGTCCTGCCGAAACACTGGATAATTGGAGCAAACACATTGTTTTCACCCCTGAGCATTTAGAGACTCTCCAGCCTGTGCTGACATACACTGTGAACTGTATACCTGCAGTTTCCTGATAAAGGGAAGAGAGATTTCAGAGATTTACTGAACACAACAGCTCCCAGAGCGATAATGGTCGAAGAAGAGGAAAAGCCACTATCACAACTGAACCTGGTGCGATGATGATATGAGCAGCATCATAATCCGGAGATATTGTTTGATTGATCATTCAAAATGTAAACCCGTAGAGGACTGGGGACTGTTGAAAGGCAGAGGCTGGCAAACTGATGTGAATTTGTTTATGTATGTAGGGAGAGATTTTGGAGAGTTTTTCAGCTATTTCAGTAGAGTACTGCACGTGTCCAGTGTGCAATGTAATTAACACACTAAAACAAACATATGCAGTACTCACATTCACAATAGAGGACACAGGCACACACTGCAACTTGCAGAATCCAGTTAGGGCCGATGTATGTGTGATTCCTGTGCCCATGCAGGACAAAATTAACCTTGTGAGTCCCCAGAACCTCTTCACAGTTAGTGGTTACATAAGATGCAATTTACACATGAGAACTTTCATCTCTCTATAGCAGTACCCAATCATTAACAATTAATGCACAGCCAATTAAGACATAATCAACAAACACGTTAATTAGTGTTAGTTGACTACTAGTACAAATTGTCATGGCATGCAGTGAATGGCATTTGGAGGCCATCACAATAATAATGTGAAAATAATAAAGTCTGTCCCTGACATGTTTATTTAATGCATTTTAGCCTGCTCCAAAGTTGTGGGTAAAAAAACAATAAATAAAATCACTCATTATGCCTTTACAGCTCTGTTTCTAAGCAGATTGGTGCTCTAATTCAATCATGACCTCCCTGGCACCAGGATTCAGCAGCATGCAGTGACATGCCTAACAGACCATTTTAACCCATTTTTGAGGTTTAGTTTAAGCTTAATGCGATACGGTGAAAAAGTGTGGTTCCTAATGCATCACAAATACTAAATCTACATTTACCATAAAGATACATCTTTTGATTTCACACGTTAAATAGACAAATTGGCTCAGGATCAAAGTATGTACACGGTTGTCTTCTCCTGATGCCCTGTTACAAGTCATCTGTGTTGTAGGACAAACATATTTCTCCCCTTAGAGGACAAAGTAGTCATCAACCTTGGACCCCAAAAAAGACTAATTTCTAGCTTTGGATAGTGTACAAGAGGCTGGTCACTTCCTAAAGCAGTGCTCCACTACTTATTTCAGTATCTCCATTGCTCATCTCTTCCTAGTATTCTGATGCTGTTCTCTCAAGACACTACTTGCTATGCATTTGCTCCTGAGGAAAAACTTTCTGAGGCTAGATGCGACCTTTCCAATGCCAGGAAAGTTGTCACTCCACCACGAACAACATTAGCTTCGTCCCTGGTTTAAGTAATTGGTGTGCCTGTCCCTCAGCCCCGAAGGCTAAGGGTTAGGGGGCACAAAAGGATGGAGAGGGAATGGAGGTAACGGTTCACCGGCAGCAGGTATGCCTTCACAGAGCCTTTCTGATGAGGTCCCATGAGCTCTGTGCATCTGCTGCTTCAGATAAGCATACCTGAGTTGCCACTGGGAGAGGGGGGGCAAAATGGAAAATCTTCTTCCCTATTTTCGAATGATATGAAGAGGGAACTTCTCCCAGAGTGATGCATGGAAATCCACAGTTTGCTCCAAGTTACTGGTGCTAGAGCCAGGCTCATCGAACACAATGGTGTTGTGGTCATCTAAGACAGGGTGTAGAAAGGGAGACTAGTGCCTCCTTAATCCTGCATACATACACACAACTTTCATCTTCAGAAGCCTCCATCTAAATTTGACTTCAGGCCTCATCCCTGAGCAAAACTCAAAGCACATAAAATTAGAGGGGCAGGGGAGGGGATGATGGGAATCTTGGATAAACTCTCTTCTGTCAACAAACTAGCTTTGCTGTGTAATTCTTAGGTGCTAAACAAGACTGCTAGTGTGTGGACTCACAGATCTGAATTGGAATCTGCAAAAGTAAGAATCCATCTTTGTCTGGTTTACTTCATCCCTCCTGAGGCCCTGTGACAGACAGATGGCTACTGAGATTATACTAGTTGGTTGTGTTGCCTGCCTTCTCCCTTAAGTCGCTGTGTTTGATGTTGCAAGGCCAATAATGCATGAGTCTAGCTCATGCATTATGACAACAGGAAGGAAGCAGCAGAAGAACATCAGCAACCATAATAACATTAGCTTCAGCAAGAAAAACAACACACTGACAGTAGCCTTGAGTGTTTAACTTTGCATATCGTTTTGAGTATTTTTTTAAAATGTTTTATTTTTGAAAGATCTGTAAGACAGCCGTATACCATACATATACTGTTCCATAACAAATTGATGTCAGGATGACAAAATTACTTCTTGTTAACAAATAGCAGAGAATGTCTTGCAGTGCCACAGTTGTTGCTCTTCAATAAAGTTAAGCTGTTTATTATTCAAAGGACATTATCATGTTTGGGGGGGAAAATATTAATTTTAGATGTTTCTTTACTTTGTCTGGTTTTGCTGAAGTTATTGCTCATAATTAAACCTGATATTTAATCACATGAAAATAATCACAAACCAATTATTTCCTCAAGCTTTCAGAATATGCGTATTTTGGGATATGACACATCAACAGGCATTTTTACCAGCTGACGGTTATATTTATGAATGTGTGGGTGACATATAGTATATGCATATAAAAAGGTGTTTACGTGTGTGTGTGTGTGAATCTGTGTGTAAGTCTGCAGTGATAGCATGAATCTTTGGTCCAGACACTGTATGGTTGAATGGCTGCAGGAGCAATTATTTTCTCTCCTTTTCTCTTACTGGGGCTACTTTTGACAAATACATAATGTTCATGGTCAGACAACACACCTGAGAAAACAGTAATACAGTAGTCTTCAGAAAAATAACAATTTACCAGTTTGAATGAATCTTCTGCTGTTGCTACATACAGTACTGTCTTCTTTTTTATATGACTATTGAATATGCAGTCTTTCATAAAACAATGATGTCTTTGTTTGAGTAAAAAAAAAAACTATACTGGAATATGGTTTTCTTTTACACACGTATAATAATTCTTGATCTGTAGAAAAGGGCTGCGCCAAATACTACACGATTTAGCATGAATTATGGAATGCAGTGAATTTGAATCATTCAGAAAGACAAACTGAGAAAAGGTCAACATCCTTATCCCGCCAGGTCCTATTCTCCTCTATGTGACTTTGCCACTGTTCCTTAGTAAATGTCTGGCTTAATTAAAACATGGCTGAGATGTCTCCCCGAGAACACCTGTACGACCGTAAATCCAGTTGAACTGTGGTGGCCAGGAGAGAGCAAGGGGAAAGAAGGAGAGGAAGGAGACTTGTGTATATGTGTGTGTATATAGAATGAGGGAGGGTTCTAGGGAGACCATTTCTATTCTTCTACTACCATCTCTAGGCAGCAACACCCTTGACCCGCTTGTCACCAATCCGTCATGATGGCTGAGTGACGGCCCCAGCGCATTTCTTAACCTTCTTTTAATCAACCTGTCTCTCTGCATCACCTTAAACATAAGAAGTGGCTGACGGAGGACAGGGAGCATTTGTCTTTGCATTACAGGCGGGCGGCCTCTCCTTGAGAAGCCCACCAGATTCATCAGTGTGATAAAGTGGTGTACTCCTCAAAGGAAGCCTTGGGAGGGAAAGAAGAGTGAGAGAAGGAGTCAGAGAAGTAGAGACAGAAAAAAATTAAATTGGAGAAAAAGTGGATTTCGTATGACAATAGGCATGCTGGTGGTGAATGCATGCATGTGGGTGTATTTGTGCATGCATGTGCAGTTGTGTTTTTTGTCTTTACTTGTTTGTGTTAACCCTGAAACTCAAAGGTTTATAGGTGTTTATAGGAAGCATGCAATCAATAACGGTGTGCAGTGAACCAATGGTGGATGGAGGAACTTCAGTGTAAACTCATTCCTTGCTTCTTGTAAGCACACTGATTGTATCAGCGATGACCATGTGTGTTATAATGATAAAAATGCTTTGGCAAAAAAACCTAGAGCATGCAGGATACAAGGAAGAAAAGTACCTAACAACCACACTAGCAGCTCTCTGAGGCTATAGTTATGCACAGTTGTGCTGTTAGCTAAATGTTAATGTCATCATGCTCTCAATTACAATGCTAACAGACAGATATTTTGAATAGGTTTCCCATGTTTGCCATTTTAATTGAGAATGGTAGCATGCTAATATGTGCTAATTAGCACTAAAGTTTTGTCATAAACAAAGGTATTGAACAAATTAAAACTTTGACCTTTCATCTAGCACTTCGTTCAGTGCTAAATGAAAATTTGCCAAAATTATAACAATTAATTCCAAAGAGGACACAAATGTGTATGCCAAATTTCATGCCAATCAATCCACTAGTTGTTGAGACATCTCTATCAAAACCAAAAACGTCAACCACATGGTGGAGCTAGGAGGATGGTCAGGGGATCATCAAGTGATGATGTGCCAATAAATTGAGAAGATGCTAAGATATTTTCTTGGAATTTATTGGATATTTATTGGTGAATAACTTTGACAAGCTGGTGGCAGTAAATGAAAAGTCAGGAGATCCCAAAGTCTTTGGGATTCATCTTCTAGGGAACAATTCCATGGCAATCCATCTGATAGTTGAGATATTTCAGACTGTAACGCTATCATACAAATCACCATTGCCATTGTTTCTAATGCTACATCAGCTAAAAACAAATGATCCAACATCAATAAAAATGACCAAAGTTAGACTTAAACCAACAAGCCTATTTGAGCTTCATATTTTTGGGTCTCAAGCATTACCATCTCTCATTGGACATTAGGTGATCATGTGAAAAACCATATCAAATAGTCCAATCCATCACCCATTACACTGTTGTCACACCTCTCAACAGGCTTTAGCTGAACAGTGTCACAATTTCATCCGTATGATTTCAGACAGCAACAGGCCGGTTTCCTCTTGAAGTCTCCACCTCCCTGTCATCTCAGATCGACTCAAGCATTGCTTCTGTTTTACCTCCTGCCAAACCTGAATTCTTTATGACTCACTTACAGCTTCCTCTTCCTCCAACCTTTGCATCAAGTGTACACATACTATTATTCATGCCAAATAACTTTCATACTTGTCTATAAATGCTGGCAAATTCTAAACTCAGCCTACCCACTCAAGACAAGACTGCCATGAGCATCTGCTTCACTGTCCCAGCAGAGTACTGGCCTCCTTTCCAGGTTGAAGGTCAATGCTCCACCAAACAGGCTTTGTGGTCACAAGGGAGGCCCACTTTCCTTATCCGAGGCCATGTGTTAATCCTGCTTGAAAACTGAGATTATATGTACTAAAATCATTTTAGAGACACGCCATACGTGATAGAGAATATCAAGCAGGGAAAGGATGAAAAAATCAACTCAATTATGTTTTTAAAAAAGTCCAAATCCAGAGTATTTCCACACAAAGTGGTAAAAAAAGGCTAATTAGATAAGGATGACACGCTCAATTATCAGACTTTGATAGTGTACTTTGTTAATTAATGTAGTACAGATTGAGAAATGTCCATCATTCACCTCCTTTTTTTTGGTTGTTGCCTGCTTTCACTTGACCCTTAGCAAAGACAAACATTAATACGTTAACAATCTTAAAACCACCCTTTTCATTTCCCCTGCCCTTATATGATCTTCAAGGGCAAATCTCATCACAACACCATCCTCACCCCCCGTACACAAAGAGAATGTTACTTTATGCCTTTTCTCATATTCCCAAGGGACTAGGAATCCTGAGAAATAATTAAATACAATATTTAATTCAATGCCTGCAACTGCTGCTTTAATCACTTTTTGCTGTGATAATCTAAGTAGCAGCTAATTGATTACCTGCTAGAATCTAAATGGACTGAAAAGGTCAAGGTATGGCACCATGCAAAGGACAAACACCACAGGCAGCAAAGAAAGGTCACAGCCCCTTTGCCTTTTGGAAGAAAAGAAACAGTGGATGAGCTAACAGGAATCCCAGGGGAGCCACAGCATGAGTAATTTTGGGGCAGACGGCAGTCTTGTCTAAATATAAGCACTCAAGCTGTGCTGGCTGGCACAGGTTGTGGACCCAATCTTGAGACAATGTTGAAATCCAGGTCAGGAGCAGATAGTTTTGCTATAAACTATAAGACAGACCTAATACTAGTTAACATTTTAAACAGCTAACATGAGGCATTTGATATGTGCATACTATACTAAAATATACAGTACATAAACATAGATGCAGATTTTTACAGAGCGAGATAAAAAATAACATTTCAAGATGGTGTCATGTTAAAATAAATATATTTATATCAAATAATTCAATAATGAAAAACATTGGATGAGATTACAATTTTAAATTTTGTTTTACTAGCTTGTAGTATTCTCTATAGTACTTTAGCTTATAGGATTCCTCATTTTGATGGTCACTGCTTCCCTTGTTGTGAGATCACAGTAAATCCCATTCACATCAAAGAGTGGGATAAGTATAGAAAATGTATCTCTGCACAGTAATGCGACATGGATCAGACTAAAGGCTTGTCATCTCCATGGCACCTGTCTAATCATCCTCTTGGCTCACATGCTGTATAATAACCAGCGACGGGATGCAAAAAGTATAAGTGACACTGTGTCTCAGCTCAGCTTTAGAAGTCAATTTGACAAAATGTAATATGGCAAAAACAACAAACATGTTGTATACAGTACATGTTTCTCTCACTAATAGCATCTCCTTTTTAATACAGCGTATTCAATCTAAAACTCTTGTCTACAAAACCTGTTAACCTCATGTGTGTGCATTAGTAGCAGAGATTTACATCTGTGCACACACACTCTGCCTGCTAAATCCATTATCACGACACACGGCCATTGTCTATCCTCACGAGTCTGTATACTCAGGTGTCTGTTATTATGCTTTGCAGGCCTATGCTGTAAAAATGGTTCCATTTATTTGTCACCACAGCTGCTTTTAGCTGATGTCTAAGGAGAACACTCTGCTTTGGCCTTTTTATCCACCCTTCCCCAAAAAAGCAATGAAGTGAAATGGTGGTGACAGCCACATCCTTGCTGGAGCAGGACAGACATTGCTTGTTAACACATGGAGAATGAAACAAGACTAATGTACATTTCAAGGGCAAAGAAAGAGGCTGAATAATTGAAAGCCCCACTCTCACTAGGACTATGTGTTAAAAGAGTGACTATCACATCACATTGCTTTCACTTTTCCAGTCGGTTTCCGCTCTAGTGCCGGGCAGCCCCCATTGGCACACAGGCATTAGGTATTCTTTCACGTAAGCTCTGTTTCTCCCATGAGTGTCGGAGCTCTACTCAAGGTACAAAGGGGAGATAGTGTTTGCAGTCTTTGATTTACTGATGTGGGCCCCATAAGATAAGAGGAGCTTGGGAGTCAAACTGCACCAAATACCTGGCTTAGTAGACAGCAGTTAACCGACAAGGCTCCCTTAGGACCTGTGGGTCCTACTTGTCAGCTTGACATACTTCATGTTGCCATTTGCACTTTTACCAAGGGGGTTTTCCTCCCTATGGAGTCTCCAGGGGGTTCTCCTCTCAGACAGAAGCAGCATGTCGATGGACTGAGAATTCATGGGTGTTGCAGGTTTCACAGTAATCCAAATGCTGGGCCAAAAGGTCATCTGACCTCAAGCTGCAGCCAAATCCCAAACTCTCAAACAAACTTACTATGCGTGTGGATTAATCAATATAAACACCCACATATACGCATATGCATGGACAAAAGAATTAAAGAGTTACCGCTAAATTAGCTTGGCTGACTATAGCATAATCTGACACCTTCTGCCAGACTTGCAACTCTTAGCCTTTTTTTATTGTTTGCTTCATGGTTTTATAAAGGTATTTTAGGAGTGCCCTGGGAGCTGCACACACTGCATTTGCTGACACATGTATATTTCACAAAGTGTCAGGGCTGCAGATCAGGGAACTTTAATATCCACGACACATAATATTAGTCTAAGGACTAATGCAATGCAAAAACACTGTGCACCCTTATTTATATCAAATGAGATGTTTATATACAGGTATTCAGAAGTTAATGTCAAGAGTTCCGCAGATTAGGCAGGACAACCCTCTGACACTCTGATGATCATTCACTGCCATGACCCATCAATCAAGTGTGAGGTGTCGGGAGATACAGGCTACTTGATTGATACTATGTGTCATTGTGCTGTGAACAGAATTCGATTTAGGTGGTGACTGAGAGCCTCTGGGAAGTTAGTCAATATGTTGCTTGCCAAACTATAATTAGCCCACTGGGTCCTTTGCGCTGGGGCAAGGTAACATTGTGAGTCAATTGTCAACTTTAATACGAATGTCACATCTGAAATTTGTCATAGCATATTGTGTATGTTATAAATTATAAAATGTTTTACTTGATTAAATTATGATATATTACTTCATATTTACTTCATTGGAGGCAGAAATGATGAAGTCAATAGAATTGTTTTGAAGAGTACTTCTCTCACTAACTAAACTTTCCACACCATCATTGGCTGAACTCATAAGGACTGAATTCATAAACTGTGGTACAACAGTTCCTCCAGAAGCAATGTATTAATAAACTGCAGCGCATATATTTTCAATTTCACACCAAACTGTTGGAGATGGAAAAATGTCACAAACAAGCCTGCATGTTGTTTCTCCACAGCTCTATTTAAAAGGGCATCAGACATAAGGGAGTGAGGAATTTGTGTGGTTAAAAAATCGAAAAATCTTGCAAAAAAAAAGAAAAGAAAAAAACTATTAGGTTTTTGCGTGGGTTCTGAGAGATGTGGTACACGATGAGCTTCAGCAGAGTGCTTTCCAAATGAGAGGTGCTGCTATTGAAGTCATTAATGGACGGGGAGGAACGAGAGGAACAGAGATCATATTTATGGGATGAAACGTGCAGATAAATGTGTGTGCGTGCCGTGCACACACACACTCACACATACACACACACAACAAAGCAAACTCTATCCAGACAGTAGAGTGATGGCATGTAATTATTTCCTCAATGGTTGACCATGTGTTTATCAGAATGTTAATGTATGCATAATAACAGGCTCCACAACGCCTGCAAGAATGTCAAGGCTGTCGGCCCGTCAATCAAGCCTCAAAATAGAATAGCAAATAAGTATGCACTGCTGCCATGCTAAATGACAGACAGAGCCCCCTCATAGCCCTTAAACTGACAAATATCAGGCCAGCACAGGGGTGGCATTATTATATCAGGCCATTGGCCACAGGCGAACCAGTACCTGAGTCTATTTTGCAAAGTGTGGGGAGCATTGAAATGGGAAGCCAAACGAGAGAAGATAGACAGGGAGAAAAAAGGAGTGGGGGGGGCAGATGATACAGAGCGACTGTGAACAAGGAATAGACATTAAAAAAAAAAAAGTATCAGCAGAGATTTCCATCATGTGGTGCAGAGAAGAGTAAAGACCAGACAAAGCATCAATGAGATACCCACTTGTAGCTACTATTGATTATCCAACAGTCCTCTGGGAGACCCCCCACCCCTCACCCTTTATTCACCTTAAAAAAAAAAATTAAAAAATGATGGAACAAAAGAAAATGGTGGGTTGAATCCTTCTTAGGCTCCTAAAGCATTGCCTTATGTTAGAAAAGAAAGCCCAAGTGCCAAAATTTCTTTTATTTCTGCTGGATATTGGTTGACAGCATGTAGGTGTAGAAAGTGTGCAAAGTTAATATACCTGCGGCAAACTTTGAGTGTTTTGAGGTAGAATTGCCTTGTCACTGATACTTTATTCCTTATACTTTGCTATTGAAATTGTTTGTTTCTAGCATTGCGTCGGAACAGAATAAAGAAGGAAAAGTGAAGATTTGTCCAATAAAAGATTCTCCTGATCACAACTGAAACAAAGCACAATTTAAAATAAATAAATAGTTATTTGTCAGCCTACATTTAATTCAACATACCCTCCCCCCCTGGTTCCTAAAGAGATGTCAGCATGACAGCATTTATCTGCTTTGCCTTATCAAAGAGTAAAACCTGATTATCATCATCCACAGGACAGATTTTTCTACGATCAGTTCAAAGATGGTTATTTAAGGAAAGGCTATGCTGGATAAGGAAATGGGGACATTGGCACAACAGGGATACCAGTCAGACTCCCTACACGGATCTCTCTATGTGTCCGTAAACTGCAAAGACTTATCTTGAGATTTTAGCCCCTGTCTGGACCACACATTGTGTAGGATTACGACTAAGGTGTGAGGATGATCTGTGAGGGAGACAGGCAGGCAGACAATCACACACACACACACATCCTTACACATACACAGAGACATCACCTACTGGCTTATCCATGTAGAGATATTTTCTGTGAGCAAATGTTGTGCTGTGGTATCAGAGATGCCCCAGTGCAGACACACATAGACATGCACTGAATGTACTTTAGAAAGGCAAAGTCTAGCTCTGCTTTTGGGGAGAATGTGTTGCATTGATTGCCATCATTCATCACAGCTGTGGCATCTGCTTTAGTGAGAAATCCTGAGCTTAAGCCACAACAGGAACCGCAACTCATCAAAGATACAATAGCTTTGTCCTGAAATTTTTACTTGTGAGAACATTGCTGTCATACCTGTCACTGACTGGCAGCCTGCCACAACTATGCAGTGCATCACAGCATACAAATTGTTTATTCTTTCTTCATATCACCCCTGCCTGGAGCAAATATTTAACCAAATTGTGATGGACTATAAAGAGTTCACGCGGAGGAGCACAGCTGTAATTGCAGTAGAAACGTATGAGAGCCTGCCTCTGTTCTTCATCTGTTATGGCAACAAAGAGCTGTGGCTGTCACCCGTGAGCTCTGAGGCGCTTATTGGCAAGGACACTGGGAGCAAAATCTCACCAGTGTAAATCTTTAAACAGTGAGGTCACCTGCACAGATTTAAGAGAATTAATGCCAGGGCCTGGGGGACAGGATGGCGTGTCAGCCTGTATGAGCGAATGCCACTGAATCGAGTTAACCAAGCAGAATCATCCTACAATAATCAATTCTTAATTTCATGCCGAGTGCCTAAGATTAATCTGTGCAGTAAAGAGAAGTGGGTGAGCTTTGATTTCGGGCTGTGTTACTCTGCTGCTTGTTAAATGCAAAAGAAACAGAAGTGGTGGGACAGGAAAATATTGGGCTTCTCTATCCAATGCAGTTATATTGCTGTAGAAGTTATATTAGGAAAAAAAATGCAATCTATCTACGAAAAGAAGGAACCTCTGTCTGGCCTTCAAATATCTGTTGAACCATTCATCTGATCGACTCCACACATGGCAAGTGTATAGCTGGAAAACCAAAGGAGTAATGTGTCAAATTTGGCGCAATTTAGACAATATTAATAAACTTTGGTCAGTAGGCCCCTCTGCTCTGTGCAGGGGCAGGGCAGAGTTTCAGGGCTCTGCCAACTGACTCCCACATGTCATGGAGAAACTAGAGACGAGTCAGAGAAAAGTGCATTAAAAAAGGAAAAAAGGAGGCAGTGAAAACAGAGCTTTTAGTCAAGAATGGACACTCTGACCCTATGTCTAGACAGAAAATGTAGCATTAGCAGTACATTTAACAGATCAGCAGAGTGGCTACATAGGAGGCGTTTATGTACATGCTTGAACGTAGGTCACTCACATTTTGGAATCACTCAGAGCCCAATACACAATGTCTGTAGTTACTTACGCAAAACAGATTTAATATTTCCACAGGATGTTCAAAACCAGTTTGTCTGATATGCACAGAGACCGTGCTGATTGTGAAGAATCACTAATCCAAACTGAAGAGCCCAATATGATTGATCCACTGTATTTTTGGATATACATTATTTTATTTTTAATTTCAGCCCTTTTACTTGTCATGAGAAAAGGACATTTATTTATGATTAAAGCGCATGTATTATTTATTACATCTGTGTATAACGGGATGTTTATTTCATGTTGTTGGTATTCACACCCTATATTTACTGCATTCATTTTTCTATGCATTGAAGTAGCGACCGGAGGCCATGCAGCAGCCCATTCTGAACAGACACTTTCTGAACAGGCATTGCGCGAGTGATACCAAAGAGACCCATAGATGATGCCAATTACAACAGAGAAATAAAAACACTCTATCAGGTAAACATAAAACAGTTAGCTAATGAAATCTGTCTTTGCAGCTTTAAATTAGAGAAACAATAACGTGGTTGCCGTTGTAGTGGAGATTGCATTATGCATTGCACACATTGAGAGCCTGAAAATCATTTTCTATAGGGATGTTTAGCAGTATGCCCCACCATGCATTTAAATAACCTCATCTCATAGAACAGTGTAAGATTTATTAGCTTTTTCAGTGTATAATCAGCAATATCCAAGTCAGATCAGTATGCTTCAGAAAACAGTTTATTTAATCAAAACAAGCAGATTTCCCCTTAATGACAGTGTTTGGTAGGCAACACTGACAGCATCAGTGGGAGTGCTACTAATATGTTACATATCGTCTTATACAAGTCTAATCAGGTTCTCCTCCAGCACAACCTTGATCAGAGCAACCTTCAAACTGTTAAAACACACGCACACAAATAAACAAATACACTCGGGCTTAGGACACACAGTCTAATCACTGGGGCCAATCTGGTGAAAACAATCACCCAGTTAATTGAGAGCAGTTTAGTAGATGAGTGTATCAAACACACACATGCGCATACACACATACACACATACACACACCCCCACACAGAGGAAGAGAGCTTACAGGGACATCTAAGTCATTTCTCTTATCACTTAGGCTTTGTAAACAGCCAGTGGGGAGGTAATGCAATCTCCGGTGCTGCTCGCTCAAGTCTCAGATCATTGCAAAAAAAAAAAGAGCGGCACACCCCCGCTCCCCCAGTCCATCATTCATGACGAAGTGGCTACTCAACAAGGTGACGTTGAGAGAAAAGCCCATATATTACAGGCTTCTTCCTATTTCTACTTATGACAGATGTATGAATTTTTTTTTTTTTTTATACAGTGATTCAAATGAGGAGGAAATAGTAAAATTACAGGTCTGTACATGTTGAGTGGGCACCACCTCAGTCAATAGCCTGACATGGAGCCATGCCTGTCAAAGATTGATTTAGTCACTGACCTTGTGTAATTGAATCGTAAGTAATTGTAATTAGCAATCAGAGGGTGGAACCACCCACCTTGTAGAGAGCTTTACATCTACTGTCAGGGAAGCTCACAATCCTTCCGTCACTTTTACTGGTTGTCAATCGAGGGGCTCCGCTCCAGAGAGAAAAATGAATCAATCAACGTATGTGAGGCACATAGCAGAGTTAATGACAAAACCAGAATCATATTGCTTTAGGGACAAAGAAAGATTGCAAATCTGATTCCCTATATCTGGTATTCAACCTTATTTTTTATTAATTTTTTACCCCCCATTTTAAAGGTTGTCTGGCATGTATTACAAAGATACATTTCTTGCTCCGTGGAGTCCCACATTGGTGCTTTGATTGCTTTAAACTGAGAAGAAAAAAAAGATGTAAAAGAGAGAAATGCAATGTAGATGATTTATTGCATATGATTTATTGCAATCACATTTTTGGTGTGTTTCATTTTTACTCTAAGAAAAGCTTGAGCACAGATAGCCAGCAACATTTAACCATCCATTACAAATTACTGGTTTGAAAGTGACGGAGTGGGTTGGTCCATTATATTATATTACTCTCCTTACAACCCTCCCACCTACTACCACCCCCACAAAACCGCCCACCGCAAACTACCCCCACCACCACCCACCAACCCCACATTCCACCACACACACTGTGATCTGGGAAAATGCCTTCTTTTCACATAATACAAAGATAAGCATGCTATCTCACACCAGTATCTGTCAAGTGCCATTAGTTTCCCAGCTATTCCATTTCGTGCTGCGGATCCGTACTTGGAGCCTGGTAATGATAAAGTCACTTAAATGGATGGCTCTTGGGCTGGCTGTAGATAATCTTCACCAAAAGAACAGTCATTGGTGTTCCACTACTTCAAATGCGTACCTTGACTTTGTAACTATCCTATAATGCCAACCCATAAATATGAAAGTCAATTTATTAAACAAGTGCTTTCTGTACTCTGCATCTCTGCGTTTAGATTAGAAATACTCAGGCTTGTTTCCTGAAGAACATGACAAGAAAATTAAATGTTTCTGCAGTCTATTTAGATGAAAATGTGGTCAAATGGCGGCTTTTGTCTAAGCTGCAGTTACAAACATGGTTTGTAATAGTATGTCCACTGGCTATAAATGGGGATCATTTTTTTTTGTTTATTTTCAAAATTAAAATATGGGAGTCATGGCGATTCACTGATGATTTTCTGATGAATGATGATGGGAATAGGTTTTCATCTTTGCTGTGTATGTATCATAATGGGGGAAAATTGAGATGAAAATTAACAGTGAGAGAGCAGTTTGTTTGTCCTCTTTTGTTCAGTTACTTTACTCACTAAACTAATTTGCATTTTCACAAAGTGTTTCTCCTAAATCTCGTTCACAGGCATCATTTTTAGAGCTGATGATTTTTAAAAGAGCTTCAGTTTTAACTTATCTGCTCTTTAAAAAGAATCCAATTGTTTTTCAGTTAAATATGATGTTTATGATGTGACAACAACCACTTCAGTATGATCGTGTCATGACAAAGACTTTGGTGCAGGCACATGTTTTGTGCATCAGTCTGTATGGGTTGTCTTTTTAAAATACATAGTCCTTGCAAGGGTGAGTGGATAAACTCCTCCACACCAATAGATCAACAGAATTAGATATTTCTTGCTGTCAGCTTTTTTTAAAAGTGTGTTCCATGCAGCATCCCCTGAGTACCATCAAACGGGGAGTGCTGCATATGTGCACCAATCTAATCCAGCTCATGCTAAATGAAGGGAAACTCAATCTTGCATAGAGATATGATCTCTGCATCTACAAAGCAGTTGAGCACAGCACATGTTAGTCATCCATACCAACGCCCCACATTGAATTCCCCCAACACTGTGCCTGCTTCGCTTATTGCCATAGCAACTTACATTAAGTACTCCAAACTCAGAGTGAAGATTGGATGTCTACAGCGCAAAGACTCTTAAGCCCAGGATTTTTGGTTCCATATCATCTCTATAAGCATATGACAATTTACTGACCAAAACAAAGTATTTACCCTGATAATTCCAAACTGTAGACATGTAGACAAGTTTTTGTTGTTTTGCTTCTGAAGATACAAGATACAAAACCCAAACGTCAGTTAGGCTAACTAGGACTCACGGATTAAAGCAAAAAAAATCATGTTCTGACTGAAATCTCTTTGTCATAAGCTGTTCACCATCTAAATTTTCACAGAAACCCTTTTGTGGTTGCTTCCTAGGATTTAAGGTAAAACAAGGTGGAAACAGCTAAGAAAATGGCAAACTATTCTCCTGCTAAACAACATTATATTTCACCCACTAACCATTGCTGCTCTTTTCTAAATGAAATGGAAACAGGCAATCATAAGGCTGCAGTCTGTATAACCACAGTGGGGGTCGGAGGTGTAAATGTTCAGAAAACATTTGTGTTTTATTTTAGCACCTTATGGGCTTCAGAACGGTCTGTGACACGGAGAAGATTTTTATCTTTTATTGATCTTTGCCAGTGATTTTATCTTTTATTATTCTAAAAATGAAAAGAAAACATTTAGAAAAATTCTGCTCATCCGTTTTTTGACCAGGAAAAAGAAAAACAGTTTGTATTTCAATTCATTTCAATTCAATTCAAATAACCACTCGTTTTTTGGATGGAATAAATTAAATTACTCTTCTTGGTTGTTTACTCTGGTAGCTTTCATTGCACTTACAGTAACATAAGGAGTGTAGTTGTCACCTCCAGTTTTCACCTGGTTCACTGTCTCCGTGTGAGCAGCACAGACTGAGGGCTCAGCACCTCCACCCATACCGCTCTTTAAAACAGAGATCATCATCATAGCCATAAAAAAGATCTCTCATCAATCCTTTGTTTTCTTACATTGAACCATAACATTGCTTTTAAATGACATGCCATCGTTTCAGATTCAGAGGTTTGTGGCTGAGTGGAAGTTTATTTGTGCTGTTGAACGTAACCACTGTGAAACAATCAGAAAATAACGTGTTACTGATCAGATTATCCAGCTGTCTTACTGTCAGCGCTCCCTCTCATTCACTCTCTAGCTTGTTCGACCAGCTAACACAACAGCGTCCTGTAGCCGCTTACTGATGGAGCAACAGTGTCCGGATCTTTTATACAGAACAGCGAGGCGGAGTAAAGTAGTAGCATTCCCGCATTGAACTCTCTGAGAGCAGAGGAGAACAGTGACGAGAAGTGACAGCAAACTATAGCCTCGGTGCAACAGAGTCAAACACAAAGACATAGGTGAAGAGTTGTCACAACTCAACTCAGTCATTTAGATGTAGTAATGGTCTGTTGCCTTCTAAAGCCATTTTAACATATTATTGATATTTGGAAACTGACTCACGTATATGGCCTGGCAGTCCACTTGATGGAAATCCGTCCTAGGGATGGATAACTTTAATTCCTGAGAACTACATTAGTAAATACTTCGCAAAGCAAATATAACCTAGGGACTTTGGGAACACATCACTTTAGATATATTCAAGATATATGGTCACTTTCTGAAACAATCACTGGGCTTAAAAATCAACTATATGTCACAATGCATTTACAGTGTTTCAAGGGTAATCCGCCACAGTTGTTGTCAGCTGCTGTTTGTTTACATATGGAGCAAATGTTACAGATGGTATTTTTGGGCACACTTCATGACACATTTAAACTGTAAAATGTACAGTGAATGATCAAAAGCAGAGCTAACATGCTGGGACAAACATACCAAGCAAAAGATACTTGATACAAAAGATGCCAAGTAACTTGGGCTGTCATCTTCGGTTAGTGCTGTTGAACTCACAGCTGTGTAAAAAAATAGATACAGTTCAGGAAAATCTGAAAGGGTGATGGGGAGGCTCTTGTCACATAGCAGCATTTTGGATTTCTAACTAAGTAACAGACAACAACTCAGTCAAAGGCAGTATTTATAGGTTTTGAGTGAAGAAAAAAGCCTTTTAGGGGAGGCTCACATTAAGGGAGATTAAGGCTAGTTTATTGCTTATTCATGGTGGGATAATGATACTAAAGGGACAATTTCAAGTATTTATTTCCAATAAGGCAACAAATCTATGAAAGAAAGAAATCTCCTGACTTTCAGTCAACTACACATTTCTTAAGTACAGCAGTAAACCTAGTCTTTGCTTAATGAGGAGACCTCCAGTGGACAGTAAGAGGCTGATCTCATGTGGCCACAATGGCGTTGGTGTGAGCCTCTGCTAAAGCCTCAGTCTGCATTATAAATTAGTTTTGCTTAGAAAATCATGTCAAAACACCAGAGAAAGAAAACCCCTACCTACAGGAAAAGGTTGAAGATGCTGAGAATCAAAGTCAACCCTCTGATCTGCACTTCTTACATGTCCCTGAACAAGCTGAGGGCCGGGACATTCTGGGCTTCATGAACCAGCTGATCCCAAGTCTCCCTGGTAAAGAGAACTTTCAAACTCTGCTAATCACTGAGCTCATCTTTCTCCTGCTGTACGCTGACAGGATTCTAGAGCTGGACCAAGGCCAATCCTGGTAAAATTCCTTAATTTCTAGGACAAACTTTTTTTGACCTGCCTGGGAGAAAAATGAACTCATATTCAATGGTGTGCAAATCCACTTCTATCCTGAGTGCTGAATTACTTCAGAAATGTAGACAGTTCAATCCCATAAAATAAATAAAAAAGCTCTGTGACCTGGACATAAAAAAAACTCTATATCCTTTACTACTATATTACTCTTTATTACTGAGGGTTAACCCTCATAGTTTCACTGCCCTGATGATGCTAGGGCATTTCTTTGTGATATATCCACAAAAACACTGTAACTCCACAGTTGATAAATCTTCTTTCTTCCTCTCTGTCTTAGTAATGTTTTTCTTGGTTCTATCATTAACATATTATCATAGTACATCAATCTTCTGAGCTTCTGGGACCTATAACTGACTTTTAATGAGAAACTTCTTATTTGAGGTTTATTGGCGCATTGGTGCATTACTGCCACCATTTGGATAGGAGTGTGGATCAGAATCTCTGGTATGCACAATATTCATTAGGAAAAAAAAATACATATAAAACATCATCTAATCTTCTCAATCAAATTAGTTCATTTAAGATACTGAAATAGTATTTGATAACACTTGTTTCTTGACTTCTTTTGTAGAATATCTAATAGATCAAAGTGTACTTTTATCTTTCTGAGGTTTTGAGTCAGATGCCTTTCTGCTTATGATGGTGTAGTAATACATGCTAGCATACATACACTGTTTCGTCTTGCCCACAGTATTCACATCTGCCTGTTTATCTATTTTGAATAGTGTACAGTTTGGTCCAATGTGTCCACATTGAAGTATTGATATTATTGTGTCACCTCTCCTGTTCCTCCCTGCACACTCATTTCCCCACTCTCCTTTGAACTCTGTAAAACTATATCATATCTTCCTCTCATTTATTTTTCCACTTTTCCTTCAGTTTCCACTTAATAGCCCTCTTGAATCCTGTTTTGCTGTACTGCCAAATAAATGTGATTTTCTTTGTGTGGCCTCATTTGCAACCTTATCTGCCATTTCATTTCCTTTGATACCAATATGGGCTGGTAACCATAAAAACATTACTGTAAGACCCATCATTTGAATTGTGTGTAATGTCTGTTTTACTTCTATCAAAATGCCTGGTTTGCTGTCTGAATAACTGTACTGTAAACTGCCTAGTGATGAGCTTGAATCTGAACAAATAACTGCTCTCGATGGTCTTATATCCTCTATCCACTGCACTGCTAACAATATTGCAATCATTTATACTGGTAATGCCTCACTGATCCCTTTCCCTACTTTTAGATGAAACTCTGGGACAATAAATGCTACTCCTACTTTACTAACTAAACTCGTTGACGCTTCTGTGCAGATCTAGATGTGACTGAGGTAATTATCAAAACATGCCTGTACACTATGTAAATTATGAATGAACTCCCTATCCTTGTTCTTCCTTTTTTAATGATGTGAAATCTACTGTGGTGTCTGGAAATATCCAAGGTGATATTTCTGGCAATGCTACTGTTGGACTGACGTTTAATTGACTACAACCCAATAATGTAGTGATAGCTGTAAATTTATTTCTAGCATCATTTCATTGGGGTTTGAGATAGTTTTAAATACACCTTTGCATAATCTCAAAGCCCGATACTGAATATTATTGAACTTTCAGTGAGATGTGTTTGCTGCTGCTGCTGATCCATACACCACATAACCATGATATACTGTATATTATTATGTATATTCATTGGCCTTCAAAGCAGTGCTGTCCCTTCTGCCCCTCATTCGCTTCAAACTAAACAGCTCATTACATTTAGTACTTTCTTAGTCCACTACTTTCTGAATCTGGAATTCTGACACCTAAAATAACCCTAAAACTTTAGTAGAGCATTTCACTCTCTCCGATTTCTCTTGATTACTAGTGTAGTGCCCTTTCAAAATGTGCTTGTTCAGAAGAGGCAGATTCCTTACTATTTCTCAAGATCTACATATATAAAAAGTCCTTAATCCATTTATATATTGAACCTACTTTACAAAGTCTGATTAAAAATCAATCTTCCCATCTCATAATGTATGTCTTAAGAAAGACACAATTATTATTAAAGACACAGATACAATTTTTCTATTGATCTGTTTCTTTAATTTCATGTTCTCAACAAGAAACTGGAACCACAGTATTCCTTCCTCTCTTAAAGCCACTTTGGTATTTGGTATCTAAATAATATGTTAACATTTTATTTGTCATTTTGTCCATTATTATGCAGATGTTGAATGTTAAAGCAATAGCTCTATAATCCCCTGAGTTGGTCCAATCTTTTCTTGGTTTGCATATGAGGACTACAACAGCCTCCCTCCAGCTTTGTGGTAATTTCCCACCCTCACAAACTTTATTATATAATTCCAATAAAATATCCTTGGTGATTCACTGAGATGGTTTATCATTATATAACAAATCAGATCCTTGATTTGCTGACATCATGGTTTTCTTGAGAGACCTGTACAGTTCTGTCTTTGTAAATGGCTTGTTTAGTAGGTCATTGGTGTCTTCCTCGTGCTGCAATATATCTTCATTTTCCAGCTATTGTTGTTTCCCTTCTTCTTTTCCCCACTTTAATAATATAGTCCAAAGTTTTTGTCAGCATCTCTGCTTTTCCTTCATCTTTCACTGCTGTTGTATCACCATTATTTAAGACAGGATACCATAACTCTTTTTTAGTCCCATTTATTATTTTTATCCTTCTCCAAATTGTATCAATTTCTGTCTCCCTTCCCACTAAGGTACACAATTTCTACCAAAAGTCCTTCATTGCATTGTTTTAATGTTTCAACCATTTATAATATATTAAGTAAGACTCAGAAAACTGTGATTACGTTTTCACATTTTAAAAGCTTTATTTTGAGACTCAACTATTTTATCATATTTATCTGTCCATCATCATACTGTCTTTTGGCTTACATCCTCCCTCTTCTGAATAGACTTATTTGTGGCCCCTAGATACTAGATGGCTTTACAAATATGAACATCTAAAGGATCAACATCTTCATTCATAATTTTCATCAATTTTTCAAAATGTCAATATGTTTTTTGCATTTTTTGATCACTAATGTACCCAAATATCTATATCATATTATTCTAAACCCAAGTCTACTTCAATTATTATAGGCTAGTGGTCACTTCCTACAGGCATTACTCTTATTACTTCACATGAGCAAAAACCTGCCAATGAATCTGACACTAGTGTAAGATCTCTGGCTGATTCTGTACCTGTTCTTATATTAATTACTGTATCATTTCCATCACTTAGGCAGATTGTTGATCTCAATTGACTCTTCCCTTAATGGGCATTAACACTTCCATTACTAAATGTGCAGCAAGTTCATCCATTAACTCTTTTGAAATCCTCCTAAATGGTTTGTAAAAGTTAACAATTTAGATTTTTTTTTTCACTCATCCAAATCTCAGTAATTGAATATTTCAATGTTGTTCCTTTCCCCAAAACTCTATATTGTATTCCTCCTTTAAAACTATTATACAACCTCTTCCAATGCCATACCCTCTTTCTTTGTGGATACTGTCATAACCTTAAATGAAGTTTAATGCTGGCTTAAGCCATGTGTCTTGAACTTTTATGATTTCTAGTTGCTTTTAAATAATCTTTTTAGTTAATCTATCAATCATATTGTTATTATGCCTGAGCCTCCTTGCTTCCCGTCTGCTTCAAATATTTTATTAATATGCTTCCAGGATACATCTTTTATCCCCAAAGATATCTTCCTGCATCTTAATTTGAAATTTCTCAGTTTTGTGTTTGACTTAATCAGTACAGTTGACTTAGTTTGAAAGACAATTGATTTTATTCACAGATTCAAACATCCCAGATCAATAATTCATAAGCCAACCATTGTTAAAACACAAACAGCGACTCTTTCCTACCACGGTGAGAAACAACGAGCTACAACCCAATTTTCACCACAGCGGCTATCCTCTGAGCTGCTAATAACATTAGTCTCTATGTACAGGCAGCTGTAAGATGTAAGATGAGTGCCGGCACCGTCTATAAAATGCAACACTGAGAAGAGATAAAAAAAAATATGAAGTAACTTCACTCTTACACAATGTAGTGTCCCCAAAATCACTTCATACATCAATGGTCTCCTGTAGGTTATACTACAACACTGCCTATGTGTAATTTTGGGGACCACCATAAGGCAGCTGCACCCAAATGGCCAGAAGCAGCCTTGAATTAATTACATAGGCAGTGAACAAAATCATCCATATTGATTCAGCAATAAAGAAAATACATTTCAGGTAAATAATTATTTCACAGTTGATATTACCAATATTAGATGATACAGATATTATCTATCAAAATACCTATGGAGCAAATATTTGTCTCCTCAGTGTAGTTTAAAATCATTGTTACAGATTTGTTTTGAGGTGTACTTATAGAACTATGTTTATTTATGTATATTTTCATGATGGAAACCAGATGGTTCATCACAAGGGGTTTAAACTTCTAATAAAAAAGCATCATAAGTAATCAAATTTTCAACTTATCATCAATTGAACCAAAGTGTTTGCTGAAGATTTTGTTATATCTCAAGTCTGTTACAATTTATATATATTGGTTTATTTGTTAGATTTTTACATATGAGCAATTACATGGGTAAACAAGAAATATCAAATAGTTATAAATCTCCTCAATGTGAAGTCAACAAAAAAGGACCTTGAAACATATTGCCTCTCTCTTTCTGGAGAAACCATGCTTCAATTCAGAAGCAATAAACAAATGTGACTGTATTTTGCAGTCTAATCCAACTTAAGTTCAGTGCTCTTGGGGAACTTTTGTTGGAATGGAAATCTGAGATGCTTGCCAGTTTCTTTGAAACTCCACTGTCTCAAAATAAGATGTGAAGAAAATAAGCTCGCCTCAGTCTGACGGTCAGTTCTTTCAGAAAGGACAAGCACTTGTCCATCTTCTGTTGGTTTAGAGGCAGCACTTGAGCTGTAGTGAGTATGTGAGTTAAGCTAATTTGAAGTTAAGCTGAATAAACAAGGCAATACATCACATTACACTCTAAAAAAACTGATTATCAGTGTAAATGAAAAATAGATATCCTGGACCAGATAGGAAGTTGTTGATGCAGATCAAAGACTCACTAAATTTGAATTTCACAGATTTGAGTCATTTTTAATAAGAGGCTACTAAAATGGATTATGTGGATTTTGATTCATTTATAATGAAACTGAAACATCTATAATATATCAGTGTTAAATCCATAATAGAGTTTTGAAAGAAAAAACAAAAAAATAAATAAATAAAAGAGGCACTTGACACTGATGTTTAGAAAGCTATTCAACTCAACTGTGATCATTTTTTAAATTCTGTAGCAATATAATGATCCTCATTTGGAGCCAAAGTGGGTATTTAGCTCATAATAGGCTACCTTTACCAGCTCGTCACTTCATGAAACGTGTCCTAATTAGGGAAGGCTAAAGAGATTATCTAGAACCTGTAGACCCAACAAATCCAGTCAGTTTCTGTCAGGGTTAACAATGATTAGTCCTTCTATTCTGAAAGTAACAGTACATGTGATGTGGTGAGATCTAATGTGCCTTATACCTCAATGTTTTTTTTTCTTCTTCTTCTTTTTGAAAGGAAGATATATTGAGAGTAGTGGAGGAAATCCTTCCCTTGCCATGGCATGTATATGGCCAAAAAGACCTTCACATGGCCCCAGGAGGAAAGATAAAGCTGCAGAATGCTGCAGTCAGCCCATTGTTTCATAAGCACAGATTTACAATTTAAACAGATAGCAGCTAAAGCATTAACAAGCATCATAAAGAAAGTGTTGGCATAAACAAGTTTCATATTGCTGAGATCAAAATTGTATTCGTCAGAATTGTCAAAAAACACAAGACCTTTTTTTTCTCCCCCTTTGAGTCTGACATATTCTTTGTAGAGGAAGAATAATCATATAGTCTTTCTACATCAGAACATGTCCTGAAACCAGTGTGTGTCAGGAAGAAACTGCTTCATTCTTCTACATTATGTTTAGGTCTTTTGAGTATATTGTTTGCTCCTGGACATTCTCTGTATCGATGCACAAGAGAAAAATATTAGTTACTGACCTGTCTGGCGGTCACACCGATCGTAAACAGTGGGATTCCAGGCAATAATAGCTACCACAGTTCAGGTTTGCAGCTGAGTGGATTCATCAGGAAAAAGTCAAGGTACATTTCGTTTATCAAGATTCCTCATCCTATCAAACTCAACAGTAAGCCAATTGGTATTTCAGGACCCTGAAATTGCCCTTTAGCCACAAGGCTGGGACCCTTTGTTTCCAACAGTGCACACAGATGGCATTCAGTACTGTACACTCTTTGGTGTAATATAGCTGGTTGTACTTTGCCTCTTACTGTGGAAAAACAGATTATGTTGTGGTAATATATTGCATTCCCTTCCTTCTAGTGGCAATATATTTGAATCACACCATCCAAAAAACAAACAAAAACACATATTTTCATAAACCTAACATATTCCACCCACATCAAGCTTGCTGTCAAGACATCTCCCAGTATTCAGTAAGTCCACTAATTTTGCATTTCCATTATGCATTGTGAGTATATTAATTAATATTCCTTTTTTGGTTAAAAAGACAGATGAGAAAATGTAGCTTCCTGCAGTATCAGTGTAGATATGAGTTTACCTTCCCTTCATTTAAGATGTGGTCATCAAATAGCAATAGATCAGTGGTGTGGAGTATAACAAAGGGCCAAATTTGTTTTCTAGATGGAGGAAGGGTCCAGGGGATCTTATACCTTCCTGTCCAGTAATGTGGGCTTGCTAGGTGGATTAACAGAGGTTCTAAGCTGAGTGCTACAGATTGTCAGGATTTAGGGATTTGGTGGGGAGGGATTGACAGTAGTGCGTTTAGATCGTGGTGTAGATTGAGAGCAGATGGCTGTGATTTGGGCATGATTATCCAGGCGGTATTGTCACTGATCTCCATCATCCTGTTTCATTTTCTCAGGAAGTGCAGCTCATCTCAGACAGAAAATCCAACTGCCCCAATCCCAGGCAATGGACCCTGTTAATGGGGAGGATTAAAGATACCTCTTTCCCCATTTCCGCAGTGTCTCTGTTCCTCTCCTGACCTGAGGAATGCCACCTTTGGTCCAAAACTCAACATTATGAAACAAGCCTCTCAACTAGACTCTTTTTCTATACATCACTTCTCAAAACAGTGTGAACAGACAAGCCTCGATGCAAGGCGCCAACACTGTTGACAGCCATTATTGGCTAAGGCAGGTGAGATAAGAGCAAATCACAAAATTAGATCATAGTCATTCCGAGGGACAAAAAAAAATGCTTCAGAGAAGGTCTGCCAAGGGACAGGGGCCAAACGACTTGCCAAAGAGGGAAATTAATTTGAAGCTATAGCAAGTAGTGAGTGTTGGAAGGCAAACAATATTAATCTCAAACATGAGCATATGTCATCAGGGTGTTTCTTGGCACTGTGAAGTCCATTAACAGCCAGTTTCTATCAAGCGCGATGGTTTGTCCAAAGCCTAGGTCACACTAAGGTCAACCAATCTTTCTCACACGGCACATTTAAAACAAGGTTAATCCTGGTGCTGTCTCTGCCTTATAGAGGGCGCACTAATCTGAGTGCTCCATTAAAAGTCCTGGGAAGGTTAAATCAGCAGCTTTGCAGCAGGCACAAATGCCCACTCTGAAAGAAGCGCCTGCACACACACACCATCACATATACACCTGAGCATACACACTGCCATTCAACATTTTAAGCCATCCAGGATGCAAATGGAGACCAATTAAATGTTGTTTTTCCAATTTCATTCTTGTATGGCTAAAATGAAAGTCATGTTCTTGAAACTTAGATTTGTAGCCTGCACCATTCATTTTCACCCTTGCTTCCCTCTAATTACTTTAACTTCAAATTTAATTGCTATGAAGTAAATCAATGCAACACTTACTGTACAGTGTATTTTTTCAGTCTATTATACACTTTTTAATTGGTAACCACATGAGATAATATAATCAGCCATCACATGTGCATTGAAAAATAAAATAAACTCTTCATCGTATCACTACTAGCAGCTTCATTACCATATTCACTTGAAATATTTTTTAAATATATAATAATAATAAATAATTTCAGAGAAAGATAAGGTTCAATTAAAAAAAAGGAAAATTTGAAAAAAAAAAAATCACACATAAACACCAATACCCATGTCACAGTGCCTGTCCTGCAGTCCCACTTCCATGAAGCTAGTTTGGCAGAGTGACAGTTTGTAAAATAAAATGTGTGATTGATCTCTGGCCAATCTTTGGTGACAATATCCTCTATGAGGAAGGTTATCGGCACAATTTACACCAGCATGGGGTGTGAGACTCCCACCCCCACAACCATTAACAACAAAAACCCACATTCCATTCCATACCCGTGCCTTGTCTGTGTGATGGGAGCTGTCACCTAAGTGTGTGTGTATGTGTGTGTTGGGGGGTTATTACAAGGCCCAGGGCAGGTGACAAACACAGGAGCTCTAAATTTGGAGTCGGTGGCACCTTAATAATGAGAGTGAGCGGGCACGTTAGGGCAGTGGCAGGCAAGATTACAACACCCCTGACTGCACATCCGTCTGTGCTACAGCCACTCTATTACAGCCAAAACGCTACTTTAGTCGAGCAAAAGAGAGTGTGCTGGTTCCAAATAAGAGTAGTTGCCATTGCTACTGAGTTTTGCCCGATTTTGAAACTTGTTTTTGTCTTTATGTTCTCTTGTCGACTGCCTCATTTCAGCCATTCAGCTGAGGGAAAAAAAAGAAAAGTTTGTGTGACTTCAATGTCACTTTGTCAGAGAACTGTTTAGCTACTTGTCAGTGCAGATTATTTCTAATGCTTCAGCCAATTGTTTCAATGTCAGCACATTCAGTAAACAACATGATTCGTTTTCTGCAAACTTACAACTTTCAGTAAGCATTATAAGGTCTTAAAGGCTTGAATCCCTTTTGTTCTCCAGATTTATTACAGGGCCCACTTACTGTATGCTCAGCTTTTCCAATGAGAAAATAGGACAGAAATATGTCAACATCTGTTTTCATGAGTTACGATATGAAAGACTCTAAGGACTCCTCTCTGTATTATATTAAATATGAGCATGAAAAGAAAAGGATGGAATGCTGCCCCTTATAGAATGCCTCCTCTAGGTGATACACACACTAGGAAGGATATTTACTAATGCTAATGAGACATTTTCAGCAGAGGTTAAAAATTCTCTCCACTCAAAACTACTCTACCCCTAAGTATGATATGATATGGCAGTGGAGGGACACTCATATTAAAGCTTCAGGCTGTTTTTGCTGGTTTTGTTCCCAACCTTGGGAAGACACTCTAACGTTGTGCTATAAGAATAGAAGCATTATGCTAATGAGAGCTTGCCCTGTGAAGAATACATTTGCTGTTGGAAAACATTTTGGCTTCTGCCTTGGGAGCTAATTGAGTACTCTGACAATGCAGTGCTTGGCTGGTTCACGTACACACGGGTGGAAAATTCAATTTCGCAGCAGGTTCAGAGCACTCTGCAAGGAGAAGGGAAAGAAAAAAGGGTGCTTGGATTAAAGAGTCTGAGCTGGCTCCGTGGCTCTGTGTCTGGCTCAGTGGGCATATTCTTTTCATTACACATTTGTGTTTTATTGTTTTATTGACCAGCTGACAGTGAGACTGAACATGTAAATATATAGCACAGTGCCTGTCAAAAAATTTTAAACCCATATTCGAGCATGCTACATTAAAATGTCTAGCAGTATAATTGTGAATTGACTTTAAGTAATTAAAATTTACAAAATATGAATGAGTAATGAAATGAAATTAGTGTTTTTCTTGTTTTTTGGAAAGGATGATGATCTCAATCAATCTATTGTGGCACAAGAAAAAACATCATACTGTGTATTTATGTGCAGTTGATGCCTTCACTGTCTAGTCTTTACATGCTACTAGTGGAAGCTTAGACTTACTGTCTCAAGTAAACAAACTCGAGCTTTGAATAATAAGTTCTTCTCACTCTGTTGATAAGCACTGTAAGTGTTTAAGTGTGTTAAATATTTCTTGACCAGACAATCTTTCACTCACTAGTCTAAAAAATCACTTGTGTTTTCCTGTCATGAGTTGACATTTGCCTCACATGTCCACCAAATACTTACTGTATATCCATGTAATTAAGGAGCTACCAATTTACATGCTAGAACCTAATGGGACTCTTAATTAATTCCTTATTTAAGGCAGGCATGTTGGAAAGGTTCCTAATTAAACCTCTATACGTTAAAAACACAAGGCCTAATTGTGAGACAAGTACACAGATACACATTATCTGACTAATTAGCGCAGGCTATAGCCAATTAGATCAAGGTGATTTCAATTACATTGTTCTCGGTTGGTTTGGCACAAATGTTGAATTCTCAAAACACTTTGTGCAAGTCTCAAATTTACTCAGTTCATGCTTTTCTTTTTGCTTTCACAGAGAAGACAAACAAATAAGTAGCAATATCTTCAAATTATCCAGTGATGCATTGCATTGGCCTCAGTGATCAAAATTATTTACACCGCTTTTCTATTGAACTGTATTATTCTCAGTGTGTGGATAGAAAATTAGATGTTGAGAGGGATTTATACATTTATTTATTTGCTTTTATTCATTTCTTAATAGTTCCTTCTGTTATTCATTACTATCTATAACTAACTTTCTTACATTTGTGTGTTGTATTTATATGTATATCTGTACTTTCATTTTTCTATTTTGTGCATTATTGCCACATAGTACTTAGTCTGAATAGCTGAAATACCACAATGAGAAACATGTGAATAGACTGTTGATACTGGCATTTATGAGAGTATTCAGAGGGCTGCAGATTATATTTTATATTATCATTAGTTCACTGCCTGTAGGTTTCAATGAGAAAGGACACAAAGAAACACTGTTTTCTTTTCCTCTGTCATACTGACACAGACACTTAGACTTTTGGCTGGTTGCTTTATAAAGGGAAATTCTATTTTAGTAGACGTAGTGAACTTGTTAATGAAATTATTTACCTTTGACATCTGACTTAAATGTTTTGAGTGAATAACTGGATTTCACGGGGGAAACTATATGCTGTGCAGCTCAGTGTGAAATGGTATGATGAGAACTGCAACAGTGTTGAAAAAAAATAAATGTGCTAAGGAAACTGAGAAAAACTGTAAATTATAAAGTAACAAAGATAGACAGATCTCAGGTCTTCATGTGTCACTGTCACTATGATCCCCACACGCTGTCTGCACTTGTATGATACCATTCAAGTATGTATTGCAAGTGGCAGAGGGACCCAGCTGGTGCCACTGGCCCAGACCTTGACCCCGCCACAGCACCGGGGTCGGTCCCAGTCACAGAGGATTGCTCTTTATGCCTGTCTTGCTGTTCCAGCTCAGGCAGAGGGCACAAAGACATGGCAGTGGAAGGCCCTAAGAAAGCTGTGACTAAACCAGAAAGAGGAACTGGCTTCTCATATGGATACCATGTCAAACAAAAACCTCATGCATACACACATACAGTCACTCTGAAATGTTCAAAATTACAATATGCAGAGTCAATGACATGTATCAATATTCAATATATTACTATTTCCAAAATGTTAGACCAAAATGTCATCTGATTTTAAATTCAGCAGCTTTAGTTTGTTGTTAGATGTTGTTGGTAAGGCTGACTGATCTCGACAAATGAAAGCCTCAGTCAACACAGCAAAGAAAGCTGCAGAAAAGGGGATATTGAGACAGAAAAACAAGTGTACTTTGAAGGTAGGGTTACAACACACTTGGGACAGCCTGCAGATTTCTCATTGTCATCAACATAGACATGCCCTTGATCATAGGCACACACTGCCCCCGTTGTTTGTACCTATGTAAGGGAGGAGATACTTCCTGCAGTCCTCCACAACACTAAGAAATCTATTTGTTTCAATTCCCTTTGAAAGAAACACAGCTGAATCAAGTTCTTTGTCTGACAAATTAAAATCTGTGCAAAGACCAAAGTGCTGTTTAGTAGACATTGATTTTAGGCCCTGAACACAGACAAAAGCCATATTTTCTTACAAAGTTATTTTTTTTTGTTTCTTGTTTGATGGAATACTTTGAATCTATTAACTTTGCTTTTTTCTTCTCCCACAGTAATTACTCGGGAATCTAAGCACAGTTTTGAATTTGCATTATAACGTGGGGAGAGCACATGTTCACTCACAACTACACATTTAGAGGTCTATGCCAGATAGCAGAGAAATTAGCTTGTAGGCATCGCGGTACTGTGCTGAACTCAGTCTCTCGCTAAATGACTCTTAATGCGGGGAGCCCTTTTCTCTCTTCGAATACTGAGCAATTAGCATTTAATGCTAGAGGTGGTATAGATTGTGCTTTGGCATAGCAGTAGGACTGTAGAGCCGGTAGAGGAGAGGACGAGTGATGTTAATTTCAGTATGGGGGTGGCCAGTCGTGGGAGGACAATGTTGAGATGGCAGCTTTTTTTACATTTCCAG
The DNA here is from genome assembly GCF_027409825.1 of Scomber japonicus. NCBI lineage: Eukaryota > Metazoa > Chordata > Actinopteri > Scombriformes > Scombridae > Scomber > Scomber japonicus. The sequence goes on from NC_070583.1 coordinate 15,394,154, forward strand.
CTAGTGAGCACTATCAACCATGTACCTGGCTTTACCGAAGGCATTACTGGAAGCAATCCTCTATCTCTTGTCTCATTTGCACTTCATGCCAACAGTTTCCATGTGGGTAGCCCTGAGTATTGTTAATGATACTGCCCTTCTGCTATATATCCTGAAGTCTGCACTGCTCCTCAGTGTGGCAGAGAGAGACAGATAGTGAAAAAGTAGAGACCAAGTAGAGCATCTCAGAGCAACCAGGGTCCCCCTGAACAAAGAACGAGAGACCATCTATGGTAGTCTGACACTGTTTCTAGACTGTTCAAAGGTTCTTGGTATTTCTGCAACATAAAACAGCAATGACAGTCCAGGCCAGTGAGTAGGCTGGTGTTTTGTATCTATTCATGTTTCAGAATAAAGATATATCTAAACATTGTCAAGTTAAAACTTGCAGCTTTTGTCCTATTTTTCTGTAGTATGGGAGGTATGGGAGGCAAAGATGAAGTCAGTGCTCCTTACTGTGTTTTCTCTATTCCCCTTAAGACACAGTGTTCTGCCATCAGTCATCTATTTGCTTCACTGTCACACAGGCATATGTTAGCTTTGTCCTGTCATGTTGCATTTCGTGAACTTTAAGATGTCCCTGACCTGCTTAATGTCGCCGGAGGGTGAGGAAGCTGTGGGGTGGGATGACAGGATGCATGCTGGTGTGCAATGTCCCAGCATGAGTCTCTAGGGTCAGGTATAAGTAAATGCACATGTGACATGCAGTCATGTTAATACTTACATGTTGCTATTTATTTCTTTATTTCTTTGCTGTCATACTATGCTCCCTGGCATGCTTTGGTTCAGTTTCCAAACTCTCACTCCAGCCGTGTGACTTAATCAGTCTGACAGACTCTGGGTGCCTGGGGAAAGACTCTCTCTCTCCACAGTCCCCTTTCTCCTCAAGTTTATGCTGTCTGTGACAAACTCATTCTGGCACCTTTCGAAATTCAGTGCTCTCTGTGGGACGGTCCTCTCTGGTCTCTTCACATTCACACATGCATGCAGTACACACCAAGACTAAGTGCACAAACTCTGTAGAGTACATGCCACACACAGAGCACACATAGATGCACTCAGGTACATTCGAGAACACACACAAACACCGTGCAAAGGCATAAATACACACAAGATGTGGCTAAAAAGCTCAATGTACGGTATCCCCAAGGCACACATATTATGTATCACACCCCTTTCCCCATGGTACCCACTTCGTCCCCCCTCAAGTGCTTACTCAAGCTCCCATGCATAAAAAGGAAGCAGCTTTGCTTATTGGTTTATTGTTATTGAGTGACATTCTCAAACAGTTTTCATCACAGTCTCATGGTGTCTGACCTCTTAAGTTCTTTTCAGAGCTCATTATAAAAGCAATGGGATTCTAGGTCCGTGTTGCCTTCTAACCTTGGCTCAGGTCCAATACATTCTGGCTAACAAAAGTGGGTTGGAGAAAACTTCAGCCTGTGGTTAAGGATCTCCTCGCAGGGCTCAGACGCTTCATTGTTTAATTCACCAACACAACAGCCCCCCCCTTTTTTCTATAAGACTGCATGTCATAGCTAACAGGGCTGTGGATGGCTAACAACTAAGATTTGACTCATATTTGTCTTAATACAATAAGTAAGTCTAAATGGGTATATGTTTAGAAAAATAGCATTTCATGCTAAAGCAGTTAATTCATCAAATATAATCAGTGAATGAAAAGCAAAATCATGAGAGGCCCAGAAAAAGATTTTTTACTCATGTAAGTGGCAGGTAGGGGGAAAAAGTGGCTCAGGATAGACTACGACATCTGTGATTGACCTTTACTCGCCACGCTGCCAAATTATTAAAGTCATCTAGGACAGCTTCAATTATCCTTACCAGTATTCTGTCAAACAGACATGACTAAGGCTGTGACTCAAGCCTGTTTTTAGAGGCAGTGTGCATTCACTATGCCAAGCTGGGAGCTTTCATTCTATCACATTAAGTTTAACGACACTTACTGTGCACCTGACAGTTCATGTTCTGGTGAAAGTGTTACATATTTTTGGGCTCTTCGCCATTTTATGTTTTTGGCTGGTTGTAATTCCTTCTGCATTTGGCTTTCTTCCCCAAAGACAAATTCCTGAAGTTGGAGTGGTCTATTTGGGTCCTCTCTAACCTGCCTCTCTAGATGGACAGCTATCATACTGATAGCACCTGACAAATGTTCCATTTCACCTCCTCCCATCTCTTGTTGTTTTCTTCCACATGCCTAAGCATTTTAATGACATAGGCTCCCAGGCATTCTCTGGCCTGGCTGAATTGATAGAGCAAGGGTCTTACAGAGCAGAACAATCTGCAGACTTTTTTTTCTTTCTCTTTTTTTTCTGGAAGGCAAAACAAGACGGAGTGGAGGAGAAATGGAGGGCGAAGATTTTGAGAAGTCAGATAAGGGACATGTGTTAGTTCTGATCAGAATTCCTCTCATTGTTCTTCATTTTCAAGAAAAGCATTGATGAGAACAAAACATTTCCTTGGTGGAAATGTGCCAGTTTAATGCCTGTGTTATGCTAGCCTGGACATCCACTACTCCTCGCACTAATTTCATTATTCTTTCCTTTTATTTCTTCCTTGAAAATGTTCACTTTATGTCCATTAAGCCTTGTTTGTTCACAGCGATCTGTGTATCTCTAATATATTAGAGCTGTCAGTTTAAATGATGTGATATGCCGACACGACCCAGCAAATACTGGCTCCCCCTTCATCTTCTCCTTTTATGGAAAGCTGCCCTAGTTTTTTTTTTTTAATACAGGGAGGAAGAGGGAGACATTACAATTAAGGTGGCGACATCGACCCCCTGGTGGCCATGCTCAGGGACCAGATGTCCTGTCAGAGAGATGCTGGCCCTCACCTCCAGGGAGCTCTGGGTTGAAATCTGGTTCATGTCTCAGTGGGGGAACACTACTGCTCCTGTTCCATCATTAATTCAGGGATAACAGACTCTGAAAGTATGAGCTTCTTATTTTCCTTTTTTTTCTTTTCTTCTTTTTCCATTGTGGCCCTTAACTTACTCATTTGATAATTTGTTAATTTCCTCTCTCTTTTATTTACTCCCTGCTCTAGTCACTCCATACTAACCAAATCAACCTGATGCATGTCACACATTGGCAATCTAACAATACCAGAATCTTAAGAGTATGATAACAACTTGTACAATGACATAAAGTCTATTGGTACAAAGAGAGATGACTCAAGTTCAATACCACCAGAAAGTCTGCGAGAGTCATTCACATTACCTGTTGAGGTTCATTCATGCATCAATATATATTTTATCTGTCGCCATGCTGCCAAATTATTAAAGTCATCTAGGACAGCATCAATTATCCTTACCAGTATTCTGTCAAACAGGGGGGAAGCAATTCACATGATTTCTCACAAAGCGCCTAGTCTGTCTGTTTGGCCTGCTAACAGGAGTAGGGCATATTTCTTTTCTTTCTCACCTTTCTTCGGGATGTAGATGTTTGACAGATGCCAAGCTATCAACGCTGTATGAAGCACATGTCATTTCCCTCACAGGAGGTCTTAGAGAGAATGCGATCACAAAGAGACCCCATGATCTTCACTTGTTCATTTCCAAACCCTGGAAACTGCCTTTCTCTCTCATTTTGTCCTGTTCTCCTTTTGTACAAGGGAGCTGCTGGTTTTTGAGATGAAAGACACTTTTTTGGCAGCCTTCAAAGAGTTACAGAACTCTGAAAGTCACTTGTATTGCAGAGCTGTTCGTTCTCCATTTTATATCCAATACGGAGGTGATGATCAAAAGGATCAGAGCCGAGGGAGAAGCTAAAAGATGTCTGCTTGGGAGTAAACAACAACAACAATACCAATCCACAGACCCATACAAGGCAAATTTTTAAGGACTGTCCTTCAGCTAATGTCAGAGAGCAGATATATCACATCTAAAAGCTTTGAATGTAGATCAGTGTTTTAACTCATATTACTTGTGGTATATTTTGATAAATTGGACATTTTTGTGGAAAGATATTGTTTTCTGCATCATATATTTAAATACATAATTGTACTGATTCTTCACAACTCTAAGAAAAAAAGGTGCACAATCTCTAAGCACTTACAGAGATACTGCAGATGAGGAATGACAGTCTTCACTCAATGTGGAGCGCATCAATTTGGAGGAGACTTTTTGGGCTGCAGGAGATTCAACATACAGTAAATTCATGAGATAGTTTCTCCATAAGGCTGTAATGGGGTTTGTACAGCTGGGTTTTTAATGAAAGCCTTGTTAATTATTAACGCTCATAACCTGGGGAAAGTTTAGGGGCCATGGACTGGAGGTGATGAGGTGACTGGTGACACCTCTGAACATCCCACTGTGTGCTACCACGATCATCTTTAGATGCCCTTCTGCATTTTTAATGACCTGCTGTGCTGGTGTCACACATTATTGGGACAGAGCCATTGACTTTTACCCAACTAGATCACGGTGAAACATAAGCTAAAAGTCATACAAGGGTATTTTTAAAAATAATAATATAAATCTGTTATTCTACAACCTTGCTGAAAACAAACTGTAGAGTCCTTTGAAAAGCCATTGAGAAATGTTTTGAAAGCTGTTTAGAATAAGATAGGCAAACAATGTGAAATAATAACATTAGCATACAACAAAAGCAAGGAATAATCATATTTGTGCTTGTTTGCACATATGCACAAATACTCTACTCAGGCAACAACTACACTGGCATTAAGGATTAGGGCTGCAAGACGCAGATATGTTTTAATTTGTGATAAGAATGCTCTTCCTTTTGAGATTTCTCTTTTGCCTTCGTCTTTCTTCGCTGTTCTTTCTTCTTCTGACTTTTTTTTTCTCCGAGCACTATATATCTTTGTTTACTTTGGATGGCATTGTGTTGTCGTTACCATCATTTGTCTCCCAATAGATAAAATTACCTTTCAGCTTGGAGAAAATCCTCTAGCCATCCTGAAAAATGAGAATAGGACTTTACTTAAATGATTATTTGCCTTCCTTCAATGACACCATAAAATCCTACATATGTGCTTTCTTTTTCACCTCAGTTCTCTCCCTGTGTGCATCAGTAGTGACCAACACATTCCACCACCCCACCTTCCAAAAATAATTTGACAAATAAAGACAAAGCATGGTCAAACATGGATTTTGTCTATCATAAAACTCAACTCACAGAAGTCTACTTTCAGTGTGACTACAAATCTCAGCAATAACACAGCTACTGTACCATTTTCTCCAAAATGTATCATGGGCATTAGTGATGAAATGAGACCTAAATGGCATTGAACCTGAGTACTGTGTTTCTCTAAAGTAGATACACCTGTGATGATGACACTGCAGGGTAACCAGGGTGCAGACAATCGACGGTCCATTTTATAATAACTTTCCGCTGCCTCTACTTCCTGCTCTTAAAAGAAGATGAGTTGACCAGAGTGGACCAAACGCATCTTGCTTGATGTTAGTTCTGTACAGGGCACTGGCCACTCATCCGTCATTACATGGGCCTTTCTCTAGTAACATTATCCCTTTAGATAAGGCCACAATAAACTGTGCATGGCTTTTAGTGCTCTCTCTCTTGCCACTCTAATCCAATCTTAGATGTGGTGTCTGTTCATCATCGTACACCATAGGCATTTTCAGTGTCCCTGTGCTCTTCATTGCGCAGGAAATAATGGATGACCTTGCCCTTGGTTCACCCCAAGGCCTTATGGTTGCTCTTCAGCTGTTTGTCTTCAGGTTGTCTCAAATGTGTCTGCACTGTGGTATTTTGATTTGATTAGATTGGGTTTAAAGGGTCTGAGATGGAGGGAGGCATTGGGGTTGTTCTGCTCAGTATTGTGAGGTAGTCTTTTACCATTTAGCATTGGGCAGTGGCCAAAGGAAAGTGGAAAACTGAAATGACTTGTGTGCTCTTTTGTGATTTGCACTAATGTCCCCCAGGGATTGAGCAATGACCACTGTGAATTCCCCCAGGACGCCAGCCAGATTGAAACCCCTGCCAACAGATTTGAAAGGATAGCAAATCATTTAAACTCCCCAATGTGCTTTAGCATTTTTTCAGTGCCGAGGCCAACCTCTATAATATTAAATTGCACTTGATAAAATAAAATAAAAATCAGAGAGTGCGACAAGAGCTCTTCAACCTACAAATCCGCAAAGTGAATACTGGAGTGGCCACTAAAAAAATTAATTATACTTTAATTCACTTTGTTTACTCTGTCTGGTCTCTGACATCAACTTGAAGAGTCCAACAGATAAAGAAAGGACTTCAGATAGAGGAGGCATTAAGACACTGAACGGTGCAGTGGGGCAGAGACCCAGAGTAGTGAAATATATCTAGGGATTGCCTTTAGCTGATCTTGCTTGCGACACCACATTATTATTGTGTATAAAAATAGGCCACGTATTAAAGTGGGTAGAGTGAATCCCAGCAGTACCATATTAAAGAAGCATCAGAAGCACTGGCTTACAATCAATACAGCCATTTTCTTATATTATAAATTATATTCTTATATTATATTAATGTTTGAAGATCAATACGAACCTTCAATTATAGCATGCTATAGAACCTACCAGCACTACTGCTTAGCCCTCAGTGCTCACATATTGCAAGGTTTCATATATTTTAATGTACTGTATTGGCAGATTGCTCTTTGGTAATGCAAGTGATGATATGGAATGTGTGTTTGTGTGTGCCTGTGTGTGCATATGCTTCTTTCAATGCATGTCTTCCTAAATGATGGTTGTGCCAGATTAAGCTTTGCCTCATAAACAACCATAATGACGCAAAGCCATGGGCCTCACATTGAATTTGTCTGGAGCCCAATAGAGGGTTTTTCTGCCAACCTGTAAACCAAGCAACCCCTGTCACAGACTTCCTAAGACTGTTATCAAATGCTCCTATATTCCCCTCAACAAATACACAAATGGGGGGCGAAAGTTGGCACAGTTCCAACATTAGTGGTGCTGAAAGAGTTTTTGTGGGGGAGGGGTGGTATGCAGAGCAGTTTCTGTCTCCTATGCTAACACTGCGATCCCCACTAGTGAATGGCCCTTTCTTCCCAATTGCTTCATTGTCTTAGTGGGACAAGCAGGTGGCTCAAAGCCTCATTTGGCATCTGGTGGAAACAAAAAAAACAACAACATGCATATCAACTCAACGCAGGGTATGGGAGTGTTGGGGGATGGTGGCAGCATTAGACATTTTCATTCTCAAAGCTACACATCCCCCCTTGGCAGATTTCAAAAGTTTTGGCTCGCATCTAGAGAAACTTTGTGCAGCTATTGTGTCTGATGTGCTTTGCTGAATAAAACATCTCTTGGTATCAGTGCCATATCAAATAGCCTTTCAAAAAGCCATGCCCACTCACCATTGGTTTTCCAGTGCCATGGAGAAAACTGTTTTCCTATCCGTTTACTAAATGGAAGCTATTGAGTCCTTTCAATTTAGCACTGCTGAGCACAATTTAGATGTATCTACTAAAGTGGAAGAACACAAATGAGCACAAGTGTACACCATGGTGTTTTGCAACTGTTCCCAAGAGTGGACTATTATATTGGAGTCCAGACACATATAACAGCATCATGGTTCACTTAAAAATGGAGGTACTATACATTCTGTCTATTACAATTGCTGTTTCCAAAACATCCACAGCAGTTGTAATGTACAAATAGAGACAGAGACAGAGACACATCCACATTCATCCACAAGTAAGAAGCTTCTCGCTCCCCAGATCCTACTTGTACAAGTTAAAAGTTTGCATTTATATTGCCATTCAAGGCTTGTAACTGTAATTGTCATGGCACAGTAGAAAATGCATCACACATACTTCACGTATACATAATGCATGTGAAATGTTTAGTGTGAAAACATTTTTCCATGTATCCATTGTCATGAATCTTTGGCATGAGAATGTCAGGAGTGGGAGAAGCAGAGACAGAGAGAGAGATGAGGAGAAACAGGGGAGAGGAGAGAGCGGTGACTTCATCCAGGTGTAATATTGAGCTGTCCTAGAAACTTCCCTCCAAACACTAGGAAGTCGTTATCAGATCAGCAACCCAATTCCTCAAGTGCCTCCTATACTGAAGCACCACATGCATCTTCAAGGCTCTTTCCTAACATAGCCTTTACAATCATGTCAATGCATTGCCTGGCTGGTTTACTCACAAATGTTCCAAGCAATAGTGGGACACATAACATGACACAGGTTGCATTACTGTGCTATGGCAAGGCTCGCATGTGATTTACTCAAGTAGCTGCAAATGTGGACAGATAGCACCATCCCCAAGAAAAATGGGATGGAAAGTTTCAGGTTAGAATGCTCAATTTTCTGTAGGTAACAGAAGTTCTCTGCATAGATTACATGTACATTATTGCAACATGCAAGCCTCTTGCGAGTGTAAAGAATGTCTATATTTCAACATGTATTATGTTCTTACTCGCCTACCCAGCTAAAGCAACAGCACCAATCATGCACAGGTCATACATTTAATCTCAAGTTTAAGTATGAAGCTTAGTTTCTATGATTAAAACAAGGGGCAAATTCACAAGGAATGAATAGTGCATCCTTTGCAACTGCTATCTGCTCAGTCTTGAGGTCCATTCACAAAGGATTTTGCGCTAATGATATGACAGCGCAAAAACGATCATAAAGTCTTGCAGCGGTTGAGTACAATTTGGCCTTGTTTTGGATCTGATTGAGTGAACGGAGCAGTATCCAGTGTCTCATGCTTTTCTCCACATTTCAGCACACAGATGGGTCCATAATGAAAACTGCAGAAAGCACAAAAGCCTTTGTGCATCTTTGGAGGTGCAGAGGTGCACACACAGACCTCTCCACAATCAGAAACCAACTTTAATTTTTCTTCTTTTGCTTCACCAGCCATTCTCATTTATAACATAATCTAATGAAATTTCAAATGTAAAATACTACAGCTATTAATGTGACTCGGGCAGGTCTGAAACATCTTAGGTGAATGTGAATCTTACAACAATGTTGTTCAGGTGTCACTGAATGTATTCTGGATTGTGCAGAAACATCAGTACCAATGTTCCGTTTGTTCCCAACATCCAGCTGTGGCACACAACAGCTGAAACCATAAGTGCGTCTCCAAACCGAGAAAGAAGCTGTGCGCATTTACGCACACGGTACTGCGGGGGTTACTTCATTAACACCACATCAGTCATGATCTGACGGTAATCAATGTTGTGCATTCTGCTACTCATCAGGTCAGCTGTTACACACAAATTCAGGTTCATCCAATGGAATTATTTGTTTTAAAGCAGCCCTCATGAATCCTGAACTCCATCAGAGCTGTCAGGACATTTTAAGGTTTAAGTAGCTGAAAGTCCAAGATAAGCCTAAAATCCCATTCTCAATGTCTAACTGAAGATTCCCGCCCTTGATATAATTTAATATCAATTCAGTATCATCATTCAATGCCTCAGAAGCTTGAAAATTTGAAGAGCAAAAGAGAGAGAGAGTGAGAGAGAGAGAGAGAGATTGAGACAGAGAGAGAGAAAGAGTGTGCTTCAGTTACCACCAACTCTCCAAACTCTCCAAAGACGCTATTAAATTCACTCTAACTGCGTGGCTATTAGAGCTGGTCTTTTTGAATTGGACTACGTTTGCAATAGCAAGGGGCCTATGTATGTGATCAAAGTATGCATATTATCTCAAACAGCAAAGGAACACCAAGAGGCTAAGTTTTGTGACTTTGTCTCTAAAAAATTAAAAAAGTATTCCGACTGAAACTTCATGTTTCTTCCACTTGATCTCTGTATGAAGCAGCAATGACAAAACATGTAATGACACATTGGTGATGTATTTTTTTCTCCTCTTTGTCATTGCTACAGTATTCAGTAGAAATGTCATTGACCAACCAGGCTTTCCGAATAAGAGCGTCTCAGCTAAACTGTTCAGTTAGTGTTGGCAACTGGACATGTGTGACTTGATCAACGGGAGTAAGATTTCTCAGAATCTCTCCAATTGCCTTAGTCTTATTTCACCACACTCAACCCTACTGACACACAATGCATTAAAAGAAACAAATAAAACCCCAAAAAATGAATTTAAAATTTTAAAAAAGTCTAAGCTGGTCATAGTGTTGTTTTTTGTTGTTGTTTTTTTAACCTATTGACAGCATAAATACAATTTAAACATGGATACATTTCTTCGCCGTTCTTTCATGACACGTTTTACATTTTCACATTCTCTACCTTATTTTCCTCTTTTTCTCACCTGTTTCCTTGACAGATGTTGAGTCAAGTTCATTGGTATAACTCATGCATAGTAAACAACTATAGAATAAAAGCAAGAAAAAAGACTCTGCATTTATGAATCCTTCTCATGTGTTTAATGTGAGGAACTTGGAAATTCATATTTCTGTACAATATGCACCCAAAACGGGCAAAACTGTATTTGAATTAAAAAAAAACTAAAAAAAGGAATACACTAATCTCTGTGGTGAGAATTTTCACTCTAACAAAAAAAAAGATTGAATGTCATGAACAAAAGGCTAATTCCTCAGATTTGCACAGCAGGATTTTGACAAGAAAACATCAAACTTTGTATTGTTACATTGTTTGAATCCACCCTGTACAGCACCTGTGTTCTACAAATGATCACAGATCCCAGTAGTGAGTTAAACATTCCTATCTACCGTATCAAAACCTCGGCTAGATAGAGACAGGATTAGCAAAAGAAAAGATGCAGTCAAGCTAGAAACACCAACATTTATTTTTTCTTTCAGCCTGGCTGTGCCAATGCTTTGTCCTTTCCGAGAAAAAATAACACAGTATAATCAGCCACTACTCTACTTACAGCACCCCCACAAGTGAACACACACACAGCCCTGTGGAGCCGCCTTTGGTTGCTTTAGCTGGAAAAACATAGCCTGTTGTTTCCTGTGCATTAAACTGCAATTTAGAAGCCATTAATCCATCCCATAATCCGTAACCAAATAAAATCCTGACTGGGGTTATATAAGGCTTCCGCACCCTTCCCTACATTTAACAGTATCCCTACATGCTCTTTCTTAAAATTGACCAACTAAAAATATCTCTCTTCCTGTCCTCCAAAGATAAAATCTCAGATGGATGTGCAATGTGACAATAAAGAGCAAAATGAAGAGGTGCAGCTGCTTTCCCTGCCTTCACAGGTGACCCAGTGATCACAACAGCATCTGGTTGAATTACTTAACACTACCGCCCAACAGACATGTAATCCGGGATAATGCCCTTTTGCTGAGTGCTCCAATCTGGATAAATTCATCCCCGAGGAATGAGATCCAGCAGCAAAGTCTCGTAGAGAGAGGAGATGAGGGGCTTGGGGTTGATTGGTTGGTACTAAAAGAAAACTGTTGGGGCTGGGAAGAGGGTCTTCTACGTAGATAATGAAACTCAGAGTAAACAGCTTGATTTTGTTGACTGGCTGACTGACTGCATGGGAGGAAGAAGATCATTGCCTGGTTTCCCAAGAAGACTCCAAACTAATCATATTCCCTTCCTTGGCTGACCTGAATCCTGACAGACTCAAAATGAGGCTTTCATCCCAACTGCAGTCACTGGATATACTGTGCTTACTTATGCTCTAAATTTTTATTTTGCTAATACCTACAGCTGAAACATTTAAACACATGGACACATTCCTATCACTTTAATATTATATCTATACTTATCCATTAAGTCATCAACCAAACTCTTATTTCTTATATATATCATGTATATACAAGTCTTAGCCAAAACTGATTTTCTTGGAAATAACATCTCCCTTTAATGCCACAAGAGCTGCCAAACATTGACTTACAAGTTCCAGCTGTCCAGAGGCAGCCTCTTAGATTATTTATTCATATGTTTACTTATTACCATAAATATCCAACAGGGCACTCGGCTCAGAGGGATTACACTGGACTTAATCTATCGTGGCACAGAAATGAGCAGGGGTCACAGTGGCTGAGGTGACTTAAGCTGGCTAGCCTTGATGGGACATGCAGCACAAACAAGAAAACAAACTGCATGGCACTAGGCCCCATCATGAACTGATGACATCATCCGTCACTCACTGCGTTTGCATGGCATGATGCAGACAGGGGTTAGCATTACTCAAGCCAGCTGTCATTTATGGTGACTGGGTAAGTCATATGAACAGCACAAGGACACTTTTATGTTTCTTACCAAGCATGTTAATTGTCCTCTACCAGACTCGCATTTCAGAATACAAACACAGCTCACAACAAATTCCTCCTTTGCTAGTCATGATACCAGAGAATATGACTGCTGGAGAGGCAAAGCTTTATGACAACATGCAAGAAAAATGTATATTGGTTTTAGCATTCAGAAAGAATGGAGATAAATCAATTAATTACCTCTGAATTATTATGGTCATAATCTCTGCATTAGACATCAGTGTGTCTTGCTTACAAATAACTATTCATAATAATGAGGCTGAAAATTGGTATTTCAGTTTGAGTAGTGTTGTGCAATGTAATGGAATGTATTTCTTTTTCTTTTTTTCCCCCTTTTAGAGAAGCGAGAATGATTTCTCCATCTATAAAAAGTCCACACATCCAAACATGACATTGGAAAGACATTTAATTATACTTTGGTTGAGAAATATGTATCAAAGCCTGCCGCCCATGAAAAGAGGATTTAGAGTCGTCAGACAGCAGTTAATAGACAGCAGTAAATGAAATAGGGGCTGCTGGGGGTACTAAGACATGCTTTCCAGGACTAAGAAACAGCTTAGTCTGGCTTGGTGGTGAAATCGGGAGTTCTGATGTGAGATATATGAGGAGGTGGGAGATAATGAAGACGACTGGGAGGGAGGAAAGGAGCAGGAGATTTTTTAAGAAGATTGGAATTGCATTATTGTGCAGCAGCACTGCCCCTAGTGGGCAAACACTGAGTCAAGCATAGCCCAACAGGAAGATTTCATCTCCCTCAGAAAGAGGACTAAAATCGAGTATTCCAAACAGTGCATATTCATTTCACAAGGTGTCATTCAGGGAAAGAAAAACACTGACAGAAGCAGAGGAAAAGAGGCAGAGCGAAAAGAATTGAGCCCATACACTTAACATTAACAATGTGTGATTTTTCTATAGCACATTTGCTTCAGAGTCTGGCACATCTTGTACAAGACTATTCTTAAACTGCCCCTCCTCCATTGGGACATCATGCTCTCACATATTTCACCCTTTCTCTGACAGAGGCTTGGGTTCTCAATCACATTGAATCTCACAGCAAAAGAAAAGGAGCACGAAAGGCATGTGTAGTCAAAGAGTGAGGGAGAAATGTGCTGCTGCGAGGTAAGAAATGAAATCAAGAGACTAACAGCCATGTGGAGAATGTCAGAGATGTTGGACACTGTATAGACTGAATGGGAGGAGAGATGGGGAAGAAGTGGTGCGTGGAGATGGACGAGGTCTTGGACAAGTTTGGCCTGAGGTGAGTCTGTTCTTAGAGACGGTCTCCCAGATCCTCCTGTCTGGTGCTGTGTCATTTGTCACTGGCAAGAGAGGTGACAGCAAAAGAAAAGGTGCCCTAGATGCAGTAACAGCACAGTCAGGATGGAGAGCTTCTCGAAACAGTTTTCCTTGTTTTCATTCTCCCTCTCTGTCTCACTCGCTCCGGACCGTTTATTTCTCAAAGTTGAGAGGAAAAAACTGCTCAGTGCCTGTGCATATAGACCGACTCTTCTCTCTGCTTCTCTTTTGCTCATTCTGTCATTTCCGTGCTCCCTTTCTCTCTGGATCTCTCGCAGGATAGCTGCGTCTAAATATATGTCTGCTATGGCCACAACTCCCCTCTGTCCCCATGTTCATAAAAACGAGATTGTTTTCCGCAGCTTTTTGCTGACACCGGCTCGGCATATAAACAGAGCCGTAATTTGTACAACAACAGTAAGCTACCGGGAAGCACTTTTTTCTCCCCAGAGGCATGCATGAGAAGGTAGGTTGTTATCCCTGGTTTACCTGGCAGGGAAAGCAGTATTTTATGTTATGGTAATGACCAACAGGGCTGAAATGCACAGAAATCCCATCTCATTCCAGTTGTAGCAATCGCCTCATTCTGGCTGGTACTATCTGAGATATGCTGTTAGTTGTTCCCAGAACTGGGGCTAATCCTGGTTATACATTATAAAGTCCAAAACAAAGTGTGCTGCATGTCAGTAAATAAAAACCCCATCTGCAGTTTTAATGTCTAGGACATTATTCAAGCTCTGCATAGGAAAGTGGGATACGACTATACAGTAAACTGTGGATACACATTTAAGATGCTGAACAGAGCTGGAAAGACTAATGACACATAATGTATTTCTGCATCACACCGAGCACAGATGGTACTGACATTCTTGACGATGAAATCAGGGGAACAGAACACAGCAAAGCAACAATATCAGGAACAGCGTCCACCACGTCTGATGTGTACTACAACAACCCTCTAACAAAAATCATGACCTATAGTGAAAGCTTCCACTGCCTTGACTCTGTCCACTCACTGGAATGAATTGCCAAGCTTGTGTCACCATCCCAGGTCATGCACAATCATAAAGAAAACAGACAGTAAAGCTGACTACAAGGCGTTAAAGTACAACGACACAGAGAAGGGAATTAGAAGCTTCATCACCACCATCTATTTCAAATAGGTACTGTCCTCATATCATCATTTTCTCTGTCTTTGTATGTGGAAAAAGGTGTCAGCAGAAAAGTATAATCATAGCAAATTGATGGAGGGGTTCTGTGTGTTAGAAGCTATAATTCAACATTTGGAACAGCTGATCAATGTGCTGGAGAAAATGATCTTGTTTACCAAATTTAATTTGTAGTGGTTGTGTCGCCGACTTTGAGTTGTCACACAACGTGCTGAAAAACTGACATCACAGACTGAAGAGGACTGCATTTTGCCTTCTTCATGCTGTTTTCCAACAAAAGGTTACAACTCCCTCTGGCATACAACTACACACACACACACACAGACGCACATTCATTCAGTCAGTGCCCTCATTAGAATGTGGTCCAGCGTGACGGGGTCAAACTTTGAAAAGAGGTGGCGGAAGTGTCATCAACCCTGACCCTGCAAAGCATAAACCATGGTGCTGGTTGTGGGTCAGGCACAATGCTGGGAGCTGACAAAAATCCACTGTCTGATTCAGCCCTGTGTGCGTCCGCGTATCACCAGGACACTGCATACTGTAGGTAGAGTTCTGCTGTACTTTACTCACTTCTATTGTTTTCCAAAGACAACCACCTGGTGGCAAGCAGGAGAAACAACTAATCCATCTTTTTATGTGTCCACAAACAGGAATGAAAATAACAACAGCAGACACTGTCCAAAGGGCTGGAGGTGCCAAATTATACTCATGAGTCTGCCCTTTAAAGCGCTTCACCACTAACTTTTTCTCTCTTTTCTTTTCACCAGAACCCCCGTTGTTGGATTCAATGGGGAAGGGCTGTCAGTTCAAAACATTGTGACTCAGGAGTGAACGCTTGACTGAGCTGGACTGGGGTTAGGAGGCTTTTGTTTGTGTGTCTGTGTGTGTGACAGGAATATCAAGCCCACATAGGAAGTATTTAACTTGTCTGGATTGGAAGCCATGACAAACTGACAGCGAAAAAAAAGCAGGCTACAACTATTTGCAGCCTCATAACCAAACAAACAAACAAAAAAACAAAAAAAAAAACAGCCACACACACTTTTCCTCTTTTCTATTTTGCATCAGGCATAACGGTGCACGTGGGAGGGTTATATTATAAGCAATTAAAAACACAGATGGTAGCACAAGCTCAGACATCACAGCGAGAGATGGAATCAGAGACACAGTTCCCAGCCAACAAGTCACATAGCAATCACAAGCACGCGGGATGTGATGAATAAATAACTTCATCTGGAAAACTTACCGTGTCCGGAGGTCCAGAGGAGCAGAAGAACCCAAGGGATCATGACTGGGGTGTGGAGAGGGCAAAACCTATGAAAAACAGTGGGCGAGTGTGAAATTGAAGTTGGCAGGCACAAACACATGCACGAGATGAGACAGCGCTCCTCTGTGCTGCTGGGAGGGACGGATGCTACAGTCCCTCACTGGTGTCTCCTTTTACCCAGGGAAAGCTGGCAGTCAGTCTTCAGTCCTTCTCTTCTTCTGCTGTTTCTTCTCCTTCTCCTTCTTCTCTGTCTCTTTCCCTCTCAGTGTCACTCTTCAGAGTTGCCGCGGGTCAGCTCAGCCTCACGCGCTCTCTTGTTGATGTGAGCGTATAGACTTTCAGTGTCTTCGCTGCCGACTCTGAGCGCACACACGCTCACTCTTTCTCTCTCGCTCTCACGGTTTCTCGTTGCCCATCCATTCTCAGTCGCATCAGCCTTCACTTGACTTGCCCCCCCCTCCTCTTTCTATCTCTCTCACTCTCTCTCCCTCTCTCTCTTTTGCTCCACCACTCAGGCAGCAGACACAGTCAGGGGATAAAGCTTCACAACTAGACTCCTCCCTCCCTCCATCCTTTCTCTCTCTCTCTCTCTCTCTCTCTCTCTCTCTCTCTCTCTCTGCCTCTAAGCTTGACTGTCTGGGTGGCTGTGGCTGAGTGTGAGGCTGGGAGGCTGGGGTCCTCACTCTGGGAACGAGAGCTGCCATGGGAAACAGAGAGGGTGCACTCAGATTAGAATGAGAATAGAAGCGACTTGGCCTCTATAGCAAGCTAGAAATAACATGGACATCCACAAAACAAAAAGTGCAGGTTGGTTCACCCCTCCTCCCAGTTAACCCCTGCCTATTTTGGATTATATGGACGGCTCTGAGTTTTGGAATCCATGAGCTGCCTTCCTTGAGAATGGATAAAGGTCATATTAGCATTCAAGACCAACACTGTAGTATTCATTAGTATCCAATTTTTATCTGGCGTGAATTAGATTCATAGTCTCTCACTCTAGGAGCTATGATGCAAGACGTCATAAAATGGCCAAATGCACTACATGCTTACTAACAACTTTCCCTGGTTATGCCTGTTAAATATTTAAAAAGGGCAAAGCAAAGTCCAAGTGTAATGGAAAGCCCTACATGTTATGTACTATAAAAACACTCTGCTATAGTTCAGACACTACAGAGGCTGGAAACCATCACAGGACTTTGATCATTTGTATAAAGAGTGGTAATTTATACTCTTAAAATAGTTATTAATGAATACAAATTAATAATTTGTACCTTGACTTAAAATTATACCCTCAAGTAAGTGAATTCACTCCCTCAAATAAGTGAGAATAAATATATATTTCTGTAATTATTTTTACTTAATTCACATTCTCAAATTAAGAGTGTTAAATTATTGTAGCAGTTTCACAAGTTGTCGTTGCCACTGTGACCCCCCCCCCCCCCCCCCCCCCCCCCCTTACAGCACCTAGCTTTAGATATGCATATATTTGCAATTATATCAAAAAATGTTTGAGAATGACCTTTTGAAATGTTTGGTGTCATGTTGGTCTGTCAGTCTGTCAACCACTGATGTCCAGACTGAAATATCTCAGCAAAGATTGGAAGGATTTCCAAGAAACTTAATGATCCCCTGACTTTTCATTCAACTGTACAGGTCTACATTTTCCACTTATTCAGGGAAATATCTACGCATGATAGACTAGCATAAAATGTTCTCCATATACAGTATATATATGAGTGTTAGAATTATGTTAAAAGGATCGCTGTGTTTAACAGAGCCTCTAGCCTGCCTATAAAATCCTGTTTTGTTATTATTATAATCATTATTATTATAAATTACATTTTCCTTTTCCATTATAGTTTTAGATGGTTTTCATAACTCTTTTAAAACATGTTTGGTAAATCATTGTTCAAATCTGATTTTGATTTTCTTTGTTTTCTGTATTATTTAGATCCTATAAAGCCTATAGATGATGGTGATGCTAAATCATATTCTATATCAAACTGCTTCTAGAAATCCACCTGGATGACTTCATTAACATACCTTGAATACAGAAAAAATATTATATATTTCTTATATGATGAATGACTAGCATGAAGACCTTCTATTAAATTAAGATGTACCTGTACAGTAATACCACTTGATCTGACCTCTGATAATGACACAGGAAGCACAGCATGGCGGCCTACACTATGCTGCATATCAATTTATTCCACCTATTTGACCTCCTAATTTAATCAAAGAGTCAGAGAATGACAGGTGGTCTTTTCATCACTGCAACTAACAGCTACATACAAAAACAACCCCAGTGGGGCTGGACCAGAGGATAACACGTTTTCATTCTGCCTACATGACATGATGAGCATGATGAGTAGGGGCAAAGAATAACAATAGAGCTTATGTGCTTGAAGGTTGAGTAATGAGGGTAAGCAAGGTAAGCGTACACTATAACTCTATCCTGGATTATATTTTATTTTTAAATATTTCAAATACTTTTGATACATTTGGATCGTGTTTTTCGTCATTGATTTTTTAAAAATAGATAAAGCCCTCTAATGAGGAGTTTAAATGCAACTTACTAATGTATGTTGAGGATAGGAGGGTTGTTATCCAGACGCACTCTCTATGCAAATTCATGCCATCTAAGAAACTGAACTGAACACACACACACACACACACACACACACACAAAACATCAAAACATCAGCATCAACAGTGGGGAATCATTAAGAGATGTGAAATTTAGTAAAGGGCTCATACACTGTAAATCCTACATTGCACCCACAGGGGGCATAATCTTAAATGACTCGGGACAACTCTTCTTTTCGGGGTTTATAGCCTCTTCACACCAGCTATGACAATAATCTACAGTCAAAAGGGTGTGCTTAAATGAAAGTGAGTAAAACAATGAAAATATAAAATTAATTGGTCAGTGCCATCTATAAAACACCCAAACTCTTAACTACAGGTCATTTCAAAGCGATGCGTTATAAATGTCAGTTAAAGATCATTCTCTCCTAAATTAATATTTCATTTCCCAGTTTTTATGTATTTGTGAGAAAAGATGAGTTTGCAAAGATGCTCACACCTCATAATGATATTCTGTGTCATTGGCACATTTCAGCATATTACTGTTGAGTATTGCTCCTCTTGTGGCTCCCATCAACTGTCATTTAGTCAGCTGTGATCATCAATGCTGAATCCAATTCAAATCCAAACTCTTTTGATGAGAACTACTATATCTTTCCCAAATACAATTTATCATAGGGAGAAATGACAAAAAATATTTCACAAACAACATTTAATACAAAACTGCCAAACTGTAAGATCAAATCATTCAAACTATCTACAAATGTATCTATACATATTTACAAATAGAACCACATTTGCCATCTTCATGACCATTTTGACCACACTATTATACCCTCTAAATTCACAACTAAGACTCAAGGGAATAAGTGAGAAACAATACATTGTATGAAAAAAGCTGAAATGTATGAGTCTGCTTCACTGGATGATCTGCTAGTTTAAACACAGATATCAGGAACTGCAAATACTATGCAAATCCAACTCCTGTATAACTTGATTTTTCTTTTTTAAATTTCTTTTCACGGGGTTTAATATGGAACAAAGCCTCAATTCTATTAACACTCCTCTGAAGCCTTCAAGCCAGACATCACCATGTACTGTAACTGTGCAACAGACTACATGTCTTTTAAAATACTAATACTCATGCCAGAGTGCTGTAACATGGGGATAAGGGATTGATTTTCATGTTAGTCTGAGTTTCAAGACACAGGATTATTCAGGGCAGCCAGCAGATTCTTTTCAAGTGAGAAATGGCAATAAATCTTATTTATCCAGTACTTTCCTGAGGCTGCATGTCAAAGCTCAAGGAGCACATCTTGCACGGCACAGCAAAACAGCAGCTCCTAACTAATTTAATTAATTTGGTTGGGTTATAAAATGACCTTTGAAACTTGAAAGCTTAAAAATTACCAGGAACAGACTGAGAATCAATCCAAAACTAAAAGTGGAGGAAAAAGTGTGATTTCGAGGACATGATTAATGCTTCATGGTAGTGACTGTTAAATTATTAATGAAAATATAATACTTGCCATGGAAAGAACTAAATACCAATTAAATAACAGTCTTAAAAAGTAATAAAAATGAATTAATTGTAAGAGTATATCAGAGATGGATTTTTCTTTTCAGTATCGAAGCTGTGCTGCTTGCTTTTTTTTGTTTCATTCCACCCATGAAATAGTTTGCCTCTGCCTCATTCCTTTGCTAGATGAATTCTCGTACTGAAAAAGTGACACATTAAGATGATGGACAGGCCCTCTGTGTTTTGAGTTAAATAGAAAGTGACATATCTGTTTATTTCTCTTGGGCCTCCATATCCGCTGTTGAGACACTGAAAGGTCTGAAACGCTGCTATTTGTGGACGTGTGCGTGTCCCGCTGTGTATGTGTATGTTAAGTGTGTGTTACCATCAATTTGTGTTTTGAAATTAGCAAATCAGCCAATTGTCTTTCAAGGAAGGACATCCACTCAATCTTTGTCAGTCAGATGATTCCCCAGAGAAGCTACATCTCTGGCCCTGATGCCTCAGATTCTCATTCTAATCAAGCCTGCAAAGTGGCAGAGCAAAGGATCTAAATGAAAGGAATTAAACAGTATGGCAATGTGTTGGAGGGAAGCTGGAGGAGTGACGACATCTCATTTTCATCCAGAGCACTTTTTTTAAAATTCAAGGACACTGGTAGGGAGAAAATGGAAGCTGATGGCATATTGTTAATGTACTTTTCATTTCGTATCAAATGGAAAAAAAATGTGAATATGAGGTTGAATGTGAATCTGTGGTTATTATTGTACTGTAGATGTACACTTATATTTCAGATGAACACATTTTCCTTCATGCTCTTTACTTATTGTTTAGATCTGACCTTCACTTATTGCTTAGTAATTACTGTCACCAATGCAGACATTGACAGCTAAGAATAAATAATAATGGATAAATGAATGCGCACCTTGCAAAGTCAAGACCATAAATGTATGCTGTACTGTGGTAATTCATCTAAATGCTTTGGCCCTACTGTAACTCACCAGCTAAATCACTTGCTCAGCTTGGGATGGCACTCTGTGGACTAAGGTGGTTTCTGAATGAAGTAATTGTGTATACAAATTGTGATTTAAACTCTATTTATCAGTCACTTAATTACTAAATACGACCAAAATATGACTATGCACATACAAATTTAACTTTATTTATAGTATATGCACTTTTTTTCTATAATATCAACAGACAAGTGTGACAATGCAGTCCTTTTCTTTTCTGTTATGTTATATTTGTATTGTTTACTATTATAATTAAGCAACTCCAATCATGGTTAAAGGATAGGTTTACATTTTTAAAGAATATCTTAAAAGAATACTTAGTTGTTCATAAAAGCTTGGTTAATGTAATCATTCCTCCAGTCCACATTGGTCTTAAAGAGATCCCGCCTTAATGTGATTCCAATGTAAGTGATAATGGACAAGAGCCACAGCCTTCGTTTGGTGTAAAAATACATTCTGAAGTTCAGCCAAAGCTGATATGAAGCTTCAGCAGTCTGAGTAAGCCAAATCAACTGGGTATCTTCCAAAGTCAGTCTTTTAAAAGCCAACGTCCTTTTTTTTCTTCTTTTTTCTAATTTTTACTGTTCCTCCATCACAGCTCAACAAGGGACCATAAACACAGAGAGGAAATTTGGAACTTAGAATACTGTAACTTTGGAAGATACCCCCTTGATTTGTCTCAAGACTGTTGCAGCCTTAGTTTAAAATGCAGAGCAAGGACTGCAGATTTTGTCTCCTATCAGTTAAACTAAAATAGCGTTTAGGAAGGGATTTCTTCAAGGAGTAACAATTACAGCAACCAGTGATATTTTAACTGTGATATTTTAAATAATGATGACTACATTTTGATCACATACTGGGAGCTAGTGGGCCACTATGTCATGCCCATTCACATCAAAGTCATGCAGCATTTCTATCCAAACATATTCCTTTTGTTGGTGTAAACTGAACAAATGTAGTTTCCAGAGCAAATAAGCAGCCTACTTACGCCTGAAGCCCTTCTCTGACTCAGTCAAGTTCACACTGCTACAGGGCGGACAGGTCATTTGACTCTCCCCCGATTTGAATTTCATCTTCATTGCACCGTGGAAATAAGGTTGTTTTTTTTCCCGTGAAATGCAAAATTGTGGTATAGATTTGTTTACTGCTCTCATCTGGAACTAGGTAAAGAGCAATGGTCAGCAGTATGCACCTTGAGAAAGCCTGTCAGGGGTCACAGGGCTTTGCATAAGTCAAGCTGCATTTCCTTCTGTCTTGAGTGGGAAATGGGTACATGTTGTTTTACATCTGACAGACTGACCATTGGCATCTTCATTGCATGCATTAGACCAGCTGCTTGTCTTTCCTAACGCTATGCATCGTAAATAAAAAGCAGTATCTTGAACTATGGTTTTGTCCTTTGGCTTGAAGAGGACTCACTGTACATGAGTAAGAAAGTGGATGCATGAACTAAGAAGAGAAAGAAAGTGTGTTATTCCAGTCATTTTTGGTAGAAAAGTCTAGTAGCTGAATGTCATGTATCGCTACTTTAAGTTTTTACTTACTTTTTTACTAAATTTTAAATCTCTCCATTAAAAATAATCTAAATGTATCCAACTGTATGTAATTTGATTAAATCGTAATTGTTTTTATTTTTTCTATTTATTAATCTATTTGTTCATATTTTTACTTTAAGCTTTAAACAGGGCGTGTTTGTTTTCTCACACACAAGCTTGAGAAATTAGTGATTCTCCCTTGTTAATTGCAGGCAGACATTTGAAGTGCTTTTGGGTACATCTCCAAGGGAAACATTTCAATAGAGTATATGTTGCGCTGTATTAGGATTGCATAAACATGGGAATGTAGCGTTTCTTTTTCTTTTTTTTTTTAAGAAAAAGAAAGAAGAAAAATTGCTGATGTTGTGCAGAAAAAAAAGAACCCATCACAAAATATACTGATTCAGCCCATTACTAGCCTACACTGATAATATTCAGTTAACCCTACAGTAAGTGTTTTGCCAGTGGTCCTAATTGGAAATGCAGAACAAGCTGCTAAGTCTGAGCCTCCCAGATGCCCAAAGCCAAGCCTTAACCACCATACACAAATTACTGTTGAGAAAACGCGAAGCCCACAAGAAAATCATATGCAAGGGATGTTGCTTTAAATTTGAATTTATTCCAAACTGCAGTACAGCACTGGCAGGATTTTAGATGCATTTGAGAAACTGTTAAGCTTTGGGTTGACTGAGACTTCACAGTAACATATAAGTTGTATTATTTATATATCAAGTCACCTGATAGTTTTGCAGGTATTTGCTGCTGTGTTATTGTGTTGAATGAATTGTTAAAATACACACATTTTATTTTACTTAAAGTTTTATTCTTGACTGGATAGTTTAGCATCCCATAACTGCAGGATGCTGACTGTAATTTAGTCATTGGAATTACTATTCTTAATTCTGTTCAATGAAGGACATGTATATAATAATAAAGTTGATCTATGATTAACTGTAGTATAATTGTTATTTTATATTGTTGTATTATTTATTTATTGTAGAGTCTGGTGAGGAGGGTGCTTATCTTGTACCAGAACATTGCCACTAAATCTTGATAAAATAGATGTCTACATGAACTTCATAAACTCAAGTTTATTTACTCACTACATATTACACCATCCACAGCTTTTAAATTACAATTTGATATAAGAAATCAATCCAATACAAACAAATAACAAGGACTACAGCTTTTGAACAGTAATCCAGCTTGCTTTCTGGGGGGCTGGTGGGAGTGTAAACCACTCTTGCTGCGGCCAATTAACACAATTTACACAATCAATTGTGTGTATACACTTCAGATGAGACCATGTGATCTGAAGACCACCAAATTCACACAATAATTACTGGATAAAAACACACCCTGTAATTTGTTGTATTCAATATTAACAAGAGATCAATTTACACAAAGCATGTTCACACTCATTTAAAATAACTGCACTGACATCAAAACAATTAAAGGCTAACACTAACCAGTGAGCAACTAGAGGCAAAACTTTTTCCAAATGAGACAAATCATTCTTACATTTACTCAGATACTATAGATTTAAAACATGGATAAGCCACCAATACATCCAAGAGTTGTAGAGTGGCATCCTCATTGAGAGGACACTTCTGACACTCCATGCAGAGCAGTCACAAAGCCCATCTGTTGTTGGTCAGGAAACACAGTTAAGACTTAATAAGACAGTTTGGAAGTGTTGGAGGTCAGCTTTGACTGAGCGAGAGATGTTCAGTAGCCTACGTGTACGAACAATTCTGTAACACTACATCCTACCTTTAAACCACTAATTAAAGCTGCACTTTACAGTATATAAAATGCATTTTTAAATATGAGAGGTATGAATTTGACTAAATCTAGGGAGTTTCAGGCATAAAACTAATAAAAGGTTAATAATCATAAAGTCATAGTACTGTCAATGTTTTATTTTTCATGTTTGTCCTTGCTAGCAGTAACAGTCAGTGCATTCAATGTACAGCCAAGTATATTATGCTTTTAAACTTAACTGCTCTTATTGTTTGGATTCAGTCTTTGTTGATGCTGTGACTGTGTTAATCATATTTTCAAAGCAGAGGCACTCTCCAGTATGAAGGATGCCAAAGGTTTCTTTGGCAGGTGTGGACAATCCTGTTAGAGATGGTGTTTGTGTTACACCTTAACCTCTTTTTCCAGTAAATCTATCTTTTGTTTGTACAGCTTCCCAAACTGAAGTCTTTCTGCCAAGGAGATTTAAATATATAGTATGGGCATGGGGAAGGGCAATCTGGTGCTATATTTGAATGCATGCACATTTTATTTGGTTTTCAGAACTGTTTCACACAACAATATGTTCAATACACAGCCATGTTGTTGTGTATATTCATTTTCTTGTTATTTCTTGTTTCCTTGTACACATGATCTTTTAATGGTATGCAAGTAGACCTATAGTAAATATTTTTTAGAAAATTGTCCATTGCAGTAACAAACAGTATTTAGACAGTATGTTAACAGTATGTGGTACAAGTTCTGATAGAAGAGAATAAATGCAATACAGTACAGCAGAGCAGTGCACAAAAACACAACTACAGAGAGAAGCCTGCAGCTATCTTTTTCAACTAGTTGCAATAAAGCAAGCTAAAACAACACTAATATGATGCTGGAGCATTGTCATAAAATATGCAAGAGTTAAGTAAAAGGTAAGGCTGAAATTGCTGGTCTTTAGCCAAGTGCTTAGCAGCGCTGAGGGGAGGGAATTAACACAGAGGAGAGGGAGGTGATGCCCTAAATTGTAAGTAGTGTATTCATTTCTGCTCATGCATTTGTTGAAAATGTTATTGTATTTTAAGCTGTTTGCATATTGGTCCAAAATATCTATACAATAGTCATAAGGGGGGAAAAAGAGAGAGAAAAAAAACAATTAACAAAATAAATAGACATAATAATCAGGTAGTAATAGGTAAAAACATATAACCACATTTTTGTTTTTGTTGTTAATACATATAAATATTGTAAAACAGATGTAGTCATCAAATAGATGCATATAAATGTAATGTTAATCATACATTTGCATTAAGATTCATATCATAAATGATCATCTATATTAATGGTTGTAGCAATATGTTCCTTATCAGCTACTTTTTCATCATCCAGATCCTATGGGTGTTAATGGGGCTATTTTCGTTGAATGAGAGCTTTATGTCTTTATGTAGGTCAGACTGTGTTTTCCTTTGACAACCTCTGAACACTGCTGCTCTGCTGCAGTCTTGATTAATGGGCCAGAGAGTGTCACACTGACCTGAGATGGAGGGTGTTCATCGCTGTCACAGACAGAAACAAACAGCATAATCCAGTGTTTTCTTATCTACTGTGATGTCCATCTCCTCACAAAAAAAGAAAAACAGATGTTGTAAATGTAAATGACACATTATAGGTGATTGCCCTCTGCCAACACAATACATGCGTGAACAAGAGGGAAGAAGCAAGCAAGGGTTTCTAACTGCATCATGAGTTGAAACAGATATAAAAAAAATACATAATATGTATGGATTTATCCTTCATTATGTTTTTTTACTTATTAAGCACCATTGTTGTATTGCTTGGTCTGCTTTACAGAATATTCTTTTTAAGAGTCTATACTTAAATAATCAATGCCCATCTCTACATTTCAAGTGCTGATGACTTATTTAAATAGATGATTCTCCTCTCTCAGCGCAAAAAGGGAAAAGAAAGACACTTTAGTGTTGAGTGACATTTCAATTAGCCTCTTGTCCTCTACCACTAATAATCAGATTGTGAGCCGTGTAAAGGACAAGGCAGGTCATTAAAATATCCTCAAAAACCCACAAGATTTACTGTAGGCTGTGGATTTTGCTTGTATTTGCTGACAGCCCAAGTGCTACACCCCCCTTGCCCTCCCCAAATGAAATAAAACCTATCTTGCTGTAATTGTTGAGGAAAACTGATTCACCAGTGTCAGAAACACTTTATGTGCCCTCTAATTTCGTTTAGCTCTTTCTTCAATTGCCAGGGCCCTTGCAGGGGCCCTCATCTATTCCAGTCAGTGCTCTTCAGTGTAATGTTGCTGCAGACCTAGATAACCAAATTACGTTGGCACAGCGTTATGACGACCAGAGATTTGTCGGAATTATCAACAATTCATGTCGACACCAGAAAGGAAAAACTCATGATTTGCTTATGCTCTATGTGCAGCAGTAATGCTATAAAAGCAGACTTTGTTGCATTGTATTTAACAGCCTTATATACTTTGGAGAAAATAAATAATTCAAGATAAAAAATACATTTACTGTAATGTCAGTCAGAACACTATTTACAGTACATTCAAGGGCAATCATATATTGTTGTATGAAATAGGTTGAGACTGCCAATCAATGTTTGATTTTGTCATGCCACATCCTATAGTTTCAGGGAGTCCAAGGCTATAAACGGAGTAACACTGGCAACAATCAACAGGACTTTAACTCAAGGAGAATAATAGTAGTGTGCCTTCAACAACTATGCCCATTCAAGCATATAGCTTATTTCAGCAGGAATTCCAAATCTACTTCACTTAAACAAAGCTTGCTTGTAATTTAATGTAATAAATATTAAAGCCCTCATACATTTAGTTTCTAGTCACAAAGTTAACGTTATAACCTGATCCAGCAGATGGTTTGTTACACAGAACCATCTGAGAAGTCGTCCATGGAAACTGATAGCAAAAGGGCAGGCACTTTCAAAAAGTACTTGGGAAGTGTTCAAATGAACCATCTGTCTATTATTGTCTGTCACTATCTTGGTGTTACCTTGCAAAGCAGCTAGATTTCTGACTCTGATTAGTACAAACTACTGGTGGTTTTGAGTGCATAACTGGAAGCCTGTGCATAACATGAAGCCTGACATGATGGATTCTTGCATGATCTCATGATGCTATGATCTCACAAATCAAAACTGCCTCACAAGGTAATGGAAGTTATCTTATTAAGGCCAAACAATATTTCTGTAGGGTGGTATTAATCTTGGTGTAAATGTTTGCAATGAATCCCTATTTAACAATATGAACAGTAAGTTGTTCTGTAACAATGGAAGAATAATTCTGAGTGACAGAATTGGGTTAGGTGTGATCCCTCATCTTCATTTATGACACCTATCTTTGTATTGTTGACTTGTTTGAACAGACAAAAATGGACCAACCACTTAGTCAGTTAAGCTTGATTTCAAAGTAATTACTTAAAAACAGCTAATTACCATATTGTACATATAAAGATGGATGTAGGAAGGAGTGATGTCACCCGATTAGTTTGCAGTGCAGGCCCACTTTGGACAGAACACTGGCTTACTGAAGATACTGGTCAATGCCTATCTGCTAGATACCTACAGTAACTACAGCTATTTCAAGTACAAGTTATAACAAACATAAACTCTTGGACCAGTAGCATGTGACATAATATACTAATGCTAATCATAGCAGAGCTAAAATACATACTATTCTATGTCATTATCTTCAATTATGTGCCAGTAATTATACAAAATCTTAAGTTCACATCACTGAAACAGTGTTGCATCCACAGCAAAACTGTCACCTAATTGTTTCTCTTGAGGTGGATGTGTTTTCAGTATATTGGCATCATGGCAGATGTGATATTAGCTACAGTTACTGTATCCTCCCTTCTATAAATACTATAAATCTACACTGTACATGTATGGATACATCAAGCTAAATAGTGCTGGCAGGACAGTTACTATAATCAAGTAACATTAGATATACCAAAATATTGTGTGACAGCATCTTTGAGGGTCTTGTTAGTGTAACCACAGTAGAACCGTCTGGTTGGACAAAAATAAACAGAAGCTCAGAAAAATCTGACTCCAGAAGCCGGTAAGAGCATCCAGCTAGCAAACTGCCAATCACACCTGTCAATCAATGCCCACAAGGCAGACATCAAAGCATTCTGTATACCTTAAAATCTATGACCACCAGAATACTACAGTACCTAAATTTAGTGGTGAGGTGAAAAAGGAGGGTGGAGAGTTTGTATTTCTAGAGAGAAATTGATGTTTTTGGAATAGTGGCCATCAGTGGTATTACACCTTATGGCGCATTCACTTCAGCCATCTGGCTAGGGTAGATGCTGGTTAATAATCACCCACAAGAGCAGGCTGTGTGGGTGCTATTGCTATTGTGTATAACCTAAAGTATTCCCAAATTAAAATGTATTTTTTATATTTATTATTTTTTACAGACAGAGAGCAAAACCTGTCAAATCTAATAGATAATGGCCTGGGTAGGATATAGTATGCTTATATTGGTTTGTTTGTTTGTTTGTTTTCTAGTAATTTAGCATACACATAAAATGTAAATATTATATAAGATCTATTTGAATGATTCACCTCAGTTAGATGTGATCACACTGATAGAGTTTCATGTTTAAATAATCCCTGAGAAAATCTGTTTGGTGCATCTAGGTTATATTACTGATGTGGAAGGTGTTAGCTGGGGACTGACTGGATGCTGTCTGGCTGTGTGTGTGTGTGTGTAGAGTAATTTGTTTGTGTGTGTGTTTGTGTGTGTGTGTGTGTATGCAATTAGTCCAACCATCAAACTTAATTTGTGATAAAACTGGACCATCGGGGAGCAGTAGGAAGTCGGTAAACTGGGGCAGATATGTTTCATTCACTCACAGCAAAATCAAAAATGTGGTCTAGTGCTTCGGAGTCCAACTGAATTCATGAGTAATTCCTGAGACATTGCCATTGTCATTTGTGAAATCAAAAAAACGCATCTAAAATATTTTTGGATGTCTTCCGTCAGTGAAAACCAATATAATAGTCAACACATATTAAGCAGGCTCTGCTTTGCTGTGGGCAATTCAATGATAACATCTCTTGTCAGAATTGTTCATCAAAATCGTTGGGGCTTGCAGGATGGAAACAACAATAGAAGGTCTTTGGAAAAATCAGCTTTGTGATAACAGGGCTGATTGGTAAAAGTTTGCCATGACAACAATGTGACTTCTGAAACTTGTCAGAAGATTTAATCCTGTATGTTATGCTTTATTTTGTTTTTCAAAAGTCTTGGTGAAAACTTGTAGTCTGAAAACAATTATTTGCAATGCATCAGTGCATCCTTTCATTAGAGCTATTTTCTGAATCAAACCTTATTGTACCAGTATGAAGCAGCTTCTTTGAGGCATCTCTCCCATGTGTCTACATGTCAGAAAAGGATTCCAGTACTGTATATCCTGATTCATTAATTAGTACAAGCTGTCAGTAATTCCCCAACATGGTTCTTTACAGACTTTTTCTAATTTTTTTCAGGGTCCCCCTTTAAGTTTGAGACCTATCAATTCTTGCTCCCACACTTTAACTTATGCAGCATAATAATAATTGAAAAAAGAGACTGATTTACATTTAAATCGAAAATCGCTATCTTTCTAATAATGACGTTCTCTAATCCACCTTCAACTATCATCCGAGGAGGTTAAATTGTGAAATATTACATGCAGTAGTCAGAAGATCCCATTCTTTGAGTGTCTCCTGAGACGTAAACCCTGTTCTTGGTAGTTTGCTTCCCTCTTTGAAGATAGTGGAGGAGGAGGAATTGAATTGGGAGGTGTGGCAGGGAGTTCACACAATCTCTTTTAGTTTCGCCCGCACATCGAAAGACACAGTGAATTTAATACCCTCTTTTATCTGTTGTGTGTGCAGCAGTGAGAAGGAGGACTTGCAAATGTCAAGTCTTTATACTCAGGTAATATTCACTGTGGTTTCTGGAGGCAGCTTGGCTGATTTAATTCCAAGTGGATGGGTGTGGGTGCTAATTGTAGAGAAGCCTTATTTAAGTATAGATTGATAAACACATTTAAGTGATCCTGACTCATGCTAATTGGTTAACGTGTCTTTGAATTGCCTGAAAAAATATAAAAGGAAAATAATATAAAATTAAAGCTGCAAGCAACGTTGGGCCGTGGTGAAGCGTAAAGGTTTTTGTTAGGGGCATTTAGATGCCTTCAGACCCGGGCATTTATCGGACACTGCAATAAGTAGAAATTCATTACATACACACACACACACACACACACACACACACACACACACACACACCTACACACACACACACACACACACACACACACACACTCACATACAGACACACATTCTCTCTCTCTCTCTGTGTCTGTTTGTGTAGACATTTAGACTGAGCAACTGAAATTAATTGCCAAAACTTTGATGAGTCAAACAGGAGAGGAATTTATGTCCAGTGAAACCTGTAGATATGTTTTTAGGTCATGCTCTTGTAATTCATTTTTGATCTAGATTTTGACAGCATTGTCAGTGTAATAGTTGACAGACTGCACAGATATCTAAAAACATAATAATACAGTTAATAAACTAGAACTAGAAACAGAAAACTGAGGAACCTTTTCCTTATCAGGTATCATGAATCATTACAGGTTTTCTCCACTGGGTGGCACACTAAGACCACAAATGAATCTGGATGACTGCAGAGCACAAATTAATCTGGAAGACTGCTTGACTTCATTATCTACTGCAATCCTCTAAAACTGTAACTTGTTATAACAAACTATTCATCAAGATGAGACAGAAATAGGTATAGAAGTAAACATTGTCAAAATGAGAAACACAAATATATTTCTATAGGTTACAACTGGTGGCAAAATAATTCAGTGCTTCAACTAGTGCCAGCTGCACACACACACACAGTCGTTGCCATGGTAGTTACGAGGGGGCAGCATGACAACAGAGTCAGCATGGAGATTCAGGATTGAATGGGAGAGGAATAGGGTGCACATGTGGGTGTGTAGATCAATCAGTGTTTTTGGGCACTTGACCTTTGAGGGCTTCTAAAATCCAAACAGGACGAGTAATGAAAAAGTTATTAAGAACTTTTGTTCAGCAGGGTGTGCTAAGTCAGCTATTTAAGTTTGAAGCCGCCACGATTAACGCCCTTGGACAAGATAATGTTTGTCATCGAAAATCCCACATGTAACAGCAAATTGTGCACTTCCTGTTGGATTTACAGTAGGTCAGGGCTGTCAGTGCGTGATTTGTAGTCTTGATAAGACACAAAATTAAGTTTTGGTTTGATCTTTTTACGACATTCCTATCAAGAGTAGTGGCCATTTTACTGTTTCTAGGTGGCGCTACAGAGTTTGACGTTGTTTGTTTTTCCATTTTATCGAATTTCTTGCCAGACCTGATGTGCCTGCCAAATTTGGTGAGTTTTTGAGCAGGTTTAGAGGGTCAAATTGAGGCTCAAAGTGTCGATAGAATAATAATAAACAATACAAATACAATAGGGTCCTTGAACAGAGTAGTTCTGAAACCCATTTTCCACAAAAACACCAACAACTCACTTTGTGCTGCATATTTTCATGCCTCCCGTCAGTTCATCATGCATGCAGCTGTGCACCACAAAACCACACAGACGTCATGGTCCTCCTCACCTGTGAACCCGAGGAGGAAGAAGACCACCAGTTTAAGATCCTGTTCATTCATTTATTATAAAATTGTTTTTGTTTATTTATTTTGTAATTACAGCTTTGGTTCACTTTAAAATCGTTTTGTTCAATCATGGAGTAACATGTAAATTCTGAAGGGTTTTATTTGCTTAAAAGATGAAAATATGCGCAAAATAGTGTTCAAAAAATGTTTTAATCATGTTATAACCTCTCATACAGTTATTGGGAATGTCCACAGCGGCACTCTCCAAGGTGCTGATTGTGGGATCAAACACACATACACAGTAGTGGAAGGCTCATTCTCATTTAATCTGTTATATTATGATTAGTTCATTCTGATGAATAATTATTACTAACCATTATGACACATATTTTTCTAAAATTAGTTTATGTAATCATTTTATTTCTAATTTTTGCACGTTTGTGTGCTGCTGCACGTCCATGTGTGCCTCAAAATAGCAATGCGCCAACAATGCACCTTACCACACCTCATTTTGAGACTAACACGCCCATGGCCGCACAGATGGGTGCAAGTGCATTTGCTATTTAAACAACATGGGAGCTGGACGGGAAATTGATAACTGCATTGGTCTTAAACTATTAAAGACACTTGTGTCATGCCAGGTGCTGCTGTGTGCCAGTCGTAAGATAGGGCCCATGGTGTTTAATATAGACTGTGAGATTACAGTGTTGTTGACACATTTTAAAATTATATATCCATATGAAATCCCTACACTTTAGAATATGTATTGTTATAACAGATATGGTCAGATGTAAACATATTTGCTGAGTTTTTCCCTGCCTCTTAGCATGTTGGGATAGGTCCCAGTCTTGCCAGTAAATGGATGGAAAGATAAATGGTTGGATGGTAGTTATCTGCCTCCCCATGACCTCATGCAACACTCTGCCTACACTTCTATTCTGTCATATACGTGCTGTGAAAGTAATTGTAAAATGTCTTTAAAACAATATCTATCTATATATATATAAAGCTGTTTAAGAAATGACATTACTAAAACTGAAAGTAAGTTTCTACCACATACATGGACATTGCACATGGGCAGGGACACACTAAACAATTGAACTGGCTTGATTAACAATTTCCATAACCTTCTGTGAGTGAAAAATATAAGCTGTTCAGGAGACACTACAATCTCCCATTTTCTGATAACAAATGAACCAGCATTATCCAGAGACATGACCAGTTAATTAAGAATATCTGCTGTATGTATGTTCTATTATTGATATGTTTTATTTAACCTCTCTCCAAGTACACTGAATTACACAATCTACAACATATTTTACAGTCATGGTGAAAGTGCTTTGCATTATATACATTGAAATTTAGTCCTCAAGCCACATTAGGTTGGCAATCTCCTTGTATTATAAGATATGTCAAATACTATATCAAATTTTATTTGTCTTCTGTGTGTGTGTTTGAGTGTGCGCATATGCACGCATGTGTGTGTGTGTGTGTGTGTATGTGTATGTGTATCTGTGTGCATGTGTGTGTGTGTGTGTGTGTGTGTGTGTGTGTGTGTGTGTGTGTGTGTGTGTGTGTGTGTGTGTGTGTGTGTGTGTGTGTGACCTCAGTAACCTACACCATACTAATGTACAGTAAAACCACCCACACATATTAGCAATTCAATCAGTGGCAAAAACCACACAGCATTTAAAAACATGTGTCTCAACATCTTGCCTCCAACGGCATCAGCTCAAATCAATACAAAGTTCAATAGCCTTGATTCAAGATCTGTGATCTGTTGACTCCAACATTCTCCTGGACTGTATACCATTAACTATCTTGCAGCATAATGAATGAATTTTGTATTCAAACTGTGCATATGGCTACTAAATCTGCATAGTCAAAGCAACAACAATACACTGTCAAGTCTTGTTAAGCATGATTAGTGAGCACTGTTTCAGTCTATATTTACCATCTTAAAGTTAGGTGATATCTCCCAAGTATAGACACAGCTGTTGCTGCAGAGGAGAGTAGGAGGAAAACAATAGGGTAAGAGTAACCTTCTTGACCTGCCAGGAGAAAAGCAAGTAGGTCCAAACCTTGATTACCCATCATATCACACGAGGTGTAACAACTTTACATCGCCCACTCATGCACCGGGAGGATTACCAGATCTGAATAGAAACAGACTTCAACAAGCAAAAGCTGTTGTTCAAGTTATAGAATAATGTCCTATTATTCTAACTTCTGACTTCCTAAGCTTTATTAGTCATACACTTTAAAGCTGCTTTCACAAAAAAGAAGGAAATCAGCTACAAACACACAAGCTGTAACGGCTAAGCTGTAAACATTATGTGATATGTGAACATAGCTAAATATTGTGGGTCCCCACAGCATCTGTCAGTGGGGACACAACTGCATCTAGTGACCTCCTATCTGTTCACAAATGCATCCCTGATGGGGTGGGGGCACCTGCCTGGGGAGAGTGATAGATGGTGTGTGGCCTTCAGAAGAAAACTGACACATCAAGCATTATTGTTGCTTTTTGTGCATGGCTTTTTACAATGTGTGTATTGTCTATGTCCTGCTTGCTTGTGGATGGCTAGTTTGTTATTGTGTCTGGTGTAATCAATTTTGTTGATGCTTAATATTGTTTTTGTCTGTAGCAACTTTCTGCTGTTTGAGCTGAGTCTTTGTTAGCTTGCATGTGTTTGTATGGCTTTTTAATCTTTATTCAGATTTAGTCTTCTTATTTTTTAATGTATTACTTGTATGCTTAAAACTAAATCTTTTTATATTCTTGTAGGGTGACTACTCAACATCAGTCCAGGGACAGCAGAGGTAAAATAGCCTTTTGGCTAATTCTGGCATGTTTACATTTGTAAATATGTTCTATTAATGTGCATTGTCTCTGATCATTAAACCTTTAAATAAATAACATAAGCTCCTCGGACTTCAGGGGACACTCCCTGAATCTGGTTAATGGGGGGCATGTGCTGGTGAGAACAGACAACTACATCACAGTTGCCTACATCAACAGGCAGGGTGGTGTCTGGTCTGCAGCCTTGTTGAAGATGGTGGACAGCCTGTTGTTATGGCCCTCAAAACATCTCCTTTCTCTGAGAGTCTTTCACATTCCAGGACCAGGTCCAGAAAACAGGGGCGCCAATCTCATGCCAAGAGGTCGCCCCTGGCAGATGAATGGGTGCAGCACCCTGAGGTGGAGCAGCAGATTTGGGAGCTCCGTGTCAGTAGGTGAGCACAATAGGCACACTGCCCACATTGAGCTAACCTCTCCAGGCTTGGCTCCTGAGAGGGACAGGCTGATGCAGGCTGTACCATCCAGGCGACAAGAGCAGGATCCACCATTGCTTGCTACAAGCAAAGTGGTTGGGATTCCTATGCTGGTTTGGGAAAAGGGCATTATACCACCTCTTATGTGCAGTGGAAGAGGTTCTCTCCTCTCTACAATATCTGGTGGAAAGGGGGCTTTCACATACCACTATTAAAGTGTATACAGCAGTGATTTCCTCCTATCCTCCTTTGGCAAAAGACCTGTCTTTACCCACCCCCTTGTGGAAAGTTTCTTATGAGGGGTTAGGAGACAACACTAGATGATGCATGTCTCCACCCCCCACTTAGTTCTTGAGGTGCTAGTGACTGATTCTTATGGGCCTCTGGAGCACTCCTCTCTGAATGCGTAGTCAGTGAAGACAGCTTTGCTGCTTGCGCTGACCTCAGCTAAGAGAGTGAGCGAGCTGTGTACTCTGTTGGTTTACTCCAGCTGTTAGCTGTTAGAGTGCTACTCTCTTCTTCCTTTGTTCCCTAAATTAGTTCATTAAGGTTGAGAACTATTCAGGTAGAGGAGCTCATTTAGGCCAAGAACTATTCAGTTAGAGGCATTTTGTCCTCCACCCCATGAGGACATCAGGGAGGCAAAATAGCATCTATTGTACAGGGTGTTGGCATGTTAAGTTTGGTGTGCTGCGGTGTGTTGTTTGTGTGCTACGGACAGGGAGTGGCCATAAAGCCCTGTTGAAGAATTGCCTACTAAGTTGGCTTTGTGAGTGCATCTCTACTGTACCCATAGAGTACAGTAGAAAGTGGAGCCTGTGTGAGATATAATGAAGGTTACAATATTGTAACTGACCCTGTTGGTCGCTGAAGTGTGAGGCACACATAATTAGTAGTACATGCAAATTTCAGAGTGCAGTTACATCCTCCAGATTTGCTGAACATTGTGAATTCACTGATAACGGTAGAAATTGAGGGTTTCAGGAATTAAGTTTGTATGTTTTAGAACAGTAATATGACTTTCACTATTTTGGCAGTCTTCCACTGCACTTGATTTTAAATTAAAGAACTATGAGGTTAAATTGCTGACGTTCTGCAGGTCCTCACATCCACTTGGGGTTTACAGTATACTGGAGTTTCAGCCTTTTTACCCTCAGGGAATGTATATAGAGGGCAGCAATTTATCCACAGTTCTTTGAATGTGGATGTAAACACCCTCAAATTAAATCTGAAAGGCAGCATAATTGCCTTTTCTGAAGTGAGGTGTTACACTTAGTCCAGTGGTGCAGCTTTGTGGTGCTGCTCAGCAAGTGATGCAGGTTTTTGTTTGTGATGAAAAGAAAGTATAAAAACATTGTTGCACTCTTACAAATGGTCTCACTCATCTTCATTAAATATTGGAAGGTTGAGTTTAAGCAAAACAACAAAAAACTACTGCACTTTTAATTTTGAAAACATGGAACTGAATGTAACTACATATTTTTCTTCTTTCTGTCCATGGACCAACTGAAACTTTATCATAAATTCTAGTTTACAGTGTGCCTCACATAACATTAGTCTTCACTAATTTCTGAGCGTAGGCTGATGGGGCTATGTATCCACTGAGAATAACAATAGCCACGCTGTAGAAATCACCAGATGACATATAAGCTCCTGTCTGATTTGCTTTAATCAGCTGTTGATTCTAATTTTCTCTGGGTGATCAGGCCCAATTGCGGCCCCAGTTGCCATAGCGACCTCCTCTGCACTGGATTTGCTTGCGTTAACATTTCTCACATTGTATAAGATATATATTTCTAATTGTTTTTAATGCATGTTTTAAATTGTTTGTGACTTGTATACTAGATCTTTTTCTTTCCTTTTGTTATTTAAAGCCTAACTAGGGACTGGAGTTGGAAACTAGCAATAGCTATAATCTCTGAATTCAGAACCTCAGTATCTCAATTTGTTTGTATTGAGTAGAAGTGATACTACCTCAATTTGCATTGTCCCTATCAAATAAACTGAATAATATTTAAATGAATAAATAAAAATAAATCATGAAGTAAATCTAAAATTACAGACATAACACAATATATTGTTTGCTTTGGTAAAGTAGCAGCATGATGAAAATTAAAGTGTTTCACCAACTAGTAATACCATTTTGCTTTAAAAACCAGTAAAAATGACAAAGTAGAGACAGGGACAGATTTACAACAGCTGGAGAAGACAACTTGTGACCTGTTAGAGTTGCTCCTGTGATGCAGCTCACTCCTGGTAGTGCTGTTAGTGGCCAGCAGCCTGAGAAGGGACCAGGCATTTAGTCTTGATAATGTACCCCCCTGAAAAACATTACAAGTAGCAAAGGACCTAATTCAGAGTTGGTATGAGCAGAACTGGAATAGTCGGTCACTTGAGATTCAACTTTTTGTAGGCACTTTCTGTGCTCCCTATCAGTGGCTTCTTTTCCCTGTAGATGTGAACTTTTTTTCTGTTATTCTGGCTATGATTTTTTTTTATGATCAGTTTCCTGAGTTTACCACAGTATTTCAGCTTTTTCCTGCTTTCTGTCTGCATGTGCTTCTTCTCTGCCATCAAAGAGATTATTAAGTTATTATTAAGCTTCAACTTTGAAAATTGATTTTCAAATACTTTACATTCATATGCGTAGCCTTGTTTATTATATAGACTTTTAAATATACACAGAGTCAGGAAAAAAACAAACAAACAAAACAAATAAGATTAAATTCAAAAATAAATAAATATTTGAATGAATAACAATAATAACAATAGTAATAATAACAGGAAGAAAAAATGTTTGTCATTGTTCTTATCATGATCAATTCAATTAAAAAAAGAAAAGAAAAAAGCTGGGTCTTCCTATTCTCTAGTCCCAATTAAAGAAACTTGCTCTAGCTGTAATACCTGGATACGGAAGAAAGATACATAACCTAATTTGAAGAGGATGTATTAGTGGCAGGTCTCATTTTCTTACTCATAAATTGTAGAAAGGGTGTCCAGATCTCATAGAATTATTCAGCTTTGCCTTTTACTATGAATGTTAGTTTTCTAATGCCAGAGTGCAGGACATTTCTTTGATCCATTGTTTAGAGTTTGGTCTCTCACAATCCTTCCATCGTAAAGCTATTACTCATTTGGCTTCTAAAAGACAAAAATGGATTAGTTTCCATTTATTTACATTTATGTGGCAATCCACAGTTCAGCCTTTATAGGAACAGCAACGCCTGCCAATTTAGAAATCAGAGAAGAATCTTTGGAGCTTTTGACACTCACAGTGAAATGAGGTGCCAGTTCCGTTATTACATTTAATACAACTGTCTGGAATATTAGGGTTAAAATGGTTCAGCTTGACAGCTGTAATGTATGTCCTAAACAACCACTTATATTGTAGCCATCTGTATCTAGTGTTTATGGTTTGAGTTTGAGCCAAGAGGCATGCCTTCTCCCACTCTCCAACCGTGATGTCTAACTGAAGGTCATTCTTCCAGGCAGACAAATAAGAGTGTGAGTTTTCTTTTAAACATGTTAAGAGCATGTTATAAAACATGGACAAGTGCCTCCTGCCATGTAAATGATTTACTGCATACTGTTCAATGTCAGAAAATGGCACAGTAATTTGCGAATATATGAAGCTCCCAATTTGTAGGTATTTAAAAAAATGTTTTCTGAGGAGATTATATTTTTGCACTAGTTGTTGAAATGACATGAAAGTGTCTTCACTGAACAAATCTCCTACTCTTTTGAACCCAATATCCATCCAATGTTTGAAACCCATATCCTGCCTCCCCGGTTTGAAATCAGCATTGCCCCAATTCATCAGGGCATGGGCCTCATACCAGATTGTTATTGTATTTCTAAGGAAAGTTCCTTTGCTTGTGATGAGTAGAGACATAAATGTAGTGGAAGTTTTATTCTATGTTTCTCTATTTCAATCCAGGCTGGAACCTCTTCAGGTAGAAAATAAAACATGGCTGCCTGAAGCTGAGCTGCCCAGTAATAAAGTTTCATATTGGGTAGTTGAAGCCCTCCCCGATCATACAGCAAATAAAGTAAACTGAAACGAAGTCTAGGGCGTTTATTGTTCTTTTTCTTAGTGTAGAGAAAAAGCGCCATCTATCTAACCTTTCTATTACTTCTTTCACCAGGTGGGCAGGGTACAGCATCCTGTAGCAGACGTTCCAGGCTCGGAATCGTGCCTTTAGTCTGTCAAAAAGCTGCTGGCTCCGCTGATAAGCCAGGATGGAAGCTGACTCGATGATTTTCGTACTGCACTTGTTTCAGGTTTCTGGCTGCTCTCAGTATCTTCTCCCGGTCTTGATAGTTGAGAAGCTTCGTGACAATCATTCTGGGTGACGAGGGCCGGTTCGGATGAGGGGATGAGGGAGTCCCCTAGCACTTTAGGTAGCCAATTTTCCAGAAAGCTGCACATATTCAGACCTTCAGTTTTTTCAAGAAGACCAACCATCTCAGATTAGAGTGTCTTGCTCGGTCTACTTGGTCTTGGATTTTGTTCTTTAGCATTTATACCGTGTCTTCCAGTTGTCCAACGTTTTGTTGCAGGGCTGCCACATCCTCCTCAGTTTGCGTGATTCTTTCCTCGGCCTCTCCTGTTCGTTTGGAGTGTGTCAATATATCGTTCTTAACATTGTTTATTGCTTCCATCATATTGGCAGAGTACGTGTTGGTTTATTCCTGTATTTACCACAAATTCCATAACCCCAACAACAAATAAAACAACCTCAGTATGAACAAAATATCTGGTGCCGCCAATGTTTGTGAGCTACTATCCTTTAATGTGGTTTGTTATATATGTATAAATCCATGTTGTTCTTGCAATGCTTGAAACATTGGTATTGCAAGCATTGCATAAAATAAAACACAAACAAAAAGATAACAGCAGTATCTACAGCAACCACCATGACAAAAATAGAAAGCCTGCAAGAATATTTCTAATTACTAATAAACCAAACACCATTCATATAAATGTCTTCTCTCTCTGTGTGTGTAAATCAAATCCACATTTCTCACTAGAAATGTTAGTATCTTAAAATATTGAAATTTCCACTGAGAATACGCATTTGTTTCTTTTGTTTGTTAGTTCATGTAGACATAAAATTTTAGAGCCATTATTGTCAAACTAATATATTTTGCACCGTAGATCAACCTAAGTGTTACACATTTTGATGTGAAACTGGGTTGTGAATATACACACGCATGTAAACAATAAATATTTCAGGTAGTGTACCGTGTGCAGCTAACAATATGCAAAACCAACAAGTGTAGTTCATATTCTAAATTAATATTGAGCCATAGAATTCCTAGATGCTCATCCACAGGAAAGCTAGCTGTGTTGATTTGCTTCCATGTTTCATCATAGTCTATATCACTGTCACTGTAAACAAAGGAGACTGGAGGGGCACCAGGCTCGATGAACATGCACTCCTAACACTGCTCGTTCCACATAAATCAAAAGAAATCAATGCCAGATTGAGGATTGTGGCCTCTGTTGTGCAAATGAAGCCTGGCTCCCGAATAAGATAATAAATCTTTGCCATATTATTTCAGCTTTTGATAAATGGAGGAACATGATGGAGGGGGGCTGCAAGTGGGAGCAGGGGGCATACATCTGGCTATGAAAACCTCTAATAAAACATGAGGAAGGCCTTTGATACAGCAGCACAACACTTCAGTTCCTATACATCAGGGATCAAGCACTCTAACATTTCTCTGCCCAGGAATGTGTGTATTTATGATTATTAATTTCCGATACATTAACTCCAAAACTACATAGTTGATAAAGTATTTACAGAATGTGTTCACTCATAATATGCCTAATTACAAATGGAATAATTTTGTGGGTTGGATCGAGGAGATTAGTCGGGTCATGTTTTTGATGTTGCCCAGCTATGCATGACCCTTCAGGATAGCTAGAGCTCCAGTCAGAAGAAGGCCAAAGAGTGTGAATGGTTTGCTATCAAATGTCAGGCAGGTGGGATCAGTGTCAGATGCAAGCTATGCCAAAGGGCTGGATTGGTGCAGAGGGAGGAAATGACTTGACTCTCCTGGCCGCAGTATGTCTT
The DNA here is from genome assembly GCF_027409825.1 of Scomber japonicus. Classification (NCBI taxonomy): domain Eukaryota; kingdom Metazoa; phylum Chordata; class Actinopteri; order Scombriformes; family Scombridae; genus Scomber; species Scomber japonicus. The sequence goes on from NC_070583.1 coordinate 15,435,547, forward strand.
TGTAGCTTGGCCTCTAGGGCAAGTGATGGCAGGAATTCAGAAACGAAAACTCTACTCTTGTACATGCCACCAACCACCCCTGCATCCATTCCAACATAAGGCTCTCTGCACTCTTGATTGCTACCCTAGACCATTAGATCACCTTTAGTTCCATCCATGCTGCTGCCCGGCATGTCCTCTACTTCACCCAACACCACTGCTGTGCTTGGCCAGAGGAAAGTAATGAATCAGGACCTTATTCTGTTTTCATTTGCAAGCTCAAGACTACTTTTACAGATTTGAGTTTCACGCCGGATATGAGGTGGAAGTCTTAAACAACCTATTTCTGAGGTGATATTGTGTATAAATTCACAATGTGGAGCATTTGCATGTCTGCATGTGTTTCTTCACATGCATGTTTGAAAGTATTTACAGATTATAAGTTGGATTTGAAAGAATATGGCTAGATCCATTTATGCCGAAGTAATAGTATATATGGGGTGGCATCAAGCTATTTTCTATTCCTGCTGATCCTTGCATTGAGCTAGAGAGCCATTAGTATGTGTGTATTCTCTGTGCAAGTGGTGCACAGAATTACATTCATAAAATTACCAAGGACTGCTAGAAAAGTCACACTGAGACACATGCCAATTTAGTATTCGTCATATATGTATATTGTCCAACCTGCCTCATATAAATCACATTTTTATCAGTTATATATTGATGAAGTCATAAATCTGATCACCATGTATAATAAGATCTTCACAGCGGCTGTGAGTGGGACTCGTTTTATCACAGTGTACTTTTCTTATTACATAAAAAAAGGTGATGAATCCAATATAGATAATCATCTATCAGACATCAGACATCTTACCATGATGATGAATACAGTCTGTAACATATTTGCTATAATAACGAATAATTGATATATTAGAGGATCATTTTAGATAAGGGACAAACCTGTGTAAGCTGTGAGAGAACACAAATCTGACAAGTCAAAATATAAATATATATATTACTAGTCTTAATAGAAAAAAATAAAGAAAAAAAAGCATTTAACATTTCCATAGATTATCTCTGGGCTGCAATGAGAGCATACAGCTTTCCTGATGGCTTTATTCACATGGAAAGATGTTTGTGCTCTACATCAAGTGTTCATGTAAATGTCAATGGGTTTTTAACCGAATCCTTTGAAGCAGAGAGAGGTGTGAAGCGGGGCTGTCCATTCAATGCGGCTTTTTATATTACAGTCATTAGCCCTCTAATTAAACATATAAAGAGTGACAGTCATTCTGCTGGAACATGTGTAGGCCATGTGCAAAGTCACTGCTATCGCTTACACTGACGGCATTACTGTCATTATAAAAACCTAGGCAGAGGTGGATGTTTTAACTAATCATTTCATTTTATATGGAAATTCTGGAGCAAAACTAAATCACAACAAAACAGAAAGAGTTTGGATTGTAATGGAGAGTGACAGACAAAACATTAATCAAACAAGATGTTAAAATACTCGTTTTAAATATTTGTAACAGTGGATGAAAGAAACAGGGTGAAAAATACATGGAATTAGAAAAAAAGTACAGAAATGGGAAAATAAAGATTTTTTTTTACTGTCAGAACCTTCATCCTACCCAAGGTCTTTTTTCTAGTGAATATGTTTCTTCCACCCAACAAAACAATAATCCAACTAAACATGTGTGTCAACTTACTCTGGAAAAAAACAGGAATGTCACCAACAGAGAATTAATGTAGAAAATCAAAGAATATGGTGTTTTGGGTGATATAGAGCTTGGTGACAGATAAGAAATTGCTTTTGAAAAAAAAAAGAAAAAGAAAAACATATCCGCCTCCATCGGCACGCTCTCTGGGTTGGAGGTCTTTTCAATTGGAAAAAAAGGAGAGGCAGAAGAAGACATGGCTCTTATTATAAACTGTTATACAGAGATGGTATTACACAATACCAACATACCCAGAAAATTGATAATAAAATCAATGATTTTAAAAATGTAACGCTCCTCCAGTGTTCGTTCCTCCACCCTTATTTAAAATCTGTGTAAAGTCAATTAATTGGTTTACTTCTAAACACGTTATACATGTTGGAAAATGGTTACAGAAAAGATGTGAAAAGGCTGATAACTATGCAGTACTGAATTGTGGAGATAGACTGTTTCTCCCCCTCTCATTTTTCCTGATTTTTCTGAGCCTGCAAAAAACAGTTACACCGTGACGTAGTGGTATGCCAGCGACCTTGGACCCTCCCCTACTATATATGACTGAGAGACCGCTCTCCTCAGTGGTTAACCTGCCTATTGGCGAGTTAATGTTCCTACTAACACTATTACTACTACAGGCCGCTCTCTTAAGTGGTTAACCTGCCTAGTGGTGAGTTAATGTTACTACATCTAACACTACTACTACTACAGGCCGCTCTCCTCAGTGGTTAACCTGCCTAGTGGTGAGTTAATGTTACTACATCTAACACTACTACTACTACAGGCCGCTCTCTTAAGTGGTTAACCTGCCTAGTGGCGAGTTATTGTTACTACTAACACTACTACTACCACAGTCTACAGTTTGCCAGTTAGCTGAGTTAGCAGCTGAGTTAGCAGCAGAAAGCTCTCAGACGTAGGGTCCATGTTTCAGGTAGCGGTGGTGATTTTGGTTGACAGGTGACACTTGGTAGGGGGCGGGGTTTCAGCGAATTCGGCAGACAGCCCATAGAATTCGGGAGCAGAGACAGAGGCTATTGTTGGTGGCTATATTTATTCTTACTTTACACAGACTGAGTAAGTAAGTGTTTGCCATCAAATTAGTCAAAACTCATCACCAAATATGATTTAACACTTTTTTAGGTTGAAAACAATGTCTCAGACCAGGGGTTTACATGAGTCACTATCATTCACAAGGTTATCATTTTGTTCAAAAATATGGCCCAGAGCCTCTCGGACAGAAAATCTACTTATTGTGTTCACAGAATAAAATGAGATCAAGACAAAAATAAAGCTTTCTATATTAGATCTGTGAGAAGATATGATACATTGTTTGGTCTGGAAGGTGTAGTTGAAGTCGAGGGATTGACATATAAACATGAGAAAGAGATACAGATGGGGGACAAATTAAAAGAAAAACCTGAATAAATGATTAGAGAAACAATACAATTAAGCAATTAACATCTAATCATGCTCTGAGGCATGTATACAAATGCTGAGCAGACACAGCTGATTCTTATTTATCAAGGTGGTTTCAATAGGAACAGTAGCTAAAATGACATCTACATTTAGATCTATTGGAAAGACATCAGTTAATATGGTCAGACAATGTGGTTGACAGTAATGCATTAGTGCAATATGTAAGAACAAACAGAACAGCAATGGTTTGGGTCTAGCTGTCCTCTTAGAGGGAAGGGTCACTGGAAATCAATACAAAGTTGTTGTGAGTGATCACCTTTATCCTATGATGAAACATTTCTATGCTGATGGGAGTGTTCTGTTCCATCTATACGGTACAGGGGCTCACTGAATGATTTGATGAGCATGAATTATGTGAATCATATGATACGACCTTCACAGTCCCCAGAACTCAACCCAATTGAGCTTTAGCTTATGTGAGATTTTGGAACTATGTGTTAAGAAGAATGGGTTAGAAGGCATTGGGGGTGTTTTCTACAAGATATTTGTAGAGAGACTTCCTGTTAGAGCTGTTGTGTCTCTGAGTTGTTACGTAACAACAAAAGAATGTCTGATGATTTACTGCACTGATGATGAGGTACAGCAGCATCTTCTAATGGACTGTTACAGAGCTCAGGAAGTCTGCAGTAAACTGAAAGTGCTTGGTGTACATTTTGATTTATGTAATAGATCAGTCAAGTATTGCATTATAGAAGATAAATTAATTATAAGTGTTGTATGTTTCAAAATTTGGGAAAACAAGGTTTACTATGGTAATACAATAGACTGTAATCATCAGGAACACTGGAGAAGAAGTCTGAACAAATCTCAGTGCCCTCCATGTAACATACTGGACTTATTAACTGACAGCACTTTACAAGATCACTGATTACTATGCACTTTATAAATGTTGGATTTGTAATTTTTTATTGTGAAATTGAATAAAGATCTTTAAAATAGGAATGTTAGGGGTTAAGGATCTGGGTTTTCTTTAAATCCTGTCTTGGGTTTAAGGTCTTTTCAGTGCTTTACCATATACAGCTTTACCTAATCATGCTTCCAGTGCCTGAATAACCATACAAACCTGAATCATTCTTCTTCAAGCAGAAAAAACATTGCATTTACAGATATAGTAAAGACAGCAAATCAAATATGTTGTCAGTGCATGCTTTGCAGATTTGTTCTGGATGATATACTGTATGCTTCCTAATTTTTAAAAAATCAAAACAAAACAGCAATAATAATAATAATAATAATAATGGCTACAATGTGTTTTTCTCAAAACATTTTATGGAAGTAATATTGGTAGTCTATTTCTAAGAGCTAGATTTGATAAGTACTTTCCCTATTGGTTAGTTTCTTGCAGCTGATGTTCCTCCTTTCTGAAACTCACCAAAGTGCCTCTTATATTGTGGTTCAATCCATTATAACCACTTCAGAGTAAAGTCCTTTTCTATAAGATGTAGAAATTAATTTGTCTACCCCTGTCTATAAAATTAGCTTAGCTTTGTGAGTGTACTGTAGCTCAGATTAATGGTGTATTGAATGGTGCATCAACCCTAACCCTAACCCAGCCCTCAATAAATTGGATCTAATGCACTGTCTGCAGGCTGAATTAATATGCAGGGTTAACACGGCTGAGTTTTGTTGTTCACTCAAAGCCCCCACCACTGTTATCAGCAGTCACTCAATGGTGCCACCACTCTCAAATTCCAAGAGCTGTGAAATCACTGGAAGCTCACAACGGAAGCAGCTGCCATGTTTATTTCATTGTATCCCTTCACTCCACCCATCCCTACCCATCTATTTTACACAGAAATGTTTGCCTCAGAGGCATTACTGTTGGAAAGTCTCTTGTTTCTGCTGTCTTTCACTTCAATTTGGGCACTTAGCATTCAGTAGAAGGTTAGGCAAGAGGGAATTGTTGTACCTGGCACAAATATTGACAAGTGCTATTGTAGTTCTATAAGCCATGATTTGAATACACAGAGCACAAAGGCAAGGGCGTTAAAGTGAATTCATTCCAGGGTAAGACTCAAGTGTCTATTGCTTTTTTCATGCACATTTCCAACAGGTTAAGGGCAGGTTTTTAACACATACTGTGTCCTTATATTCTTTTTGTGAAAGCTGCACATTATCCTAGCAGACAATAACCGAGTTGTTAGATTAGTATCACCATTTTAAGGTAAAGCTGGCACTTTTGTATTTTTTCTGCAGCTTTACTAGTCCAGTGTGTAAGATTTAGTGTCATCTGGTGATTAAGGTTGTACGTTGCAAAAAAGTTGAACACTGTTCTGTGAAGCTATGGTGACCACAAAACTCACAATTAACCCTAAAGACCCTATCTAGAGCTTTGTTTGCCGGTTCTGGTCTACTGTGGAAACATGGCAGTCTCTGTGGAAGAGGATCTACACCCTATGTAGCTATAAAAGGCTCATTCTAAAGTAACAAAAACACATAAATTATTTTTTTCAGGTAATTACACACTGTTTATAACATCCTTATCAATATGATGTTCTATTTCTGCCAAGTCCACTCTGACACATGCCACTGCATTCTACACACTGCACCTTATGGCACTTAATAGCACTGCCCACACAGTGTTACAACCGATTATATGGGGGCTTAATATAAAGGCCTAGTGTCGTTAAAGGGTTCTTGCTATGTCAACTTCTTATGAATTCCAAAGAGCTCTGCCCCCATCATTTTCATTTGTTGTCCCCCATCCCTTCTCCGCTTCCTTGACATCCACCCCCAAATCATCTTCTTCCACCACACAATCTGCCAGCCTTATTCGCTTTGCCTGTCTCCTTCTTCCATCCAACTCCTAATGGGCCCAAATAGAGAGTGACAACTCTTCCTGTTCCTCTACAAAATTCATGATTAATGTTTCATTAATCATGGATTTTTAAAACATTCTGCTCCCTGGGGCTTTCCTCTATACTGAAATAAATTAATAAATGAGCCAAGTGCGCACAACCACTGAGAGACATTGCTTTTTCCATGCCATCCTTTCTTATCGTTGAAATAATGGTCATTGTTTATGGCACCACTGCACTCAAAGGTGCTTTCAGGAGAAGACTATAAAGTGAGCCAGTGTTCCATAGAGTTTTATGTGTTGTCTTAATGTTGTATCTTGTCTTGTCAAGGACTGGGGGACTTACATTACATGTTTGAATACTTGTGTTTTAGTAGATATATTTAGGAAAGATTATTTACTGCATACAATCAAAAGATAGGAATATGCTAAGATAACAGACTGGCACATTAATATTGGAAAAAAAAGTATTAGGCTCAGTATATTGATGTTTTATTATGCTATCACAAAATAGAAAAAAACTAGAGGTTTTCTGAAGTCTGGGGGGGTATAAAGATGTTATAAAGGGGGGAAAATGCTGTTTTAAATATGGGCTTTAAAACATACTGCAGATGTATATGTAACAATTGCAAAAAGAAAGAGTTGGTTTGAAATTCATTTTTACTGTGACTCTCTGACTTCAATATGTCAATATGCCATATTGCACAGGTCAATGTGCTGCAAGAAATGACTTTCAACACTCGCTAATAATACTATTTTTAAATGATGGCCAGAATTGAAGTGTCTCATGTCAAGTCGGTCCGGCATTCAACAATTCATGTATGGAAATAAACAGGATTTGTAGGCTACATTATAGGCACTCAAAGATTATAAGTATCTATCTCCATGTGATTATTGAGAAACTGTCTTCAGTTTCTTGCCATGCCTGTAAATTGTTTCATCCAAGTAACATATTCATCTACAGCCAAAGAGGCCAGCCATAAAGTGATGAACAAGTATACTGACTCAACTATTTGAAGCCAATGACCTGTGGCCTGACCTTGAGAATTACCGGCCCTACTGGAGTTTGCCAGCTCTGTAATTAACTGTGCAGAACAGGGTGACTTTAGAGGTTAGTCTCAAAATGTACCCACTGCATTTGATTGATGTAGAATTCCCTAATCTACAAAGTGCTTGCAGTTTTTCCTATTGCATTGAGGGAAAAAAAATAAAAAAATAAAAAAAAATACTCTAAGAGATCATAAAACCTTGCTCTATCCACTTATTAGTGCAATACTATGACTACACATATGCTACATTTTCAATCACCCCTATAACTCTGTTGGGAAAAATATGAATTATGTGTTGCATGTAGGATTTAATTTCACAAGGAGTCAGTGATGTTTCTACATTATTTAATGTTAAAGTATGGAATGATTCATGATAGCCTTTTAAATGTGCTGTAAAGAAAATAAGTTATTATATTAAAAGAAATGTTACATGTTACAGTTTCATGTTAGACTCCATGAAACACTGCTATGATACTGCCATAAACTAGGTACCATATGCACAGGAGGAAACCAGTATAGTAAAACAGTTTGACTGTATGGCAACACACATTGATTACTGACTCCCACTAAGAGAGGCCCATTAATATTAAGAGTAACCATAGGGCAGTGTCAGCTGATTTATTTCTTGCATCTTCTTCTTCAAATCAATATAATTTGCCAAGGGGGTCAATCTTATTAGAATTTGAACCTATTGATCAAAGCCGCCTTATCTGGTTCTCAGAGTTGCATCTGCTTGTCTTCCTTTCCCTACTTACTGCTCCTGCTTCAGCCTTGTGATCACAAAGCCTATAATGAGAAAAATCCCATATTAGTTACTGCAGGGAGATTCAGCATGCTCTGGCCATGTAGTAAAGGGAGCCATATGGTTGAGAGTGAATACCTACATGCGCTCTATCACAGTACTGCCATGACAATATTGATTTTTCCCTTCCGTTGTTTTTCCATCTTCAGTACTGGTGAAGATGATTGCACATATTGGCTGATTGTTGAAAAGCAGCAAGTGACATATGAGAACAAAAAATACATTAAAGAGAAACTTGTCACTTCATAGTTTGGGTAATGATTACAATGTAACATATGCTGGATAGATAATGAGCATTTTGTCATCAGTATTTCGACGTCAGTGTTGCGTGTGTCCTCATTTGGATGCTTAGAAGTACTAGAAGTGCTACTTATAGCCAATAATTGTGTGCTTAATTGATGTATGGATTTTTCTGACATGTTCATAAAAAGCCTCACCGCCATGCACTTATCAAAAATGATTAAGTATTAAAATGATTAAAATGGTCTAAAAAGAAAGAGATCTAAAAAGAAATAAAATAAAGAATAAAATACAAACAAGTTGACATGTTATACTTCTAAGAAATGGACATTTTTACCCTGAAGACTCCATTAGAGCCTTTGAAGCATTGTTAATGTTTGAAAGCAGATGTCTTACAATAGCAGAAAGTCTCTTAGTGCTCTTGCTGTGTTGGGATATGTTGGTGTGTCATGAAGAAAAAAATCTGTCTACAGCTGTTAAGTGGAATTTAATAATGGTCCACATAACAAGCATCCTGGAGAACTAGTTCAGTTAATGGATCCCAACTGCATCCACAAGCAGTTTCTTTCAATTAATCAATGGAAGTGCGTCATCACATTGACACACGCACTGATGCATAAATGACTGAATGAATGATAAACATGTCTTTATACCCCCCGCCCCCCCATTTGCAAAGCACACACCTGCTTTTCTGTTATGCGTTACATCCAAATTACAGCTATTTGGAGTTAGAGTCAGCAATTCATAGGGAAGGCAATAAAGCTTGTTGGTTGCACTGATTATCTGAAAGATTATCTGAATGAATATTCAAATGCTTTTTGGTTATCAAATAATGAAATGTCACATACACATGATCCTGTGAATAACTTCAGCAGCATCAATAATGTAAGTGCACAGTAGATGAAACAGTGGCATGCTGCAATAATGAGAAAACTCATTAGGCCTCTTTGAATGGCTTAGATGATACACATCTTTTGTCAGTGCTACTGCCATATGAATCTATTTGGAACCAATCCTTCCACTGTATTCTCCGCAGTAACAATACTGTTTTTTCATATTTTACTTCTGTCTTTTTTTGCTCTCACATTCAATCTAAATTTCTTATGTTGCTACTAAGTTGACAAATGACATTAACACTTAGTGTCAGGTTTAGTTCACACTCCTGTAATCAGAAATACAAGTGTGATAACAGTGATGATTGTATGTGCAGTCAAAAAATAAAGAGGAAGACAAATATATATATAGCTGCCAGCAGGACTTCATCTAAGGTCTAAGACATACAGTGCAGAATTGATTCAAATGCTGAAGGTAGATACTGTAAATTGGTGTAAATTCAGTGTGAAATTGGTGCAAATTGGATTTTGTGCTGCGAACAATGGGATTAAGGGCTGGGTCTACTAAGAGAAGCATGAAATAACACACTTTTTTCAGAGATATGCTAACAATAGTTAATGTCCATTGCTAGGCATGATAACCATCTGTCTCCACATTCCCACTGTCTGACTTAATATAAAACTAAATAATTGAAAGACAGCCAGATAAAATGTTGGGATGAATAGTTTTACCAACAACAAAACTAAGTAAACTCTTTGTCATTCTCTTTGTAGCCTCATAGTCTCATAAACACTCAGTCAAGCTGAGTGATGCAGATACTGTTAAGAATTAAATAAGGGTAAAACCTGAAGGAACAAGTGGGACTCATAATGCAGATGCCTCCTTATAGAAGACAAAGGGTCACTAATTGCCTCATTGTCACCAATTTATCTGAATTTGGCTACAGATACTAATTATTATTATTGTGTGACTCCCTGCAGAGTCAGACATCACTTAAAGTGAGTGGTTCCAGACAGAGCACTGTGCACAGGCCATTCTTGAAATTGTGCACTACTTTTCGTATGATATCATACAAATTCAAATACATACAGTAACACGAGTGACCAGTGCGCCTTTCGCAACCAAGTCTCACGGCAGTTCAATTTAATCTGTTGATTCAAATCCAGTAATCCACAAATATTATATATTACTTTAAAAATATAAATGCTATAATATTCAACATTTAACCAGGAGATTTTACCCCTGTTGTGTCTTTATAAGTCCCGGGAAGACCGGATAATTCACTGATGATTTTATTTATATCCTCAACATTTCAAACACAAAAACAAGAAAGTGTCCAACTCAACAAAATGCTGGGTGAATGTTATGAACATCAGCTTTAATTATTTAATTATTTCATATTATGAGAAATGTGTTTTGTTTCTGCCATTTTGGACAATAGGGGGAGTGGCTGTTGTGCACTACTTTTCATATGATATCATACAAACAGAAGAACACGTTGCTGTGCACCATGACTCAAGGGTTCTGGTTTACAACAGACAATATTATTTAACTTTTTTTTTTTAAATACTTACTTTGCAATATATCTCAAGCACTGTTATGTTGAACATGATATTAGTTTCTGACAAAGCTCACTTTGGTCAGATGAAGAGCTTTGAGCTGGATAGTTCCATAGTTTTGGTAATTTTCATATGACAGAGCTGTCTTTCTTTGTATGACCTCCTAACAGTTTAGTGAATCGCTGCCAGCCTTCTTTCAAAGCATAATGCCTGAGAAGTTGCCCTCCACATTTTACAAACTGCTTACCAAATTGTGAACCATGGAGTCTTTCTTACATCGTTTGGTCTTGTCAATGTAAATTGGAACTAAAATCATGATACTGTATAGAAACATTTGAATTGCGTAAGTTCAGGTAAACAAAGTTGTTGATCATGGTACTGTAGGTGGGTATGAATTTTCTCTGATAATTTCATAGAAAAGAAGTACTATCCAGCTTATTTACATAAGTGTCTATCACAATTATATTATTTTTTCCATTATTGTATTGTTATCTTTCTTTTTGTTTTTGTCTTGTTCAATATGAAAACAGCAAATCACCTCTGCACTGTAAAATGCAAATCCAAATAGTTTAAATTGTTGATTTAAATTGGAATTGACTACTGCTGTCTTATTAAATGTAAATGTGTTTTACTTGCGTTGTATTCCTCCTTTTAAATGCCAAACAGATTGATAGTCCCATGGACATTATTGTAGCAAATACACATTAGCCATAAAACATATCTTCATTGCTATATTCGGCATTAAACTAATCCTTTATAGATTTAAAAATAAATATGCAATGAAACCTTTTCAAAGATGACATACAGAATACAAGATAAAACATAAAAGTCACAGATGAAAACAATGCCTCAGTGTAAAGTGTTGTCATGATGGCTACAGAAGTAAAATTAATAAGAAATCCCCATATGAGGCTTGATTAAATAACTCTTCTCACTATGACATTTCTAATCATATTGACTTTGATTTAAATATAATCTATTTCTAAACTATTACTACACTATTACTACTACAAGGATTTCTATCAATTTTTTTTTTATTAACGCTTAAACATTCCATTGATTTAAATGATCTCATAGCCTCGTGAAAGGCAATATTGGTGCTGAATGAAGTGTGTGTGTGTGTGTGTGTGTGTGTGTGTGAGAGAGAGCGTGTAGGTGTGTTCAGGGGGTGGAAGTTAAAGCAAGAGCACATAGTTGTGAAAGAGGGGCAAGTAAAATAACAACACAGAGGTATATGTAAAAAGGTCTGAATCTCAGCTACTATTTCCATCCATCTCTATATCTGTGGATAAATGTTTCAAGAACTCTTTCAGTGTAAACATGCTCTATATTATCTACAGACAGCTGATCTGATGACATTAGGTCAGTTAAGTGAAAATGTGTTGACATACACAGTTTTAGGATCAGCTTCCTAATGATTTTTAGTTCATTTAACAGGTCGGTTTAAAAATGAAAAAAAACACCACTAGTTGAAAATGTTCTTTATATGATTCATTGGGTTCTATAATTAGTTCCTCTATACGTTGTCCTGAATTACTGACTTCAAATCCTTTCCTTTCCATTTTAATTAACCAAGGCCTAAAGAGAGAGTGATGGCAAAGTGATGGAGGGGAGGAATGAGAGTGAAAGAATGAAAGAGATCAGATCTTAAGTAACTGGCAGTCGCTTTGACAGGAAATTAGATTAATTTTCTGCTGAGAGCAATCACTGTGATTTGAACTGATTAGTTCTACGAATTTCTGAGGAAGCATCAGTTGGCTTCAAAAGTACTTTGTGTGTACAATAAGTTACAGCACACATATTTACCCAGCCAAATTAAACAGACGTTTTTCCATGTAAGGCATCTGTCATGTTTCCAGCTTTTCACTGTAAGACAAGCTGCTGTTTATCTGAATTACCACCACAACAAATCTCAAAGCTGGTCTTATGATTCAAAATAGGCCTGGTTATGCTTTTGTGAATCCCACTTTCTCTTGTTAGGGTAAGGGTTAGAAACAGCACAGCCTGTCAGAGCAGGTCTTGTTACCAGCAAGCCAAATTAACAACTACCACCGTGGGACCTTTACCCAAAGTATACATTCATTAGGTATTTTGAGTTTAGACTCTCTCAATTTCTCTCTAAATTACGAAGCCTCAAAACAAAAGGGTTTCAACCAGCACAGGCAAGTCGACAAATAGAGATGTGAGCTATTTGCAAGTTAAAACAAAATGTACCAGCACTGTTAGTACTGTTATGATGACATTGTTTCTATTTCATTTAGTTTCCTCCCAGTGGATATTGGTGATTTGCATTTGCATTACAATTTGTACACTTGAGTTGTCATGTGACCAGAAGATGATCATAGTGAAACAGGAGGGCTGAATCCAAATGTTCATATCATTGATGTGTAATAAGAGCTGGATACTAAAACTAGTTCACATTCAGTCCAATAAGAATTGCTTAGCTGGCACATATGCCAAAACAAGTTTCTAGCTTCCAGGTTTTCTTCCACACTGTGGCCCACTGAATACACACAGTAGTGTTTACCCCGCTGGCCCTGCCCACAAGTTCCCACTCCATATTCCACCCATAGACTTCACATTGGGATTACGTATATATTTTTAAATCACTGCTAGCAAACAAACTAGATGGGCAAATATTGTTTTTATCTGTCTACAATGTGAAGGTCTTCAGTTGAGGATTTAAGGTGAATATAATCTTAGCAATGTTTATCAGTTCTTGTAAAGGGAAAATCTCACTAAGCATTCAGAGAAGATTTATACCAGCAGACCTGCACATATCAAAACCATTAAGAATCATTCAGAAACATACACTTTTCAATGACTAACAAGGTCAGGAATTTCAGTTGATCTCCATGGAAACACTGGAGGTCTTAAGTCTGTCTCAGAGTACACTTTTATCCCCTTGCGGCCCATCACCCTTGCAGACTAATCGTGATGGCATTGAACACGTCACGGTACATACCATTGAAGTCCATGAGGGTCCAAGCCAGAGGTCCGGTGGGTGGACATTTGAATTCAGCCGAAATTCATAGGGTTGTTAATGGAAAAGAGTTATATGCTTCACTACCCGTCGTTATATGCTACACCTTTTGGTAGCATCATCATATGTAATGTTGTTTTATTTACTTACCTGTAGCTGTGTAACATTATTTATGGAGATAATGGTTTATTTTGTCAATTTTGTGCACCATGCAGCTCTGTTCTCCTAGCTAATGATAAGTCCCATTAATTAGCTGAACTTATGTTAGCTCATCTCATCTCACCTTTGTATAGAATGAATATAGAGCAGCTACATTCATTTCATTTGTTTGTTAGTTGAGCCAACGTAATAGGAAATTAATTAATTCATTATCTTTGCTCCTTCCAGGACTGCTGACTGTTTAAGTATAGCCTACAGATGACGTATAGAGGACAGTACATTGTTTAAAATAAAGAATAACACTAACAACCAAGGAAGCTAACCAACCAAAGTGACACAAATTTTAACAGTTTAATTAAACAACTCAGTACTCAGGTAAAATAAAATAAAAGAAAGATAAAACCAAAGTAGCAGTGCAATTTCTATCGTGAAAGAAAATAAAAAATAATTACATTTGTCTCAAGCTTTGCAGATATACTGTAAAGGCATTAAGGCAGGGGTGTCAAACATATGGTCCAGGGGCCACCAAAGGGTCCAATCTGGCCCACTGGATAATTTGACACCTGAGGTGTAATATTGTTTCAAATTTCAAAACAAATAGATGGTTATTATGGTAAAGTATTATGTATAGGTTATCATGCAAACTGTTTTCCAGGACTGGCCCATCTGAGATCAAATTGGGTTGTATGTGGCCCTGGAACTAAAATGAGTTTGACACCCCTGCATTAAGACAACCAACAACTTAAAGATGCTCTTCCCTACCTTTTACAGGACCTACAAGCATTTACTGAGGCCACATTTAACACTGAGGTGTAACAACACCCTGTAATGTCTGTCTAGTATGTAGTAACCTGAATGAACGAACAAAGCAGCAGCAGCAGCAGCATGTACAGCTCACGCACAATACCTCAGAGCTTCCCCAAGGTATTTACTTCCTGTATTGATGTGCCAATTAATTTTATTGGCTGCACTGTATACGTGGAAGAGAGAAGTGGGCATGTAAATTTAACCTGCAGGTTAGCCCTAAATAAAGTTAAAACACTTATTCTCACAAAAAATGTTTCGTTAAATGCCTGTTTCTTGAGAGAAAATACAAAAAGTGTGACAAAATAGATTTGACCACAATTATCCTAACCTCCACGATGTCCATTGAATTTCTGGCATTGAAGGAGTTGGAGGATATGATATTATATATATTATATATTTCACTGCAGAGAAGAATGCTGGCAAAGTTAGTTTTGTGTAAAGTTAGTTCAGGTTTATTTAGCTGTACTCTCTTATCCTACTGGGAGTAAAAAGTATCATGCATGGCAGAAAATATCAGATAAGGGTTTCAATAATTCAAAAAAAAAAAAGAAAAAAAAAAAGAAAAAAAAAAATATATATATATATATATATATATTAAAAAAAAACATATATTTGTTATGCTGTAGTCATTAGCATCCTAGTTACATGCTTTGATGCGTTCATTCTGAACACTATCTCATTTAAACTATTTGCTCTTGTGCATTTGATCTGATATCTCTAATTTATGCAGGGAAATGCAGGATGACTCTAGAGGATGTGAAAAAAGGTGTATACAACAATAATAATAATAATTAGGATAGAACAACTTTGAGCCCAGGGGACCGTTCCATAAAGCAAACTCATAAAAGTGGCGCTTATTGTCAAACACCTGACTTGAATGAGCCTAACAAATGAGATCAGGCTAAAGCTGTTAGTTTGCTAGAAAAATAACTATGCTGAGCTTGCTTTATAGAACCGGATCCACTGGAAAATGAGCCAGACTAACGAAAATAGCCTGGTTTATTTGGTAATCCTGCTTTATGGAACAGGGCCCTGGTCTCAGCTGTAGGAAATAAACTTGAATTCCTCAACATCTGCCTAAAGCAGCATATTGTTATGTCATTGGCCAGCATTGCTATCTTATTACCACATCCTCAGATTCACTGATGTTGTCACAGCTGAGTTGGAACATGGTACACTGACAGGAGTCAAGATACAGTAGCCTGGATGTGCCAAAATGCAATAAAAACTGTCCTGATTAAAAAAAATCACAGGTTTCCACAGCATTTTATCAAATAAGAAAGAAAACAAATAAGTCAATAAGTGAAATATAATGTTAATAGAAATAGAACTGCAAACGTAATTGTTATGAACAATGGATGTCAGTTCCAAATGTCCAAGGTTACATTTTCTTAGCCCAAAAACCTTTTTTCCTTTATTTGTACAAAAATCTGATTTAATAATCTAATCTTAATCAGAGTGCAGGTATGGGTATGTATGAATGAAATAGTAACTAATTTCCAATTATGGTGTTACACATAATTAGACAGTGGACCAGAAACTAGCTGAAGTAAAGTTGATTGTAATTGTAACCCTGACCTGAGGTCTGTACATTGTCATTGATAAAAAGGTGAAGAAGTGTTTGTCATGGCAATCTTGCAATTCCACTCTGAAAAAGTGGAACGAGAATCGACAAATATCTCTTACAATATATTGTCACCCTGAACTGAAGCTCATAGCATCACGTGTGCACAGAGGCTCGGTGTGATAGTCAAGGAATGAAGAGGCAGAGTGAAACACTTGATATATAGTCACCTGGCATGAAAGCTACAAAGCATTTTGTCACTCTCATAAGTAATTAAAAGCTACAGCTAGTCTATTGTCTGTATCTTGTCATGGTTCTCTTGCCTAGGGAGCTTCTTGCCACTGCAGAAAGGCCTTTGATACATTTTCAATCCACGGTGAGCAGTGGACTGGACACCTTCTCACACTTTAAAAAGTGGCTCTTTATTTATTGTATATATTATACATGTTATAAGTAGTATTCTTAGGGTTAGTTTGTCTTTCACACCTGTTCCAAATACCTTCATGTTGTGTCTATTTTAAATGTAGCTCTTTATTGTGTAAAATGAGACAATTGATTGTGTAACAGTTAATTTATGTGTTGTACTTTTGGTTGAACTAGTGGTAGACAACATCATAATAACATAGATTTGTATGTCTCAAAAAAGTGTTGGGCTGATAGAGGACACTGTTGTGTGATAGCAATACAGTATGTCTTTGTCAGGCTGCTTTGGTCCACACCTGTTTGCTGTTGTTCTGGTATACTGTATATGGTCATCAAGAAATACTATTCCTAGACTAGTTGAACTCTTGACTCTTATTTCTATCTGAGGGTTGTTCACTGACTTTTAGAATTAGCTACATTTATTTTCAAGCCTGTAAAAAGGTACGTTAGCTAACATAACTAGTTAGTATGTAATCTCTCAGAAATGTGATGCATTGTACTTCTGATTGCATTATTTGATTACTTTATTCCATAACCTTACAGTACTCTCTTTCTGTGGTCAAGCAATTCTCCTCATGACTCTTTGGCTTTTCTGAATCAGTTATTCTGTGTTCATACTCTCAGTGACAAAGACTGTGTTCACAGCAGAAGCTCTCTCAGTTAAAGAGTAAATGCTTAAGATTCAGAATAATCAAACATAGTGAAAATCAAACATGATTACGTATTGAAAATTAACACTATAAGCAGACATAAACTATATTTAAACCTGATTATATGTGTTATATGTGTAATTTAACTCACATATATTTCCTCCCCTATATTGATGGAGAAGGCTGCACCCATGGGCACCTGTCCTTGAAGGTGTTCCAGGCACGACTGACTGTGAAGAGACTGCGGGACAGACCAAAGGCATCCTAGAGGGACATAACTTCCCAAAATATCCTGGAAAACCTTTTTCTAGAACAGCATTAAACGTGTTTAAAATTAAAGATAAACATGAGAAGGAAAAAACATAAAAAAATAACTGTAGACCAGATAATGGTCAGATCTTGATTAGATGTCAAGATGTGTTCAAATTCAGAAATTATTTTACTAATAACTCAAAAGCAAAGGTAGTCTGTATAATTACTTATAACATTACTTTTACAAAGCTTCCATACCTCCATGTCACATATTTAACAAGACAGTGATTTATACAAGCATCAAAAAAGACAATAATACCAGCCTTTTAAAATTCCGGTATTAAAGCCTTTTTGTTTTTACTAATTTCTTATAAATACTGAGCCTATTTTAAACATGATATGACATTTTATTCAGCACAACTTCCTTAAAAGCATTTCTGCTTACAGGCTAGATTCTTCTCTGACCTCAGGCTGTTTCAGAGGCTAATTACATAAAACATTATTAATGACCTACGCTGATTGGCTGGAGATGTGGCCCCCACCTTCATGCCCACCCAATGAGAATACTACCTAATGAATAATGCAAATTCACTGGTATTAGTGATGGTTGCAACTGGAGACATAAGACAGTAGCAATCTATTAACTGGAGTAACAGAAATAAACAATGTTTACAAGTGCACATTTTTTAAAAAGTTGACAATCTTGCAGTGTACTGCAGAGTACACAAACAACTACTTACTGATAACAGAGGAAAGATTGTCTCCAAAAGAGAATTTCAGCCATTCCTGATGTAAATGTCTACCCCCTGGAAGGCTGTGAAGTCTTTCTAGCTGTTGGACAACCAGCAAACAGCAACACTCCCAGTGTCCTGTTTTACTCATGCTAAAGCTTCCCAGCATATTTGATTTGACTTTCTGGGGGTGAAGTACAAACAGGTTCCCCCTAAACACTGCAAGCGCTAGAGCTGTAGATTTCATTTCAAATAATTAAAAAAAGAAAGAAACAAAGAAGATACAATTTTGTCATTTTACAGCACAAGAGGCCCCAATCATCACCCTGATCCACCCCAAAGCTATTTTTCTTGTTTTATTCAATACCTTCCCTTTAACTCTTAATAAAAACCAGGTGATTAATAACTTTAGCAAGTCAGCTAAGAATACATGCTATGTTGAGTTGCTTTGAGTCTTATTTCTCCTTACACCACCCCACGCTTCTAACCCTTGTGGCAAGCTAACAAATTCCAGACCAGTCTATCAACTGACCCAACCCTACATCAAACTCCCATTAAAACAGTGAACAAGCAATTTCCCAAAATGTCAATAATGATTAGTAAATGCAATTTAATCTTTGAAGTTTCATCCGTAAGTATAATAATATGTATTCTCCACATCATGAACAACTGAATAAATAAATACAATTACGATTCCATACATCTCCTGTAAAGCTATGCAAATCAATTATCCAACCCAGTCACCATTTTAATGAGTGTACTGTCAAATAATAATTGGTTGCTAATGAACTTCAAATAATGGGGTATTGATTCAAACCAGAGCAGCAAGTTCAATTAGAAGTTGGAACATGAAAGATGAAATGCCAATTTCCACACTATCTATATCATTAACATATTAACAAGAGACACAACAACAGAGAAACAAACTGATAAAATATCATAACAAAGTCATTAAATACTCGCTGAGATTATCTACATAGTGATAACAATGCTTTGACCATAATCACTGTTCTGCTCAAGCAACACCCACTTACAGTGTGTTGCAACCAATCAATAATTAGCAGGGAGAAGGGCATCCCTTGTATCAGAGGCCCCACAGAGATCCTTTGATCTGCTGTGTATCAAATGATTATGCTCAAAATTAATCGTATACAACAGTCAAATAGATTCAGAGTCAAATGGATGCAGAAAATTAGAGACAATCAATTTACATGAAATTTGTTACATTATAGCAATGGCAAAGCTTTCAGCTTCATTTTTATTTCAATAACAAATTACAAATCCAATTTTGTGTATTATCTGTTTATTGTATTAGTTTACATTAACGGTAATAACACTGATTTCAGGCCAGTATGTCCAGCAGGTGAAAGATATTGTCATGTGGACTGAACATGTAATCATAGTGGCATCTCATGTAATGATTCCTAATCAAATGAACCGTTAAGCAGGGATTCACTCCTCAGAGCTAACAAAGTCTCACAGAATTTCACAAACATACACCACATTTGAAATGCTAATTGCAAATACTGGACACAAAATATTTGAAGTAATGGACTGGAACAAAAACTAGATAATGTGACAATTAGATTACATGTTTACAATACATCACACATGACATTTGTTTGTCACATGAAATGATTAGGTGATATTTAATAGACATGACATTTTATTTTTTCTTTCATGTTTTTGATTGATGGAAGGCACTGGAACAAATTAGGATCAGAAAAAAATAATCAATCTCACTAAAATTTAATTTAAAAAATTCTTGTCACCTTTCCTTATCATTACACTGGCTGGGAGCAATCCAGAGAAAATGCAACAGAGCAGAACCTAGATTATATCTTAAAAGTGACATTGATCACCTTTTAGCATTGCATATTCAGCTTGAGATAGGTAATGTAATATTTACTCATTTTTAGCATCATGTGGTCACATAGTGGCATATGAAATTTGAACTCCAATGAATTATTTCCTCTGTTAGGGTCCTGATAAAGACCTTATTTCACAAAACTGAAAGTTTTCTGTTTTAATTTTAGTCAACTATTTTATATTAGTATCTTTGTTTCAGGATGATTTTGGTGGTTTGCATTATTTGAGTGCATATTGAGTTACTTCTTTGCCCGCCTATTGTTTGATTTGCTTTGAATGTTGGTCCGCCCTTCATTTTCTTTACATTTTTGTGATGATGTCTGTCTGACCTCATAATAATTCTACACCTTTGTACTTATTGATTAAACATGTAAGCACCAATTCCTGCAGGGCCTGGGGATCGGGCCTGTTCCCCTTTGTGTGTCACTGTAGCGTTCCTAAGGACATGCTGTGGCTAATCCATGGACTAGCGATAGGACACAGTGCCACAGTGGAGGAGAATTCTGTCACACAGGAAATAGGCCACATCAGACATTTAGGGCCCTATTTTAACGATCTATAGTGCAAGGCATGAAGCGATTGGTGCAAGTGCCTTTGGGGCGTGTCCAAATCCACTTTTGCTATTTTAACGGCAGAAAAATGGTCACTGCGCCAGGTGCATGGTCTAAAAGGGTCAAACTTAAGTCCCCTCATTAATCATAGGCATGTTTTGGGTGTAACATGCAGTAAACCAATCAGAGTGTCATCTACCATTCCTTTTAATATCCAGGCGCGCTGTCACCTTGGTGGATTGTTAGTTTGATAGCGGAATTACCAGGATTGGTCTCATGACTACATTGACTGATTCTGATGCATAGTGGCACGTCATTGTGACTTTGTTTTAATATGTTGATGTACATCATAATAGGAATTCACATTGTGGTCCTTTTCTTTGTGATATTGTGCATGTTTGTGTGCTGCTGTGTGTCCGTATATGTGTAACAGGCACAGTGTCTGCGTGCTGTGCACCCGCCTGTCCAGGAGCATATTGGACTCTTGATGATGCACCTTTGAATAACAGTGACATATGTGCCAGTGATTTTAGACCTGTTTTATTTTGGTCAGGAGTGCAATCGCTTTCCTCTGCCTCAAAATAGCAACACGCCATCAATGCGCCTGACCACACCTCATTTTGAGATCAACACGCCTATAGGTGCACAGACTGGTGCAAGTGCATTTGCTATTTAGACAACGTGGGCGCAGGGCAAGAAAATGACAACAGCACCGGGGGAAACTAACAAAGACACATGCGCCACATCCGCCATCTGCTGAGCGCCGACCGCAAGATGGGCCCTTAAACTATCCTGTTAAAATCTCTCTGCTTCTTCAACTTCACTTTTTTGTGAACCTTTAGTGGATTTTTGTCATTAGTGTGGAGATATTTTGGTGAATTTACATTTATGCTCCTTGATTTTGGTATTTTATTATCTTATGAAACTTGTGTGCCATTGCTTTTATTGCCTTATATAATTTTATCTAACCTAAGTTTGAAGTTAATGTATCTATTTATTATTTTTACATTGCATTTTTAAATATACCCACCCTTCCTAACATATACTCTAAACATATGTATTTGCAAGATGTAAGTATTCTTTGATGTAGCTAAAAAAGAAAAAAGAAAAAAAAGTAATGTAATGAATACTTTATTCACCAGATTTAAAATTCTTTTGGTTATAGCTTTGATAAGCATGTAGCTGAGCCTCTCTCTACTCTGTTCTCAAGAGGTCATTAAGAGGGCCAATTACATGGAATCACAAAAAAAAGTTAAAAGTCAAACTGTTTATTATTAATTTTTGTAATGGTGCTTTTCCAATACACAGTTCCAGCACGACTCGGCTCGACTCATGTTTTTTTGCGTTTGAGTAGTGTTACGAACCGGCTCAAAGTCCATAACAGAAATGGGAATCACACATGACAACACGTATCTAAAATAATATTTATTACAAACATAAGTTAAATAACAATGTTAATCAGTTATATCAGTCACGAATGCAGTGTGTGGACGAGTGAAATGTGTGGTGCGATATGTGCCAACAAAACCGAAACCCAAAAGTCTAACCCATCTGGTTGGTGGAGGCCTGGAAGGAAGAGAAGAGAACAAGTAATTACAAAGCAGCCAGCTAAGGCTGAGGTCTAAACTACACAGGTATAGGTAGTTTCCCTGACGTCCTCTAGTCCCACCCACTGGCTCCTGAGCCAAGAAACCCAGGGAAAAAGGGAGAGAGGGATGTCACAGTAGGTACTTTTTTGTAATGGAAAAGGTAGTTCCTGGAACCATACCGAGTTGAGTCGAGCCGAGTAGGGCTAGAACTGTATAGCGGAAAATCACCATAAATCATCAGCATTTAGTATACAACTGTGAGGAGGATTCATTTTTTCATGCATCTGAAAGCTCTAACCGCCTCAACCCAAATACAAGGGCATGTTTTTTATTTGGGTCACACAGACCATTGCTCACCAAACTTCTAATTTAGTGTTTTGGGGAATAGCAGCATGGAGGATTTGTGTCACAGCGAGTCTATATAAAAAGGCTCCAATGATCTGAGGAGAAAGAGAGAGAGACACAGAAAGAGTGAGAGAAACAATATTCTACCTTATTGATCTCCTTGAATACTATAGTTGGTCTATTGATATTCCCTGTGGTAGAGCATATAGGACTGACTACATTTGGGAAAATGAAATTAGAGAAGCCTTAGTGGAAAGCATAAGCCATATACAGAGCCTGATATTGAGCCTGATATCTTTGGGTTTGTGTGTGTATGTGTATGTGTGTGTAAAAAACCACAAGGTCTGTATTTTGATTCATGCCTTCAGCATACATTCATGTGTGAAGAAATGGACTATAGCTTATCTAACAAAACTAATTAGAGAGCAGATACTAAGGAAAGATGCAAGGTAATGAAAAAAGCTTAAATTATGTTTTTAGAAAACCAAATGGGAAACAAATATAAAACTATATAAAACCAAAATATGAAACTAATATACTTATACCATTACACTTTAATGTGTTCAAATTGAGTTGAGACAATACTGTATGCTAATTACACATCATTTTTGTATTCAATATTGTTGAATATTGATTTTCTTTTTCTTTATTGCTTTGTGTGTGTGTGTGTGTGTGTGTGTGTGTGTGTGTGTGTGTGTGTGTGTGTGTGTGTTTGTGTGTGAGACTGAGTGACTGAGTGACTGAGTTACACCAAAACGAAGTATCCCAGAATGTATTTTGCACCAACCAGTAGCGATGGCAGAGATTTAGCTGTTGTATTTTTCGCTGTAGGACTGTTAATATGTCACTTTAGTAAGTATTAGTACTTTTTCAGGTGATAAAGTTATCATTCAGATTCCCTATATGTGGTCAGTGTATCCAATTAACGCCTGCTTGGAAATTGCGCCAATGTTTTTCAAGATGCGAGGAGCCACTGGCAGGGTGAGACCAGCCGGTCATCTCAGCTCGTACAGCAGCTAGAATCCTGCGTTGTCATCCTGGAGAGAACATGATCCCATGAACTGATCTGTGCAGCTCTTTGGTGTTTACCGATGGCTCTAATCTCTCAGTAGAATATATGAAATAATTCCTTTTGGAGCATAAACTATGGTTTTACAGATGAAATCTAACAATTGTAGCTGCCACATTAGTTTGTCTGAATGTAAAGTGAAGCTTCATGTTTTACTGGATGGGACAACAGCGTTGCCTCTGGGGCTTTATATGTACAGATATCACCACATTTACATAAATATAAATATATTAAAATGAACAGATCTGTCTATATTAAATATATATTATTTTATTTTATTAGGCTACATGGCAGTTTGGGTTTTATTATAGGTATGTTACAGACTGAATAACATAATTTACTGCATCTCGTTCAGTGATGTTATTTGGCTATGTTAGGTTTTTTTGTGAGGAGGGAGGTTGGAGTTGATATTATTTTTAACAGTACAGGCAGATAGCTGTGTTGTAGCTGAGCTACAGCTATAAGCAGGAACACTGCTGTTCCAGTTGCAGAATGACTGAACTGCATCCTCCCTTCCTTTGAAGTTTGTACTCCTGATTCAAACTTGCCAAACACTAGACACAAAGTCCAAATTAGCAAGTATGCAAGTCTGAACTGTGTATACTTGTTATTGAGAAAGGCCTTATGTCAAATTGGCTTCATTCAAAACCCAGCACATGTCCTGTTGCCTTGGTCACCAATGTTTCACTATTTTCGGTATCTGTCATTTTAGTTAGGTCCAGCCCTATACTAGTCTACTTTTGACTTAGTGTTGTTTTCTTTCTGCCTTGCATTGCGTTTGACTGTCTGAGGCTTTCTGCACTAAAAAAAGTGATTACTACACAGACTGTTTGTTCAAAAGCTTAAAATGTGACATAAAACACAAGTAACCATACTTACTGTCTCAGTAGTAAGACCTAACCTAACCTTAACCCATAGATTTAGTCTAGTTGCTTTGCTTAAAGAAATACTTTGGGAAGTACTATTATTCACTTTTTTGCATCTTCAAAGGTAGATGAGAAGATTAAAACCATTGATTTGTGTCAACTCATGTCAAGAGAAGTGCATTTTCTACATTTTCTAAAAAGTTGAACAATTCCTTCAACCATGGCTAAACTATAAAGCTGGTTGTTGAGAAAAAGCCAGACTTCTTATGGTCATATGGATTGTTTTGAAGACACTTTTGTTGTTTGGGTTGTTGGTTTGTTAGGATATTGAACTGCCTCTGTGTTGTCAAATTCAGTGAATTATCCAAAATTACATTTAATAGATGTTGTTATAGAAGCACATTGATTTTGTACCAGCCAGTTATAGTTCACATAAACAGGCTGTGTGTATCTATAATAGAGCTTTCATATACATTACGTTTGTGATATGAGACAATGTTTTTGGAAATACAATGAAAAACATTCTTGTGTTTCGGTTGAATGCCAGTGTAAGGATTCTGTGTTTTGTTTCATACGCATGAATAAAACTTTTGGTTCAGAGCCAGGCTGTGCCCTTTTAACATCTCACCTACCCTTTCTACTCTAATTCACCCCCTTTCACCCACCCCTCTGTCTCACCATCACTCTCTCTCTCTCTCTCTGTCTCTCTCAGTGTCAGTGACAGGGTCTGTTACATGAGCAGACTGCCAGCATGCTCAGTGCCAACTTCTCCCAGCTCTGGGGATGTGGTGAGCAGCCCTTTATCTCCGGGAAACAGACACGTCCGATCACCTCCTCAGGGGGGCTGGTGTGGGCAGGGAGGGCAAGGAACGGGAGGAGACCAGCAGGTTGTTGGGCTTTTTTTGTTTCTTTTCCTTTTTCTTTTCCCCCCATCAAATCCAAAGTCAGAGTCATTCTAAAATCCCTCACAAACATACATGCACACATGCATATTGGTGCACACACACATATTGGTACACACACACACACACACGTACAAACAAATACACACACACACAAACTATCTAAAGCTCTTATTCTTCAATCTGTGGAATGCTAATAATTTCTGATTTATATATCAATTAACATACCTCACCACATCCTTGAGAGCTGTGTTGCCATGAGAATATGTCTCTTTTCTCTTTCTAAGCATTCTTCTCCTCCTTGGCAACAATTGGAAGATGAGTCGGAGTCATGCTGACCTGTATGCTATACTTGCAGAAAAAACTCTGTCTTAGTTTTGAAATCGGTCTCCTTTTATTCGTGCTCAGTCATTCATCTGCCTGAAATAGGCCCTCCATTCCGAAAGATGATACAAATGTGTCCTCACAGTGGATGACTCTTGTTTGCTCTAGGCCAATCTGTATTTGTGTTGTTTTACCGAGCGAGATAAATCTCTAGCATCTACCAGCTACCAACACATTGGTCAAAGGTAAAGATTACTGGCATGTTTACTTACAGAAATCACCAGGATGTCTTTAAAGTCTGTTTTCTGTTAGGTTATGGCAGTCATCAAATACACATTGGATTCAGCCTAACAAATCCAAGGTATTTATCTGCACTAACCTGAAAGCTGTTCAGAAGGAACTGATGTTTCCTGTGCTGCTCTGAATTTGTTGATTACTATGCAACATGCATTCGCGGCAGTGTGCTTTATCCAGCAGTCCGCTTAATCATGACCTGAGGCTTTTACTACCTGCTTTTCATTCCCCTATTGCCATCTGGCAGCATTGGGTCTGCTTACAGTATCAATTTCCTCTGGTTGAATGTTTTCAGTGGTATCCAAAGACTCGTCTGGTGTGGTTGTCATGCAAAACACCACCAAGTACAGAGTTTCCCTGAGCCAGTAAGGTAATGAATGTATCAAACACATCTGTTAATCTCTGGAAATGACAGTGCACAGAGGAAAGTTCTATTAAGAGACTCACTAAACCCCCCCATCAATATCTTTCAGTGGCAAACTAGAAATATGGAGGCAATTAAGCTGCACCTCTGACTATGGTGCACTTCAAAGACATGTTAGAAGAGTGATGTCCTCAAAATAAAGTTAATGAAATTTCTGCATGTACTGGTCCAGTGGGGGATACCGATTAATAACCCCTTTATTCTTATGAACGTATTCTTTATGAATTATTGTTGTAATTTAGTGAGATTGAGATAATCATCAACCCTTTTTACACAGGGTACCCTTTTCAGATCAAGATAGTTTCTGAAGGGGCATTGCTAATACTGATCACCTCAGCAACTAAGCTTAAAGAGGTTTACAACCAGTCTGAACAGCACACGTCACTCTAATATTTGTTTTGTTGTTTTTTTAGTGCTGGCACTTATATCTTATCTGCTTCAGGGGCTTACAGTGGTCCTTCCTTACCCGTGCAAGGAAACAAATTATATATATACATATACATATATATATGTGTGTGTGTGTGTGTGTGTGTGTGTGTGTGTGTGTGTGTGTGTGTGTAGTGAAAGGGACTGAAGAAAACAACCACATTTATAACCTCATAGCACAATGGGAAATGAACTACTTCACCTATAACACAAAACCCATGATTTTGTTCGATAGTATTAACTATATGCTTGTACATGTTCAGAACACTGCTATTTAATCATTTCAAAATTGCATGTCAAACTAGTCTAGCCACTTTACTTTCATCAGCTCAGTACAATTTCACCTATTGTTAAGGTCTCCATTTGTAAAAGAATTACTGCATTGACACATATAATTTAAGTTACTGGATGGCTGATACAGCTACATACTATATAAAATAATTTCTATCATTTGGATATAAATAATTAAAAGAATACTTTTTCAGTTTGGGAAATTTGTTCTCATATTTTCTTATTTTGTTCTTGCTGAGAGTTAGATGAGAAGATTGACACTGTACAGTAAATATGAAGTTATTGCCTACAGCCATATAGCTTGGCTTTGCCCAAAGATTGGAAACAGGGAGAAGCAGCTAGTCTCACTCTGTCCATAGGTAACCAAATCCACCTACCAGCACCTCTAAAGCTCACTAATTAACACACTGTGTCTTGTTTGTATAATCTGTAAATGTTTGGAGAGTCAGTATAGCCATTATATTTAATATGTGCCCTCTACCTCATTGTGGGGTTTCTATGGTGACCAGTTTACCTTGATTTACCCGTTTCATTACTTTCGGCATTTCTGTTGTTTAATACTTTAAACTAAGAAATTGTGAGGAACAAGGCTGTTTTGCATCTCTCCTTTTTTTCTTTTTCTTTTTTTAACAAAATATAACAAATGTGGGATGTGGGGGACCTTTGATATACTGTGTGCAAAGTGTGTGTCTTGTTAAAACAGGCCTCCGACATGTTTCTAGTTGTAAAACAAAACTCTTGGCAATAATTCCTCCTCCTGATTCTCCCAGCACGAAACAGACTGTTCTGTGTAATTAGTTGCACTCTGCAATAAAATCTTCGCATTTTCATTGTTACACATACACACACACACACACACTTACATTCTGTGAAACACTTTGTGGCTTCTGATCAGGAAATAAAAAAATAAAAAATATAAATAAATATGAAGTTTTACTTTAATGACTGCAGCACTCATATAATCATATGATTGATTTGTCTGGAAATGTATTACATATACTATAATGCTTCTCTTAGACTCAACCCCTCCAATAACAGATACTTTAACTTAACTGTCCCTGGAAAGCAGGGTCTTCTCAATCAGCACAAATGATCGAGATGTAGATCCTATTGTGCTTTATCTTACTGTGTCCTGCAAATGCACTTGGATTGTAAAAATAATTACATTTATGAAGCCAACAAGGTCAAAATCGTGCATACTAACTCTTTTGTTTCCTCTATAAATCTTGATTTTTCCCCCCAACTTTGTTATTCAAACTTAAAGAAATTAAGCTTACATAACGTCCCTGATAAGAATGTCCACCTTAACGAATTGCTGTACAGAGTTGCTTAACTTGTTGAATAAGTAGGAGAAAACACTGACTGAATGTACCTCCTAGTTTGTTATGATCCTTTTGTAGTCTCATTGACAATTAGATCAAGTTGAAATAATTAATCAAACTACAATATATTTTACTTTTATCACCTGGTACTGTACTTGTCCTCCAAAATCCAGTAGCAGAATGGAAGTAGAATGCCTGCACTTCATTGATTCTCAAGAAAAAATCTCAAATCAAACAGATGCCTGTTAAGTTATGTAGTTAGAAGCCTACTTTGATGTCTGTGTGTGTATTACTTTTCTTCAATTGGGGAATATGAAAATGCAGGCCTCATTTACACTAATGTACCATCTTTAATAATAGTGTACAAAACCAAAAAGTAACTTTGGAAAGAACCTTTAGGGGGAAAAAAAGACTTTGAGTACTGTAGATACTGTAGATACCTCAGGATTCAGAAAATGTACAGTGGCAGTGCTACTGGTGTGGTTTGTTTATATAAACCCTGTCAGGAGAATATTGAATATCATAGTGATCTTTTAGACTTTCCTTATACCAGGAGGACCAAGTGACTCTGAATACCCATCACTTTGGAAATATGAAGCTGGCACAACAGTGGAGCACTCACTAGATATACAGTACAATTTCTGAGTGTACCAGTGCATGTATTATGATTCCTCTATGGGGGCCAGACTTGCCCCCATCATTCACCCAAGTAATGAGTCATACATCATTCTGAGTGTATGCTATCACTTTGAAAATGACCACATGGACATGGCTGGTGAGAGCCTATCTAAGGCATCAGCTGCTGACTGACTACCATGCCTCAGGACAGTGACAGTTAGACATTTAAGTCACCTTGTTAGAGTTTAATGTGGGCTTTAAAGGGGAGAGGATAAAAGCCGAAAACATACTGACTCAAACTCATACTGAATCTGTTCTTAATTTCGATTGCAATTACTACAACAGTTAAATTCTTTTTGTTTTCTTTATCGGTGCCTAAACTCTTGAGTGTGTGCTTTGTGACAAGGTTCATGAAGGGCTAATTTTGTTAGAGCTGGTAGTACTGCACAACTATGGGACATACAATGTTTCTAATGTCAATGTGTTTCTTTGCAATAAGTAAAATATCTTAGTTCACCTTGAATTTACAAGCCAAAGTTTAAAAATCCATAATGTATTCTTTTATAATAATT
This sequence comes from Scomber japonicus, assembly GCF_027409825.1. Taxonomy (NCBI): domain Eukaryota; kingdom Metazoa; phylum Chordata; class Actinopteri; order Scombriformes; family Scombridae; genus Scomber; species Scomber japonicus. The sequence goes on from NC_070583.1 coordinate 15,465,029, forward strand.
CATCCAATATAATCTCAAATTAAAATCTGCTGAATGGTAAGTGCTGTCAGTGTTATATGGGACAAAAGCGGTTTACAATGCAGTATAGTTTGCTACACAAAGTGTCAATATGTCATCATTGTGAAATAACTTTGTCAGGATGCCCGTTGCTTTTTTGGCTGTACAAAAAGATATTGCTCTATTTCAGTGTCGCTGTGTGCTATAATGAGTGTGCAAGGGTCTTTTTAAAGATACCATCTCTGCCAAGAGGTGCTGACATTCTGGAAATAGAAATTGTTACTGTAAGGGTACATTAATATGGACACTCAAATTACTATGCCAGTGTGTGGCTTCAACAATTACTGGCAAATTAGCATAAGAACAAAAATAGCTCAAATGTGCCCTGCTGTGTGCAGAGTTAAGAATAGTTTGGACCCAAAACTCACTTCCTACACTTAAGAGAGGGAGGGGAAAAGAAGAAAAAACGCTACCCATTTCCTTGTAATGAAAAAGAAAATAATTGCAATGCTACAATACATTTTAGAATTCAAACTGCCCCCTCCTCCACTCCCCTGCTACCAAAATAGAATTTTATATTCTAATGGCTCATCAAGAAGAAGTATGCTGATAGCAGCGCATAGCACCACATTTTCTTTACCATGCATCTCATTAGCATTTGGTCCAGTTATTTAAATGGTAAAAGACTACAGAAGCCTTATACTCAAGTAAGTGTTGTGTATGAGACTGTAATTAAAGACAGCGCAAAAAGAAAACCCTGAGGATGTAATGGATCACTGTGATTAAGCACTGAGTGCCATATGTCCAGAGCCTCCTGACCCATAATCAGGTTATTAACACAGTCCTCCAACCATACTAGAGGTCAAAAATCCAATGAATGCATGCTGTATTACAAAAAATAATATACAGTACTGCAGGAACTCTCACACTAATGCATAGAAACTGCTGTATTGAAAAATAATTAAAACTTTCTGTACAATGAAACATGTTATAAATAGTTTTCTGGAATTGTAAATGATTTATCTGTAATCTTGTAACCCAAACTGTATGTGGAATCCTACACAGTATTGATATATATTTATTGGAGTGCCTGGATAGACAATACGCTTCCCAGTAACCCTTTTGCATTTATTCGGGGGGAGTTAAAATTGATGAGGCAGAGAAGGGGATCTCTCACCAAAGGGGTTACTGCTAAGACCTACGCTTTCATTGTGGGCAATCAAACTCATGATGGCAGAGAGTGATGAGATGTATAGAAGTAGGCAGTCGATTAACAACCCGTAGAAATTCATTTTCATACAGTCAAGTGAACCACAGAGGCTAAGGAGGCTGAGGACCTGCATGCCCAGAACCCTCAGGGGGAGATGAGCCGACTGAGTCAGAAAGAGAGGAAACATTGGCTGGCAGTACAAAGAGGAGGCTGTTTGGAAAGAGTGGGGTGTAGGGAAAGGAGAAATGCAGGGATAAATAAAACAAAACAGAGGGGAAATAAAGGGAGAAAAAAAGTATAGAAGGAGAGAGCTGTGGGAGAAGGAAAATATTGCTCTATCTAATTTTAATACAATACATTCTCACACATTCATCATTTCAGAACTTCATGCTGTTAAAACCAGGATAGTTAGCATTTCACTATTCTATCTACCCAATACACAATCAACCAGAATCACAATGTTAAATGAGGGAAAATTGCTCTTGCAATTATCACCAAATTTTCACACATGGGAATACATGTGTGCTCATTTATCTCTTGGTTCATTGAAGTTTGCAGTGAATACATTTTCTTAGTTTTGTAGAGAGTCTATTTTTCCCCCTACATTCTGTTTCTGTCAAAGTGGTGTTGCTGCAAAGCTGATGAAATCACATTTGAACTGGACATGACAAAACCCCAGCGCCTCTCTTCCATCAGTTACATAATAGATGTTTCTGGCACCTCTAGAAATGTCTTAATTCATGCCTGTTTACAGACTGACTGTTTACATGGAATGGTTTAAAGGCTTTCTTTTTCGTTTGCTTGTAGTAAATGAGTTGCCATCTGCTTTAGAGTGTCTATATCTTTAAAACATATAGATAACACACACACACACACACACACACACACACACACACACACACACACACACACACACACACACACACACACACACACACACACACACACACACACACACAATCAATCAATCAATAATACAGCTACCAAGATGATTAACCCTTGGGAAGATGCGCTTAGAATTTGGTTCTAGACCTCAGTGCATTATATTTCATGGGGAATAATCTTGCCATAGGTCTCACCAAACCAGGGAAGAAAGTCAATGACATCAGTATCTCTCTTATGATTCCCTTATGCCCCTTATAAGAATTCAAGGAGGTTGCTTTTCCCTCTTTTAATGTGAACCTCCCTAGAGCTAGCCTGTCGAGTCTAGCAACGATAGCCCAAAAAGGTTTACAAGCACTTTGCAAGAGAGGAAGGCAGGAGAGGAACCATTTTATAGTTTGTGGATACTGTTTATTTTATTTTTTTGGGCATTGATTTCACCTCACAGATTACTCGCCATGGAAGATGATGTTATAAATCCAAGAATGCTTTAATAATGTACACTTCAAGGTGTCCCTGCAGTGTAAACCCAAAGAACTGGAAGACTGAGAGCGGTACATTGTCACAATTCACAGTTGTCACCAGCACTTAAAGTCAGATCTGTTGACTGCAACTGTGGGAAGAATATATTTTCACTATTTTGTTTTATTTTCTGCGAATGGCATGTTTTATTCAACATTGTCCGCACATGCCACATTACAATAGATATTTATCTGAGAGGAACCGGCATGTATGCGAAAAAGGGCAATTCATCCTGATGTGTAAAAAAAAATCGCCCACATACCCATGGGTATGCAAGGGGTTGAATATCGATAGGATGGCAAGTATAAAGGGAATGTAAGCACTGTTAATAATTCATGTAGGCGCACTCCATTAACTATGCCACAGTATAGGCCTGAGGGCCATTTTAGAGTGGGATGGAGCAGAGAGGTTAGCTCACTCCCTGATGAGGTAAGTGCTGTGATCCTTTGAATCTCTTGGGTTAAGACATACCTGTAATTATGAGAATGGGGGAAAAAGAGATGGTTTGGCAATAAATGAATTATATATAATTATAATATATGGGAGAAACAAAATAAATAATCATATATGGCAGAAACAATATATTTTGTGCTTGTTTTGTTTTCTTTAGTTTAGTTTACTTTTCTTTTTTGATATCACCAATTTCACTATTCATTTGATCTAAAGCAAAATACATTTTCACCACATCTGCATCCTTTAAAAAATATACTTGATTGTTGGTTTAGAATCTTAGTACTTAGTGTTTAATATGCTTTAAGTGTTTATCAAGGGCATGACTTTACTGTTATTAATACAAAGAATGAAGAGAAGGCATAAGAGCTTGAACAAGAGTGTGTAATGGAATTGTTCATTAGATGCCATTAAATGTGGCGCAATAACCAATAAACCACTCTACCACCCATACCTTTTTCTTTCACTTTCTTTTTAAGCCTTCATATTATTTGTCAAAAGCCCCCAGTTGGCCTAATTGGTTGGGCTGCCCTGCATCTAGCCAGCTTTATTGATTCACGCCTCCAGCTTCTACTGCACCTAATCATTTAGAAATTCTAATTTTCGGGGGGGAAGGCAACATCTATACTAACATGCTGTATTACTGAGCATGTCTCCCAGCACTGTGGTGATACAGGAATCCAAAAGCCTGAACAGCCCTCAGTCAGTGGGAAGTGTTGTCTTAGCTTCAGAACACTACAGGCCCCAGAGTGAATGTCAAGAAAAAAGCCAGCAGAGACCTCCGACTCTCCCAAGCTGGAACTCATTGCCCCCTACACCCTTGGCTGGGTGAGCTCTCATGGAACAAGGCTTGTCTCTGGCCGACCTCGATGAGTACTCTATTTCCAGATCTACTGGCCCAGATGATGGCTTTTTCCACATCAATGGGCACAGTCACAAATATAGCAATCCAAAAGGTGGAAGCAGCAGTAGTGGTAGCAGCAGCAGTTAGGGTAGGTGGAGTGGAGAGGAAAGGAAAGGAAAGGACGAGAGATGCAAGCAGTGGCGGTAGGAGTATCGCAGAAGAGGAGTGAGTCACCCTCAGCAAGGGCTCTCAATCTGGTCAGTCAGCTGAGTTGCAAAACCATTACATTTCATCTTGTCCTGGTGTAAATATCCATACTATCATGCATTGTGCAGTTCAGCAAACATTTTCTATTAATCTTAAAGAAGGACAATAGGGAATATACAGTATGTATTGGATGCTTACACTGCAATGATCTGTATGACCCTGCTGAGACAGAAAACCTTGTGTCACTAGAATAGTGCACCTCTTTTTTATGTTAGATTTTTTTAAAGGCTTTAGGTATTCAAGCAACTTATCCTAAAGCATTGAGCTGCTGGTTCACTTGGATTTTCTGTGTGCAAAAATAAATCATATTAAGGGGAAAATGCACCTGTTCACCAACTCATCCAGACCAGAGCAAACAGACTATAAGTGTAAAAACACTCTCAATGTCATGTTGATTGAATTGGGGCTACAGTCAGCACCATAGTTACCAATAAGGTTATCAAACTCTGGACTTTGGTACTCTGTCTTTTGGGGTTGCTTTTGTGAATAAAAGCTATTTTACCTATGGGACACTAGTTTAATTTCTCTGTGGATATATATAAAGGGGACAAAGGGAATATACAAATCACGCACTACTATATCAAAATCTATCTGGATCAACCTGTAAAAATGCACACCTGCCAGAGAAGCTGTCAATGGCAAGTCAGAAGACATATCATCAATATAAGTGAGTAACATTAGACATTAATGTCATTTCATAAACATGAAATACACTGCCAGTGTCAGTCTTCTTGAGTACATAAATATGTAGGATAGCAACATTTTCTCAAGGGGTTATTTTCATTTTTCATTGATTTTTGTGGTAATCTTAACCAACTGAAATGAAATCTGACTTGTACCTGCTGCCGTGTAGAGTGTAACTTGATGTTATTTCACCAATAAAATCAAGCTTCCACCGTTCTTAGAGTCAATTTGAAAACTTTTCATTGAGTTAGTGGGTCAAAGCTTCAATAGCTACCAGCATACCAGAGTCTGCGAACTGAGCCAGCTGTCAATTATACAGTTTAAGACTATTTTATAAAGATCCAACTCGTATAATTGTAACATTTGCCAATTAGTTGGTTGTTAGTTGTTCAAATAAAACAACAAATCTGACCTGAAGTTTCAAGCATTGCAGTGATAATATCCTAAAATGACCCCTCTGCCCAAAGTCCAGAGTCAGCTTGGAGAGGTGCATAGACAGGAGATGATGATGCAAAGAGGAGATAATCAGACAGATTAAATGTGCATTAAGGATTAAATGGAAGCTCCTGGGCTGCAAGAGATGGCAATCATTTTCCCTGCATCCTCCTGTGGACCTTGGTTAAAAATTTGCCCTGTCTATGGCCATAACTACATTTAACAGAAGTCAATTGATTAAATGGGAATTTCAGTGTAGAATTGTTTACTTACTTGCAGCCACAAGTTCACAATTGTTCAGTGGGAAATGTGGTGGTATTGCTGCTGCCTGCAAAGTAAAGAAAAACATTGAATAATTAAAAATAATTTAATCAACTGTGAAACACTTTTTTCTGGAACTGCACTAGCAAATGGCATTAAGACAAAAAAAACATGTTAGAAAACAAACACACAACAAATAAGTATACACAGTGAGATGGAACAAACAACCCCAGTATAGAAATAAGTCATTGGTAAAGTAAGCTAGAGGTACCTTGCCACTGAGAGTACACTGATAAAAAACGGAGCTTTGATGTGAACACTGAGTCAATATATGCAAAAGGGGAAAACAAAGACAACATTTTCTGTGGAGGTCTTCACCTTTCCACTGATCGGTTTATAAAATGTACAAAGATGGAATCAATAAGGAAACATTGTCATGGCTAAGAGCAATAGCACAGATGAAAAGCAGTCTTCTCTGCACAGACACTTACAACAGATAAACAACACCAAAAGCTAAATCCATTTTATCCAGACCATCCTCAAGGAATTTGACATCCTGCCTTCTGCTCAGAAATACAGGTTTCCAAAAACTTGGTGCAATAAATTCAAGTTTCTATTCATCCCATTTGCAATAAGTGCTCTCAATTCTAATACATTATAGATTCCTCACACAGCTTAGGTCTTTTTTTCCCTGATCTTTATTCAACGTGTTAGCTTTCCTTGCTTTTAACATACTTCCTGATTCTCTGAATTGAGTGTACAGCCCTGACATTTTTTTAAATGTCTTTTATTGTCTTGATGTGTTTTATGCTGCACTGCTGCAAAAATAATTTCCCCTTGTAGAGCAACAAAGGTTTGACCTTATTCTCAGAGGTTACAGTAGATAGGAAAGCACTCAATCACTGTGGTTGCCACCTAGAAAATTGTGCTTTACTTCTCATTAAAAAAAAGACTTTTTGATCACACCCTGGTTGTCATCTGATGTGTGTTCAAAGAATGACTGATAAAGAAATATGCAGGGCAATTGTACAATAGTATAGACCCCAGCACTGAACATTCAAACAGCCAGATATGGATCAGCTACAGTATGCATTATGATTGTCTACTGCAATACAGTTAATCAGACACTAATCCTGGCCATCTTCTGATCATGTATAAAGGTAAAGGTACTCGATTTGTCACACATACAGTTATCATTACAACTGAGGTTCTTGAGAAACCTGACATGTACGGAAGTTAATCACATTTTAATAAACTATGTGTAAACCTATGGCCAGGAATAATCTACTCTTAAAAAATGCTAAAGAGAGCCTACAGTGCAGCCATGTCCAACACCTGGTGATCCTAGACACTGGGCCTTAACTAGGACCACATGTGGCAATAAAAATAACAGCCAGAGCCCTGTCACATAGAGGTACAGCATATTAAAGGTTTATTTGCTTTTTAACTGACTTTACACAAAAGTGTTTCTAGAAACCCAGTCACACAAAACTTGCTATCATGACATCACTGAATGATGTCATGATTCTAATCCTGATGATGTGCTCATTGTAGCTTGAAACTTCAATCAGGCTAACCTTAAGAAGCTTATGCCTGGATTCCACCAACATATTGACTATGCCACAAGGGAAATAAGCACTCTGTATCAAAGCAGTTACAGAGCAGAATCACTACTTGCACTGGACAGAGTGACCATGCAGCCATGAGGTAAAAGTATGTAAACAGTCTGCACTACATAGCACAGAAACAACCTTTCTTTTTCTGGAGTAAGGACACCTGCTGACAGCTGTTTTTATGCTGATTTATGGTCTAACTGTATGTAAAGTAGTTGCAACTATCTCCATTTCCAGCAGCTACAACAGTAATATGCTACTCACACACTGATGCTTCAGTATAAATAACCTGATGATATCATATGAAATAATAATATAAGGGGAAAGAAGACGTTAAAAGTGCATGTAAATAAACATTGTGAGTGCCTTATTTGAGCTGGATTTAGTCTCTTCCCTTGTGTGTTTGATGTACTGTATGTATTCCCTATCTGCTGTGGTTTACTGCATATTATGCCCAATACACACCCATTAATTATGAGACTTATGAACAACCCCTTTAAACCATGTGCCTAGTGCATCGATAATTTTTCTGCCCTTAAAAAAGCAAAAGTGAATTTGGACACACCCTAAATGCACTTATGCCATGTGCTTTACACCACATGCTATACATTGTTAAAATAAGGCCCTAGATCTGTATTCTCTTGTGAAAATAAATGAAACTTGCAAATCACATTGACTTATTTCATACATTTGTTTAGCTGGAATGAAAGTAAAATATCTACTGTAGAACAATCTCTTTGTAAGCTACTGTAAGCTCAGCCATTTTTTAACTGGCCTTAATTAAGCCATTTATTTCCATTTCATGTCTGTGGCGATAAAACTAGGGATGCAATTGTAGGTTTACAGTATATTTTTAAAGCTTACACAGCAAACTATGATTATCAAGCAATACAAATGATAGAAACAAATGTGTTTATTTCTCACTGAAATGTGTCTTGACTGCAGACAACGAATGACAAATGTATCCATTTCATACTGACCTCTGTGCAAGAACACTGCAATACCCAGCGTAAACTCAAACATAATGAAAATTAGGACACTTAACTGAACAAAAGTACAGTTTTAACTATACAAATGCCCAAAGGTTGACAGTGCTCACAATGAGACCAGTTAATAACTAGCTACGTGCCATGAAGCAATCAACAATGACTTTATACATCCTTATGGCAAGTGAAGGTAGTGTATCATGGAAAGTTTGGAGTTCCCATATATTTTCAGAAAACATCTTCAACCAAATATATTGAAGTGTTCTTGTCAGTTTTTACCCAGAATAAGGCAACACGTAATTTCATATTCATCATTGAGCAGAGAATTATTGGGCAGTAACTCATCAATGAATTCAGAGACACATGTGGTATAGGTTTGCAAAACAATTTCTTAGTATTCTATTTCTAGTCCAAAGTGGCCTAACCAATCTTCAAGTCATAGCAGTTGCACAACATAGTTTCACTGCTCTTGTTCGTTGTCATCACAAATGTTCAGAAGATGTAGAGATATTGTCCAGCCCACAACTCAACAAAATATGATTGGGCTAGACAAATGTCAAAATTAACTGCCTTAATACTGCCTTTAATTACGCAGACATTTGTTACAGCTCCTGAAGGTCCTGTCAGGGCAAAGTTGCTGATTCACCAAGATACCATAGGGGGGAAAAAAGTAATTAGTCCACTTCCAGTTGAGTTATATGAACCCACTGTTTTTGTCACAAGGCGACAGTAATAATAATAAAATAATACACAAAAAATAGTTGGACTGGAAACCCATATGCATAATGTCTCTGCGTTGCATTTAGTGTTGCTTGAAATGACCAGGGCTCAGCTAATGTTGTCTTTTAAAAATCCTCGATTTCCCAGGATTCCCTGGAAAATTTGCTTCTATTCCCGGGATTTAAAATGCCTTATTTTCGGGAAAAATATGAATCCCTAGTGTGCATGCGTGACCAAGTGTACCGTGCTCAAGCACATCTCTTCCAAGCGTACCGTGCCAGGGAAGTGTACCGTACTCACGGTACACTTGCACTCACACTACCCAAATAATCTGGACTTTAGGGGCAAACGTGCTTGGGCACGGTACGATTGCCTAGTGTGAGTGCGCCCTTATTCTGGGACGTCAGTAAGTGGGGTCCTCTTTGATGTCTCGTGATATCACAAACCCCAGTATCAGTCTTTTATGGGGGTGTGAAGTTTTAATCCTCTGAGTTGGGTCTGCAGACCCTTACCAGATTTTGATTCAGTCCAGTGGTCAGAAAGTCCTTTGTTCTGCTGTGAACCAACAGATAGGGGTCTTACTCTGAAAAACAGACCCCCATGTCCGGCTACATATACAGACACAAATTTGTATCTTCAAAATCCCTTCTAAAATGTCTTCTACCTCTCCTGGCCAATGAATAGCACTAGCAGTGTGTGTAGCAGTGTTAAGCAGCAGCAACAGTATGGGAGTTAATTTTCCTCCCTGAACCTACGCTATGAACTCCATGTGTGCGTCCCTTTGGAGGTACACTGGGCAGGCAGCTGGAGGAAATCCTGGGATAGAACTTGCTGAAGGCACTAATATCTCCCACAGAGCTGCTGAGATCCCCCCATTTCCCTGGAAAAGACATTAACCTGAACCAAAAAAAAGAGTAGCAACAAAATCAATTCATCTGCTTGGGTCACATCTGGGATCATTAATTTCATGGCATCTCTTAACCACAGCCAATGCTGAAGTAACTTTAAGGATTGTAATTAATTAGATAAGCATCACATTAAGTTGCTTAATATGAAGAACAAAGTGAAGTGAACGAAATTAAAGCCAATAAAGAAATAAATATGGAAACACATTGATACTCATTGTCTAATAATAAGTAATATTTTGACACATATTGTCATCATTTTGAATTTTACACCAAATAAACACTGTATTGTTTCAGCATTATCTTAAATTGTGTTGTATCATGCTATGGTTCTATTTAGTACACCACAAATATGTAACACCACAAAATATATTGATACAGTTTATCAGGATGTAGTGATTTAACAAAACATTGATACAATTATAACTGGAAAAATATAATTGGAACATATTACATTACAATGGCAAGATAATCTGGCTAAACGGCATACTTTTAAATGAGTAAGCATCTGCCTGATACTGTCCAAATCACCAAATCTAGTTAATGGTAAAGTAGAACTGGAACAAAATATTAATTATTTGTAATTTCTTTGCATTTCCATTTAAGCCTTACAAGAGTTTATGTCCTTGAATATGGCAATGAGTCAAACACTTCCTAATGTGTATTATACAGTATGAATTACATTGATATGCTTTATTTTAGATTTCCAGCTACTATATGTTTTGGGGGATATACTGCAATCCTGATGCAAAACGGTAACCATTTTTAATTAGATATATGTACTTGTGTGGAAATTAAATGAAGTTTACACAATTTAAATTACTTGGTTAAGATTTGGGAAAATCAGGGTCATAATTAAATGATTACAATTTTCATGTTGACCACTTACATGCTATGTGGCAAGGGCCAAGGAAACCATTGTGAATGTTTACATGCTCTCCCACTGTGTTTGCCTTTGCCTTAGGAAACCGTTGTTTGAATCATGTCTCCTACCAGCAGCACAGCATTATTCTCTTTCAAGTGTGACCACAATCTTTCCTTTACCTTAGCAGAGTCATTTTAGTGACCAAAGCTTAAAACAATGCTTATCCATAGAGGTTGCAGTTTAGAGATGTTATGTGGGTCAATGACAAAAGATTGACACTGACAAAATATAGGAGTGCCACATCAGAAAGTGGTCATGCAGATCATTTGGGGCAATGGCAAACCATGTATATTGTCATTAAGGTTTATCACCCAATACTACTTCCTGCATTGACACTTAACATTGCCACTGAACACAATACAATACAGATTTTGCTTAATTCTAAGCAAACTAATAATGATGAGTGAAGGCTTAACTTTTTTCTTATCTTGCTGATTAGGTGAATGTGGTGGACTCACAACATACCCAAATATATATATATACCATTTCATGTCTGGATACACTACATATATGTAGCCTGAGGGAAAGTCATTGGAGTGAAACTTGGTTTGTGACAGCCCACACACACATCCTCATTGTGTGCAAACCACTGCAGTCCCAGGTCTTTCTGGTGGAACAGCTTACTATGCATACAAATATTAATGTATGGAAATACTGGTATGGAGCTACTGAACAAAAACTATACCTGTGTGTCTGGTGTGGGCATAATAATCAAGAGCTAAATGGTATAGAAACAATTATTTTGTGATTTTCTGCATTTGAGAGTTGGAGCAAAGTGTTTACAGTGGATTATTTTTCCATTATGTCAATCTGGATAAATACAAGTCTCATCAACAACTCACCCAAATACTTCTGTTGTCTTTACATGAACCTTTATTGTCAATTCATTATTTTACCTGTGGTGTAATTCAGTGACATTGACTGGAGCTGGTCTCGTTTATTAATAAGAAAAAATGTAATATGAAAAGTTTATAAACTCAATTGCTTATAATTATTTAACAGTCTATCATATCCTGAAGATGGAATGATGCTAAGTTGTAGTCTGATTCGAGTAGTCAACTGTAGTAGTAGTGGTAAATGGTCAAGTAGTCAAATAATTGTCATGGAAGTGAGACTCCAGACCAAAACAGTCCATTGTTCCTTGTCTGATATTGCTGACAGTGGGCTGATGATGTATCAGCTAAGGCTTAAAAAATAAATTAATAATAATAACAAAAGCACCCTCATCTGCTCTTAATTTCTTGCACATCATGAAGGCTGATATTTTGTCTTAAACTATTCCTGGATCACTACCCGCCATGTCTGGTCTATGATGGATTAGATTGTTATTGTTTGGCTTCAACACAGTCTTTAAAAAAAGTTAAGATAGATAAGATAAATCCTTTATTGTCTTCCAAGAGGAAATTTGTTTTTACAGCCCACAGTTTACATGGCAATATTAAAGAGCAGTAATACAAGACATTGACAGTTCACAGCACACAGACATGTATAGTCTGCATATTGGGATGAGAGACGCTTCAAAAACCAGGGTATAATGAGGGATTGTGGAACAAAGAGGTTAAGTCCTGCCCCATCCGTGTTTAACTTCCTTCTGCTCTTGTTTTGGGATTTTTGCATTAAGAATGTCTTTGTTTGGCCTTTATGAAAAGCTAAAACAAGTTACTAGTTTTTTTAGGTACACCTCTACCCAAATCCCACCAATAAATCTGTATTATTTATCAGTTGTTTTTGCTCAAACAATACAGTATAATATATGTCCCCTATCTATCCAAAGACGGTACACGATGTGACGTGAATGGGTTGAATAATCCTGCCAAATGCTGAGAAGGAACTCTATAGGAAGGGAAAAGAGAAGATGAATCACTTGACAGGAGGGGGAGACTATTTGACTAGGCACTGTTTCTCTGCCTAGATCTGGCTCTGAGTGCTAATATTTTCTGTTTTACATTAATCCCTGCTTTGGCAGTCACCTTTGTGGGGCAAGCTTATTTGTTAGCATCTCCAAAAACAGCACTGGCACTCTTTACACTGATACTCTCCAAGGTTCGTATTGAGAGGCATAAATGTAACAGTAAAAAGAGAGAGGAGGAAAGAAACGCAGGGGAGGGAGAGGGTGAATCAAAGCCAAGGAGACAGGAAAAAAGGGCCTACAATGAAAAATAACTCCAAATCCAACACATCAAGAGGCTTGGCAATCACAGCCTGGGTTTTTGCAGGCATCACAGACAACAGATTCGCAAACAACACTCTGGTGTGGAATAGTGTCACCCCATGATTGATTCCCCCAAGCCGACTGATAAGTTTTCTGGGCTAGGCAATCTGTGAAGAAACGAATCAGTTGAGGTAAAAGAAAAACAATGTTTGAACCTGATGCATGGCAGCCAATACTTTGACTAGTAACATTTGCTTAGGGGTCAGTCACCTTGGAAAGGCAATCTGTGGGCTACAACAATGCTGACTATACTGTAAAGTGCTGCTCTTACCTCTTACCTCCTTTTTTTCTATGGGAGATCCTAATAAGTCATCTTTGTTTTCCTGTGTAATGCCTGCTTTTGAATATCACCAGCATGAAATGGAGCCTAATTTTTACTGATAATATATTGTTTCTTAATTTAACGAACAATAAATATATTCCCCAGTCTCAAGATGTCTCAGAGAATGGTTTTACAGGATCTCCACTCACTATTATTTTTGTATTCTAATTTGAATTCCCAGTCCAATTCTGTGAGTCATCGTGCCATGTATAACTTCATCACCACAGCCAGTATTTAGCCTACTCTGTCTGGCTCTGCGTGTGAAATATCCCCTGGTTGTTTCAAACACAGGCCTAACCAGTACTAGTCCAACTGCGCAAGACTATTTATGGGACAGAGGGGGCAGGTTCGTGTTCCAATAATCCATCCCTAGCAATATTTATCATCATCATTTATAAAGCAGCCTATGTCTGTCTACCAGATGCCAAATGCAGACATTGACTACCCCATACTTCAACAGGAACCAAATTAGGACCACACTAATGGGGTATGCAGAAGCTAGAGGTACTTTTATTTATTTATTTATCACTCTAAACTCAGTAGCAATGATGAGAAAAGAAGAATAGATGGTAATGTCACTGTGTTCAATCATAGAGACTCAATCTCAGCTCCAAGCAGCAGCAAAAGTGACAATCACACATGAAGAGATCTGTCTTCAAACATGGGGAAGCAGACTGTTCCACAAACAAATACTCACATTTAGAAGACAAAGAATGTTGAAGGGGATGTAAGGTGTTCTTGAGGGCTCATTATGGGATAGAGTGACAAGGCCAGGTGACGGGTACCAGTGGAGAGAGGCAAGTAGGGATAAGTGAACTAAAAAGGGATAGAAGACGGGCCAGGAGGTGGAGGGGTGGTATGGGGGACACCAACACTGATTTATTCAGAAGCTCATTAGCGGAGACAGGCCGGGGCACAGGGGATCAGGGAGTTCACCCTCATTGGGGCTCATTACACAGTGGCAGGAAACTGACCCAGCCGGGGTCAAAGTGTTACTCATCAGGGTAACACTGACTACCTTTACTCAGACAGAACCAGACTTGGCTTTAGTCCATACAGTCTGTGGGAAGTCTCATCTTTGCCTCTCTCTCTGTCTCTCTCTCTCTCTCTCTCTCTCTCTCTTTCTCTTGCGCGCACACACACATTGTTGCTCTCCTATTCTTTCTCTCAATCATTATTCTTCACCCTGTCTCTGTGACTTGACTGACATTCAGTGGAGCACTATGATCTTCGTATGTAAACATCACACAGGATGAACTTCAACACATGAAGCAGTGCTGGCAAAGCTGCTGGCATGGGGCCCTACATCATGTGGAGGAACTGCAGAGTGTGAATAAATTACCTTTTACCAAAGAAGACACCAGGGTATTGGCTTGGAGGCAAGAGACTTTTTTTGTGCATTGTGGTTGTTGTGGCAGAAATATAGCTGAGGTTCAGGAAACTGGTTGAGAGACAGCCCATGGGCCTTTTGTCCCAGAATTCATGTGTGAGTGATCACAGCATCCATAGCGACACAGTGTGTACCTGAACAATAGCATTGGCTGGGTGGCTAAAAGGGAGCCAATTACAGAGGGGTAGGGGTATCTTTGCTGATGGGAGGCAAGCCAATTAAGCTGACAGAGCTGAGAGTGCTGTGTATGGAGAGAAACCAGCAGGGTGTGCTAACCTCAGGAGCTACACAGAACCAATAGGGGGCTTGCGCTCACTTTAGCCCACTCACAAGCCCCGCTGGGGTCTGAAGTGACATCACACAGCTCTAAAAGAGGACTCCTTCAGCGCTGGGGAAAGAAAAATACAGCAGGTGTGGTGCACTTCTGATATCTATACCAGGCTGCGGTCCTTCAGACTGATTCAAGATCATCTGAGTCATTAATTAGCTGGAAATAGTGTCCTGTTAAACAAATGCACCTGCCCTCGTCCCTCTTACCTCATCAACAGCCTTATCTGACATATTTCCAGGGATATTGCACCATTAGATCAACAATTCATCAATTCATTCTTCTAATGACATGATAAGACTCAAATGAATTAGAAAAATGCTCATTAAACCATCATCAATTGCAAATCAGTCAATCTTAAAAAGGTGGTTAGAAAGAAGGCTAGGTGGCAAATGTAAGAGTGGGAGTGATGTTGAGCAAGAGAGAGAGAGTGTGTGTGTGTGTCTGTCTGTGTGTGTGTCTGTGTGTGTGTATAAAAAAGAGAGGGATGGAAATATTTAGGAAAAAGAGAGGGGTGAGATAGGTGCTGGCCAAGACAGAATTACCAGTCATTTAAACACTGGTGATAAAACATGAAGTTGGAATTAAAAGGCACAGCTTTGGAGATTAGCTCACAGTTTCTGCCACACATCCTTTAATTAATTAGAACCTCTAAAAGCAGGAATGAGGGATTAACAATGATGCACACATGCTTGGCCATGCTTTCCTTCTTCTTCATCTTAGCTTTCCATTAATCTAATCCTTTGCCGTCAGAATTCACAGATCAGTCTAAATTAACCCTTTGATTCATATATGATTTATTCGTCTTCAACAGGAAATATCTTATCAAGGCACAACATTCATTTTTTATTCAGATGCTGTCAGGATTTATCCAATTTCTAACCTTAATGTTACATTAAATGATGGGTTGGAGCACATTTTTAAGTCAGCATATTGCGAAAATCTATAAGATGAATTGAGGGAGCTAGGCTTGCAAGTTTGCAGCTCAAGGTCAGTCAAATTGCTGACTGATGACTGAAATTAATGACAAGTAATTTGCAGAGTCTGACATCAGATCTCTGGGAAAGTTGGAAGGATATATTTCAAATGTGAATGTATGTAGAAAAAAAAGACTAATTCCTTCTTATGTAAGTTTGTGAGGTGAAGGTGAAGGGTAAAAAATAAGCTGGCCTTGTATTTTCTTTCCGTTTCCTCTCACACTGTCATTCCCCCCTCTTCTTTTAAAAATCTTTCTTCAGGTGCAGGGATTTAACAAACTGATGCCTGGGAAGCTTTGGATCAGTGTTGGCTAAAAAGATGAGTTGCCTTGTCAGTAACCGAATGCCAACTATAACGTGCTGGCCCTTCTCTACATCCACTCTAGTGAGCAGTCTCCTCATACAACTGCACAGGAGTAAATAGAAAGATGAATGGTTATGATGGGAGACAGTTCAGTACAACAGCATTAGCAGAAAGGCTACATAACAGGCTGCTTTTACTCCATATTATATAAGAAGATAGATAGTATAGCTTCACAGCACTTTGTGACAGATTGATGGTAGAATTAAGGTTTTTGCACTCTGGAAAAAACTTGTATTCAAGTCTTGATTGGTTACAGAATCTTACAGCAAGCCTAGGAATGCTGGGCACATTTCATCAAGACCAAAATAAATTAAAATAAACAATATCAAAGGTTATACCATAGCTGGTTGAAAAGCTCTGAGACACCTTTACTGCTTCATGGAACAAATTGCAGCTAAATGGTGTCACTACTATCAACTAAATGTATCTATACAAAATTCAGGAACTTTGCTTTGCTAGAAGCTGCATAATTTATATTTATCACAAGATGTGGATCAAACATGTACAGCTACATGCACAGTTAATACTGCTCACCTAGCTCTGCGATGATCATCACACATCTGTCTGCCCTGATAGCAGCCAGTCTGCTAGTTTACTATTAGCCATTAGCCTGCACACTGCATCTAAAACATGAATGGTGCTTCAAATTGTCAAGACTGCTATCAGCACAACTTCTAACAAAACTTTCTGTCCTTAACTTGCAAACTAGATTAAGCTACATTCCCTGGTGCTCAGCCCCAGTGGGCCGCAGGGTTTGCAATGCACTGGTGGAAACCCTGGTCCTTTCCTGTTCCGTCTAGGATGGCATGCAGGAAAAGCTACTGTATACACACACTGTCTGGGGAATTATTTTCACTCTAGCTATGGCATGCTAGGGGAGGACACAAGAGATTGTTTCGTGAGAGATTATCAAGGCTGCTATTTCTTTCTCTCCCTCTCATGCTCATTCTTTCAGAAAGCAAAAGCATGAGTCCAGTAACAACATAATCTTACTGAACCCAGGTGTCTAAGGAACCAAGGACAAGGCCAGGTGTTTTTTTGATGGCCAAAGGCATACCTTCATCACCATGGGGGACAAGGGGAATGGTCAAAGCACTGAGTTCATAGGATCATCCTTGCCAAAGTGTCATATATGGAGTCAAGTCATCACTATCCCCAGAGAGAAGCTAAGTCTAAAGAGATCTCTTGTAAGAAGCCTAGCCACTTTGAGCAAGCACATTGTGACTCCTGTCACTCCTGTCCTGGGCTCTAAGAGCAGCATGATAAGTATGAGGACTAAGGCAACTAATCTGGGTTAGGAGATATAGATTTGTGGTCTCATGATGAAGTCATCCTTAGCTAACTTGCCATTTGCTCTCATGGTTTAGAAATGGATTGAGCATTGCCCTTTTTATAGTGACAGTGTCCATTGGGTCAGATAGAGTAAGCAAATTTACAGTAGCTATGTGGATTTATAAAGACATGTGGTCAAGCCTATAAAGCTCTGTTTGAGGGTAAAGCCTGTCTGAAATAGAACATATATTAATTCAGTAAGGTTTACTGAGCATGCATAAGCATACAGTAATGCTCTGCTCCACATTTGCACTGTGCTGAAACCTGCTACTGCTCAGTGCATCCACAGTATTTTAGTGTTGGCTGCTGAACGACTCCACTTCAACAGCTGAGAGTTAAGTGCTTTACTTAGCAGCTCCACAGAATACTGATTCATTTTTCTGCCGTGAGTTTCCTGTTTTCTTTTGGAGATTCAAATCAGCAATGTTCTAGTACTGGACACAGGACAACTTAACTAATCTTTAGTTTTTTTGTTCTTCCCATCTTAGTCAGCTTTCTTTGTAAAGCAAAAGTTATTCTCCTGTTGCCCTCAATACAGATCCACTTCACAGAGCATACTTGTACCCTAGGAGCTTAGTGCAAATTGGGCTCGTAAACTGCCATCTGTTGCATCCAACTCAGGATAGGTGCTGTCACCCACAATAACATGTGCCACAGGACACATGCCGTATAGAGATAATGAACTGTGAAGAGTTGTGTAATCGGGGTATAGTTTTTATTCATTTTGACCTTTATGATCAACAGGCTACTCAAAAGTCCAAAGTACTATATTTATAAATTGCAGCTCCAAAACAAAATAATCAGTCCAATGTGTTTCCTGAGACATAATATAAGAATGCCATTTATAGAGCCATTTTGCAGAACACAATTATAGAACTGAAGGAACAGAGTAAGAAATGTCCTCCTGCTATTTGAGGAGGAGAAATCAGAAGATGAGAAAAGACATAAGCAATCAAGGTGCTTCCCATTTTGAGGTTGGTTGGAACTTGAGGATCGGGAGAAGAGAGTACCTCTATCATAATACCGTCCGCTCCTTGAGTGCTCCTGGATACCAAATCAAAGATTGTGCTGCAAGGTATTTCATCTGTTCTCCAGTCCAGGGCATTGATTTTCAACCATTTGGCTTCTGCATTTTACTCACCAGTTTAATTGCTGCAATTTGGGGGCATTGCTAGAACAGAGACTAGTAGACCTAGTGACACAAGCGCTCACATTATCACTGATTATACACCTTGCCTCTCGTAGAAAGAATGCAGGGTGTGTAATGTGCATAATCTTCAGTTTTCATAGTGCCTGCTTTGCTAACTTTGTTTCTGTTTGCCCTCCTTTTAGGGTTAGGGTTAATGAAGGAAACTGTATGATAACAATGCTCACTGACAAAGTCAAATAGTACTGCTGGTAACTCAGAGTTATTACTGCTTGTAATTGCTAAGTTAGCCGTTTGAGTGGATAACGTGAGCCATATAGACATGCATTATATAAACCTAAATTACATCAACTAGTTCTTTATTTCAGAGATTTCAGTTACCCAGTTTTTGTATTGATGACGACAATAGAAAAACAGCTGCATTTTACTGTTAATAGCAACAGTTGGAGTCATGGCCTTTGTCCCTTCTCTCCTTATTTCCTGCATAATAAACAAATAGTAGAATGATTAAATTCCCCAGGACTTTGTTTGAGGTATGTAATCACCCATTATGTGTTTTCATTAAACTGCAGGAAATGTGGCACTACATAAAAGATTGTGTTCTTGTCAACACTTGTGATTTTCTATTCAAAAAGTTTTCCTCATTTGTTCCTTTTATTCTCTGTTTTTGGAAGAGTTTGTGGTGTGGATGATCAATAAGTGCCCCAGTGGGTCCCGTGTCCCCATGGGTCTGGTCCTGGTCTATACGTGCCAAGCCCAGTCAACCCAATCCCCATGTAATCGCACAGTACTGTGAGCTGGAGTAATTTCTTAGAGAGCAAGCTACAGTAAAATCAAAGCAATTACTCAAAAAAGCCCACCATTCAACTAAAGTGTCATCCACTACAAGGCTCTCTTACTGGTGCACTTTCAGAACAGTGAAAAGAAAAATAATAGAGAGGTTCTCCAGGCAAAAAAGGAAGAAGAAAAAAAACAGACAAAAAAAAAAATCTGTATGAAAAAAAGAAAAAAAAAGTTTCAGTTTTTAGATTTCTTTTCACAAATGTACCCAAAAACACTTTGTCCTCACATTTACAAGCGTGTAATGTAGTGAATCAGGGCACATTTGTAATATTTCCCCTCAATTGCAACAGGGCTGAACAAGATTAAATTGAAAGCTAATAGGACATGATTCAGTGTGCAGCCATCACATTTCCACCTATTCATTGTCAAGTCAATTTGGCATCTGTAGCTTGCGTGGTAATTTCTGTCTCACATCCATCACTGGCTCATCCCAATCCTAGGCAACCATCAAGGGACAGTTCTAATTTGCTGGTCTAATTAAAAGATAATGGTCAGCATTCACAGATGCCAGTGGAGTTCATGTGCAAACCTTAATCACAAGATAACTTCTCTGGTGCAGAAGGAGACACTGACAGGGCTACCTCTGGTTCATTCTCTGCTTGCTGTACATTGATGAGCTAAAAAAAAGACTGACGCCAATGAAAATTGGGGCTTCATATCAAGGACAAACTCATAGACTTTTTTTGTTTTTTTATTTAATTTATGTAATTTGAAAACTATGAGAAGAACAGTCGTGGGTATGTGCCCTTACTGTAATGTAATAAAGACATGACTAACTTTGTTCTCTAAACAGTGAATTAAGTTATGCAGCCACTTGCCACCCAGATATTTGAATCAATATAATTCAATGAACTATGCAGGAGGAACAGGCCACCTACATGAGAAAAGAAAGAGTTTCTATTGCCTCTTTCATCTATTTTTTTTTCAGCAGCTGACACTCTAGTCTTGAATTGTGGTTGACTTCATTTTGATGATGACCAAGAGAGGGTGACCATTAGCCTAAGGCTTCCTCTCACTCAGATTTGTATTGTATTGCATGAACTTTGCCCAAGAACAGGAAATTGCTTGGAAATGTCACCTACTCTGTGGCACTATGTCTCAGACAGAAAAGTTTAAAAATGACCGTATATAATTTCAGGCATTTCACAAGACATCAGGCCTCACCACCAGCAGCCTTTCAATAAGCGATCACGCTGTTTCTCCAGGCAGCTGTTTTTTTGTTGTTGTTTTTTTCTCTTTCCTGTTTCGTTGATAACTCTGTCAGTCATTCAGCCAGCACTAGGTGAGGTGATTTTCCACATGCTTTCCCCCGTGCAAGTCGAATGGAAGGGTCAGTTAAGACACCATATTGGTTTGTAAAAAGGAAACGCTACACATTATAATGATTGTAGTAGCAGAACACAGGGACTCCTTACTTTAAAAGACATCAAAATGTTATCAGTTTGTAATAAATTTAACACATGATTATGTAAAGCAATGCAGCATAATATAGCATAACAAAAGCTCTTGTAACCTGATCTGCCATTATAAAAATCCAATAAAACATCCATTATGACACAAACTATTTCCTAAGGGCTAAGTGGGGATGTTTTAAATTGACTTTTACCTTTCTTGCATTTCACACAGCATTTGAACAGCAACAACCCGTCCTCCCTCCTATGTCCCACCCCCGCACCCCCTTCCCCTCCACCCCCCGTTGGTCATTGTCAGTCGCTACTGTCTGTTTACGGCTATCTTTGTGGATCATGGATGTATTATAATCAGGCGGGGAGTTCCGGTCCTCTGAAATGAGGCCAACGCGGAAGTAACTTAGAGCTGCATTCTATCAAAAGGCCACCAGGGGGCGACCGTTTTCTGTTCAAAAAGACTTCTGTCTCTATACAAGTCAATGGAGAATTCACCAACTTCTCACTTGATTTCTAACCTCAGTAAACGTTTTCAAAATGTGTTTATGGTCTCAATCGCTAGTTTAAAGCCTTCTTCAATGCAGTCTGGTGTTCATTTGTAAAATTTTGGCCTCCCTGATTTTACATTTGACGATAAAGCAGGGTATGCATTAGGGTGTGGGTACGTCGTGATTGACAGGTTGATTGACCAATGTCCTCGAGATCCAGCCCTCGCAACCAATCACAACCTCCCCGCTCCACTGTTGGCTCCGCCCATTCTTCCGCCCATTACTCCGCCTCATGCCCATTTAAGTAGAATCTGTGTTCTGTTTTTCCCGGCATGCACCTGAAATTTTCAAGATGGCGCTTCCTAGATTCGAAACTATTGGCTTCCGAGCAGCAGTCCACAAACCATGGACCACAGTCCATTTCTTTTATACAGTCTATGATTATAATGCTGTGGATCTACAATGGGGGTGTTCGGACTGAATGATATGATTGGTCAGAGTTTTCACAGAATAATATGAGAATGGAATAATGATTAGTTTCTATGTAAAAATGTAACAAAGGTAAGGGTAGCTTTAAATGGTTGTGTTTTTGCCTACATCATATTTTTGAGAGACCATGTGTCATAGCAGATAAAGACACATGGGGGGCCATTACCTGGAATGAATGTACTATTTTATTTGTTTATCTTTTTGTAATTCAATAACAATGATGTACTGCTGTTTATGCAGGTTTATACTTAACCTGAAGCATGACTAGTGAACTGATTATTAGCCTGCCAATAGTATATTACTTTTAAATTACACGTGGAGAAAGTTCTCACCTCGATGATGGATGGTTTTCGTCCTAATTATATGTCCGTGAGATTCCACTTTGAGTCCACTGTGCCACTGTTATTGTGAAACTTAATAAGTTAAGAGTTCCATTTCAAGCTTTCAGCCTGCTTTGTTATACTGCATGTCATCTTGCTGATTTGGAAAGAAAAAAAAAAGAAAAGCTAATAAAATATGAACATTTATAGAGGCTGAAACATTGTTGTAAGGTGCGGCAGCTTTCTTCTGCCAACCTTTTCCATGTTTATAGAGAATGACGCCATTCAAAAAAGCCACATTATGATGTAAGCCTTTGTATCAGTGTTCTGAGTACCCCTGATGGTCACTCTCTCTGAAATTAGCCGATGGAATGAATTTTGCGCTCATTAATGAACAGTCTTATCGCAAGCTTGCAGATCAAGATTAATGAGTTGTAATAATGATGCATACCTGTAAAGTGACATTTACTTCAAGGATATTTAATCATGCTTCATCCTTCTCTGTACTCGGGCGAGGTTCATAATTGGGGTGCAGATTGTCAGGGATTGTTCCACATAAAATACATCATGTGTCTTATAAAATGAATCATATAAGCTAATGACGGTATGCCAGCAGTAAATATTAATGTGATTAGCATTAATCTCTAATTAAATTATTTACTAAATGATAAGAGTTTTATATCAGACAAAATTATTACCCATTTAATTTAAAGGGCATTGTGCACTGTGTTGAATGAACACAATATTGGACTGAAATATCATTATGCCCTTACTCCTGATCATAAATCACTTCCAACATATGTTATAGAAATACAGATATAAAATATAGCGAAATAAAATATTGAATCTTCCCCTGAATGTTGTGTCATAAGTGGAGCAAAACAGAAAGACAATTAACAGGCAGCAATATGATTTCCACTGATTATATATATGTGGCTGTATGTAGATTAACTGCCAGTCCAATTAAAATGTAACTGAACTGTGTTACAGTAAGGCATCTTCAGTGATTGTCAATTTCTTAATTAGAAAAAAATGAAGTTATATTTCTACAGCAGGGTTGGCAAATATAGAAATTGTATGGCTGTAAGGCATAACACAGAACAGATACATTAATTGCTGCCCTTTTTCATTTAGCACTAAGAACTACTCATCATCATCATCATCATCATCATATTCTGTGTACTCTACGTTAGCAGGAATTAACTGATGATGAGGGTGTTAATTGCAACATCAATAATATATGTGGGAAGGGGCATTCAAAGATAAGTGGCAGACCATAACACCTACATGTTTTACATAAATGGGTGCCAAAGGATCTCCGGTTTAGAGGCCGGTTTACTCACACTCATCAGTTTATTCTTCATTTAGAAAACAAAGGAGTAAGAGATGTGTATACAATGAAAGAGCCTGGTTGGTTTAAGTCTTTGTCCATTTGCTGATTTTATTTTGGAGTTAGAAGACTCATCCAAAATTTAGGGGAAAAGTCGATGATAAGGTTCAATAGGATTTTTTTCATTTTACTTTGGATAAATGGACTGTACTTTATAGCACTTTTCTAGTCTTCTGACCACTCAAAGTCACCACAAGTCACATCCACCTATTCACACTCACATGCTGATAGCAGAGGCTTCATTCACACACTGCTGTTGCAGCAATTGGGAGCTATTTGGGGTTCACTATATTGCCATACAGACTTTAGGAGCCAGGAATCGAACCGCCAATCTTCCAATTAGTGGACGACCGTCTCTACCACCTGAGCCAAAGCTAAGTATTGTAAGTAAACTTTAAAAAAGGATGAACAAACCATTCTGCAGTATGCTATGTTGCAAACTAATTACTCATGCTTTGAGTAACCTTTGCTTAATTCAAATTGTAAAGCTCACACACTTGATGCCTTTTTGTTGTCAATATGAATTGTTTACATACATTTTCTCTCCAATTAGTTTCAGAAATTGTTTCCCCACACATTGTCAAATTGGTAAAAAGCTTTGTACTTAATAAAATACATTTTCCACAGTTTACTGTAAATCTCTCAGCGAAGTATAATTGCTTACCCATCACTTATATCCATCATCACAGTGTGGAGTTTGGGGATTACTCTATTGCTGTTAGTGTAGTTGGTTAAAAAAAAAATCCCTTTATTTCCAAAAATCTGCTGGCTCAAAATAGATAATTGAACACTATACATAACATTCATGATAACCAATAATTAAGTAAAGGGTAAAAAAAAAGCAATATCAACGTAATAGCAATTGTGTGTTGCTTGCTGACACACAGTTAGAGCATGACTCTCCAGCAGCATAACTGTTCAGCAGATATACTGTACATCATCAACCATACTGCTAGATGATTGGTGGAAACAAGTATTTTAAAAGAGAGAAAAGCATTTTACAAAACAAATGTGCACAAATTAACCTCTTCAAGCTACTTATATTATTCAGCACTGACTGTTTGTATTGTCTGGAAATGAATTTGGATCCATTCCAAACTAATTAGTTTAGTTGGATGACTGAGTCAGGAGGGAGTTTCTTAAAACAGTTAGGAGTTGCCTGTGAAAATCTGTTGTGTTTTACAACAGGCACTGCTTCATATTGTTTAGGAACGTACTTCAGCCAGACCACCTGCACTTCTGTCAAATAAATCTCTGTCCGCTGCCATTTCTAATGGCATGCATGATATACTGATATAAACTACACTGGACCATCCTGACCTCTAAGTATCCCTATGAAATGGCTTTTGTGCTTTCATTCTTAGTGAGAGTGTATTAGATGCAAAAACTGTTTAATGTCTCTTAGGGGAACTTTCCAAATAACCACAATGATGTCATCAGGGCTATTGTGGCTTGTGCTGGAGACTTGAGCATTTAGGAAGCAGGTATAGTCTAGTAAAAATTATGTCAAGTTGCATTTTGGGAAATATATGCTCAGTGTTTTGTTTTTACAGTTTTTTGAACTGAGGATATATTGGACTTTGCCTCATTTTTGACTTTTATAAACTTTTTCTCTCTCTATTGCAGCCTTTAACTTTATGGAAGTGTGATACTTAATTGCTGGAGTTCACTGTACAAACTAATTAAATATTAATAATTTTATTTAATTAAAAATATGTTTGTGAGATGTATAATAGAATATTTCTGCAGTGTGTGGTGTCAGTTCAGTGTTATTTTTTAAGGCAATTGAGGGTGATTGAGTTGTGTTTTATTGTGTTTTATTTAAAGGTGTTCCTGTGTTGTTTCCCGCCCCCCCATTCCCTATATATTCTGTATGTCTTATCATACATGCAGTTTTGATTAAAAGTAGATATGACTTTAGTGGAAAGAGAAAAATGTTTTTGAGTCAACCAGAGGGGAATGGCCTCTGGCAATAATGTCTTACGCAGGGTTACGCCAGATTTAATAATCACATTTCCACGCTTTTGATAATCTGATGAATACTTCCAACACTCCAAGGACCTACGAGACCAGTGCCAACCTTCTATCAAATGAAGAGAGCACATGATTATGTTTTGGAGAAACTGATTTTAAATTCAGCATTAGGAGAACAGAGTCCTCCAACCAAACTAGGTCCCTGATAATGATTGTACCTGCTTATGCAACAGCCCACATGAGTCAGATGCTCATCTATTGAACCAGAGGAGAGAACACTGGTTTTATAAACAGGAGCTCTAAGCATTTCAGATGTGTTCCACTCTGGTTTCCCATCTCTATACGGTGGGAGTTTAATCTCATTCCAACTGACATATCCCCAGGCACGTTTTTTTTTTCTTCAGGAAAAAAGAAAGAAAGAAAAATCGGAAACAAAAAAAATTAGGACAGATTGAGATTTTTTTTTTTCTCGTTCATGTGCAGTAGAACATTTGGGTATGTCTCTTCCTCTCTGTCTGTCTCTCTCTGTCTGTCGTTTACAGAGATTATTTTATCTTATTTGCTGGGGTTCTGGCCATGCTGGCCATGGGGCTGAGGGGGCTTTTATGGACTAATCCCCCACAAAGCCAGTAATAACCTGTCAGTTCATCCCCAGCCAAAGCACCCCCCCACCCCCACCCCCCACCCCCCACAAGTCCCGCTAACCATCCACGAAGATACCAGAATGCGAAAGAAAGGCAGGGGGCCGAAAGAGAGAGCCATGTGAGGCTAATGCCAGGCTTGAGGCACCAGGCCATGCATCCTAACTGAACCGTGAACCTTTTTTTTTTTTTTTTTTTAAACAGGAAATGGACAGATATCTTTCCACAATGAACCGTGACGGCAGAGAGCAGGTCTTCAAACGAGTATTCTGTCTGATGTTCGTTTTCTGCCTACAGTCTGGTAAGATGATAAGAACTCATGGTACAGAGAAAAGGCAAGGGCGGAGCAGTGCTTACGTTCTCCGAAAAGGTAACTTTGACACGGGACCATGACTGCAATCAGGATTAAAACATTTAAGGGAAGGTGTAACGGGAAGCAAGGGGGAAAAAGCAGCTTTCACAACACATAATCTATTTTACGATTTGGAGAATTAATTTTACACTTTATCAGATTATGCGAATGTCTCGACTGATGCCAACCACAAACATCTACATGAATACAACACATATATGGGGTTTCTCAGTTGAATCTGATACCAGTGATTTACTTTTCCTTTTTTTCACCCTTTCCTAATAAGAATTCAGTATTTTATTCAATCCAACAATTTAATCTGACACTGAAATTGACTGAATGCTCTGGGAAGCAATATTTTAACCACCAACAAAGACATGCATAATAAGGAGACTGCCTTTGATCCCTCTCAAATGACAGATTGGATATTAATTCTGGTTGCTTTATGAAAATGCCATTCATATGTCCATCCAACATGATGATATTGTCTGAGCTGACTGAAAATAAGAAAAATGAGCTGTAAAACAGTCATATGTATAGCATGATGAGTTTAATGGATTAACATTTGCTACACATCTCTTGTTTATATTTTTACACTTTACTGTTAGGATTATGTTTTTATTTGAACCTTATTCTGTCAGAAAAACAAATCAATAAAGCTTGTTTGCCCATCCGAGGGTTGCACAGTTCTGCTTCAATGGCAGCCAACTGCTTGCGTGCTTTCATCTCATCCCTGCCTTGTCTTTCTGCCATACCTTCCCTGTTGGTTATTTTTAACCTCCCTTCCCTTGGTCTCATTTGGGCCTGATGGAGTCTGCCCTGAAGCATGTGTTTGGGGCGAACCTGCACTCCTGGTTAGCCTCTCTCACTAGTGGAATGAGGCCTGTCAGAAGGCATCAGGGTGACTCATCTCAGGAGGATGTGCTAACACATCATTGCCCCAGACTTTTCTGCAAGGGTTGATCGTCCATGAACAATGCTGTTCCCGTCACCACTCACACGTGGCCAATTCATCATCTAGCCTTCGATGCAGGGAAGACAATGGATGAGAAATAAGTTTTAATTCATGAATAGAGAAGTTTTGTTTGTGTTTGCCCACACAGCAGCACTCAATTTGAACTGAGTCATTTTCTATTTGCTGCAACTATACTGCATGACCTTTCAATCTGAATCTTGTATTTGATATGTTTCTTACAGGGGAGTAGGTAAACATGCATCCTCATCCCCTGTTTTACATACAGACTAAAGGCACAGCATCATGTGGTCTCTGTGGGGTTTGTTTTTGAGGCTTCTCCCCTTTAATGGGGGTCAGCTCTATGTTCCCACAGCTCTATGTTCTGTTTCTAACTTTTTTTTCAAAATTAGGCCCTATGTAGTATAAAGAAAAGTCTAAGACTAAGTACATTAATACTAAGACTTACATTTATACGTATACTAAAGCTTATACTACTTTAGTATACTTTTTACTTATTTCTGCCACAAAGTACTAATGCTTAGTATATCTTGATCCAAGTACAGAATAAGGTCAAGTCATTGACTCGTGCTTAATTTAGCAGAATAAAAATGTTTTTTCACTACACACATTAGTGAAAAACCCCTGTTATAAACTTATATGTTCAAGATCATATAGTGCTGGAGTTTAAACGTTTACAGTAAATATTATATTGAAAACATACACAGAAACAGAGAAACATTTGACTTGACTTTACTGATCAAGTTCTAGTCCCTTTCATAAGGGTTTGTCAATGGTGTTAGGTATACAGTGTCATCTGTTTCAACAATAACACATTTTGTTTTAATCATGTCAGGCCAGACAGCATTAACAGTTTCAGTTTTTTAACCTCATATATGATCTGTGAATCACACAACATAGTTTGGCACATGAACAGAATGCAGAAATTTGTGAACATGTTTGTTTAAAATTAACCAAGTCATTCATTAAACAAAATGTACCATCTTTCAAGCATACAGCACTGTTGTATCTCTTCTTTAATCGGTCATAGTTTTGACAGTGAAACAGAACCTTCATCGACCAAAAAACGGTTGTAAGACCAGAAGCAGATGCTTAGATTTCCACGCAACTTTGCAATGGCAAGCCTATATGACATTTGAATACTTTTGATGACCAAAACCTCTGACACTTTCAATCAATATTTTACAATTTTCTGTTTCTTTTACTAAAGTAAAGTTCTTCAACAAAATATTGAACCTTTTCATGTTCTGGGTGGATAGTGTTCTTGGCCCTTTCTGGCAATTCTCTCCACAACAGAAATGTTCTGACTATTTGTGAGGGGACATACTGTGTTCCATGAAAATACTTCTTGAGAGTGCCAATATTGGATTCGAATGAAAAGGTTGATGTAGCCCATAATAGCCCCCATTGTTTGATACTTTGAGCAGTGTGTGTTAGCAAGTGTATATCAAAAGTCATGTTGTTTTTCCCATACAGCTAGCTCTGCTATCAAGATGCTTTCGGTCTTTATGGTATCCTGCAATAATGTAGCCTATATATGTCAAACACCAGTAGGAACAAATGGTTCCAAAATCTTGCAGGGAGTATGTCTTTCAATACAGGTAGAGAAAAGGAAAGTCTATCAATAGTATGCTAGAAGAAATATGCTAAGCAAACTTTCAACTACACTCAGGGCCTGATTTACTAAGATCCCAAATAGTGGGTACTAAATTGCATGCACAGTGCAATAGATTGCACATTTCATTTGTGTGCGTTTTGCGAGTGATCTACTAAGAATAACTGAAGACAGGTGTAACAGAGTGGAGACAGCAGTATTTAAATGAGGGTTTTGCGTCTTTATGGAGAGTTTGGACGAGCAGAGAGCCGCAAGCGCAAAATGAAATGTGATCAGGTTCTAGTGGAAGAGGTTAACTAATATATTGAGTTATAAGAAAAACAAATATTACCAGAAAAACCGACATATGGGAGATGATTTGTGATGAAGTCAATGCTGTTAGTAAAACCAAAAATATTCCACTCCAAAATTATAACACAGGTGGAAAAACTCCGTCCTGTGCGTATTCTGTCATTGTGCCTCCTTCTCCTCCTCTCCACAGTAACAGAAGTCATCTGTGCTCAGTGCTCAGCTGGTTAATACCTGCCCTTCAAGTATACTTGCTATACTTATACTTACACTCAAGCATACTTAATAAAATTGACTTCAAGTATCCTACTTTTTGCTAAGGGTAGACACACTCTCTTCTAATGTCCATAATTTTTCACAGATTAGACATAAATTTGAGCCTCATCATACAATTGTTAGCATTGTGTATCTCACTCAGTATTACTGTAAGCAATGCTGAAACAAACATTTGCATCTCACTGTAAACAAGGCTCTTAAGAAGTGTCAAAAAAGATACATTGCTAAACGAGGAACAGTGGAACAGATTAAAAAAATGATTCTGCGTTGTGCCATAGCCATGCAATTTGAAATGCTTGATGAAACTGAGAAAATGCAATGAGTCTTTTTCCTATGAAAGACATTGTAGGATAGTGAAATGTAACAGACATGGCTGGAATCATTGGTAACCTTGCATTTTTTAAATAATGCACCATTCACCCTAAATAGTGTTGAGATTAAAATATATTTTATGATTAGTGCATATCTATATTTGGTTTGCAGTGGAGAAAAAAAACAAAAAAAGTTGTGAAAATGACTGAATTCATGCTTATTCTACAAAGACATTCTAAAATAGCCTGGGAAATATTGATACCCTTTAGAAGTTGTAAGAAATGATTTATAGTGATACATTAAGCAGACCATTGGGTTTTAATTAGTATCGCAGGTGTCTTCAGTCTTATGATCACTCGTGTAGCCAGTTTAAAAATAAGAAAACTACTCACTCTGCTGTCTTGTGCCACTGTATGCATCACATCAAGAACAGATGGAAAACTAGAAAATGGTCTGCAGACATTAGAAGAAAAAGGTACTAGCCAAGCACGGTCAACATTAAGGTTACAAGACCATCTCCAAAGAGCTTGATGTTCCTGTGACCATTATTGCCAATATTATTAAGAGGTTTAAGGCCCTTGGAGCTGTAGCCAATGCGATTGCAAGAGGAAAATTGGCCTGAGATAGAACAGAAGGATTGCTCTAATGGTCGAGAAAAGGACCATGGAAAACTTTAATACAGATCCAAGCTGATCTTCAAGTTCAGGGTGCAGTAGTTTCAAGTTGGACCATCCATCACTGCCTGACTGAAAATGGGCTCCATGGCTCCATGACCTAAGAAGACCCTATTTCTAAGATAGAGACACAAAAAAGGTAAACTAGACTTTGCAAGATGTTGACAATGCATGTTAACAAACCACAGTCCTTCTGAGAGAAAATGCTTTGTACAGATTAAACAAAATTCAAGATTTTTGGTAAATTACACAAACCATATATTTACAGAAGAAAAAAATGCCTCGCCTACCATGAAAGATAGAGGAGGCTCAGTGATATTTTTGGGGTTGCTTTGCTGCCTCGGGCACTGGGTGTCTTCAATATGTGCAAGGGGCAATGGAATCAGAAGACTGTCAAGGTATTTTGGAGTGAAACATACAGTGTCAGAAAGCTGTGTCTTAGTCTCAGGACATGAGTCTTCCAGAAGATAATGACCCCAAACATACATCAAGAAGTGAATGAGAAAAAAAACATTGGCCTACTGATCTGAATCCCATTAAACATCAGTGGAAAGAGCTGAAACTCGCAACTGAGAGATGGCACCCATGAAACCTGAGAGAACTGGAGCAGTTTGCTCGAGAAGAATGAGATAATCTACCAGTAGAGAATTGTTGAAACCTTTTAGTTAGTTAGAAAGTTACAGAGAGTGCATGACTGTAATTATTGCTTTCAAAAGGCTGTGCTACAAAATATTAAGTAAAGGATACTGGTATTTTTGGCTATGCCATTTTCATTTGTTTTATTGTATTAATAATAATATGTTGAATTGTAAAAGCAAAGTTTGAGTTATATTCAATGTGAAATATTGAAAGAATGATGGATACCATATACTTATGTCAGTTTCATCTTTATTTATTTATTTATTTGTTTTTCGTAAGATGGAAGGGTACAACTATTTCTGGCCACATCTGTATATGTATGTTGCTATTTCTTGAAGATGACTGCTTGCATATGCAGTGATTGGAATATTTTTTCCTATGTACATTAGTTGTATGTAGAAAACGGTGCATGACATACATAACAAGAGCATCCCTTCTATGCACATGAAAATGCGTTCTATTTAATCATATATTCCTCCTGGGAATCATAAAATATGCTGAGGCATTGCTTGTGTCGGCCTATGAAGCAACTAGGTAAATAGAAGTTATTTAGCTTGAAATATAAGAGATGCTACGAACTAACACATCCTTGGGTTATGACGATATTATCATTATAAGTGACATTGTTATTGTAGAATATGTTTAATTCTTGTTAAATCATTTGAATTTAGTTTGATTATTAACCAATTGTTTAAAGAAGTTGAAAAATTATGAAAAAATGATATAACAAAATGCCACAATATTGTGGGTTTTAAATTATTAAGCATTTTCTCTTTTAGCCAAGTCATGTAGATAGCTTTTTTCTGTGCTGAGAGGAAATTCAAATTTTACTCCATATGAAACTATTGCCTTGAGAAAAAATATATTTATTTTGAGGAAACACACTACACATACTATGCCTTGGAGAAATGTTCATGTAATGGAGTGATTATTCCAAAATAATCAGCAGCAAGGCTTGCATATGAAATCCATTGCCTCAAGCCACAAATCAAAAATTCACATCTCAACATTTTTACAAATGTACTCAGTCAGGAATGAAACACGGGCTTGCCAAAAGCAGTAATTGAAGGGTGGGTTTTAAAATCATCCATTGACAACATACCCCCAACCCCCTTCCCGCCCCTCATGTTACCGCTTCATACAAAACATATTAACACATTACAAACATGAAGAAATGCATGGACGTCAACACACTGATGGAGGCAGATACATTCTGCTCCTGAGGAAATAGGGGGACAACACAATGTATCCTTAGGGCAGGGTGACTCAGTGTGGATGCACTTAGTACAAGATGCAGTTCCACTTTATTCCCATTTTGCATTAACTCAATCCCTAGAGTGCAGACACTGTGTATTATGTAGCTGTGTCTTCCTCATCACTGAGGAAATTCATACCCCCTGCTCGCAGCTTACATGCAAGAGAGAGGCAGAGACACATCTGCTAATATTATTGATTATTCCTTAAAGATACATCAGCTGTGAAGTGTGTTGACTGTAGTGACCTAGAGGAACTATAACGCTTAAGCAATGAAATCACCTCAAAAGGTGTTTAGTTGTAATGGTAACTTTTTCACATTTGTAAACCCAAACAAATTCTCTTCTGAAATCTAAAGTTGCCTCTAGTAGTGTCTAGTACATCAGTAGCACATTAGCCATTCGTATAAAGTAGAACATAGCTTGTACACAATAGACTACATGGGTATCTTCATGGTCTTCCAAATGCAGTTGGGGACATACAGGACATATTTAATGGTTGATATTTATGAAGACTGAGCGATAGATACTTGTGTTTTTCATGCATTTATCTTGAAAATCGGTCAACAGTATGGATCTTCAATTATGTCGCCATTCTACAATGTAGATAGATGGCATTTTCAAAAAGAGAAAAAAGAGAGGTCTATCCAGTGTTTTCTTTCTAAGTCAAACAGCTGTCAGAGCTTCATGAGTTGGAGTAACTGGAAATGATCAATATATGATCAAATATGTCTCAAAGGTGAACATTTTGGCAGATACTCTAACAATGCACAGTCCTGTGTTGTCTTAAATGTTGTAGGTTGAAGAAATGCCTATGGTGTGGGAGGGAAGTAAGTTATCAATAGATAGAACACAACAAAACGTAAGAGATAAAAATGTAAAAACTGGTGTAACTGGTACTACACTTGGCTAGAACCTCAGTCTCAGTCTCATCTATGTATTGTCATCGCCCTCCACAGAGTAAAATATGAGTCATGTGTCATGAAGCATTTTTTAACCCACAGCATGGCGAGCACTTGACATGTGTCTTCACTCACCAAGGAACTGATTTATAAAGCAGGCTAACCAGCCTGAAGGAACAATATCCTGTACTGCTCCCCACTTCTGTCTCCCTCATTAGAGTCATGATTGGCTCGGACATCCCTGGAGATAGCTGTGTTAGGGACCAAAATACCAATGGTCCCCTGTCTCAAAGATGACAGCTAGTTGTCGGAGTTTATAATCTAGCAGTGATCTCGACCAATCTAATGAATCAAATCACCGTCATTCACCCTTCTCTAAGTCCATCCCTCATGGCGTATGCTGTCTGCTCTGCCCTCAAGCTGAAGGGAATGAAAGGAGATGGGCGGACAGAAAAATCTTATTTTTGAGCGGATGGTAAGACAGAGAGAAAGAAAAAGAGCATTATTCCTCCTCTTTTAGGGAGCAGGGTGAGGCACAGAGACAGTATTTCTCGTACTTCATTTATAGCTCACCCTGATGCAAATCTGTCAGTCCAGAGACTCTCATCCATGGTAAAAACTAGGCCCTGCCATCAAGGCCTCTTTCTGTATTTTAAAATTAAAACTCGAAATTGCTGGATCTCGTAGAACATCCTCTGTATTTTGACAAGCAGGGTCAGTTGTATGCAGATTTGTGTTGAAGCATGCAGGGTAATTGGAAAGTCTGTATTCCATAAAGAACCTATTAGTTCTAGTGATACTGATTGGCTGTGCTGTGCACTGCCTCTCTCGTTGCTCTCACTGACCCATATCCAAAGGTCAGCTATTGACTCTAATATGCCTCCATTATCCCACTCATTAACCTCACGGCGGCACACTGGGACTTTGAGAAAGTGATTGGTGGCAGAGGGGAGACACAAGCCACAAAGGAAACGGCTGTCACTGAGTGGACAGTGGTACAGGGGGCTCGGGAGCCAGCCAGCCAGTCTGCTATTGATCTATGTGGATTAGGAGGCCCTTGTCTGTGGGGGCATCTCCCTCAGCTCACAGATTATTACAGGCTTTGCTGGGATTTGGGCCTTGAAAAGACTCCCAGCACAATAACTTTGTATGGCAGAGACATATCTAATAAGATACCAATAAGCTCAGAGAGAAAGAAAGAGGGAGGAAAGAGAAAGAAAGGATTTTTGGAAAGCTTCCGGCAATGGGAGGCAATCTCATTTCTTTCTTCTACTTCTTGTTTTTTTTTCTCTCTTCATTTCTCCACTCTAATTCTCCTTTAATTCTGGAATAGCACAAGTGGGATTTACAAAACAGATTGACTCCCTTTATTAGTTCAGTATGTCATTATACATGCATAGGCTTTGAAGCTGTGCTCCATTTCGCTACAGTATATGCATATATACCCTGTGCAGGGACTGCAAACGGGCATCACAATGACCTCAGATTTCTCTCATCAGGGCTGATGGGAGAGACAAGCCATCAAGGGCCAAGTCCAAACTGCACCCACACTGCATCCAATCCTCAATCTACACACACCGCGCACACAGTGTCGGCCAAATACAGCAGAAGGAGATGAGAATTCTGTGCCAGGCATGACTTAGTACGTAATTAAGACCCTGGCTCAGAAATGGCAAATCAACTTGCTTCATTTCCCAACGGAGTTATGGGGAGAAATTAGGAAGGATAAAGGCAACCAAGGTACTCGTTTTAGTTGCTGTCTGCAAGCTCACAGTGGTGATTTTTATAAAATACAGAAACGTTGTTTATCAGTCAAAGAGTTATCAAAAAGTTTGGTGGCAGAAGTTACTTCACAATCGATGGCAGACTGGGTATGATGGGGGACCAAGGAGTTCCAGCCTTTGAGCTATAGTTCATCAAATCAAAACACTGTGGTCAAAACATGGACAGCTTTTGGAAATGCTGTGCTTTTTCTGGTAGACTGTGTAAAGAATTTTCTCTTTCATTTTATTACTCTTTCTCTCCTCACCCTCTCTTTTTCCTCATCAGACTTCAGCCTCCACTGATGATGCCCTGAAGGAGAGCCTGTGTGGGTTGCATACCAAGCAGTGTGAGGCTGCTTTAAAAGCAAGCGGCCAAAGAAGTCGAGAGGGGTATCAAACACCCTGCTGAATATGCATATATAAATGACCTGTTCAGTAATCATGAGCAACCACACATCAGCTTTTCTGGGGGCTGTTTTGACACAGCTGGGCCATAGCCCCATTAGTCCCACAAATATGTCTTTCAAATCAGTGGTTTGGAGGCAATTTTGTACACATGAGAGCAAACTCAGATTTTGTTCCATGAACAAAATACTTTAATTCCTGCATGGGTAAGTTTGCTTCTTCAAAGGGTCACCAACTCTGATTATAACTTAATATTCTGCCTGTGCAAAAGTTCAGCGATGGCGCCTATAGCATGTAGCATACTAGGTTTGATAGTTTATCTGGTGTTTGGCCAAGCAGCAAGTGAAAAAGAAATGTGTTTCTCTCTGATAATTGTGTTGTCCTGTATCAACTATGCATAATGAAAACAAATGTCTTTAGAGAATGTAGCATCATGGTGTACCGTATACATTTGGTGTGTATGTAAGTATGTTATAATACTGTAAATGCTTGCACCCAAAATTTTATTTAGTTCTTTGTGTTGCATAATTACGGAAAAATTAATTGTGGCCACAATATAGCTATAACGTGCGGACGAAAAAACTAATTCATGGCCGGAGCTCCTTTGCTGCATGTCACCCCCCCCCCCCCCCCCCCTTTCTCCTATGTTTTCTGTCTGTCTACTATTGAATAAAGGTGTCTATGCTGAAAAAAAAAAATAATAATAATATTAATATCATTCCTGGACAGCTGGGTAAGCAAATCTAGCGCACCTTCTCTAGAACCTGCAATAGCCCCAGTACAGACGAAATTATGTTCACAGTTTCAGCTTGAAATCATCCTAAAACATCTTTTTCACTGATCATCTCCTTTGAAAGTAGCATCATGTGTGTCAGACTCTCAGCTGAGGGAATACATAGCTATATGAACTGCAGCGTTTAATGATGCAGATACAGTAGCGCTCACTGTATGTATCATGCTGCCAAGGGAAACTATAGCCTATCAGTGATCAGAATCTAGTTTGTATTGATTTGCAGGTTGTTGTTGCTTTGACTGAACTACTGAATGTGTCTGTAGTGTTTGTTCTCTGGACATTTGCCCTTCAATAAAATCACAGAAGGTTAAAAGTTCACTATATTATTGATCAGTCTGACGTTTACCTGCAGATGAAATGTGCTATAATTCCTTTAAACCATTATGTTAACACTTTGATGATGTTTTATGCTTGATCCTGATTTGCTGAAGTCCGTTTTACACTGTTATATTACAGCTAATAGAACCCTGATTAGAAAATTGCGCAATCCTTTATTATCACAGATAATATCTGATCAATAAAAATCATTCTACTTTGATTTGCCAAAGACTAAAATGATTTCATAGGACAGTGTCAGAGCTTGAGCATAATGTTTAAATCAGCTGCATCAAGTTTAAAGTTTCAGAGTTCTACAATGTGCAGCAGTCACCAGAAATATGGGAGGCATTGAGTGCACCGAGCACCCAGGAATGATTGATATTATTAATTAGTATTTTGTGCGCACGTTATACCTATTTCGTGGCCACAAATTAGTATTTCGTTGGCACGTTATAGCTATATTGTGGCCACAATTTTTTTTTGCCCATGTATAATAATTAATGCAACAATAAGTAAGTACATTATGGGGATTTTGTGATGTCAGTGAAAGTTGCCATTACACTTTTGAGGCTCCTGCATGTTTGACCCACATAAAAACAAACAAACTGCATGCTTGGCCAACATAAAAAAAAAAAAAAAAAAGATCAGCGGACATTACACAACCTTCTGGATGGTGATCGAGCACATCTTGGCACAGGAAATGTGAAATAAAATTTTAAAAGGCCCTTTTTTCTGTTAACATTATAACCTTTCTTTTTTCCATCATTAATGTTTTGCCAATATGGGGTTTCACTATCAACTCATGGTGTATAGTCGACATGGTGTATAGTTTTGATTCTTTTAATATCAATGCTTTTAATATCTATGCCTAAAAAATCATTAATGAATTTATCTGTGCATGAGCCTCAGAGAGTATGATACATTATATCAAATATGAAAATACTACGCTAACTTAGTAGCTGTCTCCTGCTAAGGGAAAGTCAGGCAATGTCATTCTACTGGTTCATAATTTATACATCCATGAGGGGGAAAAATAGTCCTCTATGTATCTCTTTTTTAAACACAAACAGGTACACAAAAAAGTACAAAGACTTCATCAGCAGTTTTTGATGGCTACTTCAAACAGCAGTCCCGGAGGGGCAGCACAACATCTAGCCTGACAGCAAGCTCAGTCTAAGCCCCTGTTCCACTCAATTCCCTGTTGTCACACAGATAATACCTATTTTGCTTGGTTTCAGGAGAAAAAGAAAGACGCAAGTGCTACTGAGGTCACAGCAGGAGGTGAATGCAGTCCTAATCTGCACTGTCAAACCTTGTAAAACTCTCTCCTTCACTTAACCATGGACCTCTTCTTCCTTTCAAGATGACACATCAACACTCTCCAAATGCCCTATTCTGTAGGAGATTTTGTCAGCATCTTCGCACGCTCCCACTGTCACCCACTCCCCATGTGGCCAGCGCTCCTCTGCCAGTGCTAACAGTCAGGCCCATGCACTGAAAGACCCTGAGAGAGTGCTCTCTCTGTAGGCAGCCTGTTAAGACGCTGATAGATTCTTTGCTCTCTCTCCCTCACTCCCTGCCTTGCTCTCTCTCTCTGGATTTTGCTGTATTCAAAACCCAGCATTCTGTTTACTGTAGGATTACTGCTTTTGTATGTTTCAAATTTGACAGCTGCTTCATTCAACTCCCCAGTGTGGAGGCTGCACGATAAGGCCGATATGGGTTTCTAATCTTTTCCCTGCCTAAATCCTTTCCAAATCTTCTATTTCTTTCTCCCTCCCCATCATTCCTTGCTGTAAGATTAGAGCATTTTCCAGCACAACTCTTGGCTTTTGGCGCAGAGCTGCTGGAACACTCTGGTAGGACTGCTAATGAAGGGAGCTGCTCCTTTGACAGCTGTTGCATCTGATGCAAAGGTTCCTGTATAAAGGCCGCAATCAAACACCCTCCACAACCCCGTCTCCCTGTACGTGGGTGTGTGTTGTGCACATTGACAGCATGCTAAAAATAATTGGGTGACTGGTAAATATCACTCATACAGGCAAGAGTTTGATCTCAGAAGGAAACTGTTTTATGGAGGGTTTTTGGATGATATGTTTTATTGAGATATAGCCAAGGCATTAAAATGTAGTGACAAAAAAGAAATGTAATGTTTCTTAATGGGCTTTTTGTGCTTGGGGCCTCTCTTAACCAAAATGACTATTCATTCAAAGATTGTACCAGCTGATTAATTCTGTGTAGAACCCGCAGCTTGCCTGTTGTGATTCCTCTGGGGCCCCTCAAAGCCTTGCACTGCATAACACACTATATCCTGACTAGAATTTCTATTTAGGCAAGGCTTCAGGGAAACTGATGGATTAATATTGGTACAGTGGTAGCATTTAGCAAACATGCATCCATCACAACTTTTACAAAGCATGACTAATGTCTGATTGTATAGGGCATTAGCTGTTGCACCACAGTTTTGCTTAGCTTTTGAAATATTATTTTCTCACAGGAGAAAATAATATTCCAATTTTGCATTAATCAAAGTACCACAAATGACACTTATCACTGAGATCCATTGCTGATGGCAGCCGCATTGTCCTTCTATACCTTTCACTACTTTAGATGATAAATGAAATGTAATAAAATGACATCATGGCATTTTAGATTGATTTATTAAAGGGCATGTCCCCGTATATGCATGAGGAGTTTTCAGTGTTTGTTATGTATCTATTAGAATAATGGTTTTACCTCTTGTTTGCTTACTGTCACCCTTCTAGTGTTTGCTCAGGTTTGAGGAGTCTAATCTCCCGCATACAGGTATGCTCTTTGTGTGATTTGTCAACACATCCCGTGGCTGTGTTGCTGAAGCACTTCAACTCTTTTGAGACAGCTTCAAAACACAGAGAATGAACTCCTTGACAAAAGAAAATAGACTTTGCAGAGCCAGAGCCTCTGATGAGTGTCAGACATCCCTGCACAAGTGTCATTTGGGTGATTTACAAGCATAACCCAAGGCTAACGGCTGCTTTGATGTAGAATAAAGAAATCTATAGATATCAGAGGAAAGCTGTATTCTCTATCCAGGGATTGTGGAGACCAGAGCTGCCTTTCTTATTGTGGGATTTATAAAAAAGGCAACTCTGCACATTTTAATGTAAAAATAACACTGTGTGAATATCAATGGGCTATTTTTTTCTACCAAACATATTTCTTGTTTAATGAGCTAGTTAGTATGAATATGTGTTTTGCTCATTGTTAGTGGAGGATTATGTGGCAATGCAGTTACACACTTGAGGTTTTAAAGAGTAAACACTTGCAGCTTTAAGAAAAGCTCGGGTAAAAGGATCCTCGGATGGAAGGAAGGGATTTTATGATCACTCAATGCTAGAATTGAATTTGGATTGATACTGTCACTCTAGGGCTATGGCCATTTGTAAATTATTACCACATTATTCCTGCCTGTTTCAGCAAACATGGACATAAAGAGAAGGCACTTTATCTATAGGGGAGGAAAAAGAAAGAGAAACAGAGATAGAATGGAAGAAAAACTAAGAGAAAAAGAAAAGATAGATATTCTTTTCTACAATCAATTACCTCTGTGGACAGTGAAACCACACATAATGGGTCCAGGCTGAAAACACTCGCTAGAAAAATGCTGTCTGTGCTGCAGCAGTTAAAACTACTGTGGTCAATACCTTTACATTCCATTGGAAGCATTGTAGCAGCAGCATTTCACATGAAAAATGTGGTACAAAGTGGACCACTAAATCTTCTCAGTGTACACCACATACCAAGCATGACAGTGCTGAGCAGATTTACACTTTGCAATGACAATCCTTAAAATATTGAGCCTCTTAATCAGCAAAATGGAGCAGCTCTTGACTGCCAATTCAGGACTTTTGGACAATGGATGTGTATTTACCACAGTAATATCCTCAAAACTGTCTATCCTGAATCGGGCTCATCTCATCATTTGTCTTGCGGTGCAACTCAATGCAAGTGAAGGAAGCTCTGAGGCAGGCATGTAAAGCATTAATATTGTTGTTGTGTGTGTGTTTTCAGATTATGTCTGGGGAAGGAAGGATTCCCTTTGTGTCAAGCCACAAGAGTTAAAAGCAAAGTTGGATCTGGACGCATTTGGGTTGTGTGTGTGTGTGTGTGTGTGTGTGTGTGTGTGTGTGTGTGTGTGTGATGAAGAAATACAAACCATAGTGATATGATTCAAGACTGATGGAGAAACTGGCTTGTGTTTGGATTATTATTATTATTATTGTTATTATTATTATTATTATTATTTTGGTCACTTTGCAGCTCTATATTGAGATAACCGTGTGATTATATAACAGTACCTATTCCATAAATGGAATACAGAACTTGCTCATTTTGTATGGTCAGTTGGGAAATAAGACCACTGCTCCCAAAATCTAATAATGGAAATAATATAGATAGTGTAATCCAAAACTTTGGACAACCACATTATGAATACATGCATACATGGAAGAACAAATTAGATTTAAAAAGTTTATTGCCAGCCCACAATTCTAATATCACATATAGACTTAGGAAATTCTCAGAAGCTTTCATGATGACGCTCACTTTCAAAAGCAAGTTTATGTAAATGTAAAAGTATATTGTACAGTAGGCCTATGTTGTGTGACAATGGTGTAGATCTTTTGAGTAACTTGCAGGTACAGATATGAAACCCTCATCAACTTTGGGAAAATGTCAAAAACGGCTTCAGAGTCAATTCTCATTTACCCTAACTCTATTGTGCTTGGCCTTTACAGATCAATCTAAATTAAGATGAGACAGCAGCAGTCTGGGATTACAGTATCACATCAGCCATATCACTTTCCTTTGCTATGAAAATGAATTATAATCAATGCCATTGAGAGAGTTAGCCCTATTGTCATCCAAAAGACACGTTGAAGTCATAATATACCGCTTTATCAAGTTAACATCAATTATGTTTAGCATGTATTCAGATACCTTTATTACAGTGGCTAAATTGGCAACAGTTAATGAAAAGTTTTGTATCATGACATTGCTATTATAGATGTATAATAGAGATTAAGCGGGTAGCTCCTGGTCTCAAAAGTGAAGCCAATGGGGAAGTGACTTAAACCTGCATTCTCTCTAATGGCCAGAGGGTGGCAATGCCACTGTCTCCGAAAATAAGTTTAATTGTATGCAAGTCTATGAGGCAATGACCCTACTTCTGCCTTGATTTATTACCTCAGTAAACCCTTTCCTAGTAAGTCTGTGGTCTCAATCGCTACTTTTAAGTCTTCAATACAGCACGATAAATAGGTAACCAAACTATGGCAAAATCTCAGATTCACAGAGTATGAGGTAGC
Organism: Scomber japonicus; assembly: GCF_027409825.1. Taxonomy (NCBI): domain Eukaryota; kingdom Metazoa; phylum Chordata; class Actinopteri; order Scombriformes; family Scombridae; genus Scomber; species Scomber japonicus. The sequence continues at coordinate 15,507,261 of NC_070583.1, forward strand.
TGTCACTATTTCAGTCTGTTTTCAGCTCATGAGTATTCATTTTAACATTTTTGTTGCCTGAAAAAAGCCTGTGTTAATGGTTTTAGGCCTGTTTTTCATTAGCAAAAAATAGCATTAGCATTACCACAGGGGCACAACAGTAACACATGTATAGTTTAATGCAATTCAATAATAACTGTCTGCACTCTTACCATAGTAAAAGGTTAAACAAGCAGTGCAGAACTTTTACATTAAAGTATCTATGTTCACAGAATACAGATTTTGAATTCTGGTATTAGAACAGCAAACTTCCAGTTAGCCCTCTACTAACTTAAATAGGGATAAAAAAAATTTAATCTTAAACTTTCCAAATGTTATTGGACCAAATGAATCAAATTCTAATAGTGAAACGAGTGATGTGTCGCAGGTGTTGTGTAACGCTAAAAACTATTTATCCATTGTTTTTCAGCCATAACAGTATTGCTCTCATTGCCAGAAGGGGGAGACAAAAATATGTTTACCAGCATATTCTATTTGCACTGTTGTTCTTTTAGAATATACTGCATATTGTAATCTGTTGCTGTTTTGTATGCCCTATACATGCTTTATCTCCAAGACACCAAGTCTCCACCATTTTTCTTGCCTAATCCCTCTCATTTACTGCTGTATCTCTCACAAACTGCACAGCACACTCCTCACTTCATCATGTTTTAAGATAGCCAATGCCATAAAGGTGTATCACTCACTGACAGAGCAATTTCAATGTAATTTTTTTTAAAATCCACTGCACTGGAAACAAGTAAAATCTTCTCACACCACTGGCACTGTTCATTCGCTTTTTAAGACAATGAGTTATATTTTAGTGCTGACTGCACATTTTTGAGCAGTATATAGACTCTCTATTCTGCTTCACCCACTTGTCTCTTTTCCTCACTCTATCACTTCTGCCCCATGCCAATCTTGCTCGCTCACCACCACCTTCATCGCCTGCCTGACCACCCCCCTCTGCGCCGCGCCGATTTTTCCCTGCAACATTTGTCTCTCATTTGAAATGAAGAGGAAATGCCTCCCTGTGGGCCCACAAGTGGCCCATCCTGAGGGCTGGCTGAGATTGATGCCTGTGATCCAGCTGTGCTGATTTACTCGCCGCACCCACAGGGGAATGGGAGATTACACTGTGCTCTGCTGGAGAAGACGAGAGGCAGACAGACAAAAAAGACAGAGAGGTGGGAGTAAAGGAGTGAGCGGGAAAGAGAGACAGATGTCATGTGGTAGATGAAGCCTTGTGGGTCCTCTATTAGCACTCCATCTTCTTGTCCTAGACCACGCCTTATATTACCTCTCAATGTAATTGTGCTGCAAGAGCCACATTTAATGATCACCATTTACTCTTCTGTAAATGTTGCTGAGGCAGAACATATCCTGACTCAGACATATTCATGTTACAAAGGGACTGTGATGTAAGTGAAAATGATCATTAGTGTTTCAAGATGAGAAAAAATGGGAGAAAAAAACAGTGTTTGAGTCACTATTTAAACTGTGTATTGGCATTCAAACATGTCACGCCTGGCCATCCTCCATGTGGTGGCAGAAACAATCTATAGTTCTTATCTAAACATTGATTCTAACATTATCCTCTTGAGGTCATCTGCATTCACCCAACAGGGACACGTGTCCTAAATGCACCTTTGTCTCAATGTGGGCTCACTGGTCCCTCCCCAGCCATCAGCCTCAAATTGAATGTGATGATTGATCACAGGTCATGGACGGATGATAACACTCTATCATTTCAGCTCCTGACATCACACTGCAAGTAATCTATTACACTGTGACACAGACAGAAGCTAGCTCTTCACGCTTAAATCTATTGTTTACCGCCAAATTAAAAAGTTCCAATACGTTCCAGCAGACAGCATGTGCTTCTACATCATTTTAGTGTCACCTTGGAAAAAGGTAGGATATTGAATTTATTATGAAAGATGACATTATAAGAGCCACATCTTCAAAATCTCAAGAGGAAACTGAAGCAGTATGACTTATTTGATATAAATTACTTTAAATTAAATGTGTTACTGCTGTCATATTTATTAATTGTTTGCTTTGCCGTGCTTACATGAATGTTAAATGTAGATTAATCTTTCCATCTCAGCAGTAAAAGACAGGGAAGAAAGGCTTTGTTTTGAACATTTATTGACACTTTAAATCTTGATGTCTGCCACAGCATAATCTTGCTGGCTGCAAAGGAAATGTACTTTTCCCTTTAAGAGTTTTACTCCAGTGAGTTTTATGCACTGAATTTATGGTTTTGGAAAAATAAGCTGACAGCACACTGCCTGCTCTGCCCATTTCACCTTTAACAAGATAGATGCTGGAACTGATATAGTTCCTTGGAGGTATGTTTTCACACAAATACTCAGTTGTGTGTTTACATGTATTACTGTATGTGGGTGCATGCATGTGTACGTTCATGTGTGACCATTACAAATTTAGAGGCAAACACTTCCATGGTAAAAAATACCTATTTTCTCTAATTCAGTAAACACAGAGATGTGTAATGGCTTTCGTGACCTTTTAGGAATAACCTATTGGCTTATCTGTAGCTCAGGGGGCATTGATTAGGTGGCAAAAGGAACAAATGACCTGCTAGGACTTGTGTGCGTGGTCCTTACAAGGTAAACACTTCCGGCTGCTTGCTCAGGCCGATAGTTGACAGCAACTCTGCTGTGTCCCCTGTGCATCTTGGGAGGGTTAAGTGCCATGGTCTGATGAGATGAAACGGTATTGAACTGTTTGCACAAGGCTTTGTCCTACAATAAGTATACAGTACAATGGTCAACATTGTTTAAACATAATATCTGTGTTGTGTTTTGCTTCAAACATACCTTTACACGATGTGTGCAGTAGCTACCCAATACATGAAGCCCCATGAAGCTCTTAAAACCATCCATTCACATACTCACACATACCGTGCTGTACAGTATATATACAGATGAATGCACCTTCATGTCCCTCACCTATTATCTCCTCATCTCCAAAGGCTCTCACTCACATCCAGTGTAGTTATACCAGATATTTTAATCTCCTATGAAAGACCAGACAGTCAATATATTATTTACTTGCACACAGTAAGCACAGTTATAATAAATAAAGATAAAAGCAGGCTATAATAGACTCTGAGAAAATAGTGTTTGCTGAGTCTCTAAAAGACACCAGATTGAATTGTTTTACTAGGCTGGCTTTGCTACTATAAACAATTTTCCAATTTCCATGCTAAATTGCACAGGCCAGACCAAGAAACAGAAAATGACACACATAAACAGAACATCCACACAAATAGGTGTTTGTTTATATGTATTTATATTTGATTATAAACCACTGAGAATAAAATACAAAATGAATTGCTTTTTACATTCAGTGCAGGCATGTGCTGTGCTGAGAGTATGGCATAAGGCAATTGTATGTTTCATAGATTACAGTCATATAGTATGGTCTCAAGCCCCCTGGATAACTGTACACATATTCAGGGCTCAATTATTAATAATTAGTTATTGTCTTTAAAACTATTTATAGTGGTCAATCATAGTTTTTAAATTGAATTTTTAAAAAGACTATTAAAACAAATTATTATGTCTATTAATAACAGTTTCATTAGTCTGCCTTTACAAAATGATGGCTTAATACATTCATTTCCTAACCGATTTGCAAGTAATTTAAAATAAATAAATAGAGTATGTTTTTCTATCATAACAACTCTGACAATGCATTTATCTTCTGCTCTGTTCACTGTTAAAGTGGAAGAAGTTAAATGCTTTAATCATTATTATAATTAACCAATGAAAGTGTGTAATTATTCCTGCATGTGGCAAACCCCAGACTACATATAAAGACTGACAGGTGAACCAGAGTTTCAGCTTTTTTTCTTTTTCTTTTTTTTCTTGCGAATCATCTGTGCAGCAGACATAAATCAGTTGCCCTTTATCTGGATGTGAGGGGTCAGCACCATTGTGACATTCACAGCACCAGTAGAGGGCATTGGCAGGTCAATACAGTGGAGACTGAATGTAGCTAAACAGCAGACTTTAATAAGCACCACAAACATGGACACAAATGAAGGATTTGTATTGTGTGCATTTGTGTTAACAATAATGCAAAAAACATTCTATGAATGTCAAGACAGGTTTGACAATATGAGGTTAGACTCTGAAATAATGTTTAGGTTTTTTTTTGTTTGGTTGTTTTTTAATTAACTTTCTCTACCTTTATTATTTTGCACTAAAAAACTGTCCAGAAGCGTATTAATTCTGCAAGTGTTCTGCTAAATTATGTAAAAAAACTAATTCAAGAACTACTCAAGAACTACTTGCACCCTAACCCTAACCCAGTAATATTGGTTGGAAGCGTTCCCATCCGACCATGCAGCATGGCATTCCACGTAATTACAAAACACACATCTTCCTTGACAGTGCAATCATAACACAAGATTCAGACAAGAAGGCTTTTCTCTGGAGTTAAAATGACTCTACAACAAAGATCCATTAAGAGGGCTGTAAAGATGTCCTTCATTTATGGATCCATTCATATCCACACATAAAACTCTCTTCCAAAACCCCTTTCCTGTCCATTAATGGACTACTTGACATGCAGTTTAGGCTGCTTAGCCACTCTTTAATCTGCTTGTACCACCCCCAGTTTATGGGGTAAGGAAAATCAAATAAACAGATGTTAATCTGACTAAATTAGAGCACAGGCGACTCTTCCAAGCACTAAATACCGTATTATCTATCACATGTTTGAGTCTGTTTTCCCTCATGTCCTTCAGTATATTATATACATGGGTGGGGGTTGCAAATACAACTGTTATTTACAGTTGCATTTACAGCAGCATCTCTGTGTAATCTGGAAAAATGTGTGGAATCATTTTTAAAATTTAGTTACTTGATCACTATCATTTGCATCCTGTATGTGCGTTTTTCAGTGTGTGTGGCATCTATATGCGTGACAGTCAGTAAATGTGTGTTGTTATGTTTTGTTTGTGTTCAGTGCAAATATCAGTGCATCCCAGATGAGAAGGCATTACAGGCTGTTGATTTGAGCGGCTCTTGGGACTCACTAGCGTAATCTACGTCTGTTCTTAGGTGTGTTGTACAGGTGGCTGCTCAGGAGAGGAAGGCTGGGGAATTTGGTTAATTAAGCAGGGTAAACAGCAGATAACTGCAAGCCACCCTGGTGGGACTGCAAAAGCATCAGACCCCAAACATCATCCAACTACCTCAGCAATATACCACCCTTTATTGTTTTCTCTCTCTCTTTTTTGTGTCTTTGTGACACTAATATTGTTGGCTGAAAATGTATTTACTGAATGCTGCCATTCGCATTAAGGGTTCCTTGGAGGTCCATTGTGAGAGTGAGCTGTCATGAGTGACCAGATTCAAGTCTTGGAGTGTTTTGTTAACGATAATAATAATGTATGCTACACAGATGGCACAAATTATTTAGTGCAACAAGACAGTGGTGAGACAGTCATTTGGTCAAAAGGCAGATAAGGAAAAAAATGGTATGAAGTTAATCAGCAGTTTTTAAGAGAATGACCTGATTTGTCTGTGCTGGTTTAGGCACAAATATGACTAAGATTGGTTTTGGGGGAAATTATAGTTTGGATTAAAATAATATTTTTTTTTTTAAGTTAGAAAAACCTTGTAGTTTGGGTTAAAGATATTACTTTGTTAAGGTTAGGAGGCTCCACTTTTTTCCACAATTACAATTAATCTTTAAAAAAATCACATACAAAAACAACCATGTGGTTAAGGGACAATTGTGATTGATTAAAAAAAAACACAAAGTTGATTTGCTGTTGAAAATGGGAAATAGTAACAATATTCTATGTTTAAGTGTGATATTTTGTTGACCCATACATCCACCCTGACATACGTGAACTTTGTTAATGTAATAACATCACATAATATATTTCTTTGGCCACATCATAATTACTACAGCTGCTAGAGGACTTGGGGCACTTGCTGAAACAACCGATTTTGTTGTTTTGTTTGGGAGTACAGTCTCTTAAGAAACAGTCCTTTTCTTTCAGCATCTGAGTGGGCTTACTGATGTCTGTGTTTGATAGACAGCAGACTGGCAGGCTGAGCCCCAGCAGGAGCACGGAGAGACAACGTAAACAAACTTTAGGCCAAGGACAGACAGTTTTTTGTTAGTAGTGTTGTTGCTGTCAAGACCACACTAACAACTAAACTCACTGATATTGACATTTGCAGGTAGGTTTTTAAGCTGTTCAACATTCTACTCCTGATAAGCTAATTATGTTACCGTTAGCGATGCATCATTTACCGACCCAAGGTGCAGGACAAGATCGGTCTTTATTTGTGGAGAAGAAGGTGACATTAGAGAGCCAATGCGGGTTACTGCTGTTCAAAGTGTTGTGCTGTGGCTGCTGTTTGCCTGTTGCTATTGATATCTATGCAAATACAGGTTTAAATTTAATGGTTTGACAATATGTAAGTCCTCCATCTAAACAGTGAGTTACACTGAAAATGTAAGTAATGTATGTGTTTTTAAAGGACTAGTGTGTACGATTTAGTGCCACCTAGTAGTGAGGTTGTAGATTGAAACCAACTAAAAAACCATTCCCTCTTCCCCCTGTCCAAGCATGTAGGAGAACTTATGGTGGCCGTGAAACTTGCAAAAAATAAATAAATACATGAAAAATAAAAATTGTATTGTAGAAACATTCTAAGTTAATGAAAACACAACAACTCTTATTTTCATGGGATGATTCACTAATTCAAAAATATTTATGATTATTATATCATTTCTGCCAAGTTTGTTCCACCAAATGCCACTAAATTCTATACACACTGCACAAATTGCATAGGTTGCTTACATTTCTTGTCATTGTTGATGCACTCTAATCCTTCATGTAAGGACAAAAAGTTTAGTTTTTATACATAGGTTACATGAACCGCGTTTAATGATGCAGTTACAGTAGCGCTCACTGTATGTATCACGTTGCCAAGGGAACCTATAGCCTATCAGTGATCAGAATCTAGTTTGTATTGATTTGCAGGTTGTTGTTGCTCTGACTGAACTACTGAATGTGTCTGTAGTGTTCTCTGGACATTTGCCCTTCAATAAAATCACAGAAGGTTAAAAGTTCACTATATTATTGATCAGTCTGACGAAATGTGCTATAATTCCTTTAAACCAACACTTTGATGATGTTTTATGCTTGGTCCTGATTTTCTGAAGTAAATTTTCTTTTATACAGTCTATGGTTTTATACTGTTATATTACAGCTAATAGAACATTGATTAGAAAATTGCGCAATCCTTTATTACCACAGATAACATCTGATCAATAAAAATCATTCCACTTTGATTTGACTAAAGACTAAAGTGATTTCATAGGACAGTGTCAGAGATTGAGCATAATGTTTAAATCAGCTGCATCAAGTTTAAAGTTTCAGAGCTCTACAATGTGCAGCTGTCACCAGAAATACGGGAGGCATTAAGAGTGCACCGAGCACCCAGGAATTATATTAATATTAATATTATTAATTAGGAAATTTTGTGCGCACATTATACCTATTTCGTGGCCACAAATTAGTATTTTGTGCACACGTTATAGCCTACTTATTTTGTGGCCACGAATTAGTATTTTGTGCGCTATATTGTGGCCACAATTTGATTTTTTTTTACTATGTTACCAAGAGGGGCTCCGTAGACCACTCCTTGAAATCCCTGTTTTTTATTGCATTTAATGTGTATGTTTTTAAATTTGGTTTTATTCCTCTATTTTCACTGTCTCTATCTCATATCTCTATGTTGAAATATGTATGCTGAAAATGCACCAGTATTTTACAGTACTGCATTATGGCAATATAGAAATAAAGTTAACCTACTTACTTTAACTGCAATATGAAATACATTATTTCCAACTGAAACAAACCCTAACACTGTGTTCCTATGATGCCTCAATTTGCCATATGTATGATAAGATCATGTCTAAAGGAATGGCAGAGCATATCAGAAAAGCTTAGTTATATAGTAAAAGCCATATCTCATGCAATAACCTGCCAATACAAATCTGTAAAAGGATTTTGGACAATCTGTATGCATATCAAATGTTTATCTCAATACTTGGTCAAATATAGTTAATACATTTTGCATTTAAATGTGAACTGAGAGAGCCAAATGCATATCATTGTATCCAATGTCAGATAAATTAATCTGTTGGGTTGAAATCAACAGCTAATAATTACTCCTGCAACACTTAAACCGCATAGTATACATAATATTAGACTCTTAAGACTCCAATTCTGCAATTTGCCTTTGTCCGCTATTCATATCATATATAGCATAATGCATCCAATCATCGTTTAATCAATCATAGTTGATAGTTACCAACAACAACATTTCCATCCATGAGCACTTAATCGTGAACCAATCCCAACTGTTAGAGCTTTCAAATATAATTGCCAGTGGCTCAGGCCAGATGACGGTCACCATCTTATCAAAAGCTCACGGTAAGGCTGACCCCTTCCACTCCCTCCTTATCAAGACCACAGTGAATGTGCTCACCAGTCTGTGAAATGAAAATCATTGATGGCCCTCTCTCAGCATCAAAGAACAGCCTTCCCTTCCCTTCTATGCCCCATTCATACTGTAGGCATATTGAAAGCCATAAAATATGACAATTCCGCTTCATCATCCAGGTTAAACTTCCCCATAATTGCATTAAACCAATCATACTTCTTTTTACTTGGTCTCTTCTTTTTCCCCTATGGTGTAGATACGGACAGTGATATATTAGTTCATATCACGGTGGTAATGAGAGGAGCTTGGTCTCCTCTGAGGTGACTCAGTGACCCAAATTAACACATATAGGGAGAAGTGTTTGTGTGTCTGTTGTCAAACCTTTTAATCCTGGAGGAAATTAATTCAAATGTCACTTTGGTAAAATTGACATTCCTGCAACATACAAATCAGTCAGTATCTGGACAAAATGAAACAAAAGCGGAAATTCTACAAAGTGCAACAGTATTTCAACTCTTGCCTGATTGTGTTCTTTGCCTGTGGATGTGTGTGGTGAATATACAGAGATCTGAGTTTGCTTTATTTCTGGCACAGCAAAGAAAGTGGCAAAGTTCCAGTGCAATGTGGCCAGGGTTGATAACTGTAACATGGCCAGGTTACGTTTTGACCGCGTGGTCAGGCTGTGAGATTTGGTGGGATTACCAGTGAGGAAATGCTGCTGTGGGGACAGTAGAAGGAGAGCAGGGCAGGCCCTGAACATGCAGCAGGAGTTTCATATAGATTAGACATACATGACCACTGTCAGCAGTGCCAAAGCATTTATGGACATTTTGAAAGAGGATTAGAAAGTGAATCCCTTTGCTCAGTTTCTGGCGAAGGATTTCTCAGGGAAATTACTTTTTATTCATTTTCTGCTGCACATTACAATGTTGTTCTGGGGACTTGAAACTTGTAAACAGGCTTATAAATGGTTTAGGCTTCACTACTGTTTATTCCATTGTGTTTAATGCTAGATATAGAGGGTATTATGGCTTTGATAATATATGATTATCTGCCTTACATTAATCTACAGTGTGAAAGCTGAAAACTATGCAAAATGTTTTAGAGCTCAATTATTATTACTTTTACTATATCTTCAATTAAGCATCAACTGTTCAACATGTTAATAAATGCATTTGTTAAATAAATACTTAAGTGGCTATTGTTTGTTGAATCTCAAAATGTTTCGCCACATACACTACCATTATATCACCCTCAGCCATAATTAAGATTCTCTCATTATTTCAAGCCTATACCTCTGGCTGTGTCACTGTAAGCTTGTCTCATTTCAGCCTTTTACTGTGCAGCATCCGATGAGTGAGTTTTCAGCTTTCGTCTCTTTTCACACTGTTCAGAATTAGGGAAGTCGCACGACCCTAGTTGTTTTTGTCACGCATATTGGTCTTGCCAATTTCGTTGTTATTAGATGCACTTTTACAATCAAGCCATTGTTACATGATTTATTTGTTCCCCTTGTGAGCATGGAAACACATGGCCTGGATCTAATCAAAAGCAGCCAGACACATGCTTACAGAACAATACATTTGCATAACTATGTACACAACTAACAAGGGATCAGGGCCCTCTCTTTCTTACTCAATGACAATTTTTGGTGAGTTTTTTTAAACTCTTTGTTTGCACATTAGCATTGGCAACAAGTTCTGCAATAACTTAGTGTTTAAACTGGTGAATGAAATTCTCACGAAACAATCTCTGTACACCTCCCAGCACATCTCCTATTGTGTCACAGTGTCATATTATCACAATATATCATCTCACTGAGTTGCCGTTTCTGCTGTCTTATAGCTACTCAAAAAACAAAAAAAGTTTATATCTCTGACAACACATGGAGTCAGGATTTGTTTAACAATGGCCATGTATAATATAAACATATGTCATACAGACAGAGCTTTATTTCTCAATTTATCTTTAAACAGAATATTGAAGGATAAGTTATGTTTTTGTAGCCATTTATTATATTCCTAAACTGATGTAGTTTTACTTATCTATTATGTACAGTATTATTATATTTATCATCTACTAAAAAAATAAACCAAGTATTACATTTATGTTAGAACTTTGTAGAACTGTTTTCAACAGTATGAACAGTTCTAGCATTGATACCTTGAATAATATACTGTAATGCATGATTTCCTATCAGACTTTTCGTTAGTGTTATTTTTCCCTTTATTTATTTCAATTCACTAACATATTTTTGTGCAAAGTGAAGAACAAGACACACATATTTGTTTTACGTGTTATTAAAACAAGAGAGTATTGAAAGGATGATACACCAACCCATGACAGTACTGGTCAAACACTTAACCTACACAAAATATGTACAAACGATCACAAAGTTTTCCCTGAACATAAAGTCATTTTAGATGCCTCATATTAACTCACCCTTTGAAAGCAATCACGTCTTGTCATTTAGATTGGATGACATATCAGCCATCAACCACCCTGACCAACACCTTACTTTGTTTTAGTGCAAAATACGTCACATTGCCTACATGCACCAACAGTGACTATTACCAGTGAACATGATTAGCATGTTAATATGAGCAGAATTAACAGGAGACAGTGTTGAATGAGCAGTTTTGGAATGATAAAATTTTAAAAAGCTAAAAATGTCATGGAACATTTCAAATATTATGCTCAGTTTAGACCATTTTATTTCACATTTCTGTTTTGGTTCAAAATTAGGCCACACAACTATAGAACAACTGTATAAAATGTAGTACTGTACCACATTTTGTGTTTACAGCTAAACAAGTAAAGACCTAAACAAATTACCAGCAAAAGCAATTACCCAGACTTTATTTCTTTTGTTATTTGATTGTTTGCTCATTAATGTGCATTATACTGTCATGCCACACAGTTGCACAGTTGTTCCTTGCTTTTATACACAGACTGAGGAACATCATGCTAATGTGGTGACAGCAGTCACAAACATTGCCGTCCCTGGTTCAGGACCTATGCTGCAGGTCATTCCCCTCTCTCTCTAATCCTGTTTCTTGTCGGCCTCTCTGCCAGTTACCATCTGAATAAAATGCATAAAAAGCCCAAAATAAATCTTAAAAAAACCCAAAAAAAACATTGCCTGTACTTCCAGATGCTAACAAAGATGGGTCAGCCATGAATATTTTTACACCCTTAAAAAAAGGGAGAATCATAATCAACACATCTGTGTGTCCTGGGCAGCAAACTGTTACATTTTAATATAATATGTTAATAGTAACACATATAGACACAAGCAATACAAACACAGTATGTGCTGACACTTCTACAGAAGAGCATTCATTATGCAGACACACAAACCATCAATGATGGTATGCAGGAGGGATGCAAAGGCAACATGGGCCATGGGTCCCCGCTGTAATCTTGCAAAGAATGGCAGCAGTGACAGAATGAGTTTTCTCCCCATTGAATAGAGAGACGGCTCTTTGTGTCTTTTTGATTTTCTCTCTTTTCAGATGATGTGTGGGGAAGGAAGGATCCCCTTTGTGTCAAGCCACAAGAGTTAAAAGCAAAGTTGGATCTGGATGCATTTGGGTTTGTGTGTGTGTGTGTGTGTGTGAGAGAGAGAGACAGAATGAGAAGGATGAGTACACAATGCACAAACTGCTTGGATCCATGTTTTTCTATGATACCCAGCACAAACAATGTTTCTTGAGAAAAATAGCGTCACTGCAGCTAAGTTTGCTGACACTTTGTTGAAAATATTGAAGACGGAACAAGAAAATTACAAGATTATTTTCCCTCTTTCTGGGTTTGTTCTATAGCACACACTCCTTTGCCTGTACATAAACATCAACTGCTGCTTTCAAACATTGCTTTCAATAGGCTGCTGAATGTACAATTTATTATTTAGCTCCATGACATTGGGGTAGTGGAAGCAAGTAAATTCATTATACCTCAAAGGGCAAACTTTAGCCCTTTTTAAGAAAAGGGAAAGATAAAAGGTTTGCCTTTCACATAACCACTCATTGCATTCTGCCTTGATAGAGTACACTTCTTCTTGTTCACCTTGACAATTGTCATTTATTTCCACTCATAATGCCCAGTAAAACAACCAATTCAGCCTTGATTCATCTAAACTGATGTTACTAAATAAAAGTCTGAGAAACAATCCAATAACCCTGTATGTACGACTCTGTATGACTCAGGTTTGTATGAGATTGTGTCGTGTTGTGTGAGAGAGGTTATGTGTATGCAAGTTTAAGAAAATGTTTAACCTCATGTGGATTTTAAAAAGGTGCATTAAGTAATGTTGGTTCATCAATGTGTTAATGCTAGGGTCTTAGCAAATAATTACTTGCACATTACATGGAGCAAACATAAAATATCATGAACATCCCACTGTAGTCCTGGCAGCTAAATGCAATTTATATATACAGTCTCATGTAGGATCTTGTTTAGCATCATAATTGTGTGTTGCATAGCTTGTGAGATGCTTCAGTCTCTTTAGTAATAATCACTTGTTTTCCTATGTACCTTCTGTTTTCTTGTGTCAAGCAGGTAAGTAGGTAACATACACTCATTAGTACATTATGAACTCAACCATATAGTCTGTGCACAGCTGAAAACAAAATAGTAAACTGAGACTAGCTGAGATTTTGTGTTTGTAGGAGTATTTTCATTTAATTTTATGTAAAGTTGATCAATGCGGGTATAATTAAAGTTCTGCTGAAAAAGGCAAGGGTTTTTTTGTAATTACTGGGAGAGCAGAGTTAATAAATTAGACACATTACAACGTTTAAACTGAAATGTTTAAATATTAGATTGGTATAGATTTTAATTTAAGGCTATCATCCATACTATCACAATTTTTTTGTCCTTAAAATCAGTCTGCTCACTGATGATGTATACCCTGTCCCATGATCTGCTAATAAGATGAATAAAATATATAACAAAGAAGCAAGTATAACACAACACTAATAAGAATGTTTTATGAGGCCTGTGTTCAGACATGTATAGCAATTTGAGTCAGTGCTAAACATATTATTTTACTAATATTGTATGCTGAGCAATGCATAACTGAGATAGCCTGGGTATACCCATGCTCTCTTTCCAGCGACATTCCACTTCGCTCAGAAAGTTAGCATGGCCACCAAGACAAAATTTTCACCTGAGATAAGGAACCAATCACAGAATGGGGAGGCGGGCTCAAGACGATGACACCCGTAAAGCGACTCTGTTTAGATGTGGTGTATTTGTGGTGTCGCAAAATATTCCAGCTTGCCACTATCCTACACCAGCATAGGTCAGGACTTCTTGCTCACTGACTAGCCAGCCAGCTGAATGAGGTATCAGGAGGGTCAAGAGGGTCCACCTTCTGGGGGGTGAGGCACACAGCCTGTTTCTATGTGGCCCTGCACTCTTAGGAAGGAAATCAGTCCTGGGACTTCATTTTCAGCAGCTCCTTCCAGGATGCTTGAACACAATTCTAAATGTAGGCAGAGCGACATGGCTACATGACCATAACCTTCATCAGTGAAATCACAGCAAACTGAAAGTCAGTTCCGAAGGTCAGAGATGTTGCAGACACAGACAAGAGTTTGTTGTCATTGTCAATTGGGGTCCTGCTGGGACCAGGCTAAGTGGGGGACTCATCATTGATCCCCGAGATCTATCTTGAGCTGAAAATGGTTGCCAGCACCGAAAAGAAGGAAATCCTCAGCAGAAAATGCAAGGCAGTGGCTGCATAATACCACTGTATGTGTGGTTCCGAACAAAGTGCTTGAAGCAGAAGAGATCTGTCATTGGCGGCAATGAAGTTGGGACAGGCGGAATAGAGCTTACTGGAATGGTGACTCTCTCCATGGAGAAGAAAGATAACTGAGCCGAATTGCCGCTGCAAAAGTAAGAAGGATAACAGCGGCATGCAGCATTGCCTTATACATACTTATAGTCATTGGAAGGTGCATTCTGATTGGCCAGCTAGGTACATGCAAATTTCAATTTCATGCATGTGATTGGAGAGTATTAACCACAGAATCCAGTACAGGATGAAGCCTGTGTGAGATAGAACAAAACTACCACAATTAAATGCTATGCAATGTTCACATTTGTATTTACTTACCTGTATATGTTTTATCACTTGTTTAACTGCTCCATGAATATGTAACATGAGACAATACAATTTGCTGTTGTCAAGAACCATAAGCAGTGGCATGTTTCATTGAGGACATTCTCAATCTTGCTGTCACAACAATTTATTATTTGTTCCGTTCATTGTATTAATTAAAGCTGCTATAAGCGAGCATGTTTGAAAGTCATAATATCAGAAAGTGTCTAAGGGAAATGGCATCTCTTGACCAAGACTTTTGCTGCAATTTTTTTCCCAGGAACCAATTTACTCAATTTCAAATTTTCAATTGGACTGTATTCAAGACTAGCATTATGATTTACATAAAGATCAAACTATACAAGATGTGGGAAAAATGTTAAAACCTCAATATTAATCTAGTCCCTATCTTAAACTTTTGAATGGCAATCACTCTGGTCCAATAAATAAGTTTCAAGCATGCTTAGTTGGATGTATTAGCCTCAAAAACACAACAGTGAATAAGAGAAGTTGCTAAATTTATCAAGTTTCATATAAATGAATTCCCAGTGGAATTTCCCTTGAGTGTGCATGTAGAACAGAGGATGATTATATTTAACAATGGAAAAAGTTCCTCTGTGTAAGCCAGTCGACACATTCTCTCCACGTTCCTTGTCTGCTGTTGTTCTACTCTCGCATTTGTTTTATACCTGTTATTTCCTGTCATCCACTCCATCACAGAGCCAGAAATTCAGACACAAGCAAGTCACTGCTTGTTCCCTCTTAGAGGCAAAGAACTGAGAGGAAAGAGAAATGCTGGAGTGCAATGGGGGTAATTGATACCCAACTTTGGATGCCAGTGACTGTGACTTTCAGGACATTAGGAAATGAAAATGCAAGTCTTTGTACACATTAACAAATAGGCAACCAAAATAGAACAACAACATCACTGCTGCTCGTAAAACAAGAATTGTTTGTGTCTAGCAACGTAGAATCTAAGTATGTATGGTTGTTTCTTTGCAAACATAAAGGGTAACAGAGGGTGCACAAATTATTATTATTATTATTATTAAGTTGTTTTGTTTTGTTTTTTTTAAGTCTTGCATATTTTCTCTGTTCTGCCAAACCTGAAAACCGACCTTTTTATAATTATGCCTGAAAGTGATGGCATCATTTTTCCTTCAATTTCTTGTCCATAGCAACTTAAAATGTCAGATATAAGATATAAAATCAGGTATAAGTGTAGTGCCTTGTTTGACAGAACACCTAATAGACGGTAATGAATGCACATTGGCACATTGTCGTGATTATAAAACCTGTGACCTTTCAGTCATTCTCACTGTAACTAATTGTTTTAGTACATAACACAAATGCAATTACCGAGCAGTTTACACATTTAAAAGTCTGTTAATGACAATGAACACAGTTATTAGAGAGCCCAGATTACCAGATGACTGAGACCAGAACCACATGTTGTAAAAAATACTGATTCAGTATTTCATGAGAGAAATTGATACTTTTTCAATGGGAGTCTATTGGAACCAGACATTTTTTTGGAGTCAGCATCTAGTGGCCATCAGTGGTACTGCACTTTAAGGAACTTCCGCATTTGCCTTAATTTCAAGCTGTGGTTGTTGCCACTTGCGAGAAGCGATATGTGTGATTAACTGACGCCCCTAACATTGCCATATACTGCTACCTGTTTCGATTGTGTGTTAGGCTGGGTGAGGCAAAAGACAGAGAAATGCCAAAAATGCAAGTGACCTACACTCAATACTACGCCAGAATGTCAGGTGCAACAGAAGATGATACTGGACAGAGACCTGCAGAAACACCCTGAGGCAGCTGTCACAGTGAGTGAGATTTTCTAGCAGCTACTGACATGTAAAGTTACTGTGCCGAAATAGGCCAATAAAAATTGTATAAAAAAAAAAAAAAACTATAATGGGAAATTGTGAGGATGACAATATGGCAAACAGAATATTATTATTTTTAAGTTAAGTTTATAAGTTTGTTTTATTTCATTTTAGTTGATTTTGGAATCATATTTATATTCATTCATTTAGATCAAGGTATTATGTACAATTCTTAATTCAAATAAGTGTTTTGTTTTGTTTCTGTTCATTTAGTTGTGATCCAGGTGTGTACGAAAGAGAATTTTGAGTAAATTGCCTTAAACTTTCTTTATTATTTGTATCGTGCCACTTGACAACAGATCTATTCATACAAGTGGTCCTTGCATGAGGCCTATGGTCCTTAGAACATTTAAAAGATATAAGTAATCAAGTGAATCTAATCTCTGACTACAATTACTGCTTCAGTTTTTGATGCTACTGGTATTACTAGTATTATTAATATTACCTATTATTCTGCTTGTTTCTCTTGACCTTCTTGTGGAATTACCTTTGCATACTCAATACCAGATGACTCAGGACTGCTGAGGTGTTGCCATCTGGGATGCTCCTCAGGGGTCTGTGAGTAACACACAATCTCTGTAAGAATTTGGTTCTTTGCAAGTGTACTGCTGCTGAATATAGTGAACCCCCCATATTTTCTAAGCCAAACATTTTGTGAAGTGACATCAGCTTCCAGGGAATTATTGGTGAGGCAAAAAACATATTTTAGTGTTAGTGTCAGGTTTTTTATTCTTCTTACTTCTCTACTCCTGCCCTCCTCGCTCCCGCTTGGAAGCTCCAGAGGAGCAGATGGCTTGGCATCACCCTGACAGCCCAGTGTCAGCCTGTCTCTTTGGTTTGTCATCCAATCTAAGACTAGCTGTTAGCCCTGAATAAACACAGAAAGTGGCGTACCAAAATTAAGCATGAACAATTTGAGGGCACTACTCAACTGGAATATGAAAACTCACCAAGATACGCCTCAATCACAAAACAGGTTCACACAGCAGGACTCCCCGTCAAGGGACAGAGAACATTAAAATGTGACAGGAAAAAACAAACACATTTACTTTGCACAGTTGGTGTGAAATGCCTTCATTTATTTTATATCAGAACTAGGTGAGCTCAGGATGTGCAGCATTTTCTCTGTGATCATTTCAATTTTCCTGCAATAGGATGACAAAAGAAAAAGAGTGGGCTGGTGATAGAGGGTGCAGCTATCAAGAGCAGAAAGGCCACAACAGCCAGTCTAAAGCTGTTTGATTTGTCTGAACTTGGACCATGAGAGATCATTCATTAAGTCTTTTAGTCATAGTTATCATTCACATAGCTTTACCTGAAGTTGCTTTGGTCCTTTCTAAACAATTCTTTATTTTCAATTCTTCTGAAGAAAATCAACATAACCCCAAACTGTTTTCCCTTAAAACATTTTGGCAAACTACGTCTGCATCCATGTCCTTCAGTCTAGACAAAAACTGCATGACGCACTGACAAAAAACACTTATGTTACAGCATATGCTGTGTGCACAGACAGTAGCCATTATCTCTCTGCTGTGCCTCTCAACAGGGTTGCCAGTTTCTGACTTTGGTGGGTTCACATGAAATTGCATCCTTAGTCACACCCTTGAATAATTTCATTGGAAAGGGGTGAGAAGAAAAAGTGCACTTTTGTTTTCTTTTAGAATTTGTGTGAAGATCTCCTGTGCTCTCAGTATACCACACTCCTCCACCCAATTAAACAACAACCACACTGTAACTCTCCCTCAACTGTAGGAATGCATGTGTACAACTAATGGCAAAAAATAAGAAAAGTATAGTGAAAAATTAAAGATTTTCAATAGGAAAACCAGCAGAAGTTATTTAAAACATACTGTAAATGGCAGAAATAGCTAGAAACATATTTAATTATGTTTTAATGATAAGCAGTAGGGAAAAAAATCATAAACTTCAGGATATAAGTGCAATGTGTATAATGGTTGGGTCAAAAGCAGTGGCAATGGTTAATATGGTCAGACATTAATTAGTATCCAAAATCACAGATTAATTTATTCATTTATTTAATCAAGTTAATTTATTCTTTGATATACTGAAAACCACTGCTGCGAGGGAGTTGGTATTATGTGTATGTTAGAACCTACACTCCTCCTGTTCTACAACAAAAGTCCAACCATCGTTAATCTCTCGCTCCCTCTCTCTCTCTCTCTCTCTCTCTCTCTCTACTATTTACCAATATTGCCATCATACATCAGTGTCTGTTTTAATTGGTATGTGTGTCATAAAAGCACTGAAATGTGTCTTTCTCAAAGCTACAGTGTTTACTTTTAACATGTGTGCTCATCTCCAGTGTGTGATTGCCTATCAACACATCAATCAAGACTGAAAATATAGACTCACAGTTTTAAAAACAGGTGTGGCATATGCTGAACATGTAGATGCACAAAATCATTTTGGGATACTGGTGACACTTTTTTTACACCAACAGCACAGAGGATGAAGTCAGTTTTTTTTTTTTTTCTGACAGGAAACATTTTCAAATATAAGACACTTTTACACCCAAGTGGTCTGTAGGTCATTTGATAAGTTTCCGACAGGGGGAATGGTCCAGTGGGACTGCAGGATTATTTTATAGGCCTCTTCTAATTCTTAATAATATAATTGAGATTATATTTTTGATTTCATATAATTGCTACACTAAATACATACTATGTGTAAGCCTATTCTTTTACTGTATGCAGACTTTAATAATGCTTATTTATCAAAAACCTGCCATAGTTTTGATGGTATTGAACTTTACCTCAAATTATATAACTGTGACAGCTCAGCGTAGTGCTATCAGTGCTGGTTAATTTCTTCAGTCACATAACATGCTCCACTCCCAGGTTACACCAAACATCTATAGTGAAGACTATATATATTTTGTTACAGAGGTGGCTTGGTCTGGGTGTGTATTTTCAGGAACACAAATGCTACTGAATGACTGTAGAAATATTACATCTACTACAGGCAGCAGTATGTCTCAATGATCATCTCACTCCACAACTACATGTTGCTACTCGTCAGTCTGATCAAATAAGATGAGATATTCCTCTATTAGTCCCAAATCTGCAGTATTACAGCGGCAAGTGGACAGTATTTTTTTTACAGTACTACAATAATATTGGTAATGAATGGTAATATACCAGAGATTACATTGTTATTGCACAGATTAAAGTGAAGAAAAACAAAAGTATATTATTGCACAGTTGAATTGAAATTGGTATTATACATGAAATACTAATATTGCACAGCATTGGACAAGTGCAATCATGAATCATAAAGGTATCACTACTCTGTGAAGTATAGGTGAAAATATACTATAGAACTGAATATTTATTTCACATTTAGTTTAGATAATATTATAGATCTGAAATAAAAATGAGTTGAGAGAAAAAGGCGCAATTGCCACGCTGTCTGCTACTTCAGCACCATGGACAACGCCATGGATTTATCACTACACTGCACAGTTAGGCTACTGATATTTCAGAGCCATGGTCAGGGCAATAGATTCTACCTTACACAAACCTCAGTCAGACAAAGGATCGATAAGTCAGACTAGACTAACAAATTCAACCAAACAACCTCTCTGCCCCTGCACTTTCTCTGCTACTTGGGACAGAGAGCGGGGATGGCAGGTTAACAAGTGGGATGCACTTTGGTAATATTGCTAACAAGGGGAATGACATCGCCTGTAATCTCCCCTCAAATCACCTACTGCTTGTGGTTGTATAATGCTATCCTCCATACAACAAGAGAAGAGAAGGATTAAAAACACCACTGAAATTGACCTAGTCTATTTGCTAGTCATTAACATATGAAAGGCTACAACCAACAGTAAATACCCTACAACTGATATCCTTGTAAACATCAGCAGACAGACTAATTGAATGACTTTTCTTCTTGGAAGTTTAATATTCCACATAATAATATTTTGTTTATCTCCAAAAACAAATTGTTTTGATGCTATTGTTTTCATGAAACTCGATTTTCTTACTGGCATTTATTTATCTTTGGTGGAGAAATACTGCTTAGTTAGAAGAAAAAAAGAAAACAAAAAAAACTCAAGCACATTCTTTTTCACTATGGTCCTCCATTTGCTTCCTTGACACAATAGCCAATGAAAAATATGCACAAAAGATAATTTCATTGCAGATAATGTAAGCAATACATGTCTGAAGCTTTCCATTCCATCTAAAACACTATACTGTCAATGTTAAAACCAACAGTCTAGTGTAGATAAGTTGTACACTGAAGTTACCACTGACATCAAGCATCCTAAAAATCATCCGATTTTACAAATGGCTTAAATTAAACTCAAGCAAAGAGCAAACCCTATGAAAACGGAATGTAATTAGCATTTCTGATTAATATTTTTCAGATGTAGCTTGTGATTTTATGTGCTCTCCAGCTGATTTTGAATATGTCTTTGCTTTTATGATCAAATAGTTGTGGGAAAGTGCCAGCATTATACAGTGAGTCTTTCTCCTTGGGTTAAATATTTACAATTCTTATTTGTTGTTTCTTTAAGAAGCAGTTGTGATTTATGATTGGAGTGGTCTGACTCCTGATTAATGGTCTCTTGGTCTTTTGTCTTGCGTCTTTGACCTTCAGCCTTAACTGTTCAAAACTGAGAATGAGTGACTGTGAAAACAGCAAAAAACAAGTGTTGGTACTGTACAATGTGTGTGTGTGATTAATGTGTGTGCATGACAAAGAGAGAAATATGAGAACAGAGATAAAACAAAGAAAGCAAGAGGAGACAGAGAGGGAGGAAGGGCAGGAGAACTATAGAGCAATCATGTTAGGGAATTGGGGTGTATCAGCACTGTTACGTGAAATGAGGTGCCCCACTACAGGTTGGTTCCAGGCAGTGAAATGATAGATGAAGAAGAGAAACAACAGTAGTCAATTACAGCAGTGCATGATTAACCTAAACTAATTAAGACCTCTGGGTAATGTAGGGAAAGGAAACACTAGCCGTCCCTTTCCTTTTACAGTGTGAACTCCCAGTGCAGAATCTGTGCTGAGGCCGCCTTTGTTCTCAGTGTCCCAGTCCTCAACCCAGCTGAACAACTGCCAACTCTACAATAACTCCCCCTCTCAGTCCCCCTCCCAATTAACAGCATATTTAAGCCTGGATGTTTATGTGCATCACTGCAGCATTTACAGTATTGTTACCTCTGTAGACCAAAAAATATGCTGTTTTATGCTGTCTTAATAAAAAGGAGAAAGGATGTTATTGATTAACCACAATACAGGAATAATAAGCTGTAATGTAGCTGTATATTTCATTTGACAATAAATCAGCACATTTATTTGTTAATTCCACAAAATTGTTAGATAAGATTGATATGAATATGTAGCTGGAGCCAGTAGCCAAATACCTTGCATGCTGTATGGTTTACTCCAAAAATGTGGAAGGAGGAATCCATTATTTCTTGATACATCAGTGGAGTTACTTGACAACTAGGCTTTGCCAAGAAACAGTCTGGCACATGAAATTGTCAATTTTAGGATTAAGAGTTGATTTAAAAAAAAAACGTGCTAATTAGTGAGATTTAGAGGTGTTGGATTGTGTTACCTTTGGAAAGAGCCTGCCTTTGCCTTCCCCCCCTTTTCCAAGTTTTCATGTTATGCCAAGTTTACCAGCTTCTGGCTGTAACCTTATATTTGCCCTTCACAGGAGTGGCATCTATCTTCTCATCTCTGCATGAAAACAATATTTCCCAAAATGTAAAATACCCATTGCTTCAATCCAATATATGTAATAATATATTATGTATATGGACAGGGAGATTTGTATGAAGATTTGAGACACATATTATTTTAGTGATGGTCCTTTATTAGGACCTTTTCAACATCACTTTAGCAATATCAATCACAATATTAAGCGTGGCTGTCACAATGACCCCCAGAAAAAAATGCAGTTGCACTGTACCACTGCAGAAGAATAAATATGAATAAAATAAGCATTCTTTCACTCTGTTATTCATACATTTGTGCCCATTTTCTGATGCAAGACTACATGGCAACAGATGAAGGGGTAACCATTCCTAAAATCCATGTCAAACTTAGACTGACTACTCTATAAAGCCAGAGAATGACACATCCTGTCATGCTAATTGCACTGCTGCACATTCACGCTACTTCATCGTGATGACAACTCCAACCGCTGTTTATCAACTGAGGAATGTCAGTGGTCCAAGTACAAGAGCTTGTGGAAAGTAAAATGAGTTATATATACTGCAAAATAAGAAGCTGAGGACCATGGGGGATGCCTGTGCTTTGTGAGTTTGGAAAACAAAATGCATTCTAATTACACTAGTACCTAACATCTGTTCTAGGAGTAGTTAATGCTTAAAAAGACGCCTGGGTGTTTTTTTACCTTAGAGATATTTTCTTTAATAATATACTGGTGGGGAATGCCTGACTGGGTGGATGTGGATCAATGCAGGTTGCTCTTTAATCAGGACACATTAATGCATAAGCCGTCTCGCAGGTGACCTGGATCCACACGGCTTTGAAGTTGTCAGTGATCTTCACTAGTCATCAATTTGCAAGAGCTCATCATTTAGAAAACTCCCCTTGCTCCATCTATTTGCATCCTGGGAATTGCAAGGGGCTTTTTACCATCTCTGATCTGGGTATGCATGAAAAGTCTGCAGGAAGCAAAATGCTGACATCAGGATAACTATTTGGATATCTGAATCGGTTTCCTTAATGTATACCCTATATGTATGTATGTGTGTATATATATATATATATATATATATATATATATATATATATATTTACATTTAAATGTATCATATGTATCCTATGCCTCTGAGCTGTCATTGCTGTCTTTATCATTCTCTGTGTCACAAGTCAACCAAGAAAATATTTTAATTAAAGATAGTTATATTTCAAGCATATAAGCACTTCTGAAAAAATGTATTGTCTTCCATCTTCAACTGAGTCAAATCCAAATCATACCATGAACAACTTTTTGTCACATTGTAACACTGTTTCTGTCAGTTTGGGAAGTAAAGCCAAGACAGGAAATCACCACATCGCCACTAATGATAGGGATTCTGTGACATTACATTATAGAAGATGATTTCATTCCTCCAAAAAACCTGTCTCACACGCAGCCCTTCTTTGAGTTTCCTAATGAACTAACTTCCTATTCAGGTTGAGTCTGCTCCAAATGCCACCTTTTCCGCCATCTAATGTCACATTTCCATGTTCAAACGTCAATGTCTAAAATTCAGTTTTTACACGGTGAGGGCTAATTAAAGAGAGGCCAAATGTCAGGTTGTATTGTTATGCATCAACTGGCTTAACATTTGATATTGGAATTAGTGAGGATGAGATCAGACTTTAAATAATAGATTTGACATTGGCTAATCAGGGATGTTATTACTGAACAATATTATGTATTTTCGCTGAATTTTTGGCACAAAGGATAGTTTTATTTCTGTCAATGATTTCGTCCCTGTTACGAACCATTAATAATATCCTGCCAGACTGCAGTCTCTACTTTCTGTATGGAAAACAATATCACACGCTGTTTCAATCTGTGCATTGTTAGCATAAAGAAATCCTTATATCATGTGAGTGATGATCTATGTGTACTGACATACAGTAGAAAGACTAAAGGTGATCCACTGTACAATGTATTTATTTGTATCCACTGGTATGCATGTCAGTATTTCACTGAGCTGATGCTCTTTCATCTAAATATTGATTGCCAATTCTGTCTGTAGTTCACAAAAAACCACACAGTGCAAGTAATAAGCCATCTCTCAGTAATGAAGCATGTTCATTGTGCTTTGATCTAATCACAGTTCAGTCTAGCTACAGTGGATTTCAAGAAAAACCTGTTCATCTCAATGTCCCATGCTGGCATCCATGCTCATTATCTTTTTTGATACTATCACTGGAGACAGTATTGTAGTGATCAAGTTAACAATATTTCCAAAATTATTATGAAAATATGCATCAATAAAAAAACACTATTAAATCAATGAAATGGTATTGTTTAGTTCTTTATTAAAAATACAAACTATTTCAATCTGATGTAAAATAGCAGCATAAATGTTTGTCTAGTGTCTTGTTTAATCTTACAAACTGAGAATAAATTCCATTTAACGATTTTTAAAAAAGGTAAAACTACTAGAAACTAATTTGGTTAATATGATTATATGTCATGTAATGATCACTTTTTTTTCTTTGATTAGCTGCAAAGCTTCAAGAGAAGATGTGCTCGTGTTAAAAACATTGTTGGGACGATGATGGATATTGAACAATGAATGTTAACCCTCATTCCTGAATTGGTAGAGGAAGTAGAGGACCAACTGCATGGAAAATGCGAGCTGCAGGGAAGGGAGCAACTGCAGAAAGCCAAGTGAGCTTGTTGTTAACAACTTGAGGCCTTCCGTTTATGTCGTGGCCTGTGAAAGCTTGACCTAACAACAAATCATCTTACCTGTACTACAAATCAACTTACCTGTGCAGTGACATTTGCATGTCTAGGCTTTATGAACGGATGATGCAATTAGTTTTGACCAGAAACACAAAGAAAAACTGTTCATACTCTTGGACCCATAGTCTCACTTATTGCTTCATTAATTAGATATATTTGCTATTCAGCTTCATCTGCAGGAGCAGTCCTCACTTTTTGCCTAACCCAAATACTGTACTTTGTGTTCTCCCTTCAGGAAAAAAGAAAATACAGTATGTGGGTTAGGCTTTGTCTGAGCAGAACAAAGGCTGTATGTGTTAGTATAATGTTTTTTTGTTGTTGTTTTTTCTCTAATTTGCTTATTTTCTTATCTATATTTGTCCAGCCAGTTGTGGTTGCTCAAATGTATTTTTTTTAGAGGTACACTGTTGGGTGGTAGTGAATAATAAATATTCTAGAGGCTGTACAGATCAAATCTGGCAACCAGAAGCTCCTGTCATGACCAATTAGAAATGCTTTGTGACTCAAAAACTTGCTTGCAGGCATAAGGCAGCTGTACCTGTGGCCATTGTCAGTCAGCAGACAAAACTGCACCGGTTAAGCCTTTGCGGAGAAGCGGAGTTGCAGTCTTGAGTACAACAGCAGTTCTAAGGATGAATTCAATGAATATTTCACATCGCCTTCATTACGGGTGCATGTAATTACTGCCTTTCCCATAATGCTTGACTAAGCCTCAACAAGTGAAAATGAAGTGGGGAGCATGGAAGGTTTGAATTTGTTTTCCCCTCAACAAAAACAAATTACTGTAATGGTTTGAAACTCATTTAAGGACTTTGATCACTAAGTGATGCATGTACTGATACTGATACTAATTCATTTCTGAGTGAACACTGCTGCTTTATTAAGTCTCTCGAAAGTCGACCCAGTGAAGTGGTGCTGCTGCTCCTTCAAAGCTATGTGGAATTTGATTTTTCAGATTCTGTGTTTCTTCTCACTTCAATGAACGCCTAGTTTGCCTGTGGTGAAGCGACTATGCAGAAGACTCTGAGGTTGTTTTATGGACCTGGGTTGAACCCAGAGAAAGTTTACAGACTCAAAGAGAGAAAAACAACTTATCAGAAATGTCTGAGGTTCACTTTCATTTCACTTTTCCCTTTCGTTCTCTCACCTTCAGTCACTACATTTTTTCCACAAATACATAAACTGAGGGCACCTGCTGCACAGTGTGTTGTTAGCAATGTTACCATATTTAAATGTGTTTACTCACTGTTATGTCCAATTAAGCCATTTTATTAGTTGGGTTTTCATCCATATCATGCATTTACTGGTGGCATAAGACAAGACAAGGTTTTATTCCACCTTGAATGAAAATGTGATGTTTCCCCAAATGGGGTCAGCTCTATGTTCCCACATTACTTAGACTTTTTTTTCAAAATTAGGCCCTATGTTCCCACAGGATTAGGGTTAGAGTTATATTTTAAAATTGCATCCATTACATTCACCCCCAAAACACACTCCCACCCAGTGTCAAACGTGAATCTTTTCAGCCCAAATGGGAATTAAACCCCAGTCTCCAGAATGATAGTCAGGCATCAGCAGATTAGATAGAACTTCAACATTTAAATGTTTTAAATTTGTGAAATTTGAAAATTCGGCGGCATAAGTTCCTGGTTATGCCCATGTGCCGTGCCGTATCATCACAGACACACAACAACACTAACAGTATAAACACTACAGTGAAAGGGAAGTGTGAGTTTTTTGGTGGGCTGCAGCAGGTGCAGTATGAGCTGAGGGATTAAATCTGGGCATACACTGTGCGATTTTTTCCCTTTTTTGGGCCGAATTTCAGCTCATTTCAGTCATGTAGTATACAGGGGGTAACGAGCACCGATTTGCCCCTCCCGACCAGCTCCTGGCCGGCAAACGACTGGTCGGATGAAAATCAAACCAGTTTGATATTTTGTTGGCTCATGTTGAGGGTATTGCACTAGTGATGGGAACGGCAGTTCTTTTTACTGTACTGAATCTTTAGAATCCGTTCATTAAAATGATTCGTTCAAAAGATTCGTTCACCGAATCGTTCAGTGCTCTCCAACTCCCTGAACTGATAAACAGCCAAATAATCCGTCATTCAGTTCATGATTCAGCCCTGAGGTTGACGTTCACTTACTGAGGGACGGTGCGTTCAAGGACTATATTATACAATCATTCGCGGGAGACGCAGCGCTGCTTATACATGCACTAAAATTATTACACGGTGAAAGTGTCCTCTGTGCACAGTAAAATAACATAACATAATGCTACACTGATGTTAGCAACACAGCGCTAATGTTAGCAGTACATGTACTGAACGTGAATCAACTCCTCAGCCCTCAGTGCCCTGAGTCAGTGAGTGACTGACACAGCGCCACTTTCAGCAGTTCGCGAACGTGATTCGTTCGCGAACGATTCATTGAACGACATGCTGAGGACGTGAATCTCGTTCACGTACTGTGCTGAAAGTGGGCTGAATCATGAACTGAATGACGACGAATCACGTTCGCGAACGAGTCATTGAACGACATGCTGAGGACATGAATCTCGTTCACGTACTGTGCTGAAAGTGGCGCTGTGTCAGTCACTCACTGACTCAAGGCACTGAGTGACTCTCACTCACTCTTCTGTCTCCTCTCCTCTCATTACTTTATGTGTGCCTAAGTCCATTACGATAATGGGGATGGGGGCGTGTGTGTGTGTTTGTTTTCGTTAGCCGTTAGCTTGGAGAAACTGATGCTATTGGCATGAAAGCGTATCCCCGCGAAGGGGAAACAGAATCACTCAGAGTCAGTCAAAGTGTTGTCGTTCACTGAGTGATTCGTTCGCAGTGAACGAGTGAGTGAGTCGCGGCAGTTCCACTCCCGACCGGCAGCCATGCTCACGGCTGAGCTCAACTGAACTGAACTGAGAAAGGAACGAATCAGTTCATGAAATGATTCAGTTCACTTCGTTCACTCAAAAGATTTGTTCGTTCGAACGACACGTTCGCGAACGACACAACACTATATTGCACAGTTGAAGCAGAGCTATGAGCCGATTCACCTGAAATGAAAAATGAAAACATGACTAGAAGTGGAAGCATGTCGATGCCGGTACTTCTGCAGCGTGTTTGGACTGGGGCCATGGAGGCCAGATTAGTTGAAATGTAGCAGGCACATTCATCCCTTTATGACGTGTCCTTAGATACATATCATGATAGGAACATCAGGGCAAAGTGCGTCGAGGACATGGCTGTTCAACTACAGGTGTCTAGTAAGTTAACATGTAGCTAGCTCAACGTTTTGTGATTGTAGCCACGTGTGGGTGAGAGATTTCAATCTCTCACCCACACGATTTTTTTCTGTGAAAACACAGATGGGGACATTACAAACACAATATGGAAAACTTCCACACCCAGTGGAAGTGGCCACAAACCTCTTTCTGCCAAAAAGAAATGGCTTTTACAACTAGACTTTTTGAAGGTCATATTGATAGCGGCTCCCTGGCGCCCGCAAATGAGACACAATCTCCCGGAATCTGGAGTGAGCGCGCAACTAGAGAGTGTCTGTGCGCGTTTGTGTGATTATAAATGCAGCGCGTGAGAGCAAAGCGTCCTTATTGCTCTGTGCTGTTGCTTATTAGACGGACACCGATCACACCCCCTCGTGAACAGGAGAATACATTCATTTGCATTCATGCATGAATCGTTTGCTTTTGTCTGATTCGCCCAGTTAACCAATTGTGCTCAGGACTAACGTTACAGAAATAAATGTAGGAAGAAATATATAAATAAATAAATACATAAATACATGTAGAAATATAAAATGTGCCTTTTTCACCACTAAAAAATATGTATTATTTATGCATTTATTTATTTATTTTTTTTGTCATTTTTTTGTCCTTCATATTGTGCTGTTTCCTACAGCTTGACAATGAGTCTGAGGACACAGGATCAACAGACACAGGACCACTAGAAGAAGCAGAAGACGAGGACCACAACATCTTTTCTCCATCGAGCACTCCATCCCTTAGTTCTGTCTCTGTGACAGTGGAGGAGGAAAACACCTCCACGGAGTCCATTGGTGGAGCTCCCAAAAGGCCTAGGGTGGGCAAAGCTAGAGCCAAATCAACTGAGAATGACATTGAGGTTGCCAAACTGTCTTTGTTACAGAAGGTTCATAGCATGCTGTCAGTCTCAAGTCCAGACAGTGAAGAATTATTTGGCCAAGTAGCCAGCAAGCTGAGAAATGTTAAAGTTAAAGCTATACAACTGAACATGATCTACGATATGCAAGAGGCAGATCAGGCTAGCCAGAATCTTTTCTCAGTTAACAGGGCTGCACTCCCCCCAGGCTAGGCCTTATACTCCCGATAATCCCTTGCCTGCTCACTGTCCTGTATACCAGGCACAGCAAATCCCCCAAAAGGACTACCAAGCCCAAACAAACAAAGCGCCAATGTCCTGCCTAAGAATGCTATATTCTGACAATGAATAGGTTAGAATAAGAACTTGATGACATTATTAAGTTAAGCATTTTGTCAGTTGTCTAGTCACATGACTACAAGTTTATTTGTTCTTTAAAGGTGTAGTAAGCGATAATAATCCAATATATTTTTGGTCAAAATCACTGTATCTCTCCTCACTATCCGCTAGCTGTCCCTTGTAAGTGTAAGATGAAAAAAAGTCCGGTCTCAATACACAGCCTGGGCTCTGAGATTCAGAAGATGAACATGTGGCTCGGAGCGAGCCAACACAACAAAGCTCCAGCCAATCAGAGACACATGCGCGTTCACGGACAGACGGGGGGGGGGGGGTCACGTAGTGTACGCCATCGGAGCGAGAAACGTCTGGTACAAACGTAGTGGAGAAGGAGAGGTGACCAAGAAACATCCAGAGAGGACAAAGTTAGAAGAACATTTAATATAAAAGAAGAACTTTGACCAGACAAGGACTCGCGGACACATCAGCGTTGTTTTCAAATGGGGGAGGGACAGATGGAGAGACCGACAGAGACCGGCAGAGAGACCGGAGAGTGAAGGCGGACGCTGATCTGCCAAACAGGTGAGTAACACCTGCTCTGCTTCACATGTACTGTAACTGTAAGGTTACCTGCTGACATTCAGCTCACTGTCTAGTTAGCCAGGATATGTTGTTGTGATGTTATCTGTAAAGTAACAGAGTTTAGGGTTTAGGGTTAGCGGTTAGCGATTTGATGCTCTGCATGTTAGCTTCGCAGCTAGCGTTAGCAGTGTGCTAACACAACCTACAACGTAGCTGCTGTGTAGTTGCTCGCTGTGTATCTGGTATTTGTTCACTGCTTTCAAACGGTTTACAGTCACAGATACGCAGGCCAACATGGTATTATCATTAGCTTCAACTCTTGTTACTGTAGTTGTGTAAAATCAACCTGAACAGCTAGTTTTTACTTTGTTGTGTTTTATTACATTAACAGATTGATACACAGATAAACAGATTTACTTTATGGATCCAATATTTGGAAAATCTTGATTAAGAGCAGCAGGTTATCCAGGCATTGCAGAGGAAAAGACAAACAAACAATAGCTCAATACAAAAATACAATTTTGAAAGACTGCATGTTGTTACTTAGATGATGTTTAATATGATGTTTGTTTAAGTCAGTTGAAAAGGCCTGGTGATTTTCCAAAACCCATATTTGCTCCACACAGTTGTTACAATCCAACTGTATTTGAATGTTTAACATTGCACATTACTGTTGCCATCACATCACAGTCTTCTCAGTTATCCAGTAACAATGCCATAAGTCTAATAATAGGTCTGTATTTATTCTTTTTAAAGACATCCCAGATACAGACATGATGTCAGCTCCAGAAACCTCCCAGTCTCTCATCCTGTACCCCTGCTCCTCACACCTGGACCCTGCCCTGCACTCCCCTGGATTCTTCTCTAAACCTGCTCGGCTCCAGCTCTGCTCCCACCAGCATTTCCCCGGTCCCAGCTCGTCTTCAGCCATTTTCCCAGTTCAACATCCCATTTCTATTCCCCTTAATAAATGTCTTTTTCTTCAGTCGTGCCTCCTCTCTGTGTCACACACTTAGAGTAACAAGCTTCAACTAACACAATTGCCACAAGCAGTTAGGGTGGAGATATAGTGTGTTCAGAGAGTTGATGTTAACTGTGCTCTCTCTCTCTTTTGAATGATATCAAATTGATATTTAATGATATAACGGAAATCTTTAGTCAGACTTTTGGCAAATTCAGCTACTCAAAAATAAAAATGTCCTGACAGCTCTGATGGGACCCAGGTTTCATTCATAACTTCGGCTTTATTTTAAACAAACCCACCGTATAAACCTGAGTCTATGTGTAACAGCTGATCTGTACATGTACAGCTGATCACAGAACATTAATCACCGTCAGATCCTAATTGATCTGGTTTTAATGAAGTTACCACTGCTGTACAGCGGACGTATATACGCACAACCTTAGTCTCAGTTTGGAGAGACACATCGTTTCAGCTGCTGAATGAAGCTACAGCCGTGACATACAGCCAACATTGTTGCTGTCAGCTGCAGATTAGTGCAAAAATCTTTTTGGCGTATGCCCATAAAATGGAGCAGATAGCGGGTGCCGATATTGCGCAATTCACAGTGCTGTAACATTCTCAGGGAAACACCACCTGGCCCACAGGGTCCGAGTTTTCTTTGACTCATGCTCGGCGACCAGTGACACACTGTCAGCACATCATACCAGTGGAGAGCTGCTCTCTCTCCCTGCCAACTGTTACATTCAATGTGTGTGTGAAGTGTGTGTACGTGCACCCGCTCTGCGCACCTGCACACGTCATGCGCATCATCTACTGTGACCATCATGGATCAGTGAGTTCATTTCCTTCTCGTATCTGCTCTGTTTAGTTTGGTACTTTGAAAGTGCATAATAGTGTATATTTCATTGTTGTTTAATGTGTTTCAAAATTGTAGTCCTGCTAAGTAATCCCCCCATGTTCACTAAATGTAGCTGTAATCAGATTACGTCTTTTTTGCTGTAACTGTAGCGGATTACAGTGACCTTTTTTTTGTATCCTTAGAACATACAGTAAAACTGTTACATGTAGCCTGTTTGTGTGTACACTTGCCTGTTGCCACAAACTGTATTGTCACAGAAAGCCTGTCCTTGGGGCTGATGGCCTTTCTTAGGTGGGTATCCTTCTTTATGATATGTGGAGTTACCTTGTCCAGGAGGAAACTGAAGTCTTCGACAGACATTTTAAGAAAGTCCCAGAAACCCTTCATGTCATCCATCTATTTACAATCAAATATGTCAATAGGCAGTAGGGACGTAGGATGTTTTGTGTTGTGACGTAATGTGATTTTGACGTGATTAAACTGTCGTTTACCTCCAGTTCTCGTTGTAAAATGGACAGACCGTACTGTCCACGTCTCCCTAGTCATCTGCATGTCCACACATGTCGGCGTCTCTTCTTTTTTGAAGTTTGGCCATGGCAGCATGCTTCTCCTTCGTCAGCATCTGTCCAGTCCTGTTCCGGTTCGGGGGCCCGACGTGTTTATTTCGCTCTTGTAGTATGAGCAGTCAAATATCAGCCGAGCATCGCTCGTGAGCTTTGGCTTTTTATCGCATGCGATTTACTCTTACAGTTGGAGCTTGAGATTGACCAACCAATTGAAAAAAATCTCAGTGTATGCCCAGTTTAACATGAGGAATTCATTGTATGTTTATTGCATTGAGGAAAAAGCTGTTTTTTAAAAGGTTTGTCTTACGTGCTCATACCATGTAACGCAGCAATAAAAATAATAATATGTCACACTAGCTATTCTCACTTGGATGAATCATTTGTCATAACTAAAGTATATGTGATGGAAGATCATGCTGTGCCGAGTTGAATACAGCAGTTAGAGTCCTTACACAAACAAGCAAATATGAACATAATTTACTTGTTAAATCTCACTGGCTCCCAGTACATCACACAATCAACTTCATAATTTTGCTAATAGTCTTTAACACACTTAATGGTTTGGCTCCCCAGTATATTACTGACCTGTTTACTGAATACAGTCCAACAGCACCCCTCATTTCATCTGGTAGTTATCGACTGACTTAAACCCAGAATAAGATCCAGGTCTTCAGAGGGAGATTCGAGTTATTTTGGTCTTCCTCTCTACCAGATGAGCTGAGATGAGTCACTACAGTTTCCACTTAAATCCTTTCTGTTTTCCAGGCTTATAACTGGCCAATTTCTGTGAGAGATGCTGCCGAGTGCATCACAATAAGCTACACAAATGATATCTCCAAGAACTTCTTTCCACTTACCTTGAAGATGATTTTCAAGAAGTAAATGACTATTTTAAACAGAAACTAGATTTTTCACACATGTAATTATCACACTAGACGTGTTTGGAAGGATTTCATTTTTTGATGATCGATACAAATTATTCGCTGATCTAGCCTGATGGTAAAAAAGAGAGAAAAAGTGTAAAAATGTAGAAACATCACTCTTAAAATAGTTGTTTTAAAGTTGTGGATAAGGTTTCATTGACTGCTAAATATATATTTAGACTACATGCATTTGAATTTAAAGCATGCTGGTTTTCAATGTCCTCCCTTGATCCTAACATTGATCTCTGACCTGTGTTTTAATAGCAGAATCTTGACATGAGGCAGCCATGTGTTTTGTTGACAGCAGTGTATAATTACTTCATGCACCAGATCAATAGATCATTCAGGCTCTCACTACTAATTTGTAGATTTCTTTCCTGCAGCACGGCATATTTAAAAAGAGAAGTTGTCATATTGTGCAATACACTACCTGCTGGCAAACCACTGTCTCGCCAAATTACATCAGTCTACATGGTGCGCCTCTTGCCATTTTTATGCAGCCTAATAAAGCAATTGCACCTTGAGTAACATTCAAGAACTGATCTCAGTCTCACAAGGTTAATCGGATAATTTGTAACAAGCCTGTTACAAAGCCACCTCTGCCGCACAGCAGTTCAGCTGGGGTAGCAGTGGATGTACAGGTATGCAGGCTCACACACTCACACACGGCCATGCAGACATTTGCTGAGTACACACAACACAAGTTTAGCATGACCCTTATCAGAGTCTGGCAGTCTAATTACAGCTCAGGCAGTGGGAAACCATTGATTTGAAGATAAATGTTAGCACACCTGTGTGCTGAATCCATTACGATCTTTATCTTAATGGCTCTGGGAAAATGCTTCATTAAGGCTCATTACAATAATGAAAGGAATTAAGCATTAATTTGTTTACCATTGTGGATTGTCAGATTTACTTTCAAACAAAAACAACATACTCTGTACAGGGTAAAAGTGCTGTCTATAACAACACAACTGGTACTAAAAAAAAGGCTTATACGTCATTTTTCAAAATGTTGCCAACTAAACAAAATAAAATTAACTTCCTTTCATCTAGTTACAGGTTTGAGTTTCAAATATTCTTCTATGATTGTCTTCATACTTGAATAAAGTCAGGAATGATTTGCAAACACTGTATGACCCAGATCTGCCAGGTGTGTAGTACCACAGCTGACACCATCTGAAGGGAACGGTCCTCGGACTGTAATGAGCTGTGAAATGACATTATGAGTCGAGAAGTCAGAGCTCCAGTCTGCCCAGTTCCTCCTGTTAACTTCAGAAAACTGAGTAGAGGATAGCTGGGATGAGGAACTTATCTAACTTAAATTCTGATGATTGAGTAGAGGGGTATGGTGCAGAAGGCTCTTACAGATTTGAACCCTGGGAGTGACAAAATCATGGCAGCTAGAGTGGCAAATATTATGGCGCACACTTATTTCAGGAGTGGGAGGATTGGAGATTTAATGGCATGGGATGTTTGACAACATGCCAGGCGCACTAACTCGCCTGTTTTGTAAATAAAGATTTTTGGTTGATGAAAAACTGGCTTGGATTTATCACCTTCATTATTTTACCCTGCAAGGAGGAGTTACAAGCTAGTTTATAACTGTTCCAGCACAAGTCCTGTCAGTAGGTGGCATTTCGAACAAGAAGATGCAAAACTTTCTCTAAAATGAGAGATAAATAAGCACATCTTGAGATCACATACACTGGAGCACTGTGCAAATAAGTCATTGATTATGTGTATTAAGTGAATTTTAAAACATTTGAAATGGGATGTAATAAATTTGAGGAAAAATAAGTACAGTCGCAGGAGATCAGCAAACCAAGGTCCAAACCAGGCTTGGGCAATATCATTTTTTTCTTCTCAATACTTTCCTGACATTTTACAGAGTATACGATAATATGAAGGTATTTGCGTATTTGAATTGAGTTTCTACCGATAGGAGTCGCTGTAGCTTGTACAATACAGTATTGTCTAGTGGTGATCAGTGTTGTGGAAGTTACACAAAAAATGTAATACATTAGTCATTACTTTTTTTAAATGTCATGCGTTTGCGTAATGTGATTACTGACTGTAGACACTGTAATGGTGACTATTACATTACTGCATTACAGGTAAATGTAATGTGATTACATTAACGCGTTACACCCAACACTGGTGGTGAGTCGCGGATCAGGATGTTTTTTATAACCGCCCGACCTGCAAAAATACCCACAAACCGCCAGCTGCCCAGACAATACATTAGAAACAATGGACGCTTAGATACAGATACAAGACAAAACCTGAGGGAGAAAACAATTAACAGTGTGTGTGTGTCAAGTGTTCACCTGGTACCACTGCGGAAAAACAGCTGCATGAAGGTCAGGAACAGAGTTGCCGAAGGCCACACGAATATCAGCTCAAATAAGGAAAAGTCTTGCGAGTTTCATTCATTGGAAGCATAACTAAACACGAGTAACTCGGAGTTTGGACAAAGTTTTCAGCGAAGTTAGAAGAGTTGAATTACTTCTTCTGGAGTCTTTATTTCCTGCGGTGTCAACGAGCGGAATACGGACAGCGACACCCTGCAGTTATAACCCAAACTTTGGCCGGAGAGGGGATTACATGCTGCCTTCATCGCGCCTCGTAAATCCCATATTTACTCGAGTCTTTTTTTTTCAGACTGTATTGGAAATCTAAATACCCCGGTTTAATAGCGCAACACCGTACGAGTCTGGTCCAAAAATAACAACTTGCTGAGTGTTTTGTGGCCATAATGGGAACAGTTGCAGTATGTAAACTCCAGCTGTGCTTTGTACCAAACCAGTTCAACTGGCTGCACACAACACATTGCTGGATCCTTAATGGGGGCAAACTGAGGATAACAGTGAGAAACAAAACAATTATGGAGCCTCAGAAGATAGTTTTGGCTTTGCACTCTACATCCTCTTTTGAAATTGACTTTTTAAGACATCATTAAACTTACACATTTAACACTGGAGATGCCACCTGTCCTGTACTATGGGTCAAAGAGATTTAAGTGATGCATTTTACATTGTTTTTATTTTCCTAAATTGGAAAAAAAGGCCAATAGTATGACACACTGTTCAGTTTTTGAACAGACAGCAGGTCCACCAACATGGCTGTACACTCCTCGCTGCTCTAAGAGGTCCATACTGTGCAGAGTGTTACAGATCAGTTTTAATAACATTTTGTTTTTTAGGGAAGAATAATTAGCTGACGATTAGGGTTCAGGGATAAAATCAACACTTATATTATTATTTAATTCTGTAAATATCTTAGGAGCTACATGCTTTCTTTTAAAGCTATATGGTAATTTAAATTCTGACACAAAATGCAACAAGATTCCTTTGTCACTGCATGAATGTGTACATCAACAAAACAAAGTGTAAAACTCCACATTTTTGTTGTGCTCTCTGTGTTTAAGCTGACCACAATTCAAAACATACTGTAGCTGTGTTTTTGCACATATTTATTGTGTCATTTATACAGAGAAATACTTTGTTTTAAGTGAATGCCTAGAACATGCAAAATGTGTGATGACATTTGAAAACCAAAACTGTGTATATTTTTGTAGTATGTAAAGCATTGGAAATGAATTTCCTTCTGCTTTTTTCTTCCATTCTTTTTTCCTAAAAGGCACTGTCAACATCCTGGCAGACAACAATAAAAATATATCAAAAACACAGAGAGACATCAGGGAGTAAATACCAAACATTGTTCTGCTCAGGCAATAAAAAGAAAAAGGAAAATAGAAAGGAATTCCTCTCAAAACCAATTGATTTTCTCATAAAGGTAAGACATAGTAGTGATGTTTTCTATTACTGTTCACAAAAATCTTGTATTCATTCAGTTACCAAATTCTAAATAAAACCAAGCTGTCACAGGGAACAGGTGGAGGCAGAAGACATATCCCCTTGATTCAGGTCATTACTGGGTTATCCCACACATTAATCTGCAGGGTGTATTTATTAATTTATTAATCCTCCCTCCATCATGGCTCTGGCAGTCACACTCGGCCCTCCTTTTAACAACTGTAGCATCCCCCGGTCCCTCCTCCCTCCACCTCCCTCTTTGCCTTAGGCTCGTGGGTGGTTCAAATAATTTGCTTAATTTGTTGCCATTCACTCTCAGGACATGGATCAAAGAACTGTTAAATTGCACTGACAGAGTGACTGAGAGTGGAAGAGAGGGAGTGAGAGATAGAGAGAGAGAGGTAAAAACCCTCCAGCTAAAGGAGGAGACTTCCAACATCCTCACTGCCACCATTGTTTGTGTGTGTGTGTGGGCGTGTGTGTGTGTGTGTGTGTGTGTGTGTGTGTGTGTGTGTGTGTGTGTGTCAGGAGAAGATGAGGAAGGAGACACCTACTCTCTACACCAGCAGGCCAAGTTCCATTGCTGTGTGGATGCTAAGTGAGATAATGTGTCAATAGACATTAGAGCCATACTACAGTTGGCTGTGTACTGATATGAACACAGAATGAGCGGCTATTTATACTGGGAATGTTATGGGATTAAAATAAAGGGGTTAGCCAAAAATGATGTAAACTTTTTGGATCAGAGTCTCATTTCCTGATCCCCTGGCGGTCCCAATACCCTGAACCAAGACAATTTCAATTTCTACACTGAAACTACTGATCAGCACTTTCTCCTCACTTTTCAGTCCTATTCTAGCTATAATTCTAATTAATAAGCTGCATGAAACATCAACTTACCACAAAGTATGATCATGAAAAAGACCATTAGAGTGATGCAATTAGCCAGAGGAGTCCAATGAGAGATGCATGCAATCAAAGTGTGAAAAGAGGCAGGGAGGCAATGTAGCAGTGGGCTGGGGGAAGAAGCAGATGCTGCAGAAAAAAAGGATCTTCAAAGAGAGGGATGGGA
Source organism: Scomber japonicus (assembly GCF_027409825.1). Classification (NCBI taxonomy): domain Eukaryota; kingdom Metazoa; phylum Chordata; class Actinopteri; order Scombriformes; family Scombridae; genus Scomber; species Scomber japonicus. The sequence continues at coordinate 15,545,530 of NC_070583.1, forward strand.
TTGAAAACCCAGGAGAGGGAGCTGCGGGAGCACTTGTCTTCTTAGGCATAAATGTGACAGAGCTCCTCCTGGACCAGGGAAGACATAGAGAACCAATGAGCAGCAGGGGACACCCTCTTTCTTTTTTTAACATCCCCTTTTGTCTATTATTGTGCAAGTGAATGAAATGTGAAGCATCTGTTACAATTAAAAGTGACAATGACCTGTTATCTACACACAGTCAACAGCTCATGTTTGACAAGGGCATTTTCAGCTGATTAAGCTTCAATATTAGACTATGATGTTGTGTTTTGAGAACATGATAGTTAATGCAAATATGTAATATACATCCTCATGAAATATCAGACATTAGGTTTCGCAGTTAGACTGTTGAGTCTGATAGATTAAATGTCTGAATTTACCATATGATGTAACTGTATGTGTTGTACCTGTAGTGTTAAGCTTGGCTGTGGACTTCATCACCTCGGACAGAGACATATTCTCAAACAGGAAAAGTAGATTTGTGTTTTTAACAACTACACTGAACCATATTGCACACTAAAGCATGCTTTCCGGACTACAGCATATTTTCTTCCTTCCATTTTATGCATTTAAACTAATTGCAGGTGAGTGGATTTCACAGCATATCACTCAACTCCACTTAAGATGAATTCACCGACTCTAACCTGCCACTTTTTCTTACCACAATTACTGTACATACTGCACTCAGTGCTCCAGAAATGCCACTATTAGATCAAATATACATCAAAAACAGAGTTCAAATCTGTTTGACATGTATGTAAAGCACATTGAGTTGCCATTGTGTATGAAATGCGCTATATAAATAAAACTGCCTTGCCTTGCCTTGAAATGCTCATTGCCAGTCTCACTCACACAGCTTTACATTGAAAGAGTTTATCAACCACATATTTATGGATTTTATTTCGAGAGTGGACATATAGAGGAAGAAAATAAACCGCTTTTTTAATGTGTTAGTGGTATAGTCACTGAATTAGATTTATTGTGCAACATGGGAATGTAAGTGTAACATTAAAACAAGCATGTGGTAGTATTTAATCACAAGTCTTCATGATGACTTACACAGGAATGCTAAAAAGCTATCAAGATGTTGTGCAGCTGGTTACAGATACAGGTCAGGGTTATTCTTGCACATTCTTGCAACCTGCATAACATGTTTTACATAATGTTGAAGCATGATTGCAGAACAAAAGATTGAAAGAGGATTGGTGGGTGAAGATGCAACTGCGTGTTGTTTGTTGATGATAAAATTAGCTTTCATTATTGATTAATTCACTTGCCTACATGTGGACCTGGAAGTTAGCAGTTAGGTTGCTGTTGACACACATGCTACTATTCCCTTATATCCGACTCAAGTACAATATTTATGAACTGCTGCATGTAAATGTCATATGCCATTTTCAAAAACCAGGACATATATACACACACACACACATATATATACACACACACGCACACACGACAGCACTCTCCACCACCATAATCAAAATACCAAATGAGGGGATTTCTTTTGAAAGAATGGTGTTCATCCCTCCAGTAGAGTTCGGAGGCTTGTAGAGTCAGTGCTAAGGTGCAGTGACGCTGTTCTGGAAGCACATGCATGGCCCAACACCTTATGTTGGTTTTTCCATATATACTATAATCAAAAATCAACAGCAACAATCAGAGAAGATGGACTAAAACTTCTAAAGATGTGACTGCCTGATTTATTTGCGTAAGTCTAGCAGTCGTCCCCTTCAGTTCCTTCAGTTCCACATACCCACTGCCTGATGAATCATCTTTGCAAGTTTTCTGTTTGTTGCTAGTAATTGCTATGCAGTGATTTTTAAGATGACATTAAAGGTGATTCATCTGTATCTGGGAAGAGTGTCACAAAGTGCGCATGCATGCCAGTCTGTGTACGCATGTAATCACTGGTGTGATTAAATTTCAAGGTGCTCATTCCTTAAGCGACAACCAAAATGGCTGTTTTAATGAAAGGCTATTTATGGTGAATCTGATTATAACTGAAAGCAGTTGCTCACTATTGTTTTTCCTTCCTTTTCTTTTTGTTTGATTATCTTTGTATTTTCTGTCCTGGGCTATGTTGCTGTGCTTTCAGTTTTTCTCATTTCTTTTTATTCTCAGTTTTCTATTTTTAACTGTCCCTCATTCTGCTGGTAACAGGAGAGTCTAGTTTCTATCATTCTTTCATTCTTTCAGAGATGTATTGTGTGATTGAATACCTTTTTAGATCCACAGCATTGTTTGCCATTTCTCTCCCTCTCATCTGTTGTATCATATGCATGCTGCAATTCCTGTCTCAGGCTTATTGTATTGTGAAAAACCTGGCTGTGTTAGAGGGAATTATTCTAACAATGTTTCAGTTCTTTCTCAGAAGCAGATTGAGCAAGTGTGGAAATGTTGTCAAGGACGGTACACAGCCTTCCCCTTCAGTTTATTAGCTTAAAACTAAACCCATAATATGACATACCTTCTCTTGAAGGGGCATTAACATTTAACATATTGTAGTCGACTCCTGTAAGCCATTGCATAAGCCATTTACCTTTCCTTAAAACAAAAGCAAACACAATAAATTTGTATAAAGTGTGTAAGTAGTACTACACTTAAGGGCTACTTATCTGAATTTAAGCGTTATGTATGTGTGCAAGTTAATTTCAACTATTTTCTTCGGCGTTATCCTAAAATGGCCAAACACCCTATCTCAAATAAAACCCTCAGTGAGATATGAGTCAGTATCAGAATACTGTGGGCAAGTAAACAGACCTGCTGTTTTCTCAGCTTTAGAGTCGGTGTTGCTGAGTGAAAATGTGTCAGATTTGGAATGTGTTTGTTCTTAAATCATCACCCTGAACCTGGAAATTGATCACTTGGAGTAGATGGGGAAAACTGTATAAACAAAAAAGAAAAAAAAACAAACAAACAAAAGAAAACATATTTTACCCTACAATCGAACAGGTGGATGAGAAGAGGAATGGCATGATGATTTCTCCACTCTATTCTTCTTCGATATCTGTTTGTGCAGCAGTGTGACTAGTGGTCGATACTGTGGAGGTTTCATATGCAAACTCTCACAGCCTCCCCCACAGAATCAGCTTCAAAATTCAGGTTTCTTTTCAACAAAAACATGTCATATGTGGTCAATTTTAAAATTTCAACTGTGGCCCTTATTGGCTGTCTTAAAGGTGCACTTGGCAATGTGTAAAATAATGGTACGGTATACTTTATTTGGAATCTTACATAACAAAAAGAAACGTTTTTAAGATGCTCTTGCCTAACACCAAGTTTTAGTAACTGTCAATCACTGGTACTCATGACATTTTAGTCAGTAATAAAAGAGAATATAGTGCATTTATGTTAAATATCACTGAATCTGGAAGATCTGGAACATTTTTTTTAGTTTTGGACACATAACAAAGGAACATTTGAAACAAGACTGGCAAGTACAGAAAGATCGAAGGATATACAAGAAAAGTTTTAAGATACTGAATGGCACAATAAGGTCATCATCAAACGAAAGAATTGCATACAACAACTGCCGGATGATACACAAGTCACAGCTTCATCTATCTATCTATCTATCTATCTATCTATCTATCTATCTATCATTCCATCGTATCTGTCTGTGTATGAAATATTCAAAACACCTAATATACAATACTGTTTTCACCACAAAAGACAAAAGAGTGGTTGTGAGTGTGAGAATGGATCTTCTGTGTATTCCCTTGATATTTCCACATACAGTCAAAGAGGAGCAGAGTGAATATAAAATAGTGTTGACAGACTTTCTTCCAGGATACAGCACCATCTCGACTGTTTAGACAGGTTCCGCTCACTTTAATACAAAATTCAAACAACATCCATGTAGCAGAAGAAGGCACATGCAAAAAGTGAAAAAAGAGATCATTACTGTAAATTAGTGAGTTAAGTTTTTTATGATATCCATGTAACAACCCCTGTGGCTATCTAAAAATACATTCATGTGTTTTTATATATATCCTTATTTATTAAAAAACATAGTTTTGGGCATATAGGATTTCCAGAATGTGGTTTGCATGCCCTTGACATCTGCTCAAAGATTTTTATGAAACTAAAGTGCACTTGAAAAATCAAACAAGCAAAAAAAGAAAAAGACTCTGCAGATCCCTTCAAATCCAACCCTGTGCACCTCTGCGTACATAGAGAGGGCATTTCTGCATCAAAGCTGTTCTGAAATACGCTGAGAACTCATACGTGAATATTGATTTCATTTTTCTTCCCTCCTTCTGCTGTCAATTACCGAGCGCCAGATAATTGCCAGTAGGTTGAAAGGCAGAGTGCATCTATTTTGGAGATACTTTAATATTGTTTGTGGGGAAAAAAAGAAGATCCTGGGTACTACTGAACTCACTCAGTAGCTATCCATTCTTCAGAGTGCTCCTCTGTATGATGTAAAGACACAAGAGGGCTTGGTGCCATCATGAAGAGAGCAATAAACAAGCTGGCAGTGTCAGAGATGGCATGAATCACGATTGCTGCTGGATACTTTTTCCTCTCTAAAATTGTTTTATTCCTGTGAATAATGTATTTAGTGAGGAATGAAACAAGGGGAAGAGAGATACACAGAGACTGCAGGTGGGATATGACACATTTACACTGTGCTTTAGATTACTTTGTGTTCCTCTGTTACTCTTCACTGCCAGGAAGAACACTCCATGTGTGACTACCTTTGCAAATCTGGATAGACCAGACACACTCCCACTTTAATAACTGGGTGTTCACCACAGTCTATGGTGTTCACAGGAGCTGAAAACTAGCCTCTCAGCATTAAAAACCTCAATTCCTCTCCAAAAGATAGACAAAAAGATTTAGTCATGTTTTAGAGTTTTCATATTCAATAAACAGTGAAGCACTCAGCCTTTTTAGTTCTCTTTTTTAGCGGCACAATGATCCAAAAAACATGCAAAAACAGAAGAAATGTTACTTCCGAGGTCAGTCACTTGATCTCAAAGCAGCTGAGCGTGTTTTCGTTTTCTGAAATAAGCAATAGGTAATGGTACAGTGCAGCCCTAGCAGAGCATAACTAGGGAAGATATCATGTGTCTGCTGCAGATTTCGTGTCAACTCGTCCAATTACTTTCTGTCCCTTAAAATTAGCAACCCTGTCTCCGAGAAATTATGTTCACATACTACTAATTTGCAGCAGCAAATATGTTTTGAAGGAAATGTAACTCATTACATTTTTCATCAACATAATGAGGAAACATTCTTCAGAGATCATATCTGCTAAATCGAGTAAAGTAAAATGTTTATCCTTAAAACATTAACTGCCAGTGCATTTTGTTTGTTTTGCCTACAATACTACTCTTGAAATACAGCACCACAATATGCATGTGTTTTGATGGTTGTGTTTAGGCACACAGAGTACTTAGTTAAACATTTGTTAATATATGAAATTATTTGCAGATTGAATTTACCCCTGCTGTTGCACCCCTAATATTTGCATTCATGTCTTCATTCAAACCTTTGCCAGTTAGGTTTTGACAACTTTCATAAAAATGCCTTCTTCACCAAGCCTCAATGGCATCAGTGTGAGCTGCAGATGACATGGCTGTCAGGATCTGACATTGCAATCGCAGCAAGTGGGCCAAGTGGGAGCGGCTTGAGATAACATAAAGCCGGGTTGTTTGACGTGAGGAGAGTGACCGGTAGTTAGACACTCAATCAGGAGGGGACAGAAGGGCTTGCCAATCTCTAAGGGTCACAAAGCAGCCTCCATCTGTCACTCTGAAGCCCCCAGCTCTCCAATACTCTTCCTCATGCAGACAGAGAGACACTGAAAACCACTAAAGGGAGAGGTATCACGCAGAGCCAACACAGCAGGAGGAGAGCGACTGCTAATGAGGAGAGTTAGAATCTTTACAGGCCAGCCACAGTCAATGATAGACCTTTAAAGACAGTCAAGGAGCCAAAAGGGGACGGAAAAAAACGAGCATAATCATTTTGATATCAAGCCAAAGAAGAAAAAGTCTCCTTTAACCAACTCAGCATTCTGCTAATCAAAACCAGAAATACTTGAATCAACTACCGTAGAAATCCAAAGGGAGTTGCATTGGTGAACAGAGAATATTAGCAATTAAAGATGATGTTTCCGTATAGGCTGACATACTACTGAGGACAGCAGGACCTCACACGGAGTATATCTATGAGTTTACACTTTCCACTATCTATTATTTTTGTGAACTCACGTAGTTAAATTGAGCCCCACTTTCATGCTTACGTCTCTTCTGGGGTTTGATACATTTCTCAAGCATATGGTATATAGACATTACCCTCGTCTAGGCAGTTTATACACTAATGTGGTGGGAAAGGCCTGCTTTCTACCAGAAAGCAAAGTGTACATTATTTACTGCGCTCAGCTCAGCAAACTTATGAAATAATGATGTGGCGTCTGTTTACGAGAAGGGTCCGTTTTATTATTCTGGCATAAATAAGAGAGAGAAGAAAGCAATCAAGTCGTGTAAGTGGTACATTTAAGCAATTTTGTTTGCTTGTCTGCTGTCACTCAAATGGGGCTATTTAAGATAAAGGGGCTTTCAGAAAATTCCCTTGAGCTGAAGCTGCTGCACACGAGGACTTGGAGTGGAAGCCCTAGATTGAGCTGTTTACACATAACACACAGCACATCAAATTAAGATGTGTTTAGAATTTGCTTAATGTGCATATTTAAACTCTGATATTTGCCTACAACAATATTATCTATTCAATCACATTTGCAATTTGTACTGCTAAGTTTGAATTGTGTTTCTATCCACACACACACACACGCACACACTTTTTTTCTCCCTTTCTTCCTTTCCTTATTGGATCAGCTAAATCAGCCTTTAAACCCAATGGAGTGTCAACTCATATGGCTCTATCTGTTGCCACAGGTTTAATTATGAATATCTCAATGTAGCATAAAACAGACAGCACAAAGAGCCAAAGAATGACAGGCAGTGCGGCTGCCGGTGTGCTGCCACAACGGCACGTGGGGCACAATCTTGTTGTGAAAACGCTGATATGCCTTGAGACACCACATTAGGAGGTCATCCTCGCTTGTCATCAGAGCTTTAATTGCCACAACCAGGTGTAAACAGCATGTAATCTTGTTTGTCAGCCGCACAGTTTTATTTTCTAATTTTGTCCTTTTGACAAGCAATTTGGGAATAGAGAGGGATTTGGGAGTGCAGGCGGCCGTGAGCTAGCGGGGTGGAGTCGGATTTGGTGAAGCTGTAAGAAAAGAAAATAGGGGTGTCGAATGTGTACATTTGAGTGTTTGTTTCTGTGCGTGTGTGTTGGTGTGGGGGGGAGGGCTGTGGTTGTGTAAGTGCACGTGCACACTCCCCTCATCACTCCTGTTCAACCTTGTAATCTATGTGTCTCCCCAGTCCCTTTGTCCTGAGGAATGCCTGGCTCAGTGAGTGTAGAAAATTACCCTCCTGCTCTGTTCCTCAGCCTCATGAATATCATACACACACACACATATGCGCGTGCACACACACACACACACACACACACACACGCAGAGTACCCTAAGCTCATCTAGTTAAAATTCTAAGGGATGTGAAATGGGATCATCCGTTTCCAGTTTTTTCACGGCCACCCTCTCTATGCTTTTTCCCTAAACACACTCTTAACAATACATGAGGAGTTAAAGACAAAAAACTAACCAGTTGCAGCTGGAGCTTTGGCAAAAAGCTACCTCTTCTTTTCATTAATGGTTCGATCTACTGAGTCCCCCGCACTGCCATCTCAAGTATTATAGTTGACTCCAGTTTGTGGATGCTAAATTGAGCGGACATTGTGGGAGCGAGTGCTGTAAAAAAGCAGCCCTTCCTCAAGTTCAGTGTTTGTTCGTGTGTCTTTTTTTTTCGTGTGTGGAGCTTAACCTGTGTGTCATTAAATGACTGTATTTATGCCAAAACAGTGACAAATTAGGTTGTGTGTATATGTGTGTGTGTGGTGTATGAGCCATCGTGTGTATCTCCAGTGTGTGTGAGTACAGATTGCCCTCAATCTGACCTCCCCATTACATTTTCGTTACAGGGGGAAGAGCTTGTTTGCACAGCCTTTCAGGTACATGCCCTCTAGTGCTGCTTCGTACCATCTCCTGTGGGAGCTCTGTGACCCACCAGCAATCTCTATTCAATGGGATGCTTTTTGTGATGAAATGGAAATACAGAGGAGGGAGATATTTGTGCATGGAGTGGACCATTGTGCTGCTGCTGTCTTGATATTTAAATGTGAGTAGCAGCCTTGGTTGGAGCATGTCACGTAGGTAGAGGTCAGGTGCAATAAAAGGTTCCTTTCAGAGAGTATGCTGATGCAGTTTATTCCATAAAGATGAGGACCGGGTATCCGCAAATAGTAAGTGAGGGCATGTGAAGGGTTGGAGAAGAAAAGCGCAGCACGGCACCTGCCACTGAGGTGTTAGTCTCCCTCATGTCCTCACTGACAAGACTGAGCACTCTTGTGAATCCCATCTGCACCCGAGGAGAATGGAAATTAATTTCTCAATTTCTCTGTTTAAAAAAAAAGGCAGAAAGTGAATGAGACTTTTTTTTTTTTTTAATGAGCAGGGATTAGAATATATAATTGTGACAATGAATTCAAAAGTTCACATACACCCACTCTGGGTCCACAGAGGTAGTGCAATAATGACTACTGAAATAGACAAAAAGCATGTGTGTGTGTTGGTTTGTGTGTAAGAATGAGAGGAAGAAAGAAAAGCAGAGAGAGAAAGGGAGCGAGAGAGAGAGAGAGAGAGAAGAAAAAAATGGTGCCATAGTCATTTGAAAACTCTGAAATTCTGAAAACTGAAGTATAATGAGTTTTTTAATTAAGTCCCCCACTTTGTGTTTTACATAGAACAAGCCACCATTAATATCCCCATAATTAATTGTTTTGGAAACTTTTCAGTGTCTGGTGATAAAGTTTTAATCAACCTGTGTGGTGTACTTGCCAAGCCATGTCAGCCGGATATTTAATTATTTAGAATTTGGTACTGGTTGATGCATTTTGGCAGTCAAGTAGCTGTGAGAGAGTACAGCTGACTCGTGTTGTACTTGTAGCAGCCAAGAAGACATCATGCTATATTTCTGAGGCGCGGGAAGCAGGAGAATGCAGGAGAATGCAGGGATGTCTCACCTAAGGATAACATCCTACTTTCGCCTGAATGGATACCTGGTGAAACTCACAGTGAAGACTGAGTGAGAGTAGATTATGAGAAAGAGGCTATGATGTTGATGATATAATATATGTTCTATGTAAGAACAAAAAGAAAGTGAATTTCTCATTCTACATATTTCAGGTGCATTCACAGTGATGCACTAAGTGACTTCACTAATCCACCTACAGTACTTATCAAAAAAAAAAGTGATCATTATGCCACTGCCATTGTCATTCTCCTTCCCTCCTGATCCTTTGCCTTGCTGTAGGTTTGAGGTGACAGCTATGTTTTCTCTTGCTCATTCGCAGTGGGAGGTCACGGATGTCATTTTCATGTCTTTGCATGCAATTTGATGGTGTATGAGTGGTGAGATTAGGCTTGCTTATAGCTCACTTATTGGATGTCTGTTGTAAATAGCCACTTCATTCAAAGATAGAGAACGTTTTAATGCTCGGATAGCCAGCTGGCAACTAATAAAGAAATCTATTAAAAAAAGAGATTCACCAACCCAACTCATTTTCATTAGCATATTTTTTTTAAGGAAATGTTTCCACACTGTAAAACATGAATTTAGTCAACTAGTATAATAAATATAATGTATTTAAATGTATGACTTGAATTGGTTTATGATGAGATGGATGCTGCTGATAATCCATTCAACTCAAAAAAACGTGTTTGTCTCTTTACCCTATCCTTGAGATATTTTGTTTGTTTACACTTGGAGGGAGGATTTTTTTTCATACGATTTAAAAATGAAACCATGCCTAAAGTGTTTCTCTGTTCATACTGGGAAATAATTTTATTATTGAATGTATCAGCTGTTGACAAAATATTCTGTTAGCATACTTCATCTGTTTTCCCCACAATGACTAATACACCTTTTACATTAAAATAAGTGTAGAAATAATTGTATTGTCATATTGCCAATAGACAAGTTTGCCTGTGTGTTTGTTGTTGTTTTTTGTGTCATGTGTCATGTTGGATGTCTAGGCTAGCAGCTAGTTAGCATAGCTAGCATGCTATGCTGTGTGTGGCCCATAGACTATAAAAAAGGGTTTAACAGCGCCATACTGGGCAGGTGACAGGTGTTTTTATGGTGTTTTTGTGCTCGGAAAGACGCTATGCATGAAGTCACACAGCTGATGGACTATTAGCCTAGCCTGCTAATACTGTATCAATAGGACCATATCTTTACATGTGGTCTCTCTGTAATATCAAAGTTCTGAAGTATCACGCATTGACTGTGAGATGCACACATTTCAATCAGTTCACATGCTGGTATGCCACTACTGACATTTCTCATGCTGAGAAGTGATGAAGCCCATTGTGCAGATATTGATATACAGAAAGGAACGGGCGAGGTGTAGGCAGATATCTCTAATGAATTCATAGCTATGCTGACTTCGCAAACTATCAGCCAATCAGAAAATAGTATTTCTTGTTGCAGGGTAAATGTTGCAGCTTCTGTGGGTGACACAACAACACAAGAGGTCAATGCACATGGTAAATATGAAAACCAAAAAGCTGGTGGTAACATTCATTTTTTTTTTACATTTCAGGTTATATTAATAATTAAAACTAACAAAAACACATTGCATAGAATGTTTACAGGATTTGATGCTTCCTTTCTGTTGCAGACAAAGAGAGCTGAAGTAAGAGTGGCCGTGGCAATGGTGCAGCATAACGTCTGACCATTTCAGCTCAATGTTTAAGGAGTGCTTCAGAGATTCCACCACGGCACACAATTTCAAATGTGTCAGCACAAACACCACATGCATTATAAATGAAGCAGTGGCACCTCATTTTAGGAACAAATTGGTCACGAAGATGAGTGACAATCCGTTCACCTTGATCACTGATGGGTCAAATGATACAGGTATCATTTTGACAGCCATTGTATATATTTGTCTGTTTTCCACACTTTCCAGTACCCATTTCTTCACAGAACATTTCAGCATGGTGTGTAATCATGCAAAAATGTACCTTATCAATTCAGGACAAGAGAAGATGAACCCACTCACTGTGCGAGTTTTTGACAGTGATTCTGGAAAAATTGTTATCTTCTAAAGTTATCTTCTAAAAAATGAATGAGGTTTTACAGAAACACGCCATACCTCGGGGAAATTGTGTTAGCCTATTGACTGACAATACAGGAGCAAGAAATTCCATTGCGTCCCGGATTCTGAAAGAAAATGCTAACATATGCATCCATAAGTGTCCCTGCCACATTATCCACAATACCACGAAACAAGCTGGGCAGAGGTTTTTTAGAAGTAAATTTATGCTTTCAATGATCTACGAAGCTTAATTTCAGGTTAACTAGTTTGTTAAACTGTGACCAAATCAGTGACCAAAATGAAATTTGATACAGAGCATCTGACTGTAGATGTTGGATACTGGTTTAAGGGTAGCAGCAACCACTACACAGTTTCAGCACGACTCGGCTCGGTTTGGCTTTTTTTGTGTTTCCACTAGGGATAGTACCTGGTACCTGGTACTTTTTTAGTACCTGCTCTACTGTGGTTCCAAGCAAGCCGAGTCGATACTAAATGTGACGTCAACAGACTGTCGGCCACTGATTGGTCAGAAGACATGTCGCTGGAAGAGTCATGAGCCGTCCCACATAACAATCAAACCTGGCATATTTAAATATTGGCAACAATGTTACAGTCATTCATTTCTCTTCTCTTGCTTTGTGTGTAACAGAAAACCACATACAGCAGCAAATACACCACTGCCTCCATGTCCTCCATTGTTTATGTGTTTTGTGTCGCGTATAAAACGAAGTCACGGCAGTTTCGCGGAGCCGTTCTATGACGACCCCGCCCACGTTGAGTAGGTACTTTTTTGGAATGGAAAAGGTCGTTCCTGGAACCGTGTCGAGTTGAGCCGAGTAGTGCTAGAACTGTATAGTGGAAAAGCGCCATTTGACTCGCATTCTGTGGTAGTATGAGCCACTCACCAGCTACTTCAAGTCATTAAGTGTGAAGAGACTGAAAGTATGCACAACCTGTGCTTTTGTATTTACAGATGAGAAACAGCCCAGGTTTAGAAGGCTGGTGGATGCATTCTCTAACCTACTAACAGAGGTGTACCTCCTCTTCTATCAAGCAACGTTGCCAGCCTTTTCCACCTTAAATCTCCTCCTCCAGAGAGAGAAGTACTCAATCTTCCTTCTGTATGAAGAGATAAAATGGTAGGGTTGAACTATGCATCTGCCGAAAATGTGCTGTACTTGGTCATTTTAATATGCTGATACTTATTTGTTCAAATGTCATTTTAAAATCTTTTCTGAATTACAACTTTATAGATGATAAAATTCACAAAGTTGTGCACAAAGTTTCTGAAGCACTGCAGAGCCAAGAAGTGCAGGAAATCCACTACAAGGACCCATCAAACCAACTGCCAGGTAATACTCAAGTTTCTCATAGGCAGATACACATACACTGTCCACCCACTGGCCACAAATAGACTGTTTGTGAGAAGATCACTTGTTGTATGAGACTGATTATGTTGTCACTGATGTGATGGAATGTACTTTGAGAGGGGTATGCAAATAAGCAATTGTGGTTGTTCTTGGTTGTTAATGAACTCTGTAAAAAACACATAGAAAAAACTATTATTGTGAACTTACCTGTTCCTAAGGTTAAATTATCTTATTTACTATCTCTGGTAGGTAGGAGAAAAGCGGAACAGGCATAGCGCTCAACAGGCTCCTTGATGCACGAGGCATTACACCACAGCAAGTGGAGAGGTTCGAACAAACAGCACTGGCATTTCTGGTTAGGGCTGTGGAGTATGCCATGGCTAAGCTACCCCTGAAAGAGTCCTTGCTCAAACACAACGAGTTTGTTGATGTCCAGCAGAGAACAACAGTGTGGAGTGGAAGATGCTTCGAAAGGTAAGGGTTTCACATTTTACTCTATCTTTATCAGTCCAGTACACATTGTGTTCTTTAGGTTTCCTGAACTGCTTCTATACCACGGACCCCAAGAGCATGATGAACTCAGTGAGGAGTTCCTGGACTATAAATTGATGGATATCCCAAAGCCCCAAGACCCAACCACATTTGACACTGAGGCTTTCTTGGGGAATATGTCATCATTGGGGAATAGGGTAAGAAATATTCTGCACCCTCTGACATACACATTGACTTAGTCAACTTTATAAATGCAAAAATATTTAGGATGGTAATTAGGCCTCATTGGTTCATATTTTCAAAGGTGACCAGTATGAGCAGATTTGGAAGGCTGTCTTTGCGGAGAGAGTGTTCTCCATGGTGGAATTGAACCAAACCAAACTTACAACTAGGGCTGGGTGATAAAACGGTAGAAATATATATATCGAGACAGACACGTAATCAATATCAATAACAAATAAGTTTGATACTTTGTACGGACTCACTTCCAACTGCTGAAACATGTATGAAATACATCTATATCTAACATTAGTTTGTCCAAGCAGAGTTGCCGTATGTAAAGAGCAAGGTTGGTTGCACGTACAAACACACTAGCTCCCTGGTAACCAAGCAATGTATGGAGTGACACGCTAACAGCAAATCATTTAACAATTTCAGGTTTGGTTGCGGCATTGTCGTCGAAATGACAATACATATGTTTACACATGTCAAGAGATAGCAAAAAAAATAAGAAGTAGTGTGATGTCTTTTGCAAGAACACCAACAAAACATGATAAAACTAAACCCTAACCATTGCAGTGTTAAAACAGCATGCAGTAGGGATTTGGGAAGAAGATAATGTTTTCCTGTGGAACAGAATCAGAATATGCTTATGTGTCTTTTCTTCAGATTGAAATGTACAAACAACAACATATTTCATCATGTAATTCAGAAAATCAGTGTTTTAGTAAAACACAGGAGATACAACCCATCATGACCTTCACTTTATTACATCTGTGCAGTATGTATATGAATGTCACACTTCCCAAGTTGGAAATTACATCAGGGATTAATTATGCAATCTTCTAAATGTATGTGTAAATTAATTGCATGTAAATGTCATACCATTTATACGCAGATGATATTCAGCTTCACTTCTCATTCAAACCCAACTTTTCAAATATCCAGGCTCCTGGAGTGTCTCAATGCCATTAGAGAGTGGACAGCAGAAAATTTCCTACAGCTCAATGCCGATAAGACAGAGGTTCTAATTATTGCTCCAGAAAATGTAACGCCCTTGATCTTGCATAGCATAGGGCCTCTCTCCTCTGCTGTCCACACCAAGCTGCGTAACTTAGGGGTAATATTTAATCAGTCTGCATCAGTCGACAACCATGTCAAGCAGCTGACCAGATTTAATTTCTTTCATTTAAGAAATATCAGTAAATAGAGATCTGCAGTTACAAATGCTGAATTAAAAAAGGTCTTGATTGTCTACAGTCAGTTCAGAACTACTACTCACCAGGTCAAATAGACGGTCCCACATTACTCCCATACTTAAATCTCTTCACTGGCTACCGGTTGCATTCAGAATCCAATTTAAAATCCTTGCCCTTACTTACAGAGCAGTGTATAGTCAGGCTTCTACATATGTCGCAGACCTTCTTGACCTCTACTCATCAGCTGGCCCTCTTAGGTCAAATAGACTACATTTGCTGTCTGTCCCCCGCACTCACTTTAAGTCTCGTGGTGACCGAGCTTTTGAAGTTGTAGCACCTAAATTATGGAATGATCTGCCTGTACTTTTGCACTATGCTAATTATGTGATCTAATTTAAAAAGCAGCTAAAGACATACTTCATAGTGATCAAAATTATATGTGATTACGCAAAACACAAACTCTTTAAGCAGTAGATATTTGTACACCTGCTGCCCCATTATAAGATTGGAGCTTCTTAGCCCAATGTCTCCCTCAACAGCTTGCGTGATAGGCGGCTCACAAGACAACAGCTTCAAGCACAGCTTCATAGTGGTCGTAGTAAGCAAGTCTCAGTTTCAACTGTGAAGAGAAGACTTCAAGTTGCAGGTTTGACAGGTCGAGCTGCAGCAAAAAAAGAGTCATTGATAAGAGTCTGAATAAGAAGAAGAGGCTTGCCTGGGCCATGAAACACCACCAATGAACATGACTACTGAAGACTGGAAGAAGGTGTTATGGACTGATGAATCAAAATTTTAAATATTCTGTTCATCACGCAGGAGTTTTGTACGTCGTCGAGTAGGTGAAAGGATGGTTCCTCAGTGTTTGACATTAACTGTCAAATATGGAGGAGGAAGCATGATGGTCTAGGGCTGTTTTTCTGTATCCAGGGTCGGCTACCACAGCATTCTGCAGCGCCATGCAGTACCCTCTGGCATGCACATAGTTGATCAGAACTACCTTAGGAAAAAAGACCAAGATGGTAAGCTTGAAAACATTTGTTCAATAAAAAACTGGAAAAATGTGGGTGTTCTAAAACATTTGACCAGTACTATATACTGTATGTATGTCTTTTAAAAGTAAATGTATTTCAAGGAAGCAACTTCCTCTGGCTCAGGCATTAGAAGCAAAATATTGATCAGTTTCTATGTTAATTGCTATTGGCAAGATTCACATGGACAATACATGTGCAATGTTGCTTTGATTATTGTGTTTCCTGAGTGTTCAATTTGATTCAAACTTCAGTTTCAAACAGGTTGACAGGTAATTTCAATTGTGTTCTCTTTCCTGCGCTTGATGAATTTCATCAAGAAATCAAGAAACATGAATCACAATTATAAAACTATAGAACAGTTTTAAGGGAATGGCATCCCTAGAAAATACAAAATGTCATTTGCCTTTCTTGTATCACAGGATATTTATACATCAATCAATCCCTCTGGTGTCCAACATAAAATACTAATTACAAACTGGACAACTTTGAATTTCATCTCAGGAGAAGAGACATAATTACAATGTATTCTTTTTGGCTAAAAGAAAAACTTTTCCTGAACCATGCCGATTTGGCCTAAGGGCAGTGTGAATCGTCTTTTTTTCAGTCAGAAAAAAAGCAAAATCTTATGACTTCTATGCCCAGACATAGACACATGGTCACACACACACACACACACACAGGCACAAATCCCTCTGGCATCACAGACTGCCTTCTTCCCCTGCTGCACTTGATCAGGCATCCTTTCTTCATCTGCAGAACACAGAGAAATGGCTGTGGTCCCATGTAGCCTTGTTTTCATCCTGCCTTTTCAATTTTAAGCCCCAGAACACCACTGAAAAGGCAGCTTCATTTTGACAAACTCTTTTAGGTGTCCATCTACTTACTTGTTAGCCTGCTTTGCCTGCCGCCTGCAGGTCTAGCAGCAATCCCATCAGTGACTTCTGTCTCTTGTCAAATTCATGACTTCACCCTGGGAAGTCGTATTGATGGGGGAACAACTGGCCCTTTGGTTTTGATGGTGGACAGAGAAACTGCTGGAAGATTCCTAATAAGAAGAAAAGGGACTGAAACTGATGTTTTAAAGGGCTGTTGAAGAGAGATGGGAGGTGTGTGGAATAACATGTAAGAGTAGACTGATAAGGCACAGATGGAAGGATTGACTGAGAGATGAATGGATATGTGGATGTAAACCTACTTATCCTTTGAAGTAGGACAGCTGTTTGAAACCTAGCTCAATCCCCATGAATCACACACTATTGTTTTCATTTGTAACATCATCTGAATTGAATAATTGGACTTGCTGTTGTTTCTACTAAGGAGCTGGTTTGAGTACACAGCCAGTGAGCACTGATTGGACAAGATGGCAGGTGAAAACACTTGTAAATTTGTCAGTTTTTGCTGTTTGTTAAATTGATTGGTCAATTAAAATCTAAATTGAGGCTTAAACAAAAACAAACATTTTTTGTGTTGATATGTCCATGACAATATGCCAGTGAGATCAGTGAGAGAGGAAGAGACATGCTACGGATGTACCAGTTTGATTTGTGTGATATCAACCTACCAGTCTGACATTATAAGGGAAAGAAAAAAAACACTTTCACAAGCTGAAGAATAATTATGAACATCTCCTTTGTATTTTAAGGTTAAATGAAGTTACAACATCTTGTTACTTTACATAAGAAGGATCCAGAGGACTTGGAGTTGGATTTGTACTTGGTTATGGCATATATTATGAGTTTAGGTGTCATATTGGGAGATAAAAAGTCAGAACATTTGGATGTATCCTTTGTATTTTTTTAAAAAATATATTGGTGAACTGAATTTCAGGCAAGTCAAACAGAATATGAAAGTACAGTATATTGGGTTTGTGTTGTAGCCTAAAAAGCTCAAATCATAAGTTGTCAAAAACAATTTGTGTAATTAACACAACACAGGTTGACTGTAGGATCACTTACCTTATAAAATGTAAGGGTTCATTTTAGAGTCATAGATACCTCCCCACATAAAAACAAATCAGCTGTTCACTTTACATTCACTTTCAGTAACTTTAAGGTGTCTTTAATGACTACGCCCCATAGCAGCATTGATGGTTCATATTTTTGTGAGCACACTGACCGGAGGCAAACCATATAAACTTTCCACTCAGCTGATTTACACTTTTCATGCCCTTCCTAGCTGTCGGTTTCCTACCTGCTCAGCCCACTGTAGTCCCAAGGCCAAGAGATTATCATGTTGATCTCAAAGTGTGAATCAATTAAGCTCTCACCACATTTGCAATCAATAAACAGCAAAGCCACTGACAGGCTTTTTCCTCAATCCTTCTCCTTTTGTCAAAATGTCCTCTAAAGCACCTAAGCCCAAACTCCTGTAGAGACAGCCAAACAGAATGACTATTCCAAGCATGTCTATATTGACGAATACTAAGCAAGGGGACTTGGGGGAACCAGGGGGAACAATAGAAAAGGGGTTTTCAAGAATCAGAGATGGATTTGTGTCATGATTGTCAATGATCTATTCTCTTGCCTTTTCAGTCAGACAGTGAAGCCCAATTTGTATTCCTGTTTCTTTTTTGTAACTGTCAGGGAGACAGACGTGTGTCCATGTCTGTTGCTGGGGCAGTCAATGAGCCATTGATTTGGAGAACCGTGCTAATGTCTGAGATGCCTACGTGATGGATGGCCCCCATCTTAAACAGAGGGCAAAAAAAAAGTAATAACAAAACAAGTAAAAGTATGAGAGGTAGTACTTCTGAAACTTTATAAATTGCCCTTTCATAGTAAGTGCTTCCATCCCCATGTTTTCCCCAAGTGACAGAATGTGTATGTTTGTCGGTGTGTAATAATTTATTATGTCCTTTCATTATTGTCAGCCACTGATCAGTGCTGTCACTTCACAAGGCTTCTCTAACTTTCTTAAATTACAACTACATTTTATTTCCCCATAATTTCCCCATGCTATGGTGTCATCAAAGACAGAAATACCTTTTATATATGTGTACATATTGTGTGAATGTGTTTGTGGATGTGTGTTCATATCCTACATGTGTTTCTGCCGATAACATGTTTTTTCATTTGTTCAAGGGTATATTTTAGTTTTAGAAAATGTCTACAGTATGGGGAGGATGAAACACATTGCAAAATTAAGCCAGTTGATGCGTACTCAAGCACAAAAATATGACTTGTTAGTTCAATAGAAGGTGCAAGCAAACCCTTATTATTCTGTTCTATCGTTGTGTATTCTGGCTGAATAAATAGATCCGGCAATGTTAGTTGAAAAATGTACAAATGATCTGCGTTGTGAGGCTCACTTCATCTGTTGTGTTTGTGTGCTGGGCCTGGCTGATTGGGCTTGAACTACATAAGAGAAGCTGATGAAGCACTAATAGAGATGTACAATATGTAAACACGCAAATACACATACAACAAAGAAACAAAACAAAAACACTAAGAAAATTAATGAACAATATGCACACATACCATACACAACTTAGTCAGGGAAGTGTCAGAGAAAGAAAACATCAACTAAAAGTATGCCAAAATTCTACTAGTGGTTAATTATAGAGCAAAAATAAATATTGTAAAAACCTTCATCCTATCCAAGCTCCTTATTTTTAGCAAACATCTTTCCTCCATCCAACAAAATAATTAATCAATTAAACAAATAATGTGTCAACTTGAGGGACAACCAGATAAGTAACTAAAAGTAACTAAAAGGAGTCATGTATATATTTTCTAAAATTGCATTTTTGTTCTAATAATGCTTATTTGCTGTCAGTTATCTCAGCCATGGCCCTGTAGCCATATACTTATACATATACTTACCCTCCCAAGTATATGTGTTTTGAATTTGGTGTCAGGAGGCTCCTGACCCTATACTGTATATGTGTTTATTTCCTGGTGTAACTTCTACTGGGTGTTGGATGACTGTCATTCATTGCACCTCATTTGTTAAATCTGCGGAGTGTATCTATTTTAATCGACAGCTTAGCAAGAATGTAGAAGACAGAATTAGAGTAATTATGTGGTAGACTAGCACTGGGCTTTCACATCTAGTCATCCATGGTCATTACTCTCTAGAGTGCATGGGACTGCATTATGACATTACTACTTCCTTCAGGAAGCTAGTCCCTGTGCTTCATCCCACCAGCTCCCTCACACCTCTGCGCTTTAGCCTTCCAGCTCTTTTGGAGCAGATCTAAGGGCCCCCTGAACAACCCAGCCATATAGCATCTCAAATGGGGAGAAACCCATTGAGGCCTGGGGTAATTCTCGGTAGGCAAAGGGCAGAAATAGCAGCTATGGTCCTGGTCCTTGCCAGTGTCATTCATAAACTTCTGCAACGTCTGGTTTAATCTCATTCTCTGGCATGGCTTTGATTGCTGAGATGCAGTTTTTTATGGAAGAGCTGCGACAAGTTGGTTCCCTGGTCTGTCAGTCAATATTCCTTCTATTTAAAAATAGGAGAGAGAGGAGTCTTTAGCCACTTAATTTGTTGAAGTATTTGTTAAAGAGATGCATCTTTTGTCATTGAGGACAAACAAGTAAAGTAATTACATCATCTTGACGAATCATCTTTTATTGATTTTTTTATTCAATGGGGGGAAAAAAAGTTTAACTAAACCAAAATGTGCTACTATTCCAACTGCCTGCCCTTCTGTGTTAAGAGCATTGCAATTAGGGGAAATGGCAAATTTCAGTTGGATAAATAGGTAAATACAGGCTGGAACTGGTTGTGAAAGCTGCCATTTGATAGAATGATTCCTAAATGTGCTGTAATGATGTAAAATGATGGGTTAACACTCCCAATTCCTCCTCATCACCCTGCACCATCCACATTAGTCTAAGTGCCATGATCATCCATGTGCAAACCCTCTGGGAGAATAGGGTGGGAGGTGTTGGTGCTGAAGGTGTCATGGCACATTCCTGCTTGCATCATATGACACCCCCATTTCACGGCTGACTAACCTGATGGAAAGTAATAGGAGGGCCAGGGAAATGATGAAGTGACATGGCCAATAACTTTCATTATGTGTCTGTAACCTTGTCCCATTCCCTAATTAATTTTCCGCTGGCAGTCATATGCCACTATATGTTGGACCACCGGTAATCTCTCCTCCCCGGCTTAAGCATGGTGTGGGTGATATTGCCAGAAAGGAGTTGACTAACAAATATTGCTGATACTCCAGCCTTATAGGTAAGGTTCAGTGGTGGGGACCAATATATCTGTTTGCTTTTGCAGAGTCAGATTTGTCTATCCTTTCCTCAGCTCCTTTTTTTAGATCATAGTCTTGCCAGATGCAATCTGTCTTTCTTTCTGTCTCCCACACTGCTGTGAGCAGAGAGATGTTTTCTTTTTGAAGTTCTGCATTTCTCAGTTTTACCATATTGTGTAGGATGAATATATAAAATAATTAAGCACACCTTCCAAATATTGATCTGGCTCAATTTTTGCTTTATCAATATCAATATAGTATTAAGGCTTAAAATGCTTATTAGCTTGTCTCCCCTGTTCGCAAGTGAAACCGATTTAATGAGGGGAGAGAAAACAACAACAAGGGGCCAGAGTTCCATGGCAAAAGATGTTCTTACTCATTTGTACACCCAGACACCAAAGCATGCTACAGTAGAACTAATCAATTAGCTTCTTTAATTTAATGATGCTGTGGGTTTATGCAAAACAGTTGCAATGAGAAGAATCAGCAGAATGAATAATAGATCACAAGACTAAATCTGAACACGGGCTAACAGAACAGAAAACTCAGTTCTTATCTTCATATTGCTGCTGGTACCAAATAGTGAACTACTAAGTGCTCTGCTGTTCGGTGTTTAAGCAGGGATTTCTGGAGCCCATTATAGCTGTATTGTATTTCCAATGTCATTAGTAGTTGTTTTTTTTCTTCAAAACACAATTAAACCTGGGATTGTTACTCTTGGCTTGTGCCTGCCAAACTCCTTCAACAGCAACACAATCAGACCCATTTAAGGAAACCCATGGGGGTCCATAGAACAGGATGGAGGACAGGATATCAGCACCACCTAGTGGCACCCTTGGAAACAAGGCTTTGTTTGTGAAATTCATTTACTATCAGCTGCATTTGATGAGGACTTCTTCACATTAAGGCAAAACAAGGCAGCCCATTCAAATCATTCACTCCCTGCTGTCAGTTTGGTTGTAATGCTGCCTTTACAATAAATATCACCATCAGAAACAGTTGGGAGAATCAGACAGTCAGAAGGATATACTTATCCATTATCATTTGTTACTTTTAGGGGCATTAGGAAAACAGCAAAATGGCTCATAAGCCAAATGGTGTGGTATGAAACTGTCATTAGAGAAATGATAGCAAGAAAAGCCAATGGGCAATTGAAATGTTAACAGAAGACACTAGTTGCTTGATGTCTATTGCATTTCTCCAGGGTATATCATCAAACCAGATTTGTTGCACTCCGATAATGTTTTAGTTTTCTTTCAATAATATTTTATACATTCATAATGACTTTTTTTTTTCTTTGAAGGAAAACAGAGCTAATCCAGTCCCATCACTAATGCTTCTTTCTTTCTACAGTACCACTCTATTTTAATCAGATCAGCCTTAATGAAGTGTCATTTCTCATAAACACACACACCCACAGACGCAGACAATTTTTCCTCTCGTTGCGTTTATGTGTTTTCTTCTCGTAAATGTGTTTTGTATTTCTTTGCTTCAAACATAACTGTGTAATGACAGCTATACCATTGTGAGAAACAACTTCTCATCTATTCTACTACTTCCGCATCTGATTTGTTGTTGTTATTGTGTTTGTGTTTTTGTGTTGTTATTGTTATTTTGTGTGTGTAGATAGATGCAAAGGGCAAAACGAGCCACACCACCTTTCCCTGGACAGTGCCTGTGACCAAAGACATTGACAGAAAAGAAACAGACTCCTTAACCATGGAGTTTCATTTTGGCATTGGGGCTCAGCATACCATAGAGACCAGGGAACACACTGATGATGAAAAAGAATGTCCTAGATTTTCAGAGAAAGAAGGGGGCTGGGCATGGGGAAAAGAGATTAAAGTTTGTGTTTTGACAGTGGTAGCCTGTGCCAGACAGTCCTGCACAACATTCATGGTCTATACTCTTTCTTCTTCTGGCCAATTCTGATAGAGTGATGATTTGGATCAGGGTCTAGGTCATATTCTTTAAATTTGCAATCTCTGCAATCGAGAAGTTTTGCTGGTGCCCCATTTGATAAAAAAATATACCTGGGACATAGAAAATTGGCCAATGACCACACGATGTGGCATTGCTTTTTATGTATGTGCTATTCAGCATTTCATCCTATCCCCTAAACACACCTATCATTTCTCTATCCCTGCACCCCCATTCACTCCCTCTGTCCATCTGATCTTATCCTTAGCTAACAAAATATGCTCAATCACTCATGGGAGACTGTCAGGCTTTTTGGTGACACACAGGAAAGTACACATACTACCCCTCATAAATCCTCTATATCAAACTCCCTCCCTGCCCTCTATCTCTGTATCCTCCCACGCCTATCTTCAACAAACTGCCTCCCCTCCTTCCCCCAGACCCACCCAAGGGCAGTCTTTCTCTTTTGTCTCTCTCGCTTCTCTGTCAGTGAGGTATGCCTCTTGCTCTCTGTAATAATAAGGCTTTCAAAGGCTGGTGGTGCCAGTCTGGTAATTCATTGTGGTCAGCCCATGGTTCCAGAAAGATCACTTGTTGATGCCCATTATGAGTTGAGACAGAGAGAGTAAGGGAGGTGGGGGAAGAAAAATGGTGAGATAGATGAAGGTAGGTGGGTCTTCGATAGGCAAACAAAGCCGTGGCTATTTCGAGGTTGTCGTGTGTCATGCTGCCCATGGGCCTGTCCACACAGGGCTGTCTTTGCACAAGCCTGTCCACAATATGGATGGCTATCATGAGCCCCAACTATCACTCAAAGCGGTATACAGACTCAAGGCTGCGGTGAATAAAAGAACACTTAAAGAGGATGGTATGTTTCATTTTTTAAAGACAACAATAGTAATAGTAATCAATAGTAATCAATTATGTGTCTCTTTACATTACATATCCTTGCTCCCCTTTTTATTCTTTTATTATTTCTTTTTTTCACACTGATTCTTTCTCGCCTTGTCTCTATCTGTGTCTCTTTTGTGTTTATTTGTCCCCGAGGAGGTGGTGGAAATGTGAGCACGCCTCAAGCTTGGAAGAAGGTCAGAGACAACAGCAGCGAGGATCCCGTACAATTGTACGTCTGATGTGCACACATTTTCCATTCAGGTATTAGAAAAAGGTTGTTTTCATCTCCGTGTATCAAAGGCCAAGTCCCTTTTAGACGATGAGCTGCATTACAATGCCCTGGTTTTAGTTTATTTTTTTTCTCTTAATATTATCAATGTGAAATGCAGTATTTCATTTTATATTGGATGAATTGTATTTGTTTGTGCTAATTTTCTTTCAAGATTTAGTGTTAACTGTATGTTGTGCCAGTTGAAAGATTTTATTTTTACTTTCAGATAAAGTTATGTTTGTCCTTCCAAAATTTTTCATCTGGTGACATACAAAAACGCAAGTATTCCCATGCCTGGATGCTTCGAAGTCATAGTGATTAGAGTCAATACTACCACCTTGGCTACATTCTCTGTGGTGAAGAAAGGCACGTCTGTGCAAAAAAGGTTTTTGATGGATGCCTTAAAAATTTGCTCTAAAGACGATAACTGTCCTTCCACTGTCAACTGTCTTAGCTGCTCTTGTCAAGACTAAGGACACTATCCCTGCATCTTGCAGGCTCAACTTTTTACATGATGTGAAAATTGATCTCCTGTCAAACCTGTACACTAGAAACTGCTAGAGACTGCTTGTCTGTTGCTGTCGGAGCTGCTGTACTATATTGCATGCTAAAAATGATTGTCACTAGAAAGATTGACTAGTCCCTCCAAGAAATTGTGACTTTGCGGTTGCAGTACTACTGCAGGAATTGGACATTTTTGCCAAAAAAGTCCCATGAAACTTTGCAAACTACATTACTGCTGCAAAGTCAAGCATTTTTGATCACAACAATCACAAAATACTCTGCAAAATCCTGGACAGAATTGATTGATGCACCTTCCTGAGGTTTACCCTATGGTGGTCATGGGAAGGGGAAAATTGTGGAGAACAGATGTGTACTCATTACTGTGAACAAAAAAACTGCCTGCTTTCTACTGTCTCGTGTATATGGATTGTATGTTCATCAGCAAGGTGCAACAGTATTTTCCACAATATACATTAGTCACCCCATCACAAGGATAGTAGAAAGAATAACCCCAATATGCCACTGATAATTAGCACTGATTTCCCTTAGCAAAAAGTTGTTTATTCAAGTGTACTATGAGTATACTTATTTTATACTAAAACAGAGGCAGTATAATTGAAGTTTACTTTGTATATACTATATTTTATATACTTAAGAATAGTATAGTGAAGTATACTTGGCTTATACTGTAAAAGTATAAAGAAAAGTCTAAGACTAAGTACATTACACTTATAAAGTATACTAAAGCTTATACCTGTACTTTAGTATACTTTTTACTTCTTTCTGCCACAAAGTACTAATACTTAGTATATCTTGATCCAAGTACAGAATAAGGTCAAGTCACTGGGCCAGATGCAAGGATATGTTTGTATTTTTCTTCTTCGTATTTTTTTCGAGAGGTGGAATTTGGAATCACCAAACACTTGTATCACCAGGAAACAGTCGTAAATGACCTTCGTAAACATGATGAATCCCACCTATTCTAAATGAATGCACGTCCCGAGAATAGTAAATTAACGTGAATGACGCCCCCAAAATACCATATAAGGCCAGGCGACCGGCAGGTTGTGGAGAAGCTCCATTCATGAAAATGGCACTAAAGACTAAGAATAAGAACTTTACGAGCTCTCAGACTGAGGTCCCACTCTCAGAATTAGATCAGCAGAAACACATATTATTATTTAGTGTGTAAGTGGTGGAATTAAAGGTCCTGAAAAATGACCCGTGCTGTGAACGCTGTCTCAGCTGATGCACGCAGCATCACAGAAATAAAAACAAAAACGACTGAACATGAATTATGCCAGGGGATGTCATCAGCCAGGGAGTTAAACTATTACTTTGATCACCATATTTCAATTAAATGAATAAAAGTTATTAATAAAAAGTCAGTTTATATTTTGTAAAAGTAACTGTGGACAAGTCGCTCTGTAGTTTCGGACCCTAATATTTATATTGTAAGCTTGCATTATCATAGTTTCAATTGTCAATTTAAATGACTGATATATCTACCTAAATTATTAAATAGCCTACTTCTTTATACTAAGTAGCCTAATAATTTTACAAACAGAGTAGTGTCATCATGATTATGGATTCAGAAGTGCATATTTGCATATTTGCATCCCCTGTAGTTCACACCCATTACTCTGGGGTCTCTAAAATACTGACAATATAATAAACGCTAATTTCTTTGTTAAGTGGTAGTCAGCATACAGTGATGTTAAAAAGAAAATCCAAATCAGTTGACTCTGAAGCTCAACCGCTGATGTTACACCTGCTGCCGGACTGCTGTCAGCACAGACCTGCTAACACCTGGGATGACAACGCAGGGCAAATCCGGCAGAAGAAGTTGGAGATGAGGGTAACAGTTCAACAGCTCGACCTCTCTGTATTTTTTGTGCTGATAAACTAAATACAGTAGACTTCATCACTCTGTAGTATAGCTACCGTATCCTGCTTGGCTGTATTGTGTCATACAGTGTTGTTTGGTCTTGATACCCGTGTGGAGGTATTTATGTGTTCATTAATTGATTATCATATCCTGCTTATCTAGTATATGATGTCACCCCCCCAAAAGACATGATAACATTGGCACACTGCCATTTGACAATTAGACAGTAACAGTCATGTTTTGGAGGACTGCAGGTTGGTTGTGCGTGACAGGTACGACAGGTCTGCACCACTCGTAAATGTTGTTGGTACCTAAGAGAAAATCTAAAATATGAGAAAATTGGTGAATGCGGCAAATCCTTGTAAATCACTCGTACACATGGTTTAAGAACAAATCTGTGCGTACGAGGTTTCAAGGTTCTTGCATCTGGCCCATTGACTCGTGCTTACATTTAATTTAGCAGTATAAAAACGTTTTTCAGTACACACATTTGCTTTGAGGTATTACCCCTGTTATAAACTTATATGTTCAAGATCATATAGTGTATAACTAGTACAATGGCAATATATAGAAGAGTGTACTTGTGGTATACTTTAAGTATACTTCAATAAACTAAAATGTGGACTAGAAGTATATACCTAGTTCACTAGTAGTATCTACTTAAAGTATACTTTTATAAACTTAAAAATGTTCCAATTTAGTCCGAAGAGGTATTAAATTAGTAAACTTTCTAGTACACTACAAGTACATGGTCCGTAGTATACTTGCTATACTTATACTTACACTCAAGCATACTTAATAAAATGAACTTCAAGTATACTACTGCTCAGTCAGGTTATCACAACAGATTGCATCGTTCCTGTTTAAGAGCACATCTGTGACATCCTTCAAGCAACTGTTGGCTGAGGTCGCTTCTCGGAGTAATTTTCAACAGTTGTGGCTTATAGCTGTGCATGTGTAAGTAACAAGGACCAGGGTCAGGGTTAGGTGTAGGGCTTAGGGTTAGGATTAAACCTGCAGCTATTTATGTATCCTCAACACAGAGACAGGCAGCAGAGGAGAGAGAGTGATGTAACCGAGTCCCGATTTGCCCTATCTTTGCTTTTTTGAATACCGTCTTTGGATTTGGCTCAACTGCTATTTAAGGTACCTTGTCTTCATGGTTACAATACAAACCACACACACACACACATACATATATGTGTAAATATATTACTACAGCTGCTAGAGGGTTTTGTCACCAGAAACCATATGGGTCCACTTGATTTTAATTTGGAGGACTGATTTGGATGCACTAATGAGGCTTTAGGTTTACAGGTTTAGTTGAATGTCCCTGTTTTATCTTTGTATACAATAATTCAATCTCATTATCTCTCTCGATCACCCACAAATTCTCAGAGCTGTATCTTCCATATTCCGTTTCACTGTGAATGCCATGTTTTTAACTGATCCCAGCAAACTGAGAATTCAGTCCATTATCTTGTGTCTATTTGCATTCTCAAGATATGATCAAACACTGCATAAAAATGTGAGTTACCATTATAAGGCCCATAGATATTGGCTCTTGGCTCTGTAATCTCTTGGATGTTACAGGGAATAAACCATGATTAAGGAATAAAAGAGTTCCAGTTGTACATGACTGCAAATAAACATTTTCAATCTGAATTAAAGCTTGTGACATCTTAGGTGACCTTTGTTTTGAGCAGAATTACTAAAGGTAATTTAGTCTACATCTGTATGCTGGTTTATGCACGTGTGCCGGGTGTCATGTCGAGAGTGCTGTGTACTGCAGATGTTCAACAATTGTGCTAATTAAATTAACCTAGTGCACTCTTGAAGTAGGACTGAAAGGTTGTATATCTAAAGAGCAAGTACTAAAGGTTGAAAGGTGAAAGGAGCAGAAGGTATTTGACAAACACCCCTTACAAACACACATTAATACACATATGTTTGCCACAATCACCCCTTTGATTATGCTACCCCGTGCCTTACCACTGTTCACACCCTGAGGCAGTACCTGCAGGGCTAAAGACTTACAGGGCTCTGGCTCTGAAGCATCAACAGTGGGTGGGGGAGAGGAAGGTGCACTGTGTGTGTGTGCATATGAGAGAGACAGCAAAAAAGGGAAGACAAACACATGCTGTCATCAGCCTCTCTTAGAGTGCTCCAGGGATATCACAGATGCCATTAGACTGGGCTGCATTCAGCAGGGCAGACGATATGTGGAAAGACTGCAGAACATCAACAGACAACAGCACACACCCGAGTCAAATAGATCTGGCAGTTTTAGCATTTTTTTCACGTTCCCTGCTGTTCAATGTGGGGCGTCACTGTCTTAGTAAAGTCTTCACAATGCCAGGTAAGTTGTCTATCCATAAATAAAATCATACTTAGTTTACAGTGGGTGGCCAAAATTATGCATATGCTTCTTAGAAAAGAAAATTGATGTAGCATAACCACAATTACAAATGCTGCTAAAGGTTGGTCATACCACCTTAAAAGCCAATTAGCAATCCCCAACGGATGGAGGTCTGACAATCAGTCCATTAATATGACATGAGGCAGCTAACAGAGATTAAAGAGTACACATGTTCTTTTCCCAATGTACTGCACAGGTGCATTTGCCAAAAACAATACAACCCAACAAAAAACAGGAAAATGATTAAAAGCTGTAGTGTATGCTAAGAGGAACTCTTTCATATTGGGAGCAGTCTTGTGCAAAAGTGGTCAATAGTTAAAACTAAGCACCAGAGATATGACAAAAGATACAACAGCACAATTATTTTAAGTGGTGGTAATGTTAATTAACCAATCGATGTCTTTATTTATTTAAGTATTTATTTTCTATCATTATCTTTGGCTCTATTTACTCCAGTCCTATCCCAATGAATTCAATTATTTACAAAGGCTGTTTGGCTCAGGTCTGGTACATAAACATCTGCAAAAGCATATGTAAATAACATGAACAACCATCATCACCCATACATATAGGCAGCACATATTACAACAGCAAACTGGGAAGGTGAGGGTGCACCGAAATGTATGTCAGTATGTAGATTTGCACAGAATGCAAATATTATTCCAGCTTTATGTTGATTTAAAAGGAGGAGAGAAGAGCGAAAGGAAGCCCACACAACATGTAAAGCAGGCAGGACGTGCGTGATGAAAGCAGCCACACAAAGGAAATGTCACATAAAGTGTTCCTAAAATAAAAAGAACTGAACTAATTATGCTCTGTTGTTGTTTATAAGACGCTAGTGCCTCCATCTTTTATTCATCAAGACGCGAGGCGGCTGGAGGTTTTCTGTCTTTCTCTCTCATGCTCACTCTCTCAAATCTCATTTCAAACAGAACTCATTGAGCCGTGGAACTGCATTCCGAATCACAATGAACTTGTTTCTCCGCAGTAAGAAAAGGACGGAGGGGGGAAAAAATGGCAAGAGTGAAGCTTTGGCATCGCAAACAGATAAAGAGAGAGAGAGCGAGAGAGGGCTTTCTAAATGTTACCTGACAATCACTGCTGCACAGCAGGCAAAGACACAAATTCACAAAACAGGAAGTAGATGACTTGTTTTGGTATAGAGGGCAGGCCACCGGCTCAGACTCAGTCAGCCTCAACCATGTGCAATGGTGCACTCCTTTCAGATACTCACAGAAACAGAAAGGACAAATGGGCATTTAGACAAACTTTCAGAGGGACTGTGAATTAATTGAGTTAGTCATCCTTACTACAGACAGGAGGGCCTCTTAATGAGAGATTCACATTATTTAATGGGGAATTTCACGCTCATCTGCTGAACTGACCAAAGTGTATAGTCTGGCTATGCCTCATTAGACAAACTGCAGGATTTTCTTCCTGTAGATATGTTGTACCTGCTTCTATTCTTTTGGGATTCACAGACACGTTACATTTCTTCTTTTACAGCCACAAGTTCCCTTTGGGAATAAATAGTATCACCAGGGGATTTGAAGACTGTGTGTTAACAAGACCCATCACAGTTTGACAGCCTTTAATGGAGGTACACAAAGGAATTTATATTAAGTATGTAATGAAAAGAGTTATCCAAATACACCTTGAACTGTTTTTGCCTCACAAAGATAGTTAAGATGAGAAATGGCTAAAAATGTTTTCCAGTACTTTAAGATAACTGATTTAAAAAAAAAGAAAGAATGACAGCAACATTTGATATAAGAACATTTGGTTTCTGTGATTTTTTCCTGAGTTGAAATGATAATTTAGTAATTCCCACAGTGGGTTTGTAGGTGAAATGATAAAGTGCAAGTTATTTTTAAGACGCCCAGAAAAAAACACAGTCTGGAGCTCACAGAGACCTTCAGAGCTGATATGATCCATCTCTAAGCCACCATCTGGCCTCAGCTTCTGTTAATAGAGAGTTTTGCTCTGAACTAGCCAACACGTGGCCACAGACAGACAGAGAGAGAGAGATAGTATGGGAGAGAGAAGCAGAGAAAGCAGAGTGGGGTGGGGGGGTGGGGGTGTGGAGGGGGTGTGGACTCTTAAAGGTGAGAGCGGGAATGTGAAGGAGGAGCAGGGAGAGATGCAGAGCAAGAGCGACAGCGAGGTGTACAAGTGAAACTAAGTGAGAGAAATATGGGTAGGTACAGAGAGAATGATGAAAAAAGGAAAAGGTAAAAGATTGAGCAAGAGAGACAGAAGTAGGAGAGAGTGCAGTGCACTCTTGGGGGGAACGTACTTAGAATAAGGAGTAAAGCAGAGAAGTGGAGCTTTGGAGTACATGTGCCCCAGGGAGGATAGTGTGAAGTACCTTTTGTCTTCCCACCATCAGGAGATTCTTTTGAATAAACCTAGCCAAGCATTTCCTTTTTGTAAATCTCACTTTGAAGAAGGGCAAAGCTAAAGCTTCTCCCACAGTGGCGATTGAGTATAGTTGTACCTCGGCCCACGCAAATCCCTTCCTCAATAGCTGTGGGTGTGTAACAGTTTCATTTCCATTTTAGAGCATAGGGAGATTGCTCACCGCCTTGACACGTAACAGCAGCTTCACCTTGGTTGTGAGCCTGCATATCTTGTCCACAGTGATTGGCAAGGCTGTGTGACCAATTTGATTTAAAGCTTTATGCCTGCTTTCTTTATCCCTGAGACTTGTCAAAAATGACACGTGGCATCACGGCAAGACAGGCATGCTTCCGCCGTTGCTGATTTTGCTCTGCCACCAAATCCCGCAGGGAAATAACAAGCTCAGAAGCTGAATTCATCACGAGTGATCACCATGATAGGTCTCTAACTGTTGTTTTTTGCACGCAGGTGTTCTCCACCAGAGGCCCCGGGGGGAATGGGATTGTAAATGCAGGAGAAACATAAGTGCTGCTCCTGCTGCAACTAGATTGTGAAGTTAGAGGAAGATTGCGTTCGAAAGAGGAAGTGTTGCATGTTACTGGAGGGAGATGGTAATCAAGCCTGGGGCAAAGTGGTAATGGATCAGCCCAGAACTGTCATCTGCAAATCTCCAGTGCCCTGCCTCTGATGAGAGAGCAGTTTTCTGTCAACTGACAGAAGTAAAGTGAGGGAAAAATGAATGTGCACTTAAACTATTAAGTTGGCATGGGTCAAATAGCATGGTTTGTAACAAAATTATCGTATGGAGAACTGTATGCATATAAAGTCAAGAGCTTTGCATAATAGATAATATGTTTTCTCATTCTTAACAACCTATGAATGTTTCTTGCAGGAACGAAAATAGTCAACATACATGAGGTGTGTTGTATATGACACTTATAATAATTCAATGTATCCTATAAATGTAAGTATGTGGATTTTTAATGTTTCCCTGTACAATGGATCAGAATTTAGAATAAAAGAGACGTTCAAGGATTTGCCAATTTCATCATCTTTTCCTGCCCATAAGTGGTTGAAGTATGCCTTAAGGCTCGATCACATGCGCATGAGCACACACACACACACACACACACAAAGGGAAACAGACACGCAAACACAGAGACAATTTCACACTAATTATAAACTAAATTATTTTAAACTAGAAAATTAGCATTCTAAAGTATTCAAAAGACTTTTTTTGCCTTATCTGCTTTACTATTTCAGTATGCTGGCTGTGCACTCTTCAACTCATCACTGTGAGTAAAATATAATTGAGAAAGTCAACGGTCCGTAAGGCATATTTTGTTTGTTTGTTCATATCCCAATACATGCTGTTTGCTTTGCTACTGAAAAGCTACAATAATTGCTTTGAACACATAAAAATGAACATGTAATAATACGTTCTTGACTATGTCTACTTTGACTAATGAGTAATAATTGTAGAAAACATCAAACAAAACAAGTGACATAAATAAAGTTGATTAGTTAATAACAGTACTTTTATTCACAGTTATTGCTAATAAAGATTTTGTTTGAGAATATAAAGGTTTTCTTTTTAAATAATAGTTTTTCCATGTAAAGAATACAAAAGTATAATGCCTGTACACATGCATGAGCACACACCCACACACACAATGACCTGCAACAGTTATAAAGAGGCATAAAATCATACAAATGGGTAGTTTTCTCAGTTGCCTGAGGTATGTGGGTATTGCAATACAAAACTGAGTGTCTCTTTGTATGTCAAAGTTCTCATTAAAAAAGCTTACATCGCCTGTTTTCTCCATTCATCACTCGTCTCATGAACAAATAAGATAGCCACGGAACAGACCTGAGGCAGTTTTTTTATGATTTTGCTAATATGAAATGGTAATGATAATAATTTATCAACCCAGACAAACGACGGCAATCCAGCTGGTAGCTACAGCCCACACAGCAAAATTGGTCTTGCCTAGTCACGGTCAAAACAGCCCACTTACATTCAGCCCAAATACAGCAATGAATTATGGTCCATGGGTGTTCCAAATCCGGTAGCCATAACACCAGCTACATATGTACAAACATAGATATGGCAAACATTAAGGAATAGTCACAATTTTTCAGACTCAATGTCTGTTCCCTGGTCAGGTGTGGCACAGGGTGCCATGATAGGGCAAGGTGTGGTGTGTCTTGGCGTACAGATCTTACTGCTGATGTGCCTTGGTGGAGGGTGGAGGTCAGAACTGCTGTAGCTGGACATCGCCTGTTTTCTCCATTGATCACTCATCTCATGAACAAATAAGATAGCCATGGAACAGACCTAAGGCTGTAGCTGGAGGTCAGGACTGTTATGGCCACTTTGGTGGAGCTTGAGGCTGTTTTGCCTCCCTGGCTCTAATGCAGTAGTGTTGTGGTGCCTAGGGATCTTTGGAGCATTGGGCAATGAATCCAGTCTGCTCAGGGGTACAAAATAGATCTTAGTACTTTATCTACTGTGGCAAAATACATTATAATTTAAAGGGACTGAAGCTTCTTACCCTTTTCTTGACTTTGTTACTTTCAGGGCACCTTCCATCTTTTATGGTGCTGTGTTACCAGCTTTAGTTTAGATACAACTAAGCCTAGCTTAGTTTTATCTGGAAAAATTATATCCAAACATTTAAAAATTTAAAATGTTGTAATACACGACATATTGTTACTTCCATTTAAAGGTAAATAATGTGAAAATAAAAAATATATATATATGGCTTTATGTCTCCAGGTTATTCTTAGGATTTTACAGCCTTTGCCGCATCAATTTTATTTGAGCACCACATGTAATCTCTCTTTTTATCCAGACTACCAACTATATTGTCATTAGCAAGCACTTTCAAACAGCACTGGCGCATCTATTGCCTCTTTAAAATTAGGACTGCAGCTGACACTTTCCATCTCCGATAATCTGTGTATCATATATGTCAAAGGACTGCATGGCCCCAATACCATTTTACAAAAAAGTCTTCCGAAGAAAATTGCCATGAATTTGGCATCTTCAACTGACCATGAACATTGTAACTCAAAACTCTTCACCATAAAGCTGGCCACAATGTCCAATACATGAAACAAACAGCATGTGTTAGCAAGGTCATTCATCTCCATACAATATTTTGGACAAACCAAAATGTCAAAATGTACACACAACGTTATCATAGATCTGAGGCTTTAGCATACCCTAATATACAACTGGACCAGTGAATAACAAAAATTGGCAGAGTTCTGTGGCTTTCCACCTACATCGTTCAGTCATTGCCCGGCTTTCAGGCAGGCTCACTGGAAATATAATTTGTCAGTGCAAGAAGTATGTCTGGAACCATGTAAGCTAGACTAGATAAAATGTGACAGTGCAAGGGGCCAGTGGTGCAGATCCACAAATCTAAGAGATACTTCATTACATCCAGACAAACCACGTGCATAGAATCATATGGGAAGCAAGCAACCATGTCAATGCCAAAATCTGCAAGTGGTGAGTGATACATTGGTGTTCTTCATCTGTTGTTTGTCTAAAACTGTCATCATTTCCATGCCTTGCACTGACCTCAGGAAATGTAATTTGATTAGATTTGTGGACATTTGGTTGGTGACACTTGTCACATCCATGATTTGCTCTGTGTGACTTCACACCTCTGATAAAGGCTCGGGCTTGGGTATCACAAACAACAGAAACAACCATCACAAAAAAGGTTTTCTGCATTTCAACATTTTCACTCTTGAATCAAATTTTGAAGATACTTAGAGTCTCAGACAATTAATTTGGCTTCGAAGAACCATAAAACAGTTTGATCAACAATGCTTTCTTAGTATATCTTCATCATACCAAAACTGTGTACTAGTACTCTTGCAGGGAAATGGACCATCTGATTCCAGCTGCAGTTGAAAGTTGTTTGTGACACAGTATGGACTACACTTTTATCTAGGATTTTCCCAATAGAATTCTGTATTCCACAATAATGGAACATTCCTCGAGCTATGTTGATAATGTTAGTTTGTTCTTGTTTGATTTGCATTTAACTCAAGCTGACTCAATTCTTCAACCTGGAACAGAAAAAAAGCAAATTACAAATTACAAAATGATGAAGTAATACATAAATATACTGTATTGAAAATTAACATGAGTTTTTGGCTAAGAAGCTTTTTTGCAATTAATTTTTAATGACATCAAATAATAACGTCATTCATTTCAAGATTAGTGGCAAGGTGGAGCAGGTTTCCAACTTCTGCTTCCTGGGCGTGCACATCGAGGACAATCTGACTTGGAGCGCCAACACCAGAGCCATCATCAAAAAGACACAGCAGAGACTCTATTTTCTGAGGATACATGTTGTATCTGCATGTGGTTTTCCAGCTGCACGACAGCAGACAGGAAGGCGCTCCAAAGAGTTGTCACCACGGCCCAGAAGATCACTTGCTGCCCCCTTCCTTCCCTGAAGGACCTCTACAGTTCTCACTGCCTCAGGAAGGCACAGTACAGTACATCCTCAGGGATCCAACCCATCCTGCAATGCACTTTTTGAACTGTTACCCTCTGGAAGACATTACAGAACATTAAAAGCAAGAACAAATAGACTAAGAAACAGCTTCTATGCAAGAGCCATAATCTGATTCTGGAATGATTCATTTTTATTTTAATATTGTGTATGTTGTTTTATGCTAATGTGCTCTTTTTCTCCTTATTTATTTCATGCTTGTATGTTACACATTTAATGTTTATAATGTTTATACTCTTTTTATAGGGCAACAGAGGAGGACAGCACCTTTTAAATTCCGTTGCATTTCTTCTTACAATGACAATAAAGACATTCTGATTCTGACTTGCCAATAAACCAATAAAAAGGCACTTAATTAATTGATCTACATTTTGCAACCCCAGTAGTTTATCATTTCAAACATCATGTAATAGAATTTACCAGATATGTGCTGATAATAGGTAGATGAAGATGATAATGACTCCTCATTAGCATAAGGAGAGAGAACACCGCCCCACAGAACACACTGTGGTACTAAGCATAAATAGCTACTAATACAATATTAACTGTTACTGAGGTGTGTGTGTTTGGGGGAGGGGGGGGGGGCAGACAGTCGCTTCTGTCTTGTGTGAAGGTTTGTGATCTAAACATAAAGTATCAAACTTACGCACACTATAACTCTTCATTGTCTTCTGATGAATCTAATGAAGCCAGTGGCCACGATGAACACTAGAGTCACAATAGTTTGGTCACCAATGGCACCCACAACAAGTTTGTGACCTGTAGCCTCGTGTTCAAATGTTGACAGCTACAATCTGTACAGTTTTCATATTGACATTATATATCTGTGTGTGTGTGTGTGTGTGTGTGTGTGTGTGTGTGTGTGTGTGTGTGTGTGTGTGCGTGTGCATGTTTGTATATATCGACATTCTATTGGAATCTACTTGCATGGTGGTTGCGTGCACTTCTCCAAATGCCACAAAATGCCTGCTGCTACTAAGTTAATCAGTGCATTTCACTCAACATGAAATGAATGTTATCTGATGTCATCTACATTTAATTGCAAAACAGCTTAAAATAGCCTCCTTTCATTAACAATATTTTAATATTTTGATTAAATAGTTAGATTATATCTTGTTTGCCCCATTGTTAACATTTAAGCCAGCCTCCCTACAGTCAACTGTACAATACATAGGCTCATGTGGCCTACATCAAGTAGATATGGTATGCTGATAATTATTTTAGTGGATACATTGGTGGAGCCAGTTAAGAGATTTCATTGTTGGTAGTTCTATGAAATTAAATACAGTAGCAGTGCTATTCATAAGGGCAAATGCACACTGCAGTTGCAAATCCAAAAACATTTTGGCACAAAATGTCAATGACAATTGATGTGTGCCTCCAATGATGTAAATTTATAGCATATTCTTTAATTTATATCATATAGTTCTGTGAAACAAAACAAAAAATGTTATAAAAAAGTTATTGAGCTTAAAATTCAATCATAAAAAATAGGTAGGACTTGGCCATTGGTGTGTCATACTTAAAATTTGATTTGCAGGAAGGAAGGGAGAAACAGCTGTGTGCATGAAAATCTTGGCACCTCATTCATTTCATGTCTATTTTTATGTGGATCACTCAATGCGTGTAATTTCTTTATTTTTAAACACTTTGAGCTCCATGTCTTGTATGAAAGGTGCTATATAAATGAAGCTCATAATTATTTTATATTGTCATATTATATAATCTTATTATTACTAACATTACATTTCAACTGTGGGACAAGACCAACCATACATGTGTGGCCCACAGTTCTAAAGCTGAATAAAAGTCAACTCAACTCATAGGATACAAACACATTATGTGTGGCAAATGTTTGACTTATCACAACTCACAAATGACATACTTGAGTAACATTGTGCCTCAATGACCAGCACGTTCATTCAGATAAGGCAGTGCAAAGTAGCCTGTTGGTATTTTGGTAGAATTTTACTGAGAATAAATATCTCAGTCTTTGTCTGGCCCCTCACTGCCACTCTGGTGATTTCAACAAGATCACACTCAATACAGTAATGGAATAATAATGCTTAAAATATGAATAAACTATTTAAATCAAATACTCTCCTAACTAATGTTTCAGCATAACAAAAAATAAATAAATATAATGTGGTCAAAGCAGGAATACCAGTAAATAGGTCTGCATTCATTCAGAAATTGATATGATTAATTGTCACAGTATCTTTTAGCCACAGCTGTAATACTGTATGAAAATCCTGCAGTTCATTAAAACTCTGCAACCATCTGAGGGCAGCAGGACATAATATTTGACATTATTTGAAAGATAGGCAGCTGAAGCATACGTGCTTACCTTGTATCATGGGCTAATGATAGCAGGCTGTAACAAATTAACCCACACACCACTACACACATCAGGCTGGTTGGCTATAACTCTCTATTCTGCCTATTTATGTTTGAGATGTCAGATTAGTGCAGCCCACTAATCATGTGCATCATAGTCTCCTTTCCAACTTTTTTGGAAGTTCAGGTTTTATATTGTGTTGTGTGCCATTTCTTGTCGTTGCACTTATGAACTTAAAATATGCATACCATCTTGTCTGGCTGCAGATTTGTGGATAATGTGTGTTCAAATTGCAAGGTTGTCATGCTTCATTGTGATTGGCTCAGTTATGAGACCAGTGACGTGACCACAGGCCCTCTGATCCATATTCACATGCCCTTTTGCACTTTATACTGCTGCACATACATGAAGCAAGATAACAGGTGCTCTTGGAGATGTCCACACTGTCCCTGTGTCCAAGACCTATCACGTAGCACTGGTTGTTGCTTTTACACAATTAAAATAAGCCCTTAAGCAGTGTGAGGCATGAATCTTATTTAAATGCACTACGCATTTGAAGGAGACCTGGCGAGAGAAAAGTGGACAACTCTATAGTTTGTGGTATGATTGTATGATCCTTGCACCACACTGGTCACAATGTAGGAGCAAGTGGCAGCAGATTCAAGGTTTCAGGTTTGGGTTTTGTTAAAGAAGATGCTCCAGAGAAATTGTACAGTGGACATCAATAGATCCCTTGCACATTTGAATATGTGTAACTCTGCAGGCTTCTGCAAATAAAGAGCATGTAAAACAAGATACTTCATTGGTATAATTTAAATTTAAAATTAAAAAAGATATATGAAAAGGGGCCAAAATATATTGTGCATTGTGAGCTATTTTGAATACTGTGAGCCATTTAAATATAGCTTCAGATAAATATAGTTATTTCAGATTATAACATAAGTATTTGTTTCCCTATTTGAATATATTCATTGCAATTCACACATCAATTCCCCCTTGTTTCTTCCCAGATGGACTGCTTTGAAATTAAGATACAACACTACGTTCTGTAGGTGTCAGACATGATACCACATTGGGACACTTTTGCAAATAGGTACAAAGGTTTGGTGCCAATACACCTCCTAATACAGTTTCCTGCATTTTGATCAAATGGTGAATGCAATTTTCACCTTAGATTTCAAACCAGAAATTGCTTTACAAAATGAATAATGCTCCAAAATAAGCAAAGCACTATACTCATGGGTGAATACACCTGTTATGTGTAAATGAAACAGTGAAAGAAACACGAAAAACATAAAAGGTAACACATAAATGCATGTACCTGTGACAAATGTTTATTTATTTCATGAAATAAACATCATAAATTCAATATTTTTAATGAAACATTCTCTTCAGT
Source organism: Scomber japonicus (assembly GCF_027409825.1). Classification (NCBI taxonomy): domain Eukaryota; kingdom Metazoa; phylum Chordata; class Actinopteri; order Scombriformes; family Scombridae; genus Scomber; species Scomber japonicus. The sequence goes on from NC_070583.1 coordinate 15,584,889, forward strand.
CCTATCGTGTATATTTAATTTAAAGTGCTACAGTATTGTCCAGTGTGAGTCATGACTAAGCTTGTTACCAATCCATTGATATTGTGTAAGTCTTGCTGGTAAACTTATAAAACAAGCTTCAACATGGAAAACTCTTAACAGGTATGCAAGTCTATATAAAAATAAAAAAATGAGCTACATATTACGGTCTAGCTAATGTAACATCTGTACTGTTGTTTTCAAATGTTGTTGCCAGCTTAGCTATGCAAGATGTCAAACCACAAGAAAAGTTTTTCTATACAATAACTTTAAGGATATAAGAAATGTTTGTCTCGTGAAGCATGCTGTGTATTCTTGCAAACACAATGACCTGTTTCAAAGAGAAGGCAAAAATGTGTCCGTGATTTTGGTGCTAACTAATACACATGACAACTAACAAGATAAGAATTGAGTGCAGCCACTTTGTCAATCAAATATCGTTGCAGTATCCACAGTCAACATAAGCCATAGGCAACAGGAAGGTGGTGCATAGCTTCTTCTGTTGCTGGTAACAGGCAGGACCACAGCAGTGCAGTAGAACACAGCTGTTAGGCGGAGACTCGATTGCTAATAGCTACTGTGGTTCTTTAAGTAGTGTTTGAAAAGGCTTCAGAATAAATGAACATGTTGATGAGAAAAAAGATGGTCACTTTTGGCTTTTAGTGGCCTTGAACAGATCTTTCACAAGTCACTATTACAATAATATTAATACACCATTAAGTCAAAGATGCCATTGTGTAATTGACAAAAGCTTTAATGAGCCATCTGGTATGAGATATAATTTGGAGCTTGGTCAGAGTCAGTATTTCCAGTCCTTGATAGGTTTGTGACAATACAACAGCAGAGATGGAAATGTACCTGCAACACAATAATAATAGTGTGGAAATGTAAACTGCTCATTATAATGAAAACGAGAGGGCTCAAAAGATAAAAGCTCCAAACTAGGCCTTTCACAGAATAAGCCTGAATCCAGTGTAAGAAGTGAGGATGAAAAAGACCCTCTGGCAAACTCAGACACAGTCAAAGAAATTCAAAAAACATGCCTCTATTTACAAAAATAGAGGCATGTAATACAGCAATCAGAGAGTTTGCAGGCCAAGGAGCCCCACTTGTGAAAATTATGTGGCAGGAGGGAAAAAATGCTGATAACCAAACAAAATCAGCTGCTTTTATGGGACCAAAAAGATAGTACATTGCCGGTCAGCAGGGCAAAGTATATTATAACCATTGTTTTAAGTGTGGCTGTGGAATAGCAAACAAGCTTTTTGGGACACAAAACCTAACTATCCATTATGAGTGTGGCATGGAAATCCAAACCTGCCTGAAGCACAAATCAATCCAATTTGTGACCTGCTAAGTAATATGTTAGACCTAAAAGTAGAGAGCAACTCAAAATCCCAAATCGGGCCTGGGTTGAGGTATATGATTGCAAATCTAAAATCAGAGGCACTGACATGATGCTTGAGCCCATTACTGGAGAGTAAATTCCTAATTGTGTTAGTTTAATTAATCTGCTTTAGTCCAGGTGGAGGAATAAAGTCTGTCATCTCAGTGTTGAAACAGATCTGAGAAACTCAAAATTAACTGTCCACTTTTCCTCACGTATCATGACAATCTTATGTGAGATGAACCATACACTAGGCTCTATTTTTTCATACTTCATACTTTTCTGGCATAAATGATCTAAGATGGTAAAAAACAGAAAAAAGTTTAGCTACTGGTGATAAAAGTTTGATGATAAAATCCATTGTAGCATGGATGACACTGTCTTGCCTACAATGTTGTGTGTCTAAAAGGCAATTAGCCTACTTTGACAAGTCTTGCGGGTTCATTTATGGCCCATAGAATAATACATAAATAGATTCTTGCTGGAGGACCCAGTGACACTTGTTAACACAGCAGACACACATCAGTGAGATGAGCGGGTGGTGGTGGCAGACTAGCAGTTGGATAAAATCATGTCAGTAATAAACCACTTTTGTAGTTTGTTGTTGTTATCTCAAGATAAAATTCTAGGGCAACATTTTCATGAGTCCATATCATCCCTGCAATGACAGTGTGGACAGTGTTTTTGTTTTTGAAAAATCAAGCTACAGTATGTTAGTCTGTGTACTGTATGTGCTGGCCGAATGGTGCAGCACTACCTGATGAACACACTAAACACTTTAAATCATATTGTAGCAGGAAACAATGCTGATTATATTGTACTACACCTTCTTATCAGCTTAATAGAAAGAGGAGAATCTGTATTTGTGACTATACTGACAATCATACCTTTGGGATTTGTAAATACCCTGGCGTACTGTAACACCTTAATACCACCCAAGCTTACCACACCATGAGATCAAAAAGTACAGAGCCCAATACATGATTCATTGAACAAATCCACCTCCACAGCCAAGTATGGGTCACAAAAGTAAATGGTAAAAAAGTCCACATATGCACCCCATCCAACACATATAAAAGAGATATGTTAGTTATGGTGTTAATGTAAATACTTGGACCAAGGCAAAACCCACCATCAGGGTACCATCAGTCTTGAAAACCCTACAAAGACTGCCTGAACCAATCTGTCTCTACAATTGCACTTTCTCATGAACAAAACATCAACTTCATTGCTAGGCAGAATGCTGAAAATGTGAACTATATGAACCAAGACTAGATAGCGTAACTATCAAAAAAATGTCTTGTAAGGAAATTTCAGCAGTGCACATGCTTAGATTATAATAAATGTGCACTTGACGCTAGAAGAAAATTTTGGCACTCAACTGCTGAAAGTGGACAGTTCCTCTGTGCTCACCTAAATCTGAATTCAAGTAGTGTAAGCATTTTAAAATCCCAATTTTGGAGCCAAATGTGGTCCAGTATAAGGAAACCTCCAGTACACATAATAGATGTTACAGTTGGTAAGAGACAGCTTGTTATGAAAAATGCCTCTACAACCAAGAGGGACAAAACGTGGAGTGCACCATGACATTGGAAACATGGCCTACACTGCTCCTGTTTCCTGTAGGATACAACTAAAAGACTACTGTGGTACAGATGCATGTTATTCTGTAAATTTTGTACACACTGTTAAACGTGGATTTGTGCTGGTGTAATAAGTGAATAGTTTAAACATACATTATTGTGCTTACAAGTGGAGTGTGATTTGATCACACTCCACTCTCTTCATGATAAAATCCAATTATTTCCATTAACCTGTTGTTTTCATTATGTCATTATGTAATTAAGATGTTTACTTGCAAATACGTGTCTAACCAGATCGAGTAGAGTACTGCTAACAGTCCATATTATTGTTTCATGTTAAGAATAATATACACACACTCATACATGTCATCCTAAGTGAAATCATCAAAAACACTCATGCACAAAAAGAGAAAAGGACACTTGCACACTGCCTTCACTTTCTGACTAAAAATACTTTATTAGATATAACATTTCCATAACAGACCTACCTAAATATCGGAAGAAGGTCTTTGACTGAAATGTATATAGTAAAGTATCTTTATTGAGCAAGCAAAGACAGTGTTGCAAGTGTCTCTTTCCTTTTATAATATGAGCCTCAGTGGAATAAAATTCACTTTGAATGGAAAATGTAGATACATTTTTGAAATGATGTCCCTTAATGTAGCACAAGTCTCGTCTTGACATGTCTATGCTAGCATCACTGTGAAAGCAGTATGTCTTATAGCCCAATACACAATTGGTGTAGTTGCACACATTAAACACATTCAGTCACAGAAGGAACACTTCTGTACAGCTGTATTGATTAAAACTGTCTGTTCTTATCGGTGCCATCAAGCATTCAAAAGACAGAAAGACTAAAAAGTATGTTATTTTTGTTCCCTTTTTGAATAAGCGTCCGTAGTACAGAGTCATTAACACTACAGAATATCAGTACTCCCTACATACCAAACGTATATAAGCAATGGTTAAAACATGGATTAAAAAAAACAATGCTTGCATACAAGTTAATTATTTCTGTGGCCAAACCTGTATAAGGTTGTGCTGCGAAGACTCACTGAATACCCTTTTGGTTGATATCAAAATTGGATTAAACCTAGCAAAAATATCTTCATATTAAAGCGTAATCACAACTGTGTCTTCAGTCCTATTACGTTAGTTGGGATTTTTTTCATCTGCAGGTAAACGTCAGACTGATCAATAATATAGTGAACTTTTAACCTTCTGTGATTTTATTGAAGGGCAGAGAACACTACAGACACATTCAGTAGTTCAGTCAGAGCAACAACAACCTGCAAATCAATACAAACTAGATTCTGATCACTGATAGGCTATAGTTTCCCTTGGCAGCGTGATACATACAGTGAGCGCTACTGTATCTGCATCATTAAATGCTGCGGTTCATATAACCTATGTATTCCCTCAGTGAAAAAGACTTTTTAGGATGATTTCAAGCTGGAACTGTTAACAGAATTTCGTCCGGACATAGACTATTGCAGGTTCTAGAGAAGGTGCACTTGATTTGCTTACCCAGCTGTCCAGGAATGATATTAATATTATTAAATAGTATTTTGTGTGCACGTTATACCTATTTCATGGCCACAAATTGGTATTTCGTGCGAACATTATACTGTAGCTATATTGTGGCCACAATTTATTTATTTTTTTCCCATGACACCAGAGGGGCTCCGTAGATTTACTATCAGGAGGTTGAAGAAAACAAGATGTTTTTGGAAAGGTGTGTTGAAATTTTGAAGATCTCCTGACACACCAGGGAGGCTGATAAGGGAAAGTAAAAGTGTGAAGAAAGGTGATAAGAGAACATTGTTTCATATTAAACAGGTTGACATGAAATGAGGCTTCAGGTCTTAAGGATGTTTGAATAGGAACTATATGACGTCAAGTTCAGTAACACAACACGCATCACCCACTACTTTCTGATCCGCTGTCTGTCATTACCCTATCCTTAAACATGATTCACTGACGAAATAAACATTTGAGCTTAAGCCTCTTGAAGGACATGAATTTTTAATTTTTTCCCTGAGACACTCAACATGACTTCCAACTAATGTATTTCAAGTGGAAATATATCTTGTGCCTTCACCACATTTTGAGTTTGAGAAACAGTTACAAATCACTGTTAAAATGTAATGATGTTTTAAGGTGTGACCTGGTTAGGTTTAGGCACAAAAAAACTAAGTTAGGGTTAGGAACATATCATTGTTTGGGTTAAAATGCTCACTTAAATGACAAAGTTAGGCAACCTTCGTTGTTGTGGCAGCATAAACACCACAACAAATAAATGCCCCTGCAGTTTGAAACATGACAGTTTGAAACATGACACTCACAGTTGGAAGGGGGAGGTGAACACCAGCCACCTATCCATGTAGTCATCCACCTAATTCACCACATCCAAACATAGAAGATGACATAGAACTATACTAACGACAGCAATGATTTAAGGAGCAGATAAAAGTAGCTCAGAGATTGTTCTATGCAAAAAAAAAAACAACAGAAGACTACAAAATGGAGCATTTAATGGAGTCCTTTACGCCTACCTTGTCTGACACTCTTTCAACCAGGCATGGAGTACTACTAAATATGTGCTTTCTTCTGTGACAGCTAAACACAGTCATTACAATTGGGATACCATAGCTTCTGGGTAGAGCTACTCTCACACACCCGTGGTTTTCTGAGTAGAATGTCAAAATAAAGAAAAATGAAGATTTGAGGTTTTCTTAGATCCCTGTGATTTACAAATCTCATTCATTCTGCGTCTTTTTGTTGTCTATTACAGTTCTACGCTGTCTTGTCTAAAGCCTTCTCTGACATGCATGCTTAAATCTACATTACATACTTAACTCAGCTGAAAAGAAGCCTTTTTTGAGCCTTTGTCTGATAAATCAGTTACAGCCTTCATTCTTGGAGGAGTCTCACATCAACATGTTTAGTAGGTATGTTGGTCCACAACACAAAATATATTAGTTTCATAATAATATCTTTTTGTTGTTGTTTTTTGGCCTATACATAAGTGCAGGCATACAGTATGTCATTTCCCTGTTGTCAGTACTGGCACCAAACTGGAAAAACTAGTGGCAACATGGCTAGATGCTGCTTCACATTTTGCATGTCAAAAAATTAAAAAATTAAAAAAAAATTAAAAAAACTGTTTTCAATTTCCTTTACATCCTTAAAGAGTGAAACACAATAAAAGAAGAATCTGTGGCTTCAGGCACTCCACAGAGAGAAAAAAGGTAAACTGTGGTACATAGTACATCTGTGGCAGTTTTTACACATTTTGATGTGTGACTGGGTTGCATCAGGATGCTGGTTGGTACAAAACTGTACATTTATTTGATGAGGTAGGTTGATAGATATTTCATATATTTAGAAGAAATTCCTAGTTTACAACTTTGAATCAGGTACACACTATTGTCAGGCCTCCCATGCCTGACAACAGTTGTCATCTTGGTATTATGCATGAGACAAGAAATGCAAAACCAAAATGACCTTTTCCTTTTATGCATGGCCTGGTCAGGCTTTATAAATGCTGTCAGAGGAAAAGCTAAGAAGACTTGAAGAATACAGACAGAATGAACATGATGACAGGTAATGCTTCACACCTCACAAACACATGTAATTGTACACACATGATTGCATTTCATTTTTAAAAGTGACGTTTGATTTATGCAATTCTGAAAAGGTAAATAAGGTAGAAGTAGAGCAAACAATGTCTGATAAACAAAGAGTATGATTTTCAGACTATACTTTCTGCAGTGGCCTATTTTACCTGTGAATGTTTTTTACATTTGTGTGTATGCGGTTATCTTCAGTCATGCAGCAGGGTGTATGGGCTGTGTTGCTCTGGCCCTACCTTCTCATCGTAAGTATCCCACTAGACTGTAAGGAAGAGCAAGGCAGTCTCTCCCGTTGCCCCTCCATCTCCCAAGAGAAACTTCTAGACAGAGTCATCCAGCATGCTGAGCTCATCTACCGTGTCTCAGAAGAATCATGTTCTTTGTTTGTGAGTAACACTGACCACTACACCAAAATGTATCTTTGCACTTGTGTGCTGTATGGGAAAAAATAGTTTAAATGTGCTGCAGACCCGTTGCATCCACAGGCTATTACAGAATACTGAAAGGGCAAAGGTTTAGTTGTGTGTGTAGTCTCAGGAGAAACAGATTCATACTTCACACAAAGCATCAGATAATATTTTTCTGCCCAGAAAGAGGGGATTCAGCTGATGTGCAATCTAAGAAAATCCATAAACTACGGGAGAATATTCTTATCTGATGCTGTTGGGCATGTTTTTTTTAAATGATAGTTTTATAAAATAGGAAATCAGCATTTAGAAAAACATTGTTGTAGAAATGTTGCCTTTGGAAAAGAGTACAGTGACAGCAATACTGAATTCTCGGCTGAGAAGCTGTCCAATATTACTTTCTGCATATAACTAAAAATAACAACTATTAAGTAATAAAACTCATCCTGGGAGCAATCAAATTCTATTTTAGTGCTGAAAGGTCATTAAAAAGACATCACTCATTGAGTCCTACATGCCCCTATATTATTTATCATGAACTATGGCATGTGGAATATTTTGAATGAGTTCTACAATGAGACCAGAAGGACTTTTTGTTGGCCCTTTTTTCACAATATGCAGGACCAACAGCACTGACACTTACTGTTAGATACTGTTATTTGCTTTTGATTCTGACATGAACTTAGCCTCACTGCCAGGCTTCAAAGTAATCTTCTGTCTTTCTTTAGAGCCATAGATGTTTTATTGAAAGGGGTGGCCTACAGTGGAGTAATACGAATGTGATAATGATATACTGCAGCAGTGCGAGCACATGTTTTGCAGCCTGTTGAATCCCCTTCACTCTGAGTCTTGAGATCCAAAATGGTCTTTGAAATGGAATGATGTAGGGCTTGTTACTGAGCAGACACTGCATGGGGTCTACTGATGAGAACATGCTAGAGAACAAATTGTGTCTCTGCTGTGTCTCTAGTGGTAAAGACTGGTGAAGCATCATGTCATTGTTTTACTAATGTGTCTTTTTGTGGGTCTGCTGTTGTTTGTTCTTGTATTTTGACACCTATGAGAATACAAGATTTTCACATCGGTTTGAAAAATCCATGAAAGTGTTGTGTTTCTCCCCTTTTCTTTAAGGTTGTTTTATAAGACTAGACTGTAAATGTTTTAACCAATTATGCAAACCAAGCAAGCTTATATAACCAAATATATTTGCTGCTTACAATCTTGAATTTTTTTAAGTAAAGTAAACTAAAAAATGAAACCTTTGCTTGCCTGCATTTCTATCTAACAATCCTTGGGTTCAGTCAAAGTCATCACAAGTACAGTATTGTAACAAAAATGTATGTGGATCTGTGTGTGTGTGCGTGTTTTCGGTCTTTGTTCATGCGTGTATAGGAGGAGATGTTTGTCCCATTCCCATTGCGGCTTCAGAGGAACCAGGCAGGCTATGCATGCATCACCAAAGCCTTACCCATCCCCAGCTCAAAAAGTGAAATCCAACAAATATCTGTAAGCACATGGCCACGGATTGCCACATAAATCATAGTATATGTGTGCACCTCTGCTTTCATGTGTATGTGTAAATGTGTTTATGACATGTAGAAGCAGTTTCATTTGAAGTGTTTGTATGCAAGCATAAGTAAAACTGCTATAGGTTGTTTTGTGTGCTTTTGTGACAACTGTTGGGTGGTGTAAATGCATCCTTTGGGTGCATATCTCTTCTCACAAATCACTTTTTAGCTGCACTGGTGCTAAAAGACCATGACTTCTTGTTAATGACCGTGTGTAAGAGTGTAAGATAACCTCCTATCCTTATTATACGTGTGGTGTAATGGTGGGGCATTTACACTAATTACACATGAAGTTTTCTGCTTTTTCTTTTTGCTACTGTCCTCCAATGTACAGCCCTTTACGGTAGCGGTCAACATCATAAGTAGCATAGAAACTAAGCCGAGCCATTTAGTGAAAGGCCAATAAATGGTGATTTGGCTGATGTGTAATTTGGTTAATGGAAGGTTCTACAATAATCCTTCCTCTAGAAAAAGTGTAATTGTAGTCTATATATATGGCAAAATAAATTGCTCTAAGTGCTAATTTTAGTGGTCATTCAGAATTGAAAATCCAACAGAATTACTGTAGGATACCAATGGACAGGGGTAATCTTAAAGGAAGAACTTGATAAAGGATTGGAAGGATTGGATTTTGATCAGGTACTTGTCAGCTACAAAACCTTCAGCAACAAAAGGAGGTTGAATTGTCATGGGTGAAGCAGTTGAGCCTGCTCAAAATCTCCTAAGCCAGAGCAGACTCTAAACCCAATGCAAATGACAACCATACAAATGTCCCGTAAAGCATTAAGCGGGCAATAATTCAAAAGAAAGGGCAGAGGATAAATCACTAACATAAAGAGGGACCTTGCAGTATATGCAGTTTCAAAGATCACATTTACTATAATAGAGATGATCCTAACCCTAACTCTAACTTTCAACCAGCAGTTTTAAAATTGATCATAAATATTTCTCCATCAACTTGAATAAAGCAAAGTCAGTTTTATAGCTGTGTTACTGTATGTTGTGTTGTGTTTTGTGTTTGGGACTTTACTATGTGATTAAATGTGCTTATTAATTTAGTCCTACATTAATTTTTGTTATCAACTCTAAATCTGTGTTGCTTGCAGGACAAATGGTTGCTCCACTCTGTTCTGATGCTAGTCCAGTCATGGATCGAACCTCTGGTCTACCTGCAGACCACATTGGATCGCTATGATGATGCTCCTGACATGCTGCTCAACAAGACCAAGTGGGTGTCTGAGAAACTGATCAGTCTGGAGCAAGGAGTGGTGGTCCTCATCAAGAAGGTGGGACAAATACACATTAATACAATTAAACTAACATGTGCATCATAGGACAATACACTGTACTGTTTGTAGATTTCATTTTAAAATCTTCTGTCAGGTTCAATTGCCAGTGAAATGATTTTGATAATCAGTCTCTATTCTTTACATTACATATTCCTTACATATTCGAACTTAACCTCTCTCTTTCACTTTAAAACCATTGGTTGACAATAAACAGCTTTCATTATTGTGTTTTTTTCCAAACTATTTCTGTCATGTTTCCAAATATGGTTCTCCAGATGTTGGATGAGGGGATGATGACCACATCCTACAGTGAACAAGGCCTATTCCAGTACGATGTGCAGCCCGAGATGCTTGAATCTGTTATGAGAGACTATACCTTGCTCAGCTGCTTCAAGAAAGATGCCCATAAGATGGAGACGTTCCTGAAGCTTCTCAAGTGTCGACAAACTGACAAATACAACTGTGCATGAAACATAAATGGCAGTTTTTAAATAATACAGTGTTAAGCTTTAAATGAATTCCTGAGTTTGGTAGCCATGCACTTATAGATAAGACCATGCCTTAGGCGATTCAGCCTTGCTTTCAATGCAGTACATTCTTTATTGATTGTTTTGGAATACTTTCACACAAAACTTAGTAGGTGTAATGCTGTGCCCTTTCTTCAGCATACTGCATTTTATGTTTCCCTGTGCAGTTGTTATTTTAACCTGGCAACGGCAACACAGGGCAAACTCCCCAAAGATTATTTGCGCGTTGAGCTGTCAAAAAAATCTGCATATCCTGCCATTGATTTCCATTTCCTTTGTTCTTAACTGGAGTTTGTATTCCTCGCTGGCTCTTGCAGTGTTTTGATTATTCCCACGGCCCCTAGAGTATTCACTGAGACTCCCTTTTTTAAATGGAGTTGGTTTCACTTCTGCATTAGTGAAATGAAACACTTTCACCGGAGATGGGAGTCAAACAGAGAGCAATCACTACTTAAAAAAGAGACACATTTTGGTTGGTGAAAGAGACTGTGAGAGAGACAGAGAGAGAGAGAGAGAGAGAACAAATAACAGGGAAGATGAGAGTCAAGACTTACCTGAAGTTTTGGGTTAGAGAGAGGTTTAGATATGTTCAGTGTTCATGAAAGAAGCATGGATATTTCTCTGTCTCTCTTAAGTTTATTGAGAATATGCTCTATTCAGTTTAAATGATCAGGAAGTATAAAGTTGAAATTTTATTTGTTTGATGTTATAAATATGGAATGCAGAATTATCTGTTTTTACTTTCATGTGTATATAGAAATAGCCCAATTAACTGTGACCCTTTCTAGTCAACCTCTGTCAATTTAGACGCTAATAAAGCAAGTTTTGGCAAAAAAAGAATCATAAAACATTTGTGTATGGTTTGTTTGACTTATTCTGCATTCAGTGATTGATTAATTGAATGACCTTTGTCCCTCTTATGATTCCATAAATGGGGTAAAGTTTAGACTAAATCATGCTATTTGCATGTCCTCAATTATGCCCTTTCAACCCAAAAACACAAGAGGGCAGTGGTGCTCTGTCATGAAGGTTATCTTGATCACTAGTTGTCTACTTGGAACTGTCATGCATTTTATGATATTGCATCTTGTAATGCCATGGTCAGTTCATTGATAACAAATGGATAACCAGAAAATGAAACTGGTGCAGGTTTTCAGCAACCTCCACTTTAATATTGTTAATCCTTTGTTCTTTGTTGTTTTTTGGTAAACCAAATCTAGGATGAAGGAGTACTTGAGCCCCATATAAATCCTCACAGACACTTTATGATATCAACAATCCTATATCACATTTCTTGATCTATAGGATTCAAGACACCAAAATGAAGCACCTGCAGTAGTTATCCCACTTGCAGTTAATAAGCCTGAAATTGGCAGGCTGCTTTGCCTGTTCCTGTCTCCATCTGCTGCCACACCGTGAGACAGGGAAATAATAAAGAAAGCAGCCGCTCTGATCTCAGGTTTCTTCTTGACTTTTTTTCTTAACTCTCTTGAGTGTCCTGCTACATCCTCTGCTCTTCCATCCTCTGTAACCATATCAGAAGATGTAAATCAGCCTGTGGTCACCACAGTGAGTCGGGTGTCAGCTTAGAGAGGTGGTGTCGTGTGGTGTGGGTGAATGTTGAGGCAGGATGTGGTAAGGGGGCCTAGTGTCAGCAATGTCAGGTTCAGCTTCCTGTGGCCTAATCACTTCAGTATGGGGGCTTAGAGGAGATTGGGTAGCCTCTGTCCTGCTCTGCAGGGCTGCAGCTCCTCAGCCTCAACCTTGCAGTGCAGCCCTCACCTTACCTCGTTTGGTTCCTGGCAACACACAAGTAATCATAGGCAAGGTAAAGCCCTGTGCCCCCTCCTACTTCTCAAGTCCTCAGGCCATAAATATTAAAGATTTGCTATAAGTAGTATGAGGAGGGAGGGGACCAGAGGAGGGAGAGAAAGATGTTGGGGAGTGTACGGGGAAAGAAGGACACATGGATGAAGGGAAGGGTGTGGGGCCTGGGTGATTTCACAGTCTAACTATTATAACCTGAGGAAAGGAAATCTAGACTGCTGGGATGCATAAGTAGAGCAGAGGAGGCAGACAGAAAAGGAGAGGGAAAGGAAAGGAGCAGGAAATGTAAAGAAAATTGAGTGGGAGGCAAAGAGATGTAAAGAGAGCAGTTGTTTTTTTTTTGCTATTGTGTCAATCAAATAGAGGGGAAAACCAATATAGCAGAGGGAAAGATACAACTAAATGACTGAGAAAGAGTCTGAGCACAGCTCTGAGCAGTGTGACATACAGTATAGGGAAGTAGGTTGGATGTAGAGAGAAAGTGTATGGCTGGAAGGCAGGTACACAACTAGAGGAGTTAGGCTGGGAAGTGGTGTTGGCTTGATATGAAACCAAGACTCAAAGCATGAAGTCCTTGAGCCTCCACTGGCTCGGCTGGCTCCCACACTGTTGTTTTGCTTTCATATATGGCTCAAAACGACAGCTTGGAAAGACCTAAAACAGTCTTGCAGCCCCTGTGTGATCCCCCACATGTAGCAGCTCTGTGCCTTTCCTTCCTCCTCATTTTCTGTGCTTTAATGACATATTTAGGCTGCAGCAAGAACTTGTCACTTAAAGGGTTTGGGTGTTTGCTCATGTAAAAGTAGAAAATGGGGAATGAGCAGAGGTGAAAGTGGCAGGGCAGTCTTTCCTTTGCACCTCAACTTCTAACAACCCGGGCTGCTGCTTTTGCAATACAGCCATCTCTATCATACCAGAGCAAGCCAGAAGGAATTTGTTTTGGGCCATCAAAGAATGGCATAAGGTCTCAAATAGAGCCAATAAACCAATCCTGAGCTCTGTAGGCCTGGGGGCTCCATCATGCACCACTGTTACTGTGTGCATATGTGTATGTGAAGCTTGAAGTCCAGCATGCCTTTTGTGCCAGTGACACATCTAAACCTCTGGATGTCCAACCTCACCCTCTGCCTCCCCTTTGGCTTCCCAGGCAAAACATCACTTGTACACTTGCAATGACAATAAAGATCTATTCTATTCTAGGCACTGTGGACACATTCAAGAGGTCATGGGGATCAAGACCATCTTCCAATATGTTATAAGATGTCAGGTTGTAACAGCAGCAGTCTTGTGATTCACAGACATTAGACAATATTAGGAGAGAGAGAAAGATAATTGAATACAGCTGAAAGACAATGTGCCCATCAGCCCATGCAAAAAAGACTTATAAGTAAAACATAAATCATTAATTTCTTAATATTTTCCAGTGCAATGTAGGGAGCTATACTAAGCAAGTCAGGAAAGGGAAACAACTGTTTGGTGTTGGGCATTTGTTTACCCAGCTGTTAAATCAATGCACTGTTATCTGAACGCTTCCTGTACAGTGGTTTTCATGCTTGTTGCCATTACATAACCTGCATGTGGTACACACACACACGAAAAGAGATGATGCCTAAATGTGCAGCTATGATTAATAGAGGAATATGTTGGTCGTGGTGAAACAAGCCATAAGAGGCGTCTCTTGGTTTGTGACGATTGAACTCTGCGAATGGCAGGATTTACACCACCAGGAAATTAGACGATTACCTTGGAGACTGTGGGGAAACAGGCTAACACTATGTGAACTCAGTGGGGAAGAAGCCATCAATCCTCCCAGGCTGAAGTTCGTTGCTGTGACGGGGAATCACGGATCTGTTGTCCTACAGAGCATTCCAAAGCTGTGAAGACATGGAGAAATGGAGGGAAAACATCAACCAGTTATAAATAAAAGCTCCAGACGATGAGTTAAAAATGGGCACTTTTAAAATTAGCTTTGCCACAGCTTCCATTGCGTCTCACAGGTTTTCCTTCATGTTGTCAAAATACAAAGTTTAACTTGTCCTAGCTGCACCCATGGCATATAATGAAAGCAAGTAGTTAAGTTTGTAGGAATGAATCACAGATTACACCTCTAAAGTACATTAATTTATTGGTGGACCTATAGTCAAATGTATACGTATGTATGTGTATGTATATATATATATATGTGTGTGTGTGTGTGTGTGTGTGTGTGTGTGTGTATGTATGTATGATGATGAGTGGTTAGAGCCCATACCGTGTACACAACTGACCCCAGTTCGAATCCTGGCCGGAGGTCCTTTGCTGCATGTCACACCCCCCTCTCTCTCCCATGTTTCCTGTCTGTCTACTGCTAAATAAAGGTGTGTATGCCAGACAAAATCTTAAAACAAAAATATTGACATTGAATGTTTTCCATACTATTTCCGTGGTTGTGTTGTGCCACTGTTTGAATGGAGTTGGAGGTAGGGGAAGGGAGAGTAGAGATAATTTAATTAGAGGGATACATGTCAACTTGCTGTTATTTACTTTGTATAATTTGACTCACATTAAATTTGATGTAATTGATACTAATTTAAAAATACAACGTACAGTTGGAGAAAATGATGCCCTGAAATGCCATGACAGAGTTTGACATTATACATATTACACTGACTAGAAAAATGAGGAGAAATGCTGCATGCCTGGTGCAGTGGATATAATATTATATCAGACCTTCTGCTGCTTGTCTCAGCTCTGTGTTAATGTTCATCAGTCAGAACGGACATACGACTTTGTAAGCTTTTAGTGGAATTGAGCTTTACACAATTGTTTATTTCAAGAATACAAGTAACAGTTATAGTAACTTTTCTGGCTTCTCCACAAAAAGATAACGGACTGTAGTTGAACTTTACTTCTTTTTTAAATGAGTCTAGATACTGCCACTCATTTCCCCTTATCAGCTTTAGAGACAAAGAAAAAACATCTTAGATTGCTGTGTCTAAAGCAGTGGCGAAGGAACAAATGCCCTCACTTTAGGAAAGAAAAACGAAAAAAGCAGACAGATGCCAAAAGCAGTTGTCCTTAAATCAATGCAATTTCCTCCCTTCACGGCTGTAGCCAGAAGGACCTTTTGGAGTTTTCCACCACTTTTGCTTTTTTGCTCAAATTCTTTCAGCTTTGAGATGTACTGTAAATCATAATGCACATTGAGGGGCTGAGCTAGCAGGAGAAAGGGAGGGTTGTAGAGGGGCATATATTTGTCTTTCTGCCAGTATGCGTCTGCTTGTGTTTTTCTTAGATCAAGACACCGGCCTAAAAATCTAGTGCATTTCCTTCACTTCAGGAAGCACTTTCATAACTTCAAATATAATAATTTCCTTTTTGGAAAGACGCCGGGGATTATCCATGTGTATTTGGCTTTCATTTATCTGTTTTCTTCCCCTGAAAGAAAAGGATTGAAGAAAAAAGGGAGAGCTCACAGATAGTAAATGGTTGGACCTCTGGCCTCTGATCCTAAATGGGTTTTGATAGGTGTGGTGAATTCAGTTTCGGCTCAAGGATTATGATTTACCGCCTCTCTGGTTTGGCTCCAGAAAAGCAGCCCTTGCATCCTTTGCCTATTTTCCTGTTTGTTTTGCCTTCCCTTGATGGCAGCAATATTGAATATAAAAGGTATGGGGGAGGAACCCCTCCTCCCTATGACATATGGTACTATAAAGACAAGTGACTCACGGTGGATGAGTGAAATACATTTAAAATATACAGTACTGAAGTGAATTAACGATCACATGAAAGATATATTTTAGTCGAAGAGAACCAATTATTGAGGAACATTTGTGTGCAATGGACCCTTAATTACACAAAAAGTTGAAATTTGAAGTGTCCTTAAGACTTGAGAATGTGAGAATATTTTACAAGTATGTGCTCCATTAAGTCTTTAAAAGTGTCAAAGTAGTAATAAATCTGATAAATAGAGGAGGTTAATGGAGGTTTGATAGCATTCTGATGTGAAATGATGGTTCATTGAAAATAGTTAGCTAAGGTGTTGTTGGGACCAGAAATCACACTGTAAGTTGTGGTTTTTAATTATACCATAGTGAAATGTTTGTGAAAGGTAACAACCAGAGATACTGTATTTATAGCAATGCATAATCTCAAGGATGTTTCAACCATTATATCCACCCCTCCAGCATTATTTTGCTAATAACCCAATTTCCCTCGTTTAATGGAGATTCAGTCAGTGGCAGTTGGGCAAATTTTAAATGAGGGTCTCAATACAACACTCTGCATGCAAAGCTTTGACCCTTCCATTTTTGATCCAGCCACCATGGGTGATGCTTTGAATTACAGTGTTTACTTGCTGTGGTCCCCCATACTCTACCCCTAAATTTGTGGCTTCCTCCCATGCCCTGTGCAGCTGACCAACTGTTTATGTAGTTCTGAACCACTTAGAACAGACAATGAGGGCAGTTCAATTTTCATGTGGGATTTGGTGCAGACCAAGGTTAGATACTATTTGACAATAATAGAAGAAGAATGATATATTTGGTCCCAGAGAAGCACATGTAATAGAGGTTATACCAGGTTATATCATGGCAGCAGGGGGCAGTGGTGGATAAAAAAATGTATAGAGAGGCCAAACATAGTCCTCAGCAAGACACATTTGGGTAGTTTGGAGTTCAACTGGTTCTACTGGTGGGGAAGGAGTTACAACTAAAATATTTAAAGCACCAGTGTGTAAAATTTTATTGCATCTAGTGATGAGGCTACAGATTGCAAGCAAATGAATACACCTGTCCTGACCCCTCCCCTTCCAATCATGTAGAAGAAACTTTGGTGGATGTGAAAAACATGAAAGACCCTTTTTAGAACCAGTGTTTAGTTTGTCCATTCTGGGCTACTGTTGAAAAAAGGCAGCACAACATGGCAGCCTCTGTGGAAGGGGGCACGCTCTGTATGTGGATTGTAAAGGGCTCATTCTAAGCTAACAAAATTAGATTATACACTAATCAAAACGAATATATCAATAGTATATTCCATTTCTGCCAAAACTGGTCAATGATGCAACAACAATTTCAGTGGTGTCACTCCACAGAGGAGAGTGCTTGGTCTGTCCAGTGACAGTTTTATGGTGATTTTCCAAAGGCAATGAGAGCAGTAAGTGGTGCCATGGAAACAAAAATCTTTTGCAGGTATGGTGTATTCACCTGTGTCCATGAAGCCATTTAGTTTATCCAGTCTGAAAGTGACTATTCATACTATTTTAACATTATTAAATAGTATGGTCTGAAAATGCACTATGTGAAAAGTGCTCTGAGGTAACTTCTGTTGTGATTTAGCGCTATATAAATACAACTTGAAATTAAAAATTGAACAGTGGAGCAGTTTATTTCAAGGACACAACTTTGACTGGCAGAAATGAGGAGAGGACAACGACATGAGTTTGGCAAATGCACATAATGTCAAGGCTTCGACAACAATTTGTTGAAAAGAGAAAACTCAAATACTGTAAATGAATTAATATCAAACACACACATATGTCATACTGTCATGACCTTTTGCACTTGGGCCTCATGCTGTCTATGTCAATGTGATGTAAATAATACGAGGAGACAACTCTGACAGAGAATGTGCCACATATATGTTGAAGTGTGAAAACTTAAAAGATCTTTAGATCATCTGATTTAAAAAGCTGATAATCTGTGATTGCACGTCTACTAGCAGCTTGCTTCCCTGTGTGGCACCCAACTCCCCAACCCTTACCCATTTTAAAACACACTACTAAAATAACCTTGAGGTAATTTTCAAACCAGGCCTGCACAGTTCCATTTAATTTGACTATAGATTTACCGGAGGACAACAGGACAGTGTAAGGTTACAGAGGGGTGAAGAGTTACAATTGTGAAAGTGTCTGTATGCACATGTGGACATGGGTACACCACATTGTGTTTTGTATATGTGCCTGATTAACGTCTGACTGTAAATCAAACAGGAAGCGGAACTGTTGATGGCAGTTTGTGTAGCCACACCACACATCGGAGCTCAACAGCTGCTTTACACAGGAAACACAGACACATACCAGCACAATATCAGTAGATTTTAAATTATCTTCATGGACTTCAGGATTTCTGGTACATAACACTTTATACCGTTGTTCTCCACCACATTCCCAAAAGCATTAATAACAATTTTAATGTGCATACTATTTCATTAAGTCAAAATCCATCCTTTGAAACACTGAGTACTGTTGAAAATCTACTATCTGGTCCAGTATGGTCGCAGTACTAACAGAAGAGAATTCTTGAAAAGGATTTGATTTCAGTCCCTCAGAATCAGGGAGGGATTATTGAATGTTTACACCAACATTCAATAATCACAAATGGAGAAATGTATCTTTAGAGGGTGTAAAGTTGCCTCCACTGACAGTAGCATCACTCATCCAGAATACAGTTCAGCAATAAGACATTTTGATTTACTGTAAGTGCTCTTGAGTGGAGAAAAATCTATCACTTTGTCTTTTATTTTTCTTCCTCCATCATTTTGATTCTGTATGTGCAAAAATCTCATGGCTATTTATACCTGAAATGTATTTTGAGAATAGCACAAAACTATTGACGAGTACAACATGAGGACTAGGCAAAGGAGGATGCAACAAAAAGGTAAGTTACATTATTTCATCACACAATATTTCCTGGAAACTATTAAACATGCATCAAAGTTAGAAAGTATCATGAAAAGCTTTCAAAATACTAAAGAAAGAAAGTCATAACTGCATCTACCTATTGTGAAGAAAAGGTTGTAGTTTGTCCATTATGACAATGAGGATTTAACGAATGACACTCAAAGCAATATTATTACTTTTTTTATTATTACACTATGCTACCAAAGCTTGGTATCTACTTCTGGCAGGGCAGTGGTTTGATAGTCAAACATAATAATTTTACTTCTCTACATTTTTTCAAGGTTTTTTTTTTCCCCTTCATTTTCATCCTGATTGCTCCCCCTCCCTGTCCTATTGTTCCAGCGATGTGGCGTGAACACAGCTTCCTGGATTCCCACTCAGTGAGGCGAAGGACAGCACTCCAACTCCCTGCCAAGACACCTTATCTGTGCCTGGCAGCCTGCAGACAGGATGGAGGGGTGAGGGGGGTGGGGGGGATGGGGGGGTGGGCTGGAGAGGGTAAAGGCTACAGGATGGGATAGGGGAATATATGAGAAAGGACTTGGTGGAAGACATATAAAGTAGATGAAAAAATGTTTTTGCACACACAGGAACTCTGAATTGCAGAGAAGTTGTTTCTGCCAGTAGCATACAATGTAAAGTTAGACAACTTAGTTTATGTTCAGGAGAGTCAATCAGTATATTACAGTCCTGGTGTAGAAAAAAGAGGATTTGATGGGAATTTGGACTAAGGGTGGATGAGGAGGCCTGAGGGGTACACAGCTGAGGAGCAGCAGTTTTGCTTTGTTTGTTTTTAACATGTATTTTATGTATTTGGCTGTCCCAAATGTCCTCAGGGTTCTTTATCGTTTCCACTTTCTTTGGCATGATGAATGAGTGAAAATCTCACATATCCTCTGTCAGCTGTGGTGGACATGCAAATCTAAGGGCATCACTCCTCTGTTTTGTTTTTGTTTTGGCTGTTTCAAGGCCATATGGTTGCCAACTGGTGACTGAAGGCAAATGTCTAATTAAAGGCACAAAAACAAGGTTGTGCTTGGCAGTAGGATAATCCACGTGGTTCCCTATGTTTGAAAATCTCTGCTGATGTCTTTCTGTTGTTTGTTTTGGTTTGCTTGGCCCTGAAGCATAACTTGACATTAAATTGATTTTTAGGTGTGAACAAGATTGAAATTTCACTGTTTTGCTCCAGCTCAAACTTCACATTGATTAGTTGTTTGTGTGGGTGCATGAGGAGTGATCTCTTAAAAGCTCCATTGAGGGCTTTTTTTCTTTGGGGACAAAAAGTCAAAATCAAAGAGAGTTGGCACAGCTTGAGTTAAAACCATATATAGCCTGCAGCCACTTGAGTGTTTGGGTTTATGCTCAAGGCTGAAAATAGGAGCCATCTATAGGGTGGAGGCTCCCATTCTGAATTCCACGTGTTTATGAATGAAATGTCAATACACTACAAAGAGGGAGCCAGTTTCCTGCTTCGCTTAAAAACATCTAGATTAAATTCTAATTCTGTAAAATGAATGAGAAATGTTGTTGGAATGGACGGAATGGTTGGAATATGTGTGAAATTTCCCAGTGTGCCTCAATAAATGACCAGTATTGTTTCTGTTTTGTTCAAATTGTCTCCTACAATGCACACCCTTACTCACTAGTTAATATAAAAATATATATATACACATAATATGAAAAATTGTTGATGACTTATCATATCAACAAATAAAAACATACAACATAGAACACATGATAACTCTGCTTGACTGCACCAGCTGGAGCTCATTTTAGGGATGAAAATGGACGTTGAATTCAGTTGTGACTGCTGGCATGATGCATGTCATCTATCTCCTCTTTTATTTTCCACTATAAAGCATAAGGCAACATAATATCACAATTTTGCTCACTGATGTCCTTTGAGTGAGCTTGCAATGTGCTGTATGAACATCAAGTGGAAAGGCCGTCCAACAGCCTCTTTTCCCCCACCACAGGGGATACTTGGTCAGACTAATATCCCCTACGATCACCTGCCCACACTCACATGGACCACATCCTCAGGAAATGTTTTAATATCTACTAAAAATGAAAATGAACAGGAATACCTTTTTTCTTTTTTTTTCTTTTTGTTTTCTTTGGAAGAAGACGAAAGGCCCAGGCAACGGGATTTTTTTGTGCCAGTAAATCTGGGACACTTGGAACCAATTAAAGATGACACATTCCCTATAGAATTGAACTTTTTCTCCTTTTTTCTTCTGCACCTCTTCAGGCCTCCTACATATCTTTGATTACCTATTACTAAAACTTTCTCTAATTATTGAGATAGTGTGTTAACCTCAGTGCCTGAGTTTTAAGTTTCGCCTCAGTGCTCAGATACAGGAATTGAGTTGATGACTCACAACGTAAAGCCAAAAATATATTCAAAATGTATTAACCATATTTTTACCATTTTTACCATAATGGAAAAAAATACACCTACAGTGCATATGTGATTACAGTTAAGACAGCATTAGGAAATAGCTCAAAGTCTGCACGTGTGTTTGCATATTTGTGTGTGTTTTTATGTTAAACAGACTCAGAAAAAGGAAAACAGAGACAGGAAAAAGTATCAGAGGAGAGAAATAAAACAGATTTTGGAATCATAAACAACCATGGATTGTCACAGTGAGCTTTTAGCCCTCGAATTCAGCAGGTTTTACACCATCTGGCATGCTAATGCACTGCAACATCTCTCAACACGCAGTGTGAATCCCAGGAAATGACAAATAGCAACCTCAACTCTGCAGTGCGATGGTGACATGCAGCTACCAGATACAGCCACTAGATGTCAGTCAAGGTCCTTAAACGTTCTCATTTTGACTTTCTCGGTCAGGCAAATTAAATTAATGCAAGAGCAGAACAATGAAATGAATGCACATCATTGGGGCATTTCAGTAACAATATACATTTTTTCACTTTGCCTATCTTTGATGAGATATACAGACGGAGGGATACACAGAGGGGTATTTTGCCCGCACGTGGCTATTCAATCACTTCAACAACTCTCTCACACTTGTTTTCTTGTTTCATTTTATCTTTCTTGTCACACTGTCTCTGCCAGAATACCATATCTGCATTATGTGTCACCAAACAAAATCAAAGAGCAACTCCAATATTCAAATGTGAAAATGGGTTGTGATGAAACAAGGTATAAACAACATTTTACGATCAACAAGAAAGGAGAAAGGAACCTTGTGGCAGAAGGAACAACTTCATGGACTATACCATGGTGTGT
Organism: Scomber japonicus; assembly: GCF_027409825.1. Lineage (NCBI taxonomy): Eukaryota > Metazoa > Chordata > Actinopteri > Scombriformes > Scombridae > Scomber > Scomber japonicus. The sequence continues at coordinate 15,607,047 of NC_070583.1, forward strand.
TAAAGATCTTGCTTTACCCATGATATCACCATCCCATGTGTTTGTATTTGTCTGTATTTCTTGCCTGAAGCCATATGTGAGACTAAATCTAGCAGGGAAGTAAAGCACCTATGTGAGGTAGCTTGCCAAAGCTTCTGGGGCCTCTGAGGTAATTATGCACGAATTATGACCTACTGAGGAAATTCAAGCTGATGCTATGTAATTAGAAAATAATCCATCTATTAAAATATGTGGTATGAAGTTTGTCAGATTTTTAAGATTAATCAAATCTACAAATATTTAATTGCTCACATTACTAAGGGAAATCAAAATTACCATATATATGCAAGCTGAGGAAACATTTATCCTAAAATGAGTGCATGTCTGCAGACAAATATGAATTAAGGGAGTCTTCCATATCATCTTCTGTGATTAAATTGATGGTGCTCTAAAAAAGAAAAAAAAGGAAAAAATCAGTAAAATTGTGATAAAACAATTATTCCTTATCACACAGGATAGGTTAAAGATCAGATAATATTTAGTGTAGTAGACGGGGTCACCGCTGCATATTTATATTTTTCTTTACTTCTGATATTTCCTTCCTTCCTTCCTTCCTTTCTTCCCTCCTTCCTTCCTTCCTTCTTTCTGTCCTTTCTTCCTTCCTTCCTTTCACACTTTCTTTCACCCCTCTGCTCTCTCTCTCTCAGTGGGACCTCGTGCAGACTCTACCCAAACACTGCTCTCTTGTTTAGGGCTGGGCGAGCTCTCTGTCTGACCACTCCCTGGGCCTAATCGCCACAGAGTTCTTTCCAAATTGCAATTACTGATAAACAGACTTGGCTGATGGGGACAAGTGATTATGCAGGCCATAGCGGGCAATATCTGGCATCAGCCTAATTGTCACAAACAATCTGCCTCATTTCTTAACCCTCGCTACTAGAGAGTGATTGCACTGAGCACACTTGAGGGGCAAACCATTTATGAGTCTGCTCATTTGGGACCACTTTGAAGTGCTCTGCAGTGTTTCTCAAGAAAAATTTCCCTCTTCAACAGTCTGCGTTTTGGGATTGTCTCTAAACAGCTGTTTTAGTCTCTGCCAATAAACAGCCTCCACTTAGAGTTGAGCGAGATGAAGAGGAAAATATTCCGAGTATGGCACACAGAATTTAATGTTTGGTGTTTTCCCAAAATGCTGTAAACAAATTCCTTATGATTTTTCATTTCTTGTCATCAGTACGTTTAAAGAAGACTATCCCTCATATTCCCACTGGCAATATATACCATTATTCAAGAATTTTTCCTATCCCCAGGTTAAACCAGCAACCTTCCTGTCCAAAACCTGTTTTTCAGCCCTTTATACTGCCATGATCCCCTATTTAGAATTATATGAGTCCCACAGTTTCACAGGGCTTCATTCTGCCCAGATGTGAATCTGAACAAATGTGCTACATGGGACTTATATGTGGTTTTCAAAGTCACTACTGGTGCACAGATTCTTGAGCTGGATGTATAAAAAAAATGTATTTGCCTTTCTACATGTGTGTGTGTGAGTGTGAAACAGAGAGAAATAAGGAGGCAGGTTGAAGGTGATTAAAGGGAGGAAGCTATGACCTTGTCCTCTTCTCATCTCCCGTGTACTCTTCTGCTTCAACCTCAGCAAAGCCTGAACACTCCCTTCACACAAAGAAACAGGAAATGACCCAACTCAGACAGGAAGTGCTGCAAGGTGACCAGTAGCAGTCTACAGGGAGGTGTGGATGATATGTGTTTGTGTGTGCGTGTGTGTGTGTGCGCTGATGGCAGGGAGACTTTGGTTTGTGTTGGCCTAGCTCTGGTCCTGCTACACTACTGTTTCAGCAGTTTCAGGCAGGAAACAGCTGTGGAGAGTGAGGCAGAGGTAAGAGTCTGCACACAGCCGTTGAGGGTTACAGTGCGCCGCTAGCCAATATCAATCAAATTGCATGAAGCTGGTTTTTTACTGGGCTAGAAAACCACATCATGTTAGCACATTCACACAGACACAGCCTCCAACACACTGTCAGTCTTCCTGGAAAATACGTGGCCACCCTGATAAAGGTGGAAGTCATCATTATGGATTCAATCATGTGTCCTCAAGGTATTTTCAGCTCAATGAAAAAGAATTTGGCAACTTAAAGAATTTGCAATCTTTTATGAATTGATTTATGTCCGTTTTCAAGATGAAAGTGGCCTGAACGAGCAACTGAAATGTCAAGCAGATGAGAAGTAAAAGTGAAATAAGGATGAATGAAGACAAGCGAAATGAGGACAGAGTCATTGGAATATTTTGAGCTTCATAACTTTCAGTGAGGACGTGTCACTTTCTGGGCAAATTAGTCACACCCCTCGCCCAACCGGCCACATCACCACAATTGACTGGGTGGCTTCTCTGTGGCTTTCTGCGCTTGACAGTTAACATGTCTTCTACTAATGAAAACCATAGTACTGCAAACTGATGGATTACAGTGTGTCTGTATGTGTGCGTGTGTTTCTGTATGTGTGTGTGCACGTGTGGGACAGCACTGGTTTTTATAAGAAATGGACACAGACGCTTGCTATTCCAAAAGCAAAGTCTGAGGCAAATTTAAATTTGTATTCTCATGTTCTCCATACCATTCGACCTGTAGCTCGAATGCTGCCAAAGCAGTGGCATTTGTATGGATGCAAGTCCTGAGAGCCTGTTGTCAGCTCAGTCAGGTAAAGGTGAAATGTCACACATATCAAAGCCGTAGGCAACTCCAGCATTCACAGGCGATGCACTGACAAAATAATCAAAATTGTATTCGCTGGCTACTGGTGTGAATTGTAGTCTGCTCTGTGATTCAATCATTTGAGGGAAACATAAAAGACGTTTTTCACTCCAACACAATATAATACGACAACACCTCAAACTGGGGCTTTGCAAAGGCAGTATTTACTGTGCTGTTATTGTACTAAACTGAATTAAATTATGCAAATGTCACTGATACCATTTAAGCCAGTTTTACAGGTTTCCCTGACTGAAGGAGAGATGTTTTTACTTGTTTGCATGCAAGTGTCGAGCCTAGAAAATAGTCTGAGAATAAGTGAAACATAGGTGAAACTCTAAACTTTCATAGTTATGTTCAACCAAAAGTACGACACTGTGAGGGAGACTGGGAGGCATTAGCAGGTAACAGGAGAAGCCCCCATGGGATGTGCAGAGAGAGCTGGTGGGGAGGCCAGTGAAAGATGCTGTCAGTCCCCACATCCATGACCTCCACATATTATTCCTTGTAAAACTCCACATAAACTAATGCAACAAGAAAGACATCACAAAAACAAAAGCTTAGTCCCAGGGGAGCACCCCTCCCCCCCTGAGACAACCAGGCAAATACCTCATAATCCATTTCTTGTCAGAACGGTTTAAGAATCACATTTATTACTTCTTTCTGTCACTCTGTGCCCCTTTGCTCTTGTTTTTAAATGATTGCTTGGTGATGAGAAAAATGTTGTTGTTGCTCAATAACTGGTAACAAACGGTTAATGTGTAGCGCTTTTTAATAATCATCTGACATTAACTGGAAGCAGCTGGTAGTGGTATTTATAGAATGATCTGAAATTTCATTGTATCTGTTATCCAGCTGCCGAGATCACATCTGGCAAGCAGCCTGCAATACCTTTGGAAACCTATTTCTCTCTCGCTCTCTTTCCCAGCTCTGGCTCTCTTTGTCTCTATATATCTTTTGTTGTCTCATAAAAACATTTTCATTGAATATAAAATGGAAACAAGGTAAAGCTTGGCAATGATTATGCCAATATCTGTGAACCCACGCTGGACAAAGAGTAGGAGACTAATCACATTATTAATAACTACCCACAAATGACAAGCAATTATAAATGCCACTTGACCTATGCCATAGATGTTTCACTACAGTTATGCTTTTTACTGTGCATCTGCTGGAATCACCTTCAATCCAATCTTACTGTAAATATATTTAAAGGAAATGTTTTTATGAACCTTGTCGCATAGATCACTGTTCCCATCAGTAGGAACATGTTAAGTGTATTTAGGTCCTTGTATATGTTCTGTTGTAACAGCAGACACTGTAAAGAGCTATTTACATAACTCTGTGTCCAAGTTGTACATTATACGGCCAGTTTGAGGGCTGACTTGGAAGTTCTCTTATGGCCCCCTAGCACATTTTTATGGAACATGATTCCTTAAAGTGAAATTCCATGCAAAGCTAGAATCCCCACATGTTTTGGTAGACAGCTCAACCTGGAATAGTACATATGAGAACAGGTCTTTCAGACACAGACACAAAGGAGCTGTAACTCCTACCTGAGATTTTCATTCCATGAATCCCTTAGACTGACAATTAATTCAAGATATTATTCAATTATTTGTCAGTTACTTTTTTATTATTGTTACTTAATACTACTTTAGTGAAGCTGCCTTTATACATGCTTCATCCAAAACAAAGTCTGTGATCAGGGTCAGCCACAGCACAGCACCCCCGGATCTGGTATGGTTTGAGTGTCTTGTTCAAAGACCTTTCTACAGGGGTGGATGTTTGCTGTCACGGTTGCTTAAATCCCATGCTGTTTTTGTGGATTCAGTCTGCTATTGTTGATCACATTGTTTATTGAAGACATTGCAGACTTTTCTGTAGCCCCTTTGCTTTCTCTATCTTTGGAAGAAAGTTGTTAATAATGAAAATCTGTTCTTTGAGTGAATGTGATTTTCTCTTTGCAGCAGCTATAAACAAGGTAAAGGCAGGAGAAACATAAATGGTTTCCAGGGGGTTGTATATTACACACATGTTCACTCACTCGCACACACACTCGCACACACACACACACACACACACACACACACACACATACAGACAAGGATTCACTTTTGCATGTCACCTGCTACTCTTTTTAATAGACACCAATCTCTGCTTGTACACACAACAATAACACATACACATGGATACAAACACACCATATAAATGGGTCTAATATTTACAGAATGTCTGTCTAGTGACTCTGTCCAAGGGGATTTGTCTGAGTCCTCTCAAAGTCACGCTACACCCAGATCTGTGGAATGCCACTCCCTATGCTATGTCTCCCCCTGGATGAAACGGTTACTAATGACCTGACTCATTAAAGCAACACATAAAAGAGCAACAATCCATTTACACCTTAGGGGTGGAAATTAGTAAGGCTTAAACATTACTAATGCATCAAAAAGTACCTGATTTGTTTAAAAGTATTAAACATATTCATAATTTTAACAGAGCAGGAGAATTCAATTATTGATTAGTGTTTTAACTTCTGTGCAGAATAGTCAACCCAGTTTTATTTATGTACCCCAGTATCACAAATAACAAAATTGCCTCTGCGTGTGTTAAAGTCTGTAAAACAGATGACACCTTCTGTCCTTATACCCTCAAATCAAATAAGAAAAAACTCCCCTCAAAAGAGAGCATAATCTTACTAAAAAAAGTAAATAATAGTGTTCTATGTGTTAACTTCAAACAAGAACAGGTCAGTTATGTCATCCACATGCATACTGTAGTTCTGTCTGGAATGTGGTGCTCTAAGTTATGTTTTGAGTGTGCTGTGGTTTCAGTTTTGTAGTTAAGTTCCAGCTTTAGTGAGGTTATCTGTACTGTGCTATTACACCACGTGTAGTGGATCAAGTTATTTTCAGTTATCTTGACTTGTCACTGTTTCCTTTTCGTTAATTAAATGGTTATTTTTTTGTCTAACAACCCTGATTCACTGTAGATTCATCTGCAGAGGGCTGTGACAGAGCTTCTGAAGAATGTGTGTTAAATTTTCGAACACGTGGCCCTGTCTGACTTAGTTTGGTGTCAGTATGGCACGTTCCAGCGAGGTGCACATTAGGACCTTGCTGGAGCGCAGTCTGTTTCTGTTGGAGCGCACTGGGCCACATATTTCAGCCACATGTGTGTTTGAGACAGAAAGCCCAAATGAAACACACATTGGGACACAGAAGTGCTGCGTCTGCAGTTGCATTCCTGGAAGCAGACTCACAGGCTGACAAAAGGGGGTGACTATCATGGCTGAAATGGTATTCCGGGAATTATTTGATGGACATTTCATTGTTATCATTTTATTTCTTTTTGAATAGTTTGGAAGCTGGTGCTACTGTGTCTGTTTTTTATGTCTTGCTGCAGTGACTGCACTTTTTTGACAGAGGGCAGCAGTAAGCCATCAAAAAAGACACGCTCCGCTTTGGTCTGAGACCAGAGCTACATGCCAAAGACAAGCCATGAACTTAAGTTGATCACACTCTGCCTAATTTGTCCAATTTAAGTTGTTTGATTCATTGGTTGAAGATTGTCTGTCTAAGGAGAGCCAAACCACCATTTGCTCCATCTCCAAAGTATATTTGAAAGTCTGCCAGCCATATTTGGAGTTGCATGCACATTTCAGCATTGAAACAATATGTCAGCTTGAAGCATGACTTAACTTGAGCAATAAAGAAATATGTTAGTTGAGCCATCTTGCTATTGTGCAATAAAGTGGATGACAAGGGGAGTAGCAGGGGTTAAAAGACACTGTCAACCTTTTGTCATCGCATTTCTTTCTATCAAATTTTTAGCATTGTTGTGTTGGCCTCCTGAGACCTTTTTATTACTGCAGTCTTCCATATTAGAGAATCTAACAGTCCTTATGTGTCCCCTTCAACAGTTTACATCACCCTATAGACCCAAGCTGTGATACATGATCTTTTAAGTGACAGATTGTAAAGACAGGAGATTTTTCGAATCACAGCTTAAGCTAAGTCTATTTCATGTGTGGCGTTGACCCAATCATTAATGGTGCCATCAGTAGAAAATCTTACCACTCAAACTGGAACAGTAGTTTAATTTTTACTGGAAACTAAGGGAAATATGACAGGGTTCATACATGACCAAGACTGAACTGGACTGGATCTTATCATGTATGGGTGTTAGTTCTGGTCAGTTTTTGTGAGATCTGAAAAAAGTGTCTAATTAGTAGCTGCAAAATTCAATACAAAGCTTCCACTGCAAGATAACTACAAAAGACAGTGGGACCCTGCTATGATTTGTGCCATGTGGCCTTGTGGAAAACTGCCATCTATCAGCATTGCATTTTGAGTGAATGACCAGTGTGCCCTCTGACCTACTATGTGGGTCATTATATTTTTGATCAAGTGTTTTCACAAGGATTTACCTCCCCTCTGTAGCAGAGAACAGTGAACATTTTAGTAGAGTGAGATAGATGTTGTGGTGCCTGCTGGGTAGGACAGAGGGAGGGCAGAACATTAAAATACTCAAGGAACGGACCGTTCTTGTTGGCGTCCCCCAAGGCCCCGTTGAGAGCCCGATTTTGCTTGTCTTCATAAACAGAGGTTACTTGGGTACAAAGGAGGGTTCATTCCTGCAAGGGTTCATGTACTTGAGCTTGGCATTTTTCATATTTACATTACTTGATAGACTCAGTAGATCTGTTTATGATATTTTCCCCCTCGCTGTTTGTTTGTAGTTCTTTCTTCTCTGCTAATGCTCTCTCTTTTCCATCTACCTCCCTGCCTCTCTGCTTTATCTCTCTGTCAGTGTGATATCCTGCATGGTTTATGCACATTTCTAAACTTATTCTCTAAGGCAATTTTCTTGATTGTCATCCTCATCTGATATACTTTTTTTTTTTTATTATTCGGCCTTTATTAATTTACCTATGTTGTCAAATTATGTATGTATATTAAGACACATAGGTTTTAGATACACAGCAAAAAAGTCCTGTTTAGAAAACATGACTTCAACTTAAAAATGATGGGTTACCTGTTTTGACGGTAGTTCAGATACGTGACTAAAACATAGCTGGCTGTTGTGACTATGAAGTTAACAGAAACAGAAACCAGACTGTGCAAATGAATTTCCCTTGGCAAACCTGTAAAACAGAAAAAAATGCCACTAAATTTTGAAGGAGATCCATTTCCACTGCACTCAGTTTACTTTTAACTGTTTCAGCCCGTCTGTGCCACACCTGGTCGCTGAGCGTGGCACTGAACAGAGCACGCTCTGTTCCGCGCCCAGACAAATCTGCAGAGCCATGCGGAAAATAAATCAGCTCCACATTCATTAAACAAAAAAGCTGTGGGCAGATTTATTTCATTATTGGGCCTCTCTCAATTTTAGCCTCCACTTAGCTTTTTCCCCTCCACCTTCCACATCTTTTTGCCTCACATACAGCAGTTTCACTCTCAATGGTAATCCTCGTTCTCATTCCTTTTTGCTTCTTGTGGAGCAAAAGGCCTCAGCCATGGTTCTCCGGTGGATCCTCTTCAAAGGGAACCAGCGTATTGGTTTTGTGTCCCCGCCTCTGTGCTATCTCTTCTGCTGCGGTTAATGAGGTGCTGTGAAAAATGCTGGCCCAGCCACCCAAATTGCCCAAATCACCCAGTGAAATGTCCCCTACCAGGAGAGCCTGGGCTCTCTGAAACAACACAGACGAACCTGGACAAATATGCTGCGCTGTTTATAGAGAGGCAAAGCCCTCATGGAAATAATCGGCCTATTAGGGTTAGATATTTCAAAGTGTGCTATCTGTTTTCCCTCTTTACCCCCACTTATCGTCTTTGATACAATTCCCATACCCCATTCCCTAATGGCAGCAATCCTCTATGATAAAATCCATCCCTCACTAATTCCCTCTCTCTTTCTCTGTCTGTGGCAAACGGTGCAGTGATAAAAGAGGTGATTGGTTACCATTCTTTGCAATGCTGATGCATAATGAAGTCAGAGTTCAGAGCAACTGTGAAACCACAGCACCCAAATCTGAAACTCTTGTGAAAATAAATATGGAGATACGTCAGTTTCATCTGAAGTCAGAGATTGTGCTGATTGGGATTTTCACATCTTCTCCATTTTGAAACTCAGCTGCAGGACATTCAGGTTATGGTAACAGGTCCTGAAAGCAACATTTGCAAAGATGAAATAAATAAAATGACTCGAGCCTTTGAAAAGCATCACCTGTTCTACACAAATCTAACGGCCTTGTCTGTGTCTTCCCAGCTGCTGACTGTACAACTAACTTTGAGCCGCTATCAGCTTCATCCTCTCAGCATCCTCTGAGGAAGGAAACTGGGCAGGCTGCAATAGTGCCCCACAAGCTTTACACCGCCATCTCCTGCAGGGACACTGGTTATTTTTGGACCGAGGGTGGATCACGTTACAACTACGAGAAGACCCCTCAGACAGGAAATCACACAGCACGCCACCCAGCAGCTCCTGCATTCTTGGCCCTCAGCCTGACTGACTGAAAGCTGGTTGGTGATTCAGCCCCGTATGCAGACGGTGATCAGAGAGAGGAAAGCCCAACAGAGCAAGAAACCCATCTTCTTTTCAACTCCGGATGACCTCTTCCCCACTGAATTCTCCACACTTAACCCGTTAGCCCTGTGTGACATGAATACATAACCACACCCAGCAAGCTTGGGCATGCAGTGGTTTGCAGTGCTTGTACAAGATGTGATGAATATTGAGGTTGTGGTTGATCACCATACGTTTGGATAAACAAACGTATGAATGAGGCCACACTCATATCTTTTTGAACTCTCACAAACAGAGTCTTGTTTATCCCAAACTACTTTTTTGAGACATTTGACTCAGCACAGAAAAAAAGGTGTTGCATCAGCAAAAGGAAGATAATATATCAGCATGCACCCAGCTCATCACTATCTGTCCATAATATCTGTGATAGTTGTTGTTATTGATATAGTTTACCTGTGTGGATCCCCATTAAAGTGGTCTGCACAGCTATTCATACTTACATAAGCATCAACAGATCTTATTTTACAATGTCTCATAACAAGACAAGCTAATGCTTGCACAAACTATGGTTTAATTTCGCAATGATCTACAGAGGTGAAAGTTAGATTAAATCAAGCTTCTACATGACTGAAATATTTCCTGGATCATTACTGTACGCCGGCAAGACACTGCATAATGTAGTCATGTGTTGTGCTATTTGTTTCATATGAACATTCCTGGGGTTTGCTGAAAACCACACAGTTATTATGTGGAAAATATCAAAGGCTGTGCGGCCACCAGGGCTGAAGTGGAGAGCGTGGGAGGTTTGTGACATGCCCCTGATTTCTCTCCATCTGCCCATCTGAAAACATGCATGCACTGTATTTGTGTGCGTGTGAGTGCAGCTTATGCATGTCTGTGTGGCTTAGAGAGGGAGGCCATGCTGGGACTGATGAGGTTGTTTGGTATCATCACACCCTCAGCCAAATATCTCTACAGGGAAATCCTCAGTAAGGCCGTAGACAATATGTATTATCAAAGTGGACAATGTGTTTGGTTTCTACATCGATGAAGAGCTTGTTATGAAATGTTATGTGATAAACAATGTCTGGGCATCATTGAATTAATTAAATTGTGTAACTCAGAACTGTGTATTTGTTTGTTACAAAATGACTAAATAATGGTGATTCCGAAAATAAACTCTTTGACTTTTCGAGATTTGAATCTTTGTTTGTCTGTGCGTCACTGTGTGTTTGAGAGACGAAATGTATGCCAGTCTCTGGTTTATTGGTGTTCACATCAGCCTGACCTCAGGGTGTAAAGGGCTGTTTCTTCATCGTTACTTCACTGGCTCAGGTTACACACCGCCCATCCACCCTCGTAGAAAGCAAGACAGACGTGCCCATTGCCTGAAAGAGTCCTGCTCTTTCACATGCAAATCAAGACATGCATCAAATCTCCACAACTCCATGCAGCATTTGGCATCCATTATGAATTGTTAGGTAAATAAAAGTTCAAATGGATCCCAAATGCACTCCTCACTCAAGACACCCATCACTGCTCAGACACACATGAACACACACATGCAGTACATAAACTCTAACCCTAACCCTAACCCTAACCCTAAAATAAAATGTTCTTTCATACTAGTGACCTTCACCTCACAATTGACACCTGCCTTCAAACCACACCATGACTTTTTATAGAAACGTGATCACCTCATATTGGCAGCAACAGCAACAGCTATATTACGAGTACTTTATTTAAGTATTTATGGGTCTTGTTATTGAGCCTCATCTCCTTTTTTACTAAAATATGGTTCTCTAAACACTCACACAAGCCACTCAAACACATGATGTACAACCTTACCATTACAATAAAAATAATTTGGCCTCCTTTTGCGCCCATTAGCATCAGCAAATAAGGTAATGGGTGTTAAGAGATGGGCCCCTCTATGTGTAACAAATATCCTCACAGCGTCCTATTAATATATGACGGTGGTATCTATCTACCCTGCAAAGGATAGCAACTGAAGAAGCTGGAAAACAGTAGAGAAGTCAATAATAAATAAAGGGAACAGTACAACTATTAGGTGGAAGGTATAGAGGGTGCAGAGAAGGAGTCTACCATCTCCCCCTCTTTCATCATTTCCCCACTCCCTCCTCACTGCTGCTCCAGAACCCACCTTCATTAAAACTCACTAGAGGGTTATGAATGGGTCTGTCTGGCCCGCTGCACGGCCTTGAAAGCCCAGCTGGTTCCTATTACAGACTCTCACAGAGTGCACGCGTGTAAGTGAGTGTGTGTGTGTGTGTGTGTGTTTCGGGGGGGGGGATCTGTGGGTGTAATTGTGAGAGAGAGAGAGAGAGAGTGAGAGAGGGAGAGAGAGAAAGAGAGAGAGAGAGAGAGAGAGAACGAGAGAGAGCTCAGTCATCTGACACTGAAGGGTAACAGGTTCTGGTTAATCCCTGGCAGGTAGCTCTGATGAGACACAGGATTCAGGTGCTGCCAGGGCAAAGTGAGGTGGGGGGAAGCGAGGGGAGTATAGGTAGGTAGATCAGAGGTGGAGAGGAGAGATGTAAGCCTCATTTTTAGGCGTTATAGGGTGTCCATCTTAACTTCCAAGACTTTCATTTCCCTTTTTCCTCCCGATCCCATCCTCTTCCTCCTACTCCTCCTCCTTGTCCTCTACTTCGCTCTCTTTATTCTCATCTTCCTCGTGCTTCCACTCCACCCTGCTGTTCTCCCCTCTCGCGCTCACCTCCTCCAAATCACATCACTAACCTCTTTCACTGCCTTTTCACCTGCCTGCCCTCTTGAATTCATAGTAATAAATAAAAAAAGTGTTGTCCTTTTGTTTTTCTGCTAGACATTATTTTCCTAGCTGCTATCCAAAGATGAGGATGGGATATCTGGCCCTAAGCTAGACATTTTGGGCATATGCTCAGTCCCATGGCCTTTTGTTCTCATGCTGGTGTCTTATTGCAGCAGCAGGGGGTTGAAGGATGAAATAAAACAGTTAAAATGAAGAGCCCATGGTACAGTAGCTTCATCTATCATCCAAACAAGGGTAGACTTCATGCATGTCTGAGTCTTAGTAGTTGATCTATTGAGGAGAATAATGTGAGTTACAGGATTACTATCATTATGAAACATAATTACAACATAAATCCATGTTATCCTGTCATCTTTGAATTATATTTCTTCAACCTCCAATGCTGTATGACCACATGAAGAGAACGCACATGCTGCCACATATGGAAAACCATGGCAACCCTTAATAATAGAAAAACAATATGACCGTGTGACTGGTGTAAAAAAAAAGTGTATTGGTGATTTTTGGGCCACTTATGTATTGACAAATGTCAGTCTGCTTTGAGTGACAGGAGCTGTAACATCACTGTGGTCATGGTGATGGAGGGAGTGAAAGAGATGGAAGAAAGGACTTACAATGTTAGTATTTTGTTTGTTGAACAATATGGTTTAAATTGAGTCCACTTACACTCCCCCTCACCCCCTTTCCCTACTTGGTATTCCCAGGCCCCAGTAAATCGCCTCACTTACGTCTAGGTTTACATTCTCATGCCCTCCCAACCATCAGCCCACCCCCCACAAACAGTTTTTTTCCTCCTCTCTTTCTTTCTCCCATCAGTAACACCCTCATTCACAATAGCAACCTATAACCCCCCCAGCCATCCTAAACTTCTGCACAGTGCAACACATGTGCTTACAATTAGGCTCTCTTTTGTGAAGAAGTGAGGCTCTTCAGACCACCTCCTCCTTCTTGTATTCACACACCCCCACTTTAGTTCACATGCACACATATGCGTACAAAACATTAGGAAGACATTCTTAATATTTACTTACCCCCCTTTAGCAGAACACACCTCCTAAATCGAAATGCTTTCATGTCCTTTTTATTGCCTTCCTCCCAGTCTATATTTTGAGGAGGATTTTGTTGTAATGGGTACAATTTAGCATTCAATTGATGACACATAGTGTCAGATGTAGATGGAGATGAGGAAATGTAGCAATACAATGCACAGAAACAACAAAAAACTCTATTTCTTTAAGTAGATTTTTCTTTAATAGATTCTTTCTGGTCCTACCTTATCATACAGCAAATACCCGAAGTAGACAGTGCAAAGTAATATGATCCATATTAATTACATATGTTATACTCTTATATATTTTCATGTAAGTTATTGCTGTTTGTCGCTTGGGAGGTGTCATTGTATGGCAGCCCACTGAGACTTACACTGCACGTTAAGGACTTCACACATTTTTGTGAAATCCTGGTTGTGACCACTAGAGGAGCCCCTATGACACATGAACACCACAGCCTGTTCACTGACAAACAGTCAGACTATCTGCTGGTGTCTAAGTTTGTAACAGGGAGGCTTTTTATTTTTTTATTTTATTTTAATGTGTCACACACTACAGCGAAATACTAGCAATGAACTTTGCAATTATCTTCCAGCCACTAATGGTTAATGTGGTCTTCTCTTCTTTCAAACATCTTTCAATATAAGACTGTATAGCACCTTTAACACAATAGGAGAATATGAGCATGTGTACGCACACATGTTCGTTGATTGTTTACTGGTGACTGTTATAGCAGCATTGTTTGAGTAGTAGTTGTTTTCTAGGCCGTAGCTGTGGTTTGTGATTGAAATTACGGTTGCCAGGGAGACGCTCTAATTTGGCTTCATTGTAGACATTGTGGTTTGAGCAACAGGTGCCTGTTATTTTTGGTTGCTTTGTTGCAGGGTGCTGTGTGTTTAAGTACCTTTGTTTGTTTGTGTGCGTGTCTGCAAGGGTGTATGCACACACGTTTGTGTGCTGATGTGTGTCCTACCATGCTACTTTTGCATCTTCAGAGGGACAGAAATACACACTCGCAAGCTGAGACAAGCTGGAGCAAATAAGGCTCTGCGGTTCGACGAGCTCCACACCCATGGGATCCATAGCATTTGTTTACCAAACCCCCTTGTTGAAGGTGTGAGATTTTTTTTCAAAACAAAGGTTTTTTTAAACCTGTCTTCGGTTCACACAAGCAAATCAAGCATGAGGGGGGAAGAAATCAGGTTAACAGTGTTGTGTGCTCAGAATCAACCGCCACTCAACTTGACCTTTCAGTATTTTCCATTCCTCTGTTTAACTAAGCTGATGTAAAAGTGTTAGAGCTGACAGGTAGGTTAAGTAGATGCAGACTGAGAGGAGTACTTACTTATACATTTGGAGATTTTTGAGAGATTTTGAAGCACAGTGCAAAATCAACATGCAACATCAACACTAACCCTTGTTTTGAAATATAACTGATTATAACTGATTTAGACATTGGGCCAACTGCAAATTTTAAAAGTAGGTGGGTTGTATTTTTTTTTTTTTTTTTTTTTGTAGAAATAAGTTAATTTACCCTGCAGATAGATAAATTGTAAACCTAACATAAAAGCCCAAATACCATGAGATTTAACAGCAAGCAATATTACCAAGAAAAAAATAAATGTTCTTTGGGGAAATCTACAGCTAAGCTCACTTAAGATTAATTTTTTGTTTTCAGGTTTGAAAGTGGCTGAAGTTGGAGCACATTTAAGATTACCAGAAAGCTTTAAGCAAATTCATTGTTCTGACTCAAGCACATAAAACATACAGTACTGACTCAAGGCTGTTGATCTATTAGGTTTATTCCTCAACCATATCAGAAAGCACTGCACAGTCCGGGCTACACTTCATGTAGTTGAGTCTTACAGACACACACACACACACACACACACACACACACACACACACACACACACACACACGTTTGTTATTATATAACATAATGTAATGGGTTTTGCACAGCTCACCATCGCAACCATCCCTACTAAAGATGACCAGGCAGAATTTCCATCACAGACCTGCCGACACAGTCATGTAAATTTTTTCAACCATCACACAGCAATTTAAATGTCTGGTAAACGCTGCAAAGTGAAAAAGCAGGGGTTGCAATGATTCCACACAGTGAGGGTTCTGCTTTGGGCACATTTGCAGTTACATGCAAACAGCTATACAAATGTACCTCACCCTCGCTCGTCCTTTCACACATTCAAGGCATTTAGTGATAAATGTCTTGCAACTGGGGGGGCTCTTTTGACCTTAGCCACTGTGTCCATCCACCACAGGCCCCAGGGATTCCACCTTCTTCTGACCTCATGCCTGTCTGATCTATATTTGAGAGAGAGAGAGAGAGAGAGATTGAGAGAGAGAGAGAGACCGAGCAGGGAGTAGAGTTGAGCCCACCATGCCACATGAGGTTGCCCTGCATGGTGCTTCCACTCCTCTGTTATTCCAACTCTCTGGTTACAGTCCTACACCCAAGGGGGTCTTTTACAGGGGCCTCGGGATCACAGGCCTGACTGTTAACGGCTCTAAGGTGAAAGGCCTCGGACACTGCCCTAAGCCCTGCATGTTATATACCCTGGTTTAAGCAAGTCCTTGGAGATTGTTGCCTTTGCCTTGTTGGTGTGCTGTGGCTACTTTGTGCTATTTTTGTATCTGTAGGAATACAATAACTTTTTCTTACTGACTGTTTCCAACAAAACAAAAACTGGCTGTTACTGTTTTTACAAAATTTACATTTTTAATGTTAGTGATCATGAACCCTGACCTTTGACTCTGAGGGTAGTCATCAATACTGTTTCCCCTTCACAAAATGATGGATTGCAGAAGAGAAAGTGAACTTCTAATCATTCAAATATATGAATGCTTGTCAACTAAATATTCCACTTTTGTTGGTGCCCTTCTCCTGACCTGATAATTTATCTTTTTGACAGTGTGACAGCATTCAGCGCAGTGAAATTTCCATTATCTCTCAAACCATTATTGTCTTATGTACCACATTTAAACCTGTCGAAATCAATCCAGACGCAGTAATTGATGTGTGATCTGTTGCAGGCCTAAAGACCCTCTGCTCTTTTTGTCAAAATTACACTTGTCATATTTTATCTCGGGACATGCCTCTCAAGATAACAGTTGTGCTTTGTTCCCACAGGTGTGATTTGTCTCCTCTGTCATTTACACTTGACTCTACCTCTTCCCAGTTAATCACTTTATTTTCACAGATATACTGTAGGCTTAGCTAAAGGAAACTCTTGTTGAAAAAAAACATAGTGTCATATTCCATTTACTTCATGGTATTCTCACCAAGTGGATTAGATCATTAAAGAGATATATTAAATGGAATTGTGAGATTTAAGTATAAAAATCACTTTTCAAAACATTTTCAAAACTCAGGTGTCAGCTGTGATGCAAAGGCAGGAAGATTAACAATTATTAACCTGGGACCATATTAACAAAACAGCCTGAAGCTAAGAGTGGCTCCTTATTGGCCAAGTTAAGACAAACTCCTAAAAATACAGGCCTATGGTTATTTTCATTTATGAAACAGGATCCATCAAAACGTCAACCACACCCCTTCTCTTAGCTTTGGAGTTCTCTCAGTTCATTACTAAAAGTTGCTATCAGTAGCTTTGTGAATTGGTCTTAAGAGGAACTTTTAGTCCATTTAAAGGGACTCCTGGTGATAGTATAGTACTTTATACTTTGTATGAATATGGTCCTTGTCAGTAAGTGATTGAGTTAAGCCATAAAAAAGAAGGAGCAAAAAGAAGGAAATTATGACCACTGTCATCTTTGTCAGCAAACAAAAATGTAACCACAGCAAAGGTTATGCTGACAGTGACCATCATCAGCAAGTCTAACACTCACTGTTAAATATATCCTCATTTATGTCACAATTGCTGCCACAAAGAACCAACTTTTTCCTTTTTTTCAATCTCAAACTGAGTCAACCTGTCCAAAACAGCATTGGCAGATGGTACACTGTGATAATAATTCCACTGTATATGTTGTGTCTGGCTGGACTGAGGATTTCCTATGGGAAGTGTCTGGCCGCAGTTGTGATGATGCTCCATTGAAACTGGGTGGAGGTCCACCATTTGACAGCTTAACAACCCGCCTCAGGTGAAGAGCAGAGTGACCCTCTTGCCTCAGACACACAGACATGCAGGTGGCTGCACACAAACAGAGTGAGGAGCCAACTAGATGAGTGATGCCCCATGTGTGCCAAACATGCAAACACAGGATATAATGTGCATTTCACCAGGCTTTTCTTTCTCATCTGTTTTACTAATTCCAAGTATATTCTCTTTGTTGTCTCTAGAGCTGTTTTCCTACATCACTTCTGCACTTTAAAATACATATTTTTATGTATTTTATAAATACAAGTGCAGGTTTATTACCCAAACATGTTGCTCATTTGATGCAACGGATGATTGTTGTTCAGACACAATGTTTTTAACAATCCTTTGATGAGATCACTCTTTGATAACTTTTTGTTCCCCCCAAGTCCTGAATCATCGTCCACTTCTGTCTTATTTTGCATCTGCTTGCTTGTGTCTCCCATGACCCCTGACGTTCTACTATCTCAGTCACACAGACACGTCAAACCTATACTAATCAGCCAGTGTCCTTGCTCCCCTATTGTCTCCCATCCCTCCAGTTGTGACCCCGACAGCCACGCTGCAGGGGTCTGTTCCTATTTATAATGGGGGGGTTTCCTCCCCTTGTATTGTTGCTGTTTGCCAGCACTTCCTCCTTTCATTCACTGACCTCTTCTCTACTTCCTGTTTGTGCGGCGGACCACTGGTCATCCCAAGGGTAGTTTGGTAAATCCTCTTAATTACCCTGGGTAAAAAGGAGGGTGTGTTTGAGGCAGAATTGAATGGAGGAAATCATTGTCAGAGTCATGTCTAGTCATGTCTGGATGCACATTTTTCATGTGTTATTCATTGGAATATATTATTAGTACTGATGTCCTCTGTGACTTGAGGGTGGGGCAAAAGAAGTTAAAGAAGTTTCCGATGCAGCCCCCTTAATTCCATGTTTTAGATGCTGATCGGCCATCTGACAAGCATACTGACACCTTAGTTACCAATTCACAGCTGCAGGTATCAGTCTCCTATGAACAGAATATACTGTAAGGGGCACTATAAGTTCTTTCCATCTATGCAATAACAAGCCATGTCATGCTTAATATCACAGTAGTTTAAGATTAACCGTAATAATATTGGTCATTGTGGTACCTTACAAACAAAATTATTGTGCAGGTTGTCTCCAATGTCTTTATATACAGTTCATCAATAAATCATGTGATGTCAACTAGGGCCTATCTCTTCGGTATTTTCATGAAATATACTGTAATATGTAATCCTAGTAAAACAGGCTAAATCAACTGCTGACGTCAACAAATATACTGACCTTTATTAAAATATCCTCAAATCTAGTTCATTCTGGTTGAATTTAGAAACCATAGAGGTTTTCGGTATTTTTTGTACAACACTAGCCACAGATACAGATGCTAACTTTTTTAACAGCATTGCTTAGACAATCCATGTGAAATTATCTATTCACATTTTTACTCTGAGTAACTTTTCTGAAACTTTTGCATGCCACCAAGGACCCATTATTTATCAATTTATGAAGATCCAGGCTGGTGGTGTGCAGTCGCCTCTGATTGCAGAACAATCTGTGAGTTCCACTTCAGATCTCATGTCCCAAGAGAGACCTTTTTATAGTTTAACAGGAACCAGCCCTCCCTTGTGGCTTCTACTCATCTGTGCGAATGACACAGTTTTCTTCATAATTTATCTCTGTTATTTTCTCCTCTGTTTTATGTTCCTCTCGCAAAGTGATCAGCAGTCATAAGGCAGGAGTGAATATACTTTTTGTGGTGACAGTGAGGCGAAGGGTTAAAAACTGGAGCACAATAATGTTTCACTGCTTAAACTCCAATTTACAGTCACATGGATACACATTTCTGCTAGTTTTGTCATTTTCTTTTGTTTCATTTTTTTTCAGAAACTATGTCCGCAAGTGTTTAGACAATTGGAAATAAACAATCCAGTTGACACTGCAATTCAATATCAAACAACAATGAGCATGAGCAATATGAGTAAATGGTTGACCATTGATGCATACTTCACTTTGTTGCCCAGCCGATGTTAAAACTATGGCAGGAAATGATGTAAATGGTGACCTGGAGAAGCAAAAACATTGTATAAAGGGAGTCTCATGAGAGTCTGGCTGACAATGGATCAAAATGAGACCAGGAACAATGGAACCACAAGTTACTGACAACATTCACAGCCTCAACCAGATGCTAGTGTGAGAAGAAAAAAAAGAGGGAAAAAAGAAAGAAAAACTATTTGATTATTTGGACCTTTGAGCCACTGTAGCCAAGGCTACAGCCCACCTGGATGTTACAAAGCCTCATCATACAGAGATGGGAGGCTGAACTCTAACTCATGGGCTCTTATCTCATTCCGACATCTGTTTGCACTGGGTCTTCCAGATGTTTCCTGCTTGGCTTCTGCTGATTCTTAGCAGGGCCAAGGGCCTGCACACTTGCCTGTCATCCATGCTCAGTGTTGGTGCTAGACCTTTGGGTCCCATCAAATGTGTTTACCTAAGGCCCCATGCTGATAGTAACTTGACGACAAGGCTAAATCATATTCCAAATGTCATCATCTGTTAGTGGGAGAGGCAAGTTATTTTTGATACAGGGCAAGTGCTTTGGCCTTCAAGAGGCGCAAATGGGAGCATTTCTCACTGAGTACTTTCTTATCCAAAGGACCTTATGTAACTGTACTCTTGATATCTGTGTGCTAAGGTACAACTAAAATAGTCAATCAAATGTGATAATCAGCCAACTAGAATGTAGTCATTCAGGCCTACGTGACTCCATTCACTGTTCATTTCAATACCTAATAATGTCCTTTGTTTTGTTTAGCAAGGTATTGGATGACAGCCAAAGTCACCTTTTCATTAAGTGCATTTCCAGACTGAAATATGAACAATAACGCCATCGTAACATTTATAACTGATATAATGTTTGATAAACACTCAAGAGTCTGGACACGTACACAGCGTTGTTTTTATAAGTCAGTGAAGCACCATGTCTTTGTTGGATGAGTGTGTGCAGAAATTGGAAATGGGCCATTCATTTAAGCTCTGTATGTATTCAGGGATTTGTTAAAACAAGTGTGGACTTATTCAATTCCCCTCTACTTCAACTGTTATGTAATGTGTCAAAAAAGGGTACAATTTGAAAATGTAATCAGCACCTCTAACATACTTTTCCTTGAGCATGGCATAACAGTTTTTATTTTTATTTT
Source organism: Scomber japonicus (assembly GCF_027409825.1). Taxonomy (NCBI): domain Eukaryota; kingdom Metazoa; phylum Chordata; class Actinopteri; order Scombriformes; family Scombridae; genus Scomber; species Scomber japonicus. The sequence continues at coordinate 15,627,517 of NC_070583.1, forward strand.
TTTTGCTTAAACAGCTAATATTCTTCAACATTATTCAGAATGACTTGCCATGTATATGACATATGCAGATAATCAGAAGTTTAATTTCATAAGAAACTGAACTGAGGTAGTGGGCCCTACCTTGAAGGTGAATGAGACGAGCATAAACCTCACATTACCTTCTATATGAAACATGTTAGCATATATTGTTAGCAGTAGCCATCATCAAGTTTCTTTCTCACCATGCAGACTGTTTGCTTCAATTTCTAGTTTTATTGGTGGCTGACTTCACACTCACCTTAGTTTATGCCTTATATGGAGTTGTCATGAACCAACTGAAACTCTCGACCTCAGAATCACTACTGATGGTGAATTAGTAACTACTTAATGTATCTGTCTGCATGGTCTGGTTCAGGCTTTGATCTTCTGTTTCAGTGGCAAAACTAAGATCTTCGGGGGTCTGTATCGGAGCAGTGCAGGGATCAGTGTTTTACTGCAGCTTGATAATAGTTGGAGACAGTCTCTTACAAAAAGCTGAGATACTCTATCATCTCTGACAGCAGTGGAGACTGCTTGCCTATCTCCTGTCTCATCCTGATATACCTCTTCTTCCAACTCTGTGTCTCACCCTCCTCCCTGCAAAACCACTCTCCAACTCATCCTTATCCCATTCATCCTGCACTTCCTAGTTTCTCTCATCCCTCTTTGCTCTGTCTTTCCTCATCCTGTTGCTGCCTGAATCAACACTGGTCTAGTGATGCAACAATCTTATGTTTTGGTCTTGACACCATTTAAATCCACTATTTCTTTCATTACACACCGTGACTAATTTGATGTATAACTGTTTTGTTTGCATATCATTACAGGTTTGTTTTGTTTGTTTATTTGTTTGTTGTTGTTGTTTTTTACCCAGATATAGAACACATATCTCTTTCTAACTACATATAATCATGCTGTGTTTGTAAGCCATATACATTATTATGTATATCTAGTAGATCTGGAAAATAACATCTGCCGGAATGCACAGCACAAAGTTTCTATCACGCAAGGTTGCAGAACTGCAAGGCGAGAAAAAGTCTTGACTTGAAACCGTAGCACGTATTACATCATGAAATGAGTGACTGAAGCCTGCAGACAGACTGCAGAGACATTGTTTGATGGTTCAGCAAATGCGTAAGTGCCACTTCTCCTCTACCCACACACACAAACAAACCCAGAACCCTACAACACCACAGAGAGACGGCGGTTCATGATGATTTATTTTTCTTTTCTTTGTTTTTTCTTTAATTCCTGTTGTAGATCACAAAATACATTTAGAGGAAAATTACTGTTGTGAAATGATGAAAAGATACTCAATAGTAATACAGGATTGACCATCACATGATACGCTCGTATGTTTTAAGTGGTGTAATGATCTAACAGGGGCATGGTTTCACACACTGTTTTGTTTTGTAGGTTTGTGGTTTTCTATTCTCGCGTCACAGTGAAGCCCCGTTTATGTCATTTCTCCTACTTGCTCATATGAAACAACTTCCAGAGAAAAGAGATGTTAACAATGTGATTCAATCACCTGGAAATGGACTGACAAATACAGTATTCTCGACAAACAGAGATGTATCCTGTACGCACATAGGTGGTTGCCAGGTATATGTGACAAAGATGTGAGATACACTGTATCGTTGTAGCAGAGGAAATTGTAGCCTGTCTTAAGCCTTCCATATAAATCTGTTATCAATTTTGAGTTATTCCTAGTGAGCGTCTATTCGTGGTGAGTTACTGTACTTACACCACTGGCACTGATATACATTTGCTTTCAGGCAATGGGATCTATTTAATATCCTCCTACGTTTCATTTGAATTATAAGGATCAGAGCATATTTATAGGATGTACTGCCAGGATGTGTGATTCTTTCCAGACCGTTTGGCACAAGGCTTTGCAGAGTGCCCTGCAGATGGTTCTTTTATTCACCTTATCTGCCTTTTTTCTTTTTTTTCTGATTTTTCTTTCATAAAATGCTTCGGCTCAGTCTTTTTTGGAGAACGAAAGAGGAAATCCATCAGATCTACAGTCGTGCACCATACCTCTGGGCTCATAAATTGTACGTGCCTCAAAGTAGCAGGAAGTACAGGCCTAATAGGGTGTATCCTCCAGGTTTCCTGTTAGGTTAACCCATTGGGTCTGGGGTATTCTATCCTGCCATCGGATCATAAGACATGACCCCCTCTTGCCCTAACACTTAAAATAAATGGGCCCGTAATGCAGTCAAGCTGCAAAGTCACCACTTGTATTGTATTATACTGTAATGTTGTGTACTTTTTGCACTGTTCTTTCTACAGTAACAAACCCTGAGCTATTTTAATACTGTGGTCACTATTGTTGCCAGTTCTATAGACAGAAGTTGGTCTGTGAGCAGGACTGGAAGGATCTCATTCCAAGCAGCTTATGGTGTTACCATTAATGTCTTATTTACATGATAAAGAACGATCAAGAAGTCACACTTGTCATACAGTTATTCAATTTCCATATCATTAGAGGAATCACACATGTTCAGCTGCACACACGCAGACACTTTTTCACCACTTGATTCAATTCCCAGCTCTTCCCTCGGTCTCCAGGGGATGAAGTGTTGTCGGCATTGAAAGGGTTAGATCAGAAACTTTAGCAGGAGAGAGAGCGAGAGAAAGAGAGAGGCGATCAGGTGCCCCATCTGGATCCAATCACCTAGGCCCAGATAAAAATAGAGGCTGGGCGATGGGCCATAGGCACACCACTCCTTCTTCTTCAAAGGTGTTATAGTGCATCCACATTTGTCCTTGATACTGACCCACAATTTCTGCTTAATTTTAAGTTAGTCTATTTTTTACATTAATTTCATTTTACACAATTTACCTTTAAAAATATTACAAATATTTTATTGAATATTCAGGCAGCCTTGCCCTCGTCTCCTCCCTTGACTTTCATACCCTTCCTCTCTGTCTCTGTGGACGGGTTGCAGGTGTTGGGAGGGGATTTTTGCATGGTTGGTTAGTGAGTTGGCCACGGTTTCATCACTAACTTGAGGCAGCCCTTTGAACCATGGGGGTCATCCCCCTTGCGCCTCTTTTCACAGATAAAATGCTCAGATAGGACATGTTGAAAGGATATGTTTCCAATTTGACTCGTGCCACCCTTATCCCTCTCAGCCTCCTCATCACCATCATCTTTCTTTCCTATCTCCCTCCCTCTGTCTGCCTCCCTTTCTGCCTTGGTGCATGTGTCAGACAGCTGATTAATTCCCTGAAGGGGGGGGGGGGGGGGGGGGGGGGCGGAGGCTGAGAGGCAGTGGGGAACACAAGAGGTGAATTGATAAATCATGTCTTTATTCATCCACAGGTAAATAAAAAAACATGGCCCTGCTCAGAAATACATAGATCTAACCCCTGACACCCGCAGATGTTCTGCATTAATGTCTTTGTGGCCTCAGTGAAGCATGATAATTTATAAACTGCTTCTACATCAGACCCCAGGGATGTGTCTTATCTTTGCTTCACTCGTATGCATATGTGCCTAGCTGCTTCAAGAAGGACTGTGTGCGTATAAGAGTATCATCTCATTATAACTTTTATTTAGAGTTGTTTTAAATAATTTGGTACAAGCCACTGGTAATACAGAGCCAGTCCTTGGTCTATCAATCTTTGTATCTGTTAAATAGTTATGAATGGCAGACGTCTAAGATAATAATAATAATATAATAAAAATAATATTATGAGATAATTATTAAAAGACACTTTTCTTTGAATTTAACACTCTGTGTGTTTCAAATGTCTGTGTCAGCAGTCACATTGCATTGACATACAAATGTGGCTAAACCAATCTGATGACATCTAATCATGATTAAAAACAAACCGGTTTAAGTATTTACAATTGCTCACACAGAGTCAGACCCAGCTGTAAAGTATCTCTAGTCTCTTCAACACCAAAGCCCCTTTTTACAACTGCTATCAACACTGAGCTTATTATTCATCACTCTTTTGTAAACATTAACTCGTAGCCATAATGAATGCGTTCCGTGCAGATTTCTTCCTGTAAACGTTGTTCTAATTATATTTAACAAGGTATGAAATATGCAACAACGTGAGAATTGTGTTATGTCAGTTTGTTGAAAAGCCCAAGTGGCTTTAGAGTTTTCCTTTCGGCTGCTTTTTTATTCCCACCACCTGCTCTCTCTCTCCCTCTCTCCCTCTCTCTCTCTCTCTCTCTCTCTCTCTCTCTCTCTCTCTCTCTCTCTCTCTCTCTCTCTCTCTCTCTCTCTCTCTCTCTCTCTCTCTCTCTTGCTACCTACACATGCATAAAGATTCATACATGTATGCACACTCATGCACATAAATGAATTCATGTAAGCTGGACATTTCAGCCTCACAGCCTGATGTAGTCTCATTTTCAATGTTGGACAGTGACACGATAACTTTTATTCAGTTTTTTTTTACTTATTTATTTTTTAATATTGCAATTACAGTACATCATGTCTTACATTTAGATTACAGTTTCTAGTACTTTGTTGGGTGAGTGGTCTGGGTTCTGTGGAGAGAGTGGTCCGGATGTGTTAGCTTGGACAGGAGGCGGAAGGAGAAATATGCCTCCAAAGTTTTCTTGGGTCTCAGTTAGCAAGCTAGCACTAATAAGCCTGCATCCAAGAAATTATAACTTTTGAAACTATGGTTGACTGTTTGAAATTAGAATTTTATATAATTTTATCAAATCTGAATCTAGTTTAAAATGGCTCATTTAATCCATTTGTATTCAACTTCAGTTGTAAAAGATAAAAACTTAAATGATGAATAAAACCCTATGATTTAATTAAGATCTGTACTTGAGGTTCATGTGGTTTATGATGATTTTTTATTTATTTATTATAACCTATATAGAACCTGAAAATGAGATGAGTAGCAGAAGGTACTGTATAAAATGTTGATTACATCTGTATCTGACACATTGAACAGCTGAATCATAACTATTAAGCTGATCTACTGAAAACACTGACATCATATTAATGAAACTGGGAAATTTTGACAGCTAAAATTGACATGAAGCAGTTGGCTTTTTTCACAAGAGACAAGTCACCACATAAACATATCACACACTTGCTATATTAGAGTGATGTTAAAGTTACAGTTGATATAATACCTGAGAAGTTTGTCACTTTCACCAATTAAAGTTAAAAATGAGAATTCTGCTTACCAGAACATTTAATGTCTATATTTGATAGTGTGATGGTGTGTACTGCCAAAAACACCTTTCCTTCCTGCTTGCGCAATGGATAGATTAATTTAAGATACATCTGTTGTCAGGAGAACGAGGAGTTCATTTGCTGCATACTTTTTCATAACATCATTATTTATCTTGGGGAACTTGGGCTTGGGGAGGATATCAAGCCATTCTAAATCAAATGGCTAAAGTCCAACTGAAATCATTAGTCACAAGTGTTTAAGTCAAAGTCGAGTAGCAACTATTTTTTTGGTTTTGTCAAGTTGAGTTATTACCAACCCAGTCACCTAAAAGTTATGTTTACATTCGACAAATTTGCAAGAGTAAATGTAAGTCTTACAACTCTATCAACATAATAGGGAAATGTGTTGAACTGAAGTATCTGCAAAACCACAAAGAATGTTTATACCGAAAAAATTGCGCAATAAATTGCTTTCTCTACAGTATCCACACATGACAAATAAACAATGTTTTTGTATTTTTAGGAAACGTGTCTGTAAATATGAAAAATGTGATGTGTGTGGTTGTGTTGACTTTGGAGTTCTTATAAGGCAGCTTTTGACTTGTGCTGACTAACAGAAAGTGATGTATTGAGCAATGCACAGAAACAACACTGTTTGCTGTTGAGTAATATTGTAAAGTTACATAATTACTGTTTGTTTTTAACCAGTATGGAGTTAATTAAGTCAATTAATGCATTTGGTATGGTTACTGGTTCTCCTTGAGCTTGAGAGCTTACTTTCCAAGCTGCAGCCGTGTTAGCTGTTGAGAGGCCAATCGGTACAAACCAAACATTGTTTTTATACAAGCAGTGTTCCATGCTGTTGAACTTGCAGTCAGTGAATGTAGCTCTTTGAACTTTTATACTGCCAAATAAGAACTTTGACCAAAATGAAAATCTGACAAATGAGAAAAAAAACTACTATCAAAGTAAACCATTGTATTGAGTCATACATATTTAACTTTATTTTTTCCCTTTGGTCTGGGCTTTTTAACAGTCAAATTACATTCAATCAAAACAAAGGTTTGCTTACTTTGAGTGTGTGTGTGCGTGTGTGTGTGTGTGTGTGTGTGTGTGTGTGTGTGTGTGTGTGTGTGTGTGCGTGTATGCGTGTGTGTTTGTGTGCATGTATAGGTGTGTGTATGTTTTCTTTTATTTCTTCTACAGAACTGTTGTTCAAGGAGTATTGTGGTGCAGTTCCGTCACAGCACCGATATTAAGTTCAAGCTGGATGAGGCCTCACAGCTTTGCGGGTTCAGCAAAAAATTACTTCTGGGGTGGAGTTTCTGATAAAGGTGGTTTCCTGTATTTGCTTCTTTTAGATAGGCTGTGTGTATGCGTGTGCATGTGTGTGTGTGTGTGTGTGTTTGTATATTTGAAAGACAGAAAGAGAGAGGGAGAGAGAGAGAGAGAGAGAGAGAGAGAGAGAGAGAGAGAGAGACAGAGAACGCTATTGAGAAGAGCAGTTCCTGCTAAAAGAAAGTGTAAAGGTTTGTCAGCAGATTAACCTCTTGGTCTTTCCAGTGTCTGTCTGGCTGTATGTGTGTGTGTGTGTGTGTGTGTGTGTGTGTGTGTGTGTCTGTGTGTGTGTGTGTGTGTGTGTGTGTGTGTGTTTTGTGTGCTGATATGCATGTGTGTGTAACCACTCCACTTCTAATGCATTATGTTTACAACTGTAGAGCAAGTTGTTAGTTGCCTGGTCAATGACTCTCAAACCAGACCACCTCCCTCCCTGTCTCCTCCCGCTTGCCCTGCCTTATCTCTCCTGCCACTGCCCTCCCCTCTCATTTTTAGCTGCTAACAGGGGGGTGACTGAGTTTAAAGAAACTGCTGTGCTGCATTTGTTTTAGCTATTAATACTGCACACACGATGATTTCAGATTTTATATCCTGTTTGGTTGTCTGTTTATTAGCTAACACATTAACATGTTAACTATTGTGTGTTATTTGTCTATAGATATACATATAAATGGTTTAATACAGAACAAACTCAAGAGTGACAACAGATGCAACTGCAACTACTTTTCATTTGACTAAGCTGACTTCTTCTGCACATCATCAACACTTTTAGATCTATTTATAAGTGTATCTTTAAAATGAGTTAGAATTCATCTATACTTCACAAGACAACATTACCACTTTAACAGTGAATAACAAGTAAGAACCAAGTGCAATCAATGAATTATTATTAAGGCAAAAATCTGTTGTCTCAGTGCACAGAGTGTATGCAGAGATGTAACCATGTGGTCCACATGTTGCGTAGGCACACTGAGTTGTTAATGTTATGCAGTTGTCTGATGAGTCACATGAAAAGGATGGCTGCAGTTTAGTTTTGGATATGGGAACAGATACAAACAGATACAAACACAACTTGCACATACGGAAAACACTGATGTTAACCCAGTTAAGCTGTTATCTTTCCAACATCACAATAAACTTGTCTTTCCAGACCATTGTCCCTGGTCGCCAGTCGCTCTGCTCTGCTTTGTAACAATCTGTTATCACCTGACAGCGAGTCCCCTCTCACCACACATCAGCTGTCCTGTGACTCAGTACTCAGGACCGATTCCCTGACCACACATTGGCCTCGGGTATTTTTTCCTCTTTCTGTCCATCTCTCTCTCTCTCTCTCTCTCTCGCTCTATCTCTCTCTCTCTCTCTCTCGCCCTCTCTCACTCTGCTGGGGTAGTGACTACAGGGGGAGATGGTGAGAACAGTGGGCCGTAGCCTTTCCCAGCCACAGCCCAGAAGATTGCTGTGGAGCACCTCTTGCCTCAGCCCTCGGCCCCCGGGCCCCCAGTGATGTGGGAAAAGCTTGGGAGGGTGTCCCACTGAGCGTGCTCAGGCAGTCGTCCCAGGCTCCAAACCTATCACTACAACCTCCAGTCACAGCACCAGCCAGCCCAGGCCCAGCTTGTTAAAGAGAGCTTGCTTCACGAGTGTTTTCTTTGCCATGTTGTTTCACCTTGCCTCAGACCAAACAGAAAGTGCCACACAAGTTGCAGTGGGAGTCAGTGAGGTTGAAATGCGCCAGTGAGTCGTGACTTCTTGTTGCCACTTAAAAAGATCTGTATAAACATCTGTTTGGTTTGCCAGAAACAGACACGAGAGGACTATTGATTGACATTATTTTTTCAGTTGTTTTCCAGCTTTGAATCTCTGGTTTCTGTTTTTTTTTCATTACTTGTCACTACTGGGGTTTTTTTTATTTTGTTTTGTTTCCCCCCCTTTTTTGTTACTGCTTTTGCAACAAGCAACTGTTTGAATCATTACTATGATAGCCACCTAAGTGCAATGACTCTTATACAGCTGCATGGCTAAAATCAGAGTATTACAGATTACACAATGTCCATTTGGAACAAGTAGGACTGTATGGTGGCTTGGTGAGTAATCTCTATCCAGTCCCTCTGTGTTAAACTGATAAAGAGCAGAAGGATCTGCGTAGTGTCAAATCCTAAAACAAGCCAAACACACGCGCACACTCACACATGCACAGATAAAACAACTTCACACCATTACAGAGGATAAGACTGCCAAAATATGAGGAAAGAGAGAAATAGAGGGAGATCACAGACCATCATCTAGGCTTAGAGAGCATTTTCATTTTAAGATCCTCGCATGTCTCCACAAGCAGTGCTTGCCATGGGAATGGGGCTTATTCCACCGCTTACACCTCCTCTGTCACAATGTTTTCATGTGAGCAGAGCACATCAAGCAGAGGAAAACTTCTCTGAAGTTTCAAGCGCAATGATTTTTCACAAAATACACAAAGACGCATAAATCATCAGTGTTACGTATGTTCACATGCACGCCCCTCTCATAGCTGAGAGTTTTATACTACTCCAGCCAACCTTTTGCACTGATTCAGTGTCCATATGCGAGGGAGCAGATCTTTGTATGGGAAACTCTGTGACCTGAGGAGCGCTCGTCTCCTCTGCAGCGTGTGAAAGCCACTATCCTCCCTCCCTCTCCACTCCATGATCCCCCCTCCACCCCCTTCTACTGCCTCATGCTAAACTTGGCATTATATTTTTCTCTTGTCATATTTATGTCTCATTGTCTTAGTGAAGTGGTGGCTAGTTGGCACCAGACCACCCTGTGTCTGCTTTACATGAGCTATGAGTCAGCCAGGAGAGCCCTGTTTATACTGACTGAGACAAAGAAGTTGGGGAAGACAGCCAGGAGAAACCCTTCTTCTTTTTTTCACAGTTGTTTTTTCTTCCCTCCAAGTTTCATCTTGGATCTTGTGAGGTACGTGCACTGTCAGAGTCTGGGGGGAGGCAGCGTAAGCAGATTGTGTGTCTCTGTGTGTGTGTTTGTGTGCGTATTTGTACGTGGGGTGGGGCATTGGGGGAATGGTTTGTGGTTATGTGAGCAAGAGCTTTTTGGCACATCATCATATGACTTTATTCTCTCTCACACTGTGAGAAAAAAGGGGATGTGATCACACAGATTGTTTTATTGTGGAAAAAACTATCACTGTTGCACAGTCACAGTAAACACATGATTACATAGCAACCGCAGCAAGTTTTTACACCACTTTATGTAAATATAGGTGAGCTGTTATTGACTCTATGGGTTTCCAGGATGTTCACCGCTAATTTAAAAATATGGTGATGAAGTAGTGCCGGGGTTATGATTAAGGAGAATATATTATGCTGATACAGCTTACATTATACCTGAGCAGCACTTAGAAAGCAGACAAATTTGCTCATTTTATGTCTTTTATTTTTAGAGGGGAGGTGTGGGTTTAATTTTGAACTGTAACATAGTGTGGTGAGCATAAACACACTGAAGAAGACTTAAGATCTTCCAGTTTACACAGCAGGAGAACATTACTGGACATGCAGTTAAATAAAGAAAAACTGTTTTTACTCATAACATTTAATAACATAAACAGGGAACACAGATTTTAATGTTTTGCAATAAAAGTGAATTATATGACAATGCTATAAGAATTTAATTCTACATGTGTTATAATTGTGTCCCTAAAATTAATTAAAATAATAATAAGGGTGCAAGTGGCTTAACTTTGGCTAAAAGCATTGGTGATGGATAGTCAGCTACATAATAACTAACAAATGAGGTGATGGGAAGGTTATTTTGAAGTTGGTGGGCGTGGTTTGGGCAGTCAGCTGTAGGAGAGCTGGCTCAGCAGAAGCAGTGCCAGGTGAGTTGATTAGCTCAGCTGGGGTGAGTTAATTAATTGACTTCTCTTGTCTTTGTAGGAGTGGCTGGACCATGTGGGAAAGTGGAGGTGCAGTGCAGCTAAAATGAGAGTGCAAAGTTTTTGTGTTTTAAGTTTGGGCTGTCAGTGGAGATGGGACTGGGCACCGGGCAGATGTGCATGGGAGCTCCACCACGGTTGACTTTTCAAATAAAGGTCTAAACGACACCAGTCTGTTCATGTTCTCTCCTGGGGTAAACCCGCTGTTAGCAGCAACTCTGCTACTGTATTATTTCATAAAACAATGAGAGACCTTTCATGTAATTAGATCTCTATGTGTGACCTTAAAATTAAAGTCATAGATAATAACTGTACTCTGGCTTTTCCAAGATAAGTTCAGCTCCGATTTAAACATGCCTTTTACTCATGATTCCCAGGAGCGCTCTATGTAAAATCACAGACTGGCTACTTTTGTCCTCCAGACCTCTGTAGTCCCCTTCAGTTGCCAAACACAAACACATTTCCGGAGAAGTTTTAGCCATGGAGACTGACGCGATATCACTGAACCGTGTCTTTCCACAGCCTGATACAGTTTAGGATGGCAGTTAAGATAGGAATTGACATTTGGGGTTGGGGTGCTGACCATGGTGCAGCACAGGTAATCTCTGCGACACACCTGCTACACTTCATCCCAGGTGCTGGAACTCTTCAGCCCCTTTGGTTTGGCATCACCCCTCCAACAAAATGAAAGTATAACTGAGGTGTAGTCAAAGTGTAATATTAACTTTCAGTAGTTTATTGTGGTTTTGTAATAGTTCCAAATCATTCACTGTAATGTAATGTAAGACTCTTTACTTTGAAATAATACTCATAATTTACTACATATATTAACAAAGCCTTAAGAACTCTTGTGCAATGACTAGAGAACGTTGAACTTTGTCTTATGCACTTATTGTTTTTTCAAGATACCCCCTGTTGACCGCTCCACTTCTCTGACGACTCCTCTGGTCTCAGTGGCCTTCTCCCTGAGTGCCAGGGGAGCTGCCCTTCTCACTTCTCCTCCCTTCCTCTACTGTATGCTGTTATAGCTCATGGCCTCAAGACCGAGCGAATGTATTCACTGTGTTATTGCAACAAGAATAGTTCATCCGTGTTGTATACATATGACTTCGCACAAACCCTGGGTGTTTCTGTCCTTTCCCACCAAACTTTAACCTCTTAAGTGCCAATGGTTGAAACAGCTTACTTCACTCAGCTTTGCAGAAGGGGCTGGACTCTGAACAAAATATTTAGTAGTTCTCTAGTCTTTCTAGTCAGGAAGAGCTGACATGACAACTGGGGAATTTTACTCATAACCTAAACTATTATTCTCTTAATCCAACCTTTGATATCATTCAAATTTATGTTATAAAATATTGAGCTCATCTGTATGGAAAGATTACTGAGTCATTTGTTCCTTAAGGTAAGCCAGAGTATGCAACATGTCATGAGGCACATTGCCGGCCAGTTCTAATGAGTCACTGCAAACAGGTGTTGAGATTTGCTGAGCTTTTCACAGCCTCCTCCCTTATCCGCTCTACATCTTACTTAGCCATGTTTGTACAGATCACATTTCATTTCTCTGTGTTTTGTGTTTGATGTGCAGGGCTCAGCTAGCAGTGTCAAAGAAACAACTGAGACAGAGTGTTAAGCCGGACAAGTGTCATGCAGACTGCAGTGAGAAAGCAACCTGCAGTGAGCAGCATGCACACACTGAAAGGGGAAAAGGGCAGCGCCACTGAGAATACCAAAAGATCCAAATAAAGAGCACACTGAAGTTTTACATTGCTAACGTCTACCTTGGTGCAACTAAAAGAATCACTGAGCCCAGAGTGAAAGATGCTTGAAAGGAAGTAAACAAAGTAAGATAATGATTATACATCTTTACTTCAACAACATGCAAACATACAACAGATGCAGGTGTAGAGTGTAGTCTGGGCAGTTGATTTACATCTGATGACATTCATCTCATCTAACCCTAACTCATCTTCAGGCTTTTCACTTACCCATTTATTCTTTTGTATGCATGTTTCCTCCATCTTTAACCTCTTCAGTCTTTCTGTAATCACTTGCAAAAAGGCTGGAATGGGCAATTGTAATTGTAAGTGAGCTACTGAGTGAAAATATGATGTGTAATTGGCATGATTATATGCAATTCTAGATTCTAGAGCAGTCAGCTGGGACATGAGAACTCTCCTTACACAATTATATTGTTAGTTTTGACTAGCATTTAGTTTCTGTAAATGCTTTGCTGATTTTGGTTGTATTTTTTATTGATTATGTTGTGCTTTATAAAAGTTGTAGTGTAACCCCAAAGGTCACCTCCATAGTTTTGTTTGAAATAAACTGTTACATGCACATATTCTGAACGTTTAATGGCACAGAAATCTATCCCCTATGACGATGTATTATGACGAGCTGGTGCAGATAAACTAGACGTCATGTGAAATGTTAAAAGCCACAAAAAAAGGAAGAGAAACAAACAAACAAAGACAAACAATGAAAGAAATGATGAAGGAAAGAAAATACACTTTCCATAAATCCTGCGCGGCAAATTTAAGGTTAGTCTGACCCTCTCCTTGAGTGGCACTCTATAGATTTATTAGCTCGGTCTGACCCTGGATTACTCCTGAAGACCAGGCAGCACTACTGCGCTGTAAATCAGACCTTGCACAGCAGGAGCAGGACCACAAAACCAATGGTGTTAAGGGTCAAAGGTCAATGGGGAGGAAGCTCAAAACCAGGCAGCCACCAGTAATATCTTTATCTACTCTGGAGGACACTGTTGGTTCATTAACAACAGGTCTAAAATGTGGTTTTCAACACTAGAATGATTGCTGTTATGGGTATTGGGTTATTCAAAATATCTTGGAAGCTCAGTAGTATTTCATTTCACTCTTCTTTTCATTATTGTTGCCTGTGAGAAATGTTTAGATTTGTTGGGGGAGCCTCTACAGTTTGTTCCAGCTGTAGCACAAAACTGTTAGTAATAACTCCAACATTTCACTTGACCAACCTCATAACCTCCAAGTTATTTCTCCCATGATTGTTTAGCTGTGGGGGCCAAAGCCTATTAAGCAGTTTGCTGGCAGAAACAACACAGTCAGTCTTACTGATAATAGTGAGCTATTGCTAAGAACTGGAGTAACTGCTGCTTACATTGTGTTTCTCTTTGGCTACAGTGAATCACCATGCTTATTTCTGAATATCTGTGGAAAGTACCTGCTATAATAAGCTGGGTTTTCTAGAGTTTGTTGACTTGTTGTAGCTGAAAGTCACGCAATAGCAGCAACAGCAATGGCCACACAGGAGGGCAGAGCTGTGAAGGAAGGAAACAAAGCAAGACAGAAAGATAGTCAGAAAGAACAGCAGAAACTGACGCTTGTGGTCAAGAAAGTTGATCTTTAGTGCTCTTTTCTCTTGAAAACGGTGTGTGACGTGCTAAGGGCAGCAGTCACAGAGATGGTTAATGTGTGTGTTCCTGTGAAAATACTTTTCTGTTTACCAGTTTCTGATCTTATTGCTCCCATTCAGCTTAGTCAGACTGATTCATGAATAGTGATGTATCATTGTTTGCAGTCAGATATTTATAACTGTGTGTAAGTCTGTCACCTATTAAAACAAATAATAAAAATCATACTACAAAGACAAAATTTAGAAAAGCACTTCAATAAAGTCTGGAAAATATCTTTAAAAATACATTTTTAACACAAAGATGCTTACAACAAGAGAGCTCTATTAAAAAGGTTGCCGTGTGTATGTGTGTGTGTGTGTGTGTGTAACCCAGACAGCAGGGAGAAAGAGAAGCGGTCTTTTCACTAACGTTGATTGGAAGCAGATGTTGGCGAAAGCCAAGACAGAGAAGAAAATGTTTCGGAAAATTCTCAGGGCTCAGCCTTCCCTTTCTGGGCCCTGGCCCGGATAGCCAATCGCTAAACAGCAACTGCTGGTCTTAGGGGTGAAAAAAGCACTCCTATTGGATGAAGATTCAAGCGTGGGCGTTGGGAGCAGATGTCCTGGGAAAGTTGCTGAATCCCAGTCGACTCACAGTAAAAGAAAAGCGAAAACATTTGCTTGTTCAACTGGACAGTGACCAAAACCTGTTTTAATCCAGCTGAACTCCCCCTCCCTCTCTTTCTCTACCCTAATGCTTGTACATACACTGTAAAGTTTGTGAATGTCCCAGCTATGCATATACATGTCAAATAGAATGGTCTTTAAGAGGTTAGTGTTTCAATTGCCTCACAATAGGAAAATAAGAATAATCTTTTGTAAGAAAAAAAAGTTAAACCCCTCTTTTTTCTGCTGTATGGAGAAGACGTTTGAAATTAATGTAGTTGAGAGCTTCCATACCTTTGCCACCGCTGTACCCATGCCTCACACCCCCCCCCCCCCCCCCCCATCCCTCCACCCTCACTATTTTCAACCTTTCATTCCATCTTTCATCTCTCTTCGTCTCCATCACCAAACTCCCCTCTCCTCTCACCTCTCCTCTCCTCCCATCATCAGCTCCCTGATTCAGTCACACTCTAGTTCACATACGGCTTCACCTGCACACAAAGCAAATCTCACTCTTTTATTGTGCCAGTCTATTGCCTATTCAGAGCAACAGCACAGCACAAATCAATCATCTTTCCTAATGGAAAGTCCACATTAACATGAGAGGACACTCCATTTCCGTCCCAGAATGCCAGGTCGACTGGTACCTGAGCTTCAGCCAATGCAGATCCGGAGGCCAGCAGGCACTCTCATTTCATGTGGGATAGCAAGGTGATGCCGTTAGGTCCAGGGGTGGCTCTGGGAGTCAATGGTGTATTAACTGAGGATGCGACAATGGTAATAAAAATGCAAATTACCAGCCAAAGCAGGGGATGGCCTGGATCTGCCCTTCATAAGCCTGGATAATACAGTCACCACACCTGCCAAGACATGCGGTTCAACACATCTCAGCCACAACAATACAATGAAAGTGAGGAGGGGAGGAACAGGAGAGGTTTAAAGTGTGTGACAAACCCTGAGACCATAGGTTATATAGCTTGGAAAGACACATTTAAAAAAAAAAAAAAAAATCTTAGACAGTGTCAGTTTGTGAAATTGTCTCCATCATGGTTAGTTTGTATTTGGTTTACGAAGAAAGATAAAAATACCAACGTAAGACGATACAAACCATTTGCAATTTCTTAAAGATCTTCTCCAGACATGTATTATGATGTATAAAAATACTTTGTTTGGAATAATAATGTGTCTGATATGATCCGCAAAAAGTATGATTACAATTTTAAAATCCTTTAAATGTCATGTACTCCGTCTCCCTCATTAAAAATTCTAGAATCTATGAATATGTAAATATATTCCTGATGGTGTACAGCAGTGCAGCGGCTTCTCAGGCTCTCAGTTATGATGTTACGAATATTAGGGACTCCTGAAGTTTTCACACCAGTTGAACTTCTAAACATTAAACACTATAAACAAGTCATCCACCTCACTTCCACCGAAGCTTAGAGTGGCCTTCAATGGACTGCAGCACCTGAGGACACAATGCCCCGCAACAGTAGAATGGTGTAGCAAACTACAACGCCTCAGAGGCAAGTAGAAGAGGTGTGCACTCTTTTGATGGCAACTTTGTAAACATCATTATGCCAGACTCTTTTTCAACTTTTCAACTCAATGGCTAGTTTTCCATGCTGATCAGAATTAGCTGCCATGGAAAACCTGATGAGGTAGACTCTATATATAATTATCTTTGCTTATAAATGAGTGTTTCCTTAGATTTGTTACATAGGGAATCCTGCCTGACTGACCTTGGTGCACTCTAGTTTCAAAGCAGAAATGCTCAGCCATGGCATTGACTGCTTATTCCGCCCCTGTCTTGCAGCATATTAAACACCACATGGACATGTTAAACAAGGTTAAACATTTTCATTGTTGGGGGTGTCTAAAGATAGAATCCACCAAATTGCATGAATCAAATCCTGTTTTAAAGACAATTTTCAATTGGCATATTTTCAGCAATATCCATTTACATTCTTTAGTCAGGATTAAGGATTAAGTTTGGAGTCCATCATTCCCATACTGGATTCAAATAGCCCTCATATACAGGACACTGTACTGTCTTTAATTTTATCTAATTGATAACAGCTTTGCTGTTTACAGCTCCCCCATCACCATCATATCAGAGCTATATCAAGTTTCTTCACACCCAATATTTCCCACGTACTGCTGCTGCTTTATATTAATGATGTTCATCTGGCAAAACACAGTCAGGAAGTGACAAGACAGGCAGCATATTTGTTACTGACCATGTATTTTTGTCAGCTGATCATTTTTCATTTTAAAAAGGAAGTAATGTTACAAGAAGCCACAAGCCTCATTGATGATGATCTGAAAGCGACATGCTGCAATCCTCCAATTCATCGGCTAGGTAACAACATTTACTGTGCCTTGTTGGTGTTTAAAATTCTACTGTGCAATATCACATTGCAATTATCATTGACTGACACCACTTTCATTAAAATGTGTTTGTTTGGCTGTACTGCTCTATTGTGTTTCTGACAAAGTAGCGACTGAATGAGTGTTTGCTGTAGTGTTAACCTCCACTTCCTGTTACCGCCGCTAACCACGGGTGTTGCTAATCAACCAGTGCTAAATTCTGCATCAACATTTAACCTTTACAGTTAAACACGCTTCTCAGTAAAATTGTGCTGGCGTGTTTTGATGTGAAATAAATAAACCAGCATCCACAAAGCACACTGCAACTGATTTGTGGACATGTGGGGAGTTAAAGATGCAGCTGTGTTTAGAGTGTTGATACCAGATATAGCTTTTCCAAAGCAGGTAATATTGAGATTCAGCATCAAACAACAAAAAGCTTGACCACTTCTTGATGCAGCAGTCCAGTTTGATGAATTGGTTTTCCAATCGGTGCAAAAAGTTCTCACACATTTGGTGCATTATTTGGCTTTGATATTAAAAAGATATCCAGTATATAAAATCCTGGGGTTGGCAATAGATCAGTAGGCAAATTGTTCACCTTTATCAATACTTAACTCTCTGGTTGGTTGTCTGTTTCTCTAGAATCCATGAGAAGGGTCATATTTGGAAACTCTGTTTATGGTAATCCCTGGACATACTGGCCTAAGTCAATCCAACCATGAAGGACAATAGGACATGGATGGATATATCCCCAGGCAACTGTGTCTTAAGTTTGGCCATGGGGGCCCTCAGGGACACATTGGTCATATTTCACAACTTCTCTGCGTAATGGAACCACTGAGCTGGTCTTTTGTGCGTCACAGGGATTCTCTTTCTATGGACAAGAAGTTAATTTAAGGCATTGAGGATAGATATAGTTATCATAGCAGAAGGTCTATTAGGTCTTAAATCCGAAGACTGTCAATGTATAAGTACACGACTAAGGGTAAGAGCTGACAGGGATTTTGCAGTAATGACATTCATGACTCAAATATACTAATACAACATTTCCTTTTGAGCCAAGGGGTGGTCAAGTTTTACTTCAGTGTGATGAAAATACCAGTTCTGCGGCACTGATCTTTATAATTCATTTCGATGACATACACATGTATATGGAGATTTATGTAACTTTCTGTGGGGATTTATGGTGTTGTATACACACATTAGTTTCACCACAAAAGCAGTTTCTTTTAGTAGTATTCACCACCCCTGATGAGTGTGACTGGTTTAAGAGATACAGGGACATATTTACTAAATCTACTGCAAATTACTGTCAAGACCACAAAACTTAGTGTTGCTAGCTGCAGCATGTTTTCAATTTAGTATTTAGTATTCACCATGACTGGTTTTATAATTTGGCTCAACCACAGTGCTGCCTATTATTTCATTTGAATGTTATGCTACTAATTAAGGCAATTAAGGGAGGGTACGTGTTGTGTGCATTTCTTGAAAGCAGTAAAGCATATCAGAAAGCTCTGCTACTGACCTAGAAATATTTTAATGGTGTAATATAGTACCATCATCTTAATAAAAGGATTAATAATTAGACAGAAAAAAATTATAACTAGTGCTTAGCCCAGACCTTCACAATCACAGAAAGAGTTTGCTCTGCTGCAGTGGTCAATCATCTGTAAATCAGTTTCCATTCCCTCATCTCATATTTTTCACTCCCACATAGGAATACCCTAAAATACATGTTGCATGGACTCAAAACTCTCCAATTAGACAACTACTCTTTGACCCATCAATGTCTAAAAAGTGCCTCAGTTTCTATGTAAAGCAACCCCATCATGTTTTGGCTTCCTATACTGCAGCAGTATAGTGGTAATTTAAGAAGTAGACACAACATACTAACCCCAGATCTCTTCTTTAATGATATGGATCTAGGGTGAATATAGCCATGAGTCATGTTGGAGAAGAAGACGCATTTGCAGTACTTAGATATATGCCACATTGCAGTGTTAATGTTTTAATGGGTTGTGCTTCAACTACGTTGTGTGCCAGCATGGTAAACTCAAATAGACCAGGTGCAGACTGACAGACCACTATCATCACTATCATTTCATCAATATCACCTTGATGTACTGAATCCTGTACTAGGAAATAAACATCCATGCATACACTGATGAGATAAATCTAGAGAATAGTTACAGTAAGTTATTTATTTCACCTAATAAATCTTCTTTAGAGATTTAAGTTTTTATTGGAATAGTGTTCCTACTATGGCTACTCCAAATATTTCCCAATTTCATGGCAACAACAATGCATCATTTAACCTCCCTCTCTGTCTTTTTCAGTCATGTTAAGACTACATGCAGGAGGCAGATGTAGCATGGTAAGACCCTTTAGATAAATATTTAGGTTTGAAATCTGACAAATGAACTGCACTCCAGTGTCAAGAGAGCTGTAAGCTGCTGACGACAGGAGGTGATACTTTTTGTCGTGAGAAGCAGAAATCATCAAGACAACTTTCTGAGACTGTCATGCGTGACAGTTCTCACTTTTCAGCACAGACTTCCTCTTTTCTTTATGCCTCTTTCTCTCGCTGTCTTTCACTTTAAAATGTTGCTTTAGATCAGTGGAAGCTGTCTTTGAAAGAGGCACAGAGTGAGAGAGAGGGGAAATAAATGGGTAAAATATGTCTGTGTGAGCCAGCTGTGTCTGGGTTTGGATGTGAAATAAGCAGGTATGAGTGGTATCATAATTGTTTGGATTCTGTTCCAGGTCTGTTGGAATGTGCACTGTCCGGGCAAGTATTTAAAAACCTGCCTGGCGGTCACGTCTGGTCTGGATCATCAGCCCAGTCAGATCGAGGGAGGTGGAACAGGAGAAGAACCACCTGGGTAACCTCAGCCTGCACGCTGCCAAGAACACCACCAGCAGGTCCAACAGGAGTAGCCTATGTGGGTTTGATTTTGACAGAGGACAGCTCTATTGTGTTGTTAGCTGTGGGCTGAAGTATCTGAAATCATTCATGTATGTGCAGAACATTCAATTTACACAGTATGTGTCTTACTTTATCAACATCATTGTCATCTTTACATTTCTGTGAAAAGTGCCATAATTACTTTTGTCATGTTAATTTGTCCCAACTTACCTACACATTCCTAGAATAGTGTCTTTTCATAAGATACTCTGATGTGCATTCTATTTTGTTTTTACATTCAGGATGACTTTTTCTTAAATTGAAAATCAGCCTGGACCTGGACTTGTATTTTGGCCTTATTGCTAGACTGCTGCACCGGGGCCAAACAGCTGTGCTGTTTGGGGCAACAGGCCACGGCCCTGTATGTTTTCTATCTACAGTGGAATTTATATGAGCCCGGGGTTACAAGCACATGAATGGGCCCCAGTGTGCTGGTTCTGTTTTGACGTCACCTCATCAGTGCGCGTGGGACACACTCGTTAAAATGGGACACACCATGGCCCGCTTGCATTTCAAAGGGAACCTAGGCCTCCTTTGAAGAACCAGAATGTGTTGATTAGAACAAAGGACAGATTTGTATGAACAATCTGACACAGCTTGTGCCACTTTGAGTTGGGGAGTATTGCAGAACCAATCATTTAATCCATCTAGCTTTAATAATTACTGCACACTGTGGATGGCTCTTAATATCTCTTAATGAGTTTTCCTGCAGTACAGAAACAAAACAGCAGTGTGTTTCCATACAGAACAGTGAAAGTAATTATAATAATGTGCATTATACTAAATTAGTATGGTAAAGTAAATAATATGTAATAGTTTGTTATAATAATGTAACAGTCTATTATGGATAGATCATTTGTGCCTGTGAATCAAAGCAGTAACGACACACACAATTATGAAATCTTTGTTCACATATATTTTATAACATTTTGAAGTACATTAAGTACATTTTAGAAATAGAAGCTACAGTTTATAAAACCTTTCCAGCAGAAATCATTGATGGGCCAGCATCAGCCTTTTTTCTCTAGCAGACAGGTCTATTTTCTATGTAAAAAAAAAAGAATAAAAAACAACAACAAACAAAAACAAAACAAAAATAATCGCTACATTATTTTGTCCTGCGCTACCTTTAAATCCCCATGAAAGCACCAGCTGTCTGCGTCTCTTGTCTTTTATAAAATATAAATTATTGAAAAATATTCAAATGTTTGTGAACTAAATACAATAAAAATGATCTCATAACAAAAATACAGAGACACTATAAAATATACAAAAAACATGAAAACAAAAATGGTTTTCCTTCTGAATTCATTCTGAGATATGCATATGCCACTATTGGTATGTACTGTATTACCAAACAGAATTTCTTTATACAACTCCTGCAGTAGATCGTAATCTGTGACACTTAATGATAGACAAAATAATTTTCAAAATATTAACATTTTAGGTAACAGTATGCTTATTCTTTGCACATTTATCTTTTGAAGCCAACCGCACTAAACAACTGTCTGACTTTGTGTTGAAAACAAAAACTTTTTTTTTCCATATTGAACTATTACACGTTTTTAAAATCTGTAAAGCTCTCTCTTACATAAAACACTGACATCTGAAAAAAAAAAAAACCTGAACAATACAAAAAAAGAAAAAACAACAACAACAGTGTTTTGAAACCTTGACATCAATGTACAGAAAAGAATGAAAGTACAGTACAGTTTATGACCAATTTGTTGGAGATCCAATTATTTGTGTTGGATGAAAAGCATAGGTGAGAATTTGTAAGTTACTGCTAGATGATGATGGATGAGGTTCTTACCAATTTAACATCATGAACATACACAGCATCTCTTTTATGCAATCAGTGGGAAACCCCTATCAGCGGAAGGCGTTTCTCTTTGTCGTAAAGCTGTGTGCTTTCCAACATATTAACAAAAGATAAAAGAAAAGTCAACACTTTCTAAAGAATGTGAGAGAATTCTGGTCCCTGTCTTCCAACATTGTGGACGATACACAAAGCACCGTGGCCAAAGACCTCACATGGGTTTTGGTTATTATTCCTGCTTTGTCTCTTGCTTATTTATGTAATCTGGGTCTCAATAAAGCATTATGAAATACAATCTGTACAAATAGACATCTCAAAAGCTATTTTCATCCATATGGGTAACATTCAGCCACTGTAAACAATAACATTGTATTCTAAGATGATATTCAACTTTGGCATTTCCCATAAGGCCAGTGTACAGACACTGTTCCCACTATTGAGAGGAAACTGCTGCCAATTTGCTCATATGAAACCAGTGAATCTTAAAGCATGTATTCTGAGCAAACTGCACATATATGAGTGGAATCATACATAGGTTACTTACTATGAGCCTAATAGTATCTTTCAATAGATAAGTAACACAGAAATGTAAATATTAAATGTCTGACACTAGTCTTAATAGGTCTCCATTTGCGATGGTTTCATCTAAGAACTGGAGCAAACCTCAATGGCAGCGTCAAACAAAGTCCTCAGTACACAACACATGTAATGCTAACCCCCCAAGCAGTGCCAGCTCGCATCATTCCTGTCAGTCACTCTCTGTCAGACCTCACAAGCGATCTTTACCTGCAGCATCCACTTTTTCTTTCAATTACCTCCATCTATCACATATAGCTCCTGATTCTCTCTGACGTCAACATTTTTATATTGCCTTTCCCTTTTTCCTGCACTGTACCTTCACAAAATACTGCATCCACTGTTTACTGCATGATGAAAAGAAAAAAACACTGACATTCTTAGGACTTTTTAAAAATCCCTTCCTCAACTACTTCACTTGTGATTTTATTGTACAGACAGACAGACAGACAGAGGACTATTCAAACACTTCTAAAGCAATGCTAACGTGGACAGTGAATTGACAAATTATACTTCTAATCTGCACATTAAACAACTCCCACCAAGGACTCCTGAATTTCCCCACAAAGATTGTCTACAGTTTGCTAATACTGGTGGTATATGCAAAAATGCATAAGTTTCAGTCACAATATGTGTGTGTCTAACACGGTGGCAAACATGTACGTAAAGGTGAAAGCATCAGTTTCAAAAGCAACGGCTACTTTCAGTTGTCTGTCTATCAGACACTCTTGGTATGAGTGATCTCACCGGGTCCTCACGCCCTAAAAGCACAGGGCCAGAGTCTCTAGTGTTGTCTGATAACAAATCAGTACATTTCAGTTTAAGGCTTCTTGAGAACAGAGCAATTAAACTTGGCATCTAATGTTTGGTTCCACTGTAATACCTTCATTGACAACATAAGAAAAATACTCTTTCTTTCCAATATATGCCTGGTAGGTTTACATTGGGTGTTTTCAACATCAATAATATAATACTGGCACAAGCATACGCTCCTCAAACAACAGACTATAAATGACACTTTTTGGTCAAAGCTGAAAACTCTTTCCTTGCAAAAGAGAAACAGTGAGCATGTACAGTATGTAAATATGACATTATACCTTCCTCGGTTCGGTTTTTACATTTTGGCAACCATTGTCTTAGAGGGAACTTTCCACCCACCCATTTTCCCCAACAATGACATTAATCATTTGATTTTTCTCTTTCCCTCTCTCAACTTTCTGCCTCCTCCTGCCTCACCGCTGTGCTGCTTAGGCAGAACGGAACCTGAACTCTACCTGATAGCACTCCATCTGCCTTGAGCTGCTAAATAATATTGGTATATATCACACATACACAGGCTCACACACACACACACAGGCGCGCACGCTCACACACACATGCGCACACACACATCTCAAATGCAACAGGGTATGAATACAGGCTTTTTTGGCTTGTGCCTTCTTTTAAAACATGGTCTGGGAGACAAGAGCTTCAAAGATGACAAAGACCACAGTTAGTCATTAAAACATTTTTGGTCCCCAAAAAAATGGTATACAGACTCTATCAAACAGTTAAGACCACTTTATGAGCCCCAGTCGACGTCGCTTCTTAAGTTTTGTCTTCACCTTCTTTTTCATCTTTGCTTTCACTCGTCCGTATCAGGCTTTACATCCAACATTGCATGCAGCTCCTCAGGAGTGTACCCCAGCAGGCTTTTTAAGTCACAGACAAAGCGGTAGACGTAGCGTTTCCCTGATGTCTTGTGGATGATATTCTTGTCATAGTAGTAGCGCAGGCCACGGCTCAGCTTCTCATAGTTCATCTTGGGCTTGTTTTTCCTCTTTCCCCACCTCCGAGCAACCTGAAACAACACAGGGAATAAGATGGTTACTATGAGCCATTAACAACTGAAAAACTACATACAACAAATTGTAATTTCAAATTAACCAACCACTTCAATATCTTGCATTTTAATTTAATCTGTTAGTCACCTAATGTAGCATTACAATACCTGCATGTATGTTTGTATTTAGGCAAAACAATTCAGAGATGTTTTAACATCCAAGAACACTACTTTGACTTTTGGTATATTGAAGTTATTTTGAAATAAATAAGTACATCTATCTTTTCCACAAACAATGCTAATGATACTAATAATACTAATAATAATAATAATAATTGAGCCAAGCAAGGCATGCAAACTGTTTACAAAGAACGAAGACATCTTGTTCATCTGGCTAAACGCTTAAGACCTCCCATCACGTGTGCCGATGACCAGAGGGGTCACAACCTCTCACCTCATCTGGGTCAGAAAGCTTGAACTCCCAGCCATCGCCTGTCCAGCTGATGAAGGACTGGCAAGACTTGTCGGTCAGCAGCTCCAGGAGAAACTGCCACAGCTGGATGGGGCCACTGCCTGTAGAACAGATGGAAGAGAGAAATAGAGAGAGTAAGCGACCGGGTGCATTTTAAGAACAGCTATTGAGACTGAGGAAACACATTGTTGTTGGTGTAAACGCTGTGTGAGGATTTAATTAGCAAAGTGTGACTTTAGGATCACACTTTGCTAGACATCCAGATTCAACGAGTGCTCTCAAGTTCTGCAGTCTTATTACTTGTTGACAGCTACCAAATACTATTATATATAATATTGCATTTTATCACATGTATGGTAATGTTAAATGCAACTTAAGAGGTTCAAGGAGTGGTAGGTGGTATGTGCATAACAGAGATAAGAGCAGTGAGGCACATTAGAATCATGCAGAATCTCTGTTAATGTGCTGCAAAGATGAAAAGGAGATGGAAGCTATTTGAAAAACAAAAGTACAACCCAAGTCAAAAGGAGGAATATACTCCTTTATACTTCTGCTATGTATAAAAGCATTAAATATTCATGCCAATTTTTCATTTAGGTCTGAGAGGAGACAAAGTAAACCTTCTAATCTGGGTCAGACTGAAGTACAGCAGTGGAACCAAATGTCCTCCTAAATACAACAGTCCCATTCATCATGTATTCCCTTGTCTGCCAGTTGCCCTGTGCAGTATGTGAATCTAGAGTCTGTGTCTGTATGAGTTCCACACTGATGAAATCACTAGTTAAAAATAAGAGGGTCTGCCTTTGGACTTCAGAAACATCTTTAGGACTTGAATACAGACTGTGTGTGTCTGTCTGTGTGAGAGTGAGTGAGAGGGGTTGTTAAGTTATCTATAATATTATGGTGGAATGCATTAATTGATAAATAAAGAGTAATATAATGAGTAGTTAAAACAGAACTTAAGTCTTTTTACAATTCGTGTTAAAAAGAGGGGGAGTAGAACAACACCAAAAAAGGCTGGTTTTGTTTCTGAGCTAGATTCACTGCAGCACACTTTGATCTTGTGGTTTTTCAGCATATGCACTAACCCACCCACTTTGAGGCTTGCATGTTGAAATCACACCTGCCTATGCAGCATACCGCCTCAGCAAAACTGAAGCTAAGCAAAAGTCACCTCAGTCAAGTGCCTCAGAAAACCAAATGTACGCTTATACAACACAAACAAAAAGAAACAGACACGTGGGTTGTACTCTTGAAATTGCATTTCTGAGGCCTCTTTACTCCGGTTAGGATTGGAAAAGGTGCCTGACAACAGCCACCCCGACTTTGGAAAATGCAGGGCTGCAACACTGGGTCTCTTTCACACACAGAACTTTGACTCACATTCCAAAAGTCTGCACCAGCCCCCTGTGCTCTCACGCCAGAATGTAGGCGACCCCATTACAAAAAAAATAATAGTTTCCAAAAATATGTTACGAGTCTCCATGCACAATGGGCCTCATTGAATAAGCATACAGTGTGCCAAAGTGGTGAATGGGGTGGGGGGTCACATTCACAGCAGCGTTAAGTCTCTGACCCTTGGCCCGCTAAATTAATCTTGAGCATATATAGCTAAAGTGAGAATGCAGGGTGGTGACTGAAGCTGCAACTAATGATTATCGATTCATCTATGGACTCTTTTTTGTAAAAAGTAATGACAAATACCAAGAATAGACCACAGCCCAAACTAATATAGTATCTTATCTTAAACACAAAACTATATGAATTGTGATTCTTACATTTAAAACGGTGGAACCAGCAAATATTCTCACTTAATAAAGAACTTGATAATGATTAATTACTAAATTATTACTGATTTACCCTTTGCCACGTTACGTATTCTTTCAGTGGTGATGCAAATGAAACTCTGTTCATTTGTATTTTTGTACTTGTGAGACTAGGAAATAGAGAGCAAAGCATTATGATACAGACTGAGACTTCACCATGTTGTAAGGCTGCCTGGTGTTACTGTAGGCTGAGGTACACAGGGTGAATTTTCACAGGAAACCACGTATATGACAAATGGAGCCTCACTTATCTCTCTGCAGCCTTATCAGGCTCCCTGTCCTCGCTACAAGTGTCACCTGTCACCCCGTGACTGGGACAGGAAGTTGAGCAGAGCAAGCTGTCATGCTGTCATAAACAACAATTTGGATTTTTACAAAAGTTGTTCTTTTTATTTTAAGGTTTGATTTCTTTTTTTTTTTCCTCGCTTGTTCTCCCTTTTGTTTCTTTATTTCTTCATACACACACACACACACACACACACACACACACACAGGCACACAAACATAGTACTTATACATACTTCCATCTTTGAGAGGCCTACATTCTCCTTACACTGCTCCTAGTAACAGCTAGGATAAGAGTAGACTGCCTGACATTTTTCTCTTTCAGAAAAATCGAGGTATTTTGGCATGATTTTTTCCCCCCATCTTTCACTTTCTGATTGTGTAAAAGCTCAGAGGAAGCACATTCCCCTCAGTGAGAATACATTACTATGCATTAAGCTGGAAACACTCACCAGGCTTTCACACATGAGCTCTTTGGAGTCATCTATCCTGACATAATAACTGATACGTCAGATGTTGGATTGAAGTGGTAAATGGAGTCAGAATGTTAGGAATGCATGAATCTGGACTGTTTGCCTGGTTGTGCATTTCCAAAAGTGGTGGAATAAGATATTTCAACATGGTTCAAAATTTGATATAACACACCAAGATTTCTGTCAAAGAAGCTTCATCAAGGACGATAGAACCATAGTGCACGGGTGTGTGTGTGTGTGTGGATGATACATTATCTTCTACATTTGAGTGTGTCGGTTCAGTCAGGGAGCGTCACTGCTTCTAATGATCACTAGAGGGGCTTTTAGACTCTTAGACTCTTCATTATTCGATTATGTGTATATTACAACATCTTTCCAACATCATTACGAATGAATGACTCATTGTTCTATAAGCGTCTTTTGAACTAATAACCATACAGATGACCAATTAACTTGTGCATACCAACTTTGGGACAGTCCATTGAGATCTGATGTATGCATTGTTAGTGACGTTGAGAATTCGCCTGGATTTCCCCTTCTCCAATGCTGGCAATCTTGCAGTCCTGTGACTATAATTTAAACACAGCTGAGAAAGTCCCAAACTGTTTGGCGCGATTCAGTGTCTACTCTGTATCTGTTTAAATCTCTTCATAATCCAGTTTTCAAGTGACAATGCAGACTCAACTTACATTTAATATTTAGTTTCTTATGCAATGCATGACTTAGAAAGTACCATCCATATGTGTAAAAAGTTCATTAACAATGGGATGCGGGTTAAACAATTTCAGAAATGTATATATGCATTTCCTACATTTGTGTAATTATAGATGCAACATTTATGGCTCAGTGTAAGAAGACATCCTGGTAACATGTTAAATGTAGTAACACTTAAAAATAGTGTGTTTTATTTAGAGGAGCATGCATATATCTCCACATCTTATTCAACTTGGAGAATACACATAAACCATAAACTCTTTGAGCATGTTCAAGTATGAAGATGCCTCATGAGATGAAGAGATAATTTCACTCTGGTGTTATGTGCAGGGGCAGGCATAATTTCTATGTTTCACCAGCGTTGCTAGGACGACCTGGAAAAAATAGGTTGAGATGCGGGCTGCAGATAACAAGGAGGTAGATGAGAAGTGAAGACAGAACAAAGGAGAGAGAGAGAGAGAGAGAGAGAGAGAGAGAGAGAGAGAGAGAGAGAGAGAGAGAGAGAGAGAGAGAGAGAGAGAGAGAAAAAAAACAGTAGAAAAAGAACAGGGTACGAGCAAAATCTATTTTGTTTCCTGTAATGTATGACTCGTGTGGCTTGGGTAAAAAGGTGTTTTTTTTTCTTTTGGTCTAAAAGCAGTGCATTAAGGCACCCTCATATCTGGGGCTTTTGCAGAGCAGCAACTAGTGTGTTACAGTTGCGCTGAATGTATTCCTTATAGAAGTGGCTGTATTATGCATCTTGTGTGAGACTTGCATGCACATTTCATTACAAAATTAGCAATGCAACCAATAATTTGGCTTTTTTTTTGCCCTGCTTTGGAGACATCCACTGCTGAGACTTCTGCTATCTTTGGAAATTCAATTTTCTTTGTGATGTTCACAGTATTGAAAAAATTTGATTTGACCCAACCTCAATCTGTTCTTGCGATACATTCTGTGAAAAGACGTGATGAAGTATGTGGCCCGTTTTTTTGTTTCGTCTTGATATCTCTTTTTTTGTTTTTGTTGTTGTTGTTTTTTTTTAAAAGGTGAATGTCAGAACACTGTTTCTTTTGAAGCTAGAAAAACAAAAAATGAACCAAAACACTAACATAATGCTTTAAATGAAAAGCTTAAACCTCCATCAATTATGGAGCTTACTCTCCATCAGGTCTTTTGAAACAGTTCCTTTTATCTGCTACTGGTGCAGTTTAGTGTAGTTTAACATAGTTCTACATCTTGTTACAATTGTGTGACACTAAAAACAAATGTATTTTAGATGCACCAGTATGAGGGCCTTGGTATTGTTCATGCAGGCGTACTGGCACACCTACAGGGAGCACGCCTATGATTGATGTTATAGGCAACCCTGTGTTTTTCCATCTGCGACATTTTGAAAATGACTGCAATGTAAAAGGTCTTTAAAATGTTGCAGCACTTTACAAGGTAGGAATCTATACAAAATGATAATGTACATAAACTATGACCTCTCGACATCTTACCTGTGTATCCTGCCAGGGCCGCTGCTGGGATGACGGGTTTATCCTTGCTGAGGTCTGAGCGCTCCCTCACATAGTCTTTGAAGGTGCCTTTGGGCTTGTGGCCATGCAAGGCGGTGGGGTAGTCTTCTGAGTCAAAACTGTCATATGAAGGTACCCGCTGCAGGCTGCTGAATGAAGACTGGCTGCTCCATGACTGGGTCAATCGGTCACAGCTCTCAAAGCTCTCAATGCTCTCAAAGGAGTCCTGGCCACCGAGTTTACCTGAGAGGAAATGATGAGTGGAAAGGGCAAATGCACAAAAAGAAATGCACAAGTTAATACATCAACTGTATAAGTTAAAAAGATGCTTTTAGAACAATGAGTCAGTCATTCCAAAAAGGCAGAGAGAAATCAAATTGTTACAAAGCAGCAAAATGTAATTTGAAAGCATATCACAATTAAAAATGTAAAAAACCCTGAATGGACATGTAACTATTTGTTAAATGAATACACTTGAATGCATAGGAATTTAAATTGGTATGGTTTTTGCTGCTGATAATGAAGCTACATTACTGATAGTGACATTAAAAACACCTTCTCACTATGTTACGTTGTTCTCTATGGTGCCATGTTTCTCTCTATTTCACACCTAATTTCACTCATATAACCACCATTTGGATTTGATTTTAAATTGAAGACAATCACACAAATTGCCTTGCTATTTTTGGCCTTGGGAAAGATAAGAGGAGCCTTTCAATGGCGAGTCATTAACAAATGACAGATAATGCAGCGCCTCGACTGATGCTGAAATCTTCAACTGCTGAAATTGAAGCCACATGTGGATATCAGTTGTGCTACGAAATACTTTCCCATGATGGGAGAGCACAATGCAATGCTGAAAAGCTTGGTATGTGTGAGGCATGAGGATTGGACCTCATACCTTGCAGGCAAATGCCTAAAGCACTGGAGGGAGGCTTGTATAGTGTACATGGCACATGGTATTCATTTATGCAGCTGGGGATTTGTGAGAAGAAAATCCTAGCTTTATGGCTATAAATGTAAACCATGCTGCTAATTCCTCTGTAAACTATCACTGGGAGAGAAAACAAGCCTGCGCATACAGAAAAGCAAACGGCTTCGTGAGAAAACCCCACGCTCGCTAGCTGAGGATGACACCTCTATCTCCTTACCCAGAAGTATAAGGTTGAGTCGAGGAAAAGAGGCCAAGACAAATGAGAAAGAAAAAAAATCTTGAAGGTTACACCACTATTTTACATAAAGGACAGGCGGCAAGAAGAGAATTTGTTGCGGCTTTGTTCGTGTATCACTCTGTCAAAAACAATAGAGGTTTTTTTTGTTTTTCCAAACCCAGATAGAGTGTATGAGGCGGGTTTGTTTGAACCACAAACCTACCAGAGGCCCTATTTTTTTCTTCTCTTCTAATACATACACACTGATGTGGCATGGCAAAATTCTGGTAGCTTCAGCACAATCACACGCACACACTCACCCACAGAAACACTTAACATTCACACGCACTCACACAAACACATTTATCAAGCACTCAATCCAAACTGTTAAGTGCAGCAAAAATTCACTGCTCTCTCTCTCTCTCTATGCTACAATCTCAAATCTGTTCTAATGTGTGACCTCTCACCTCTGCTCAGGCGTCCCACACACATGTTGTCAGGGGATACCACCTCCTGCTTGACAGAGAAGTAGTCCCCCTGCAGAGGGTTGAGGGGTGTGTCCCGTAGGATGACAGCAGGGTATTCACTCTCGTATTTGAGCGTCAGCAATTCCTCTGAGCTGATGGGATGAAGCGTCTGGTAGGACTCTGTGATGAAGCCGGGCTCTGAGTATTCAGAAGGAGGGACACACTGAGCATGCTCAACACCATAGCCTGGAGAAACAAAGGGGAATATGTGTAGATAGAAGGTAGGGCAGGAAATCTAGGCACAAAACAGAGGAGGTAGATCTATCTTAGGAGAGTGGAGTCATCAGATGTCTTGTGTTGAACTACCCACTCAGTGAGTAATCTTGAGTGCACTTTATGAATCTTGTACATTTTAGACAAGATTACTGATTAAACATGCATCAAACTTGCCAAAACCTGATGCAATATTTTTTTTTTTTATGAGTTAAGATCAATATACACCTATAGCTGCAAAGCTGTACTGGTTATATTTTTGGGTAATCCATACCCAAAAATAATTTAATCATGTGCAATTAAAAATAATCAATTTTTCTAACATTAAATTATCTTTTATTCATAACTCTAAATCATTCATACATATTCTAAGCATGTGCCATTATGCAGTGATTGACAATAAGTGTGATGAGTACTTACTGACAAAGTAGTCTGAGGTATAACGGGATTCCTGGAAGTTGGAGGTCAGCCCATTGATGGGGTAATGCTTTGTATCCTCTTCATGAAAAATAGATAGAGAACAAGCATCAGTGACCACTCCATTGATTTCATGTATCATGTAACTGCATCCAGCATTATCAAAAATTAATGGACTGAGCTAAATTGCGTCTTCCTGTTTGACTCCTGTTACTATAGTGAATGCCTACACAGTCCTAAATTGGTGCAAGCGGTGATATCACCCTGTGTGGTGTGGGTTATTCTCACATATAGTAAGTGAGAAAGAAAAGGAAAAAAAAGAGTCTCTACTGCAACCCATCTTATATCAGAAAATATATATGTATTAACTTGTCTTGTCAATGTGGCCTTACCTTTTTGAAGCATTTCTAAATGTTCCCAGAGGATGTCACCCACAAAGTCAGGTGCTAAGTCCAGGAAGCACTCCTTCCCCATCGCACACAGGCTGGCTCCGTTCATGCAGAATTTGTCAAAGTCAACATTCTTCAGACTGAACTCGTTCACTGTCCATGTTAGCCACTGAGCTACATTGTTTTCCGTCCACTGTCTGGGATCTGAAGAGAATCACAATTGGTGATGTTATATTCACTCTTTACATTTGTATACCAATTATTTTGTTTAAAGTAACTTGTAGTATAAAAGGTGCATTTATACTTTTTTAAAATATATTCGTATTTATACTTTCCGCATATACTACACATACATTTATTCAAGCATTTATGTCAACTTGTGACAATACAGAATACATTTCCTTTTTTCTGGTTGTGGTACTATGAACTGCAACACATTATGTATTATGCTTTGTTTTCAATGTGAGAAAATCTGAATCTTTGGTTATGCTGTCAAGTTTCACCGCTCTTTTGTGGTTAATATACCTGGCCATAGCTATTCAATAGAGCAGCAATGGATGTGAACAGCAGTGGTCATGACAAGCCAAAACCATAGTTTGCAAATATAGTATGATTACATAGACAGATACTAAGAGCCCTGCTGTTTCCAAACAGCATGAAGAGGCTCTGCGGCAGCCTCAATTTGGAAACTCATTATTTTACTGTATGTTTTTGCGTCTACATTCTGATGATGTTGCAGTCAGTAAGTCTGCCTAGACTGAAATGTATGTAATGTAAGGCCACTAAAATAACTGGGTGTCTCCTGGTTTTTCAGTGAATCCTTCTAAGAGATGTCTTACGGAGGGTTCTGATGAATATGTCAGATTGTGACAAGTTGTGGTGGTTTTGAGTGCTCATGCTTTACTGATAAGATGTGCATAATTTCCTCAATGAAAATGTTAGCAGAGACTAATGAGAGTACAAGCAGCTGGCAGTTTTACCTTTGGGAATACCCAGCCGCTGTTGCTCCTTGGTGAAGCCACTGAAGGTGGCCTTCAGGGCCTGGGACATCATCTCTTTACTTCCAGGAGTTAGTAGGGGGACATCTCCACACTCCGGATCTGTATATCACAAATGACAAAGAACAATGATTATGATGAACAATCGCGTTATCTATATAATGTGGGATTTTAATTATTTATATGTCAACATCATATACTGCTTTAATTATTATTGACAACCCAAGCTATAGCAATACATCCGGTATTGCATTTCATGACGTTGAAATTTACTTAATGGAAAATTTTGTTGAGACAGAGGGCGGGGGGGGGGGGGGCTTGTACGATTCAATTCACCACTCACACACACAAAAACACACACAAATATTCAAACAAAATCAACACAGTTGTATCTGACCATGATTAACAACACTGCTCAACAATTACATCCCGTCTAGACAGACACTGTCTCCATATTAGGTCCAATCTATTTAAACAAGAGCCGCCACTCCATTGGATGTAGTGCAAGATGACTAAGACCAGTTCAGAAAATGTCATGCAACACTTTTTCACAATAGTCTACAGTTTCTGGTATTTCTGGCAGGCTCCTACGGCAAATCCCACTCATTTAGCACTCTGCATTAAACTAAACACACACATTTATTTGCTAATTCTGCAAACATCATCTCTCTCCAACCTGCACATCCTTGGTGGGAGTGCAGCACCTGGTGCCCATCAGTGACACCATGACCCCTTCTAGCCCTCCTACCATGTTGCCCCTACACAGTGGGCCTACTGTCACTGGACCAAGCATGGGGTCAAACACTGAGAGAGGTCAAGGGTCGAGGGATGAGGTGATGATGTCACCATGGCTGCTAGCGGGTGGCTAGGAGAGCTGGGGGTGGGCTGTCTCGAGGGTCTCAGTCACACACTAGGCTTACTGTTCTCTACTCACAGCCAGTGGGCATCCAGTGGGGAACAGAACTCCCTTTGATGGCTTTAAACAGTGCCTGATGACTCGCACTCATCTAATTAGGCTGACCAGGCTACAGAAGTGTGGGATAAGGGGACAAAGGAGGGGAGATGATGTGGGAAGAAGGGGAAAGACCCCCAGGCCACTTCTACTAGAATAGACTGCTAAAAACTAATCGGGCCAAGACTCAACAAATGACTTGTAAATAGACACAGAAAGTCTCTAGAGTACCAATTAACTGGCATGTCTTCCTCATTCAATCTGCAAGTACCCACAAAGCGCCCACACAACCATGACAGACATATATCATGATTTGTTAGAATCTGCAGTATGACATAAAGATATGATCTTGTCCCATCAGCTTGGGGGATAAACGTCATTACATAAAAATTTTCATAGATCACAACAGGATATATTGGGGGCTCAGCAGGTTAAAAATCATGCGTTTTAAAGAGCTTTCAATATTTGCAGCATGTATTTGTTTAGTGTTTTTCCTGTCTGTCCTGATTGCGTGTCAATTAAAATCGTTAAAAACCAGATCACAGGAGGCTCGGCTTGAAGGCAAACTAGTGGTGGGGAAAAGTTGTGTCACCCCTCTCACAGCACTGCCATTCACCATTCGAACCCAGATGTTCTGGCATCTCCACTGGCTGGTGGTTTTATCTGCCAGCAGTACACTGGGGCAACATACAGTTCATGCTTGTTTTCACCACTCACTGACGTCTCGACCTCGTCTGGAATGTACAGCAGCTGTCCCTCCTTCGCCCATGTAACCAATGTCTGTCTGGCTGTTTGTAAAATTAGGTCTCTCATTTTCTTTTTTCAGTCTTTTGACTTTTTTTCCCCCTTCCTTTTTTTCTCTCTCTAAAGAAAAAAAAAACCCTACAACAGACCCAAAGCAGAGGACAGACAAGAGCTCTTTGCTTCTTGCTGTGATTCAATTAGGCCTGTAATAATATATTGCTGTCAGTTACACTGGTGAACAAACACAAAGTTATTCATTTCAGTCAGGAGTAAAAGCAAGGTAGAGGAGTTGAAAATAAACAGTTTTACAGTCCCACATAAGACCTCAGTTGAAGCACTGTCAGACACGGGTCACATATCAATGTGAACAATGCAGTTTCACAGTGAACATAAAGACTTGAGCAAGCTGCCTTTGTGTACAAGTAACCCCTGACAGCAAGGTTGTCCGGGTCTCTACTGAGCTCATTCTGTCTTCTAAGAAGTGTTGGTAGTGCAAAAACGTACATGTTGCAAACGGCTGAAAACTGAGATGGGACTGGGGCTCAGACAGTCTGCGCTTTGATGTGAAGGCAAAAGCGAAATGTGGCAGTTTATTTAAGCTGGATCGAGTGGAGTTTGGCTGCACTTTCGAACCGTTTACACCCTTCCCTCCCCATCACTTTTATCAACCCAGCCTGTACTTGCCCACACAGTCTTGAACCCACTTTAGCACTAAATCCTCCATCAAAGACATTCAACAGCATAGTGCATGAGAACTACCATTAGCCACTCTACTGACAGAAATATGTGAACCATGATTATAGAGCAAATTAAAATGCAAACTGCAATTTGTGTGATTTCTTTTGTTACTATTTTAAAACACTTGATTAAAATGAGTTTGAAGTGGCCTTTTTGTTTACTGTCTTGAAGTATTTCAAAGCACAACAAGTTTGAACTATTAGGTGACAATTTCTAGAAGGACAAATTTTTTCTTTGCTACCTTTTACTTTCTTAATAGTATGTAATGTATGTATGTTGCTTTGTTGGGATTTTGTAGACTGAATTTCAATCTTAAAAAACGTGGCACTCCCCAGAACTGCTGGAAGACAAACACAAAACCTAAATGTGCACAGATAATAGAACAGTCTCCATGGTGAATGATCCATAAGAAAGTTATCTGCGGCAGAGCTAATGTACAGTGTGCATCCATTAGTGAGAGAGGGGAGCGAGGATCCAGACAATCTTGAGTAAATGATGAAGTCCTGATAGGATTTCAATGCCTACGAGTCCCATTAGAAACAGAATGGTCAGTATGTACTGAGAGTTAGAGCATCCACAAGTCATCACTTTCCACATTAGAGAGTGTGGGTCTGTCCACAAAATGAGTCCCATCCACTTAGTTCACAAAATGTGGGAGCGGGTGTAAATCTCAGGCAATATTATGGCATTCGCATTTCACTAACAAGACTTGGGAGTAAAAAGAATGTCTGCTTCCAATTTCTGCTAATGATGAATCATTCTAAGAATCATTGATGAGGTGAAACTGATGTTTAGTCTGGATGTACAGTAAAAAGGTATTGATTTGCCACTCCCCTCTTGCCATGATATGAGTAATGGACAGAGTGCTGAGTGCGACGATGATATTTTTCCCTCAGGGGATTCCAACTGACAGACTGTGCACCTTTACTGCCCTGCCCTTGTGACCAGGCCGCAAGCCAGCTTTAGAGAAAGGTTGTATTCGGCACCTCAGGTTGTTAAACTGACACGCATATAAACATACACACACATGAACTAAATTAGCAAACTTCTTTGCCTGTGCACTAGAGCATGGGCGTGAAATTGGGATTTCTTGTGGCTGGAGCCAAAATCCATGGGACTGGAACAGGCAGGGCTGGGTAGGGCGGGACAGGGCTGGAGAAGATAGCAAGGGAGCATCTCGGGTGGGTGAGGGGTAACTGAGTAGGGGGGATGAGTCACTAGCCTGTAATATGAGCCCATCACAGGACAAGAGAACCGGGGCACACAGAGAGGGAAAGAGACAGATGAATGAATGTGAGGTCTCATAAAGCTCCCTCTCTTCTCCTTGTCTCTGGAGTGACATCACAGTGGGATCGGTGCCATCTCCCAGTCTCTGGCAGAGACTTGGTTCATTCATAAAGCCTGGACTCCTGCCTCCACTCAGAATGATGCAATGAAACAAGCAGAGCAGGCAACCAGACCCAACAAATAAGGTACAATATGCTTTCTATCATGCGATTGAGCTATAAATAGCCCTATAGAGTTTATTCAATCAGTGGGTGTGTGTTGGCGTGAGGAGTGGGCTGTGAAAAAAATGAGGACAACATCTGAAAGGGATATGTATGCCAGCTTATGCCCCTCTGTGGTGAAGCATATGGTGGGATTTCTCAAAATCAGTTCAAGAGTCCATTTCCTGTGGCTAAGTTGCCACTTCCTGTGGGAAGTGAGGTGAACTGTGGGTTCAGGTGAGGGTCAAACATTTCAGATCCACCACTAAGGCCTTCCTGAATTTCCCTACATGCAGGTACATATGAGCAAGGTCACAACAAAGTGCAGGGGAAAAGAGCAGAGGTCCTGGCTACTTGCCAAGGACTTATAATTGGCTCTTTAAGGCAGACCAGTCTACCCACAGAAGACCAGAGGTGACAGTGGTATCTGAGAGAGAGCCTTTGATGGCGATCCGTATCTGGACCCCTGGTCTGAGAACGCAGGGTCATAAACTGTACCAACATGAAGGGGGCCCATTCAGCGCCACAGGGTGATAAAGTGGTGACTGAGTGCTGCAGTGGAGTAAGAGGAGGAAGACGGGGTGGCAGTCTAGTTTTGAGAGGGCTGCTTGTTCACTCAGCCGCTTTGCTGTTTAGATTTTCATCTCAATGCCAAGGACCAGAAATAGAAGTGTAGAGCTAGTTTAAGCCAAAGTGAAGAAGCCAGACCAGACCTAGACCATGCCTGCTCCAAAAGCAGGACAGTGTTAACCTAGAGAGATCCAACACACAAACCAGGACCATCCCACCCTCATGAACAACGGTGCTGAAACACTAGTTTTATTCTTAGGCCACCACCACTGCCTTCTGGCTGCCCTCTTGCAGCACAAGCCTGTGGTGTTGTAAAGCAGCTGTATAGGACAAGGCCACTACTGCTGACATCTGTCTTTGACCATGAAACTAGAGTTGTCCAGGATCATCACCACCACAGACACACCGGCTACTGAAGCAGACAATAAGTGAGACAAATACCCTATAGCTGTCTTGCTGTCTTTCTTTCTTCCACTCCCTCCATTTCTGAAATCATATTAGCTTATAATGTGAAAGTGCATTAACTCTACTGTTTATGCTAAAGTCTAAGCGCTTGATATGACATTACCTCTGAGTTTTAAATGATCCGCGCCACCGCCAACAGACGCTAGACATATTTTTGCTGAAAGCTTGATGGAAATACTTTCATTTCCAGGGGAACGATGGGAAACAGAGACAAAGCACTTTTAGCAGGATTTGGCTGCTTATTGCTTGTTTAACTGCCTACAGAGTTTGTTGCTCTGTGATCTTCAGCAGTGTGAAAAAGACTTGCTTTTAGGTATGCATCAAGTATCAAAGGTTGAGCAACGATAATGTCGTTTTCACAACAGCCCATTTCACAATCTTCAAGTTCTCTATTACTTGGAGAAGGCAGACTTTTTTTTTTTTTTTAAGCTAAAACTCGATATGCACTACAACTATATACCAGCAGCAGAGCTCTGACAAATTTCACACAACTTCAAGGTTTTCTATGACCCCCTTGTATGTTAAATATTTATAATAAAAGCACTACTTAATCCAAAAACCCTGATTTATACATCAGTTCAAGGCATATTCCCTAACACTGTGGCAGGAAAACTAGAAATGACATCGACTACTGTACTGGAGGGTGCAGGTGGTGTTATCCTCGCTGTATCCAGGCTCGCTGTACTCCCAGGCTCCATCCCTGTTGTAAACAGACAGGGGATGCTCTGGAGGAACTGTTTAGGCATTAAACCAAACACACGACATATCTGACAAACAGTTTACTCTGTGTATTGCATTTTTTCCACAAAACATGGGGCCTGCCCCATTTCTTAGTCCAAACTGATAAATTCCACAACCAGGTTCTTGATATAAGTGTGAATTATGTGGAACACTATACAGCCACACATTCACACACAGCCACTCAACTGTGCTTTTGTACACATACAGTACTCACATGCATGTACATCTTGTAATGGCTGGGTCTAATTATACATCATACATGTATACGAAACTTGTTGCTTGTTTGATGGCGAACTATGGGCGACAGATGGATACTTGATAAATAAATTCCCCCCAGACCTCAGTGTTTTCATGTTGCGTGCCTCACATTCCACCTCTGTTTTACAATCGCTAATGTGCTTCTCACAGCTTTCTTGTTTTCCTCTAATGTGACCAAAAATGACTTGTGGTCTAAGTGGCAAAATGGTTTCAGCTCAAGATGATGAATTACCCTTCTATTTTAAGCTCAGTGTAGGCTCCATGGCTAATAGGAGTATAAAACATCAAACATCTGGCCACATCTCTCTTTCTTTATCTTATTTAAGATATGTGTTATTTCTCATGACAGTGTGAAACACCTCAGCTTTGGCTGACGGTGCTGATGAAAAGATGTAAACCACAGTTTGATAACTGGAAAGTTACAACTCAGTGTTTTGCAATAAGAGATGGAAGTAATTTCCACAACATGCGCGTATGATTGCAGATGTGTAAACTCATGCTCATGGTGTGTTCTCTAGCTCTCTCTCTCGCCGGCTCTCTCTCTCTCTTATACACACAAGCACGCACAGACCGTGACTCATTCCATCAAAGAATGACTGGACTTCAGGGAATATCGTGCTGCTTCATTTGACAATGTGACTTATCATGATGAAAGCAATGACCATATCTTGTACAATTCCTGTTCGATGACTCAAAATTTGACCCTGTTACCATGCAAGTACAAATAAAACAAATGCATGTTTTAGGCAGCAAACAGAGCATCTCTAATGAGTATTTATGTGAAGCCCA
The DNA here is from genome assembly GCF_027409825.1 of Scomber japonicus. Taxonomy (NCBI): domain Eukaryota; kingdom Metazoa; phylum Chordata; class Actinopteri; order Scombriformes; family Scombridae; genus Scomber; species Scomber japonicus. The sequence continues at coordinate 15,667,273 of NC_070583.1, forward strand.
AAGTTAATTTTCCACCAACACAATGACATCTCTGTAAGCAAATACTGTCAAGTTCTCATTATGTTGTGGATGTGTGGGCCTACACCAGATGTAGTCAGTAAAAGCGACTCATTTCAATATGTAAAAAGTGCAGACACAAGGGAGGTCAGGCAGACAAAGCTATGGAATCCAGCTGCTTTTACTCTCATAGCAGCAACCCCAACGGCAGCCGAAACACTTCACATTGCTCGACCTCCTCCATGGCTGCCAGAACACATGTGCCTCCCATCTGACTGCGTCACTTAGGTCCAACCCATCATTAGAGCCACATAGTCGCACCTACACAGCAGAGTCTGCCTCTTCAAACAAACCCTTTTTTTTTTTAAATCAGTCTTTGGATCGGCAGGCCAATCAATCAATACAAAATTTGACACTTTAGGTCTGATACACATAAAATCTGTGCCTGTCCCCCATTTGTTCACCTGATTACAAAAGCAGCATGCAATGCTTACTGACTTCAAAAACAGGTGGCGTGCAGAAAAGGCAGACAAAAGAGAAAACAGGGGAAGAAAATCTGGAACATACACTGAACAAAATGAGTGACACAGCCTCGTTGTGGACAGATGAACATCGGTGGTGAAACAAACCCGTTTCCTTGATTCTCAAAGCAGGCATGTTTCTAAACTATCCCACTTTCCATTCCATTATAGGAAACACAGCTCCTAAATGTGGAACCATATAATAGAAACAGCAACAGAGCGAGAGGACCGAAAAAGTTTTAAAGCACTCGGGATGATGTGGAGATACGCGGGTGGTGGTGGAGCCATTCTGGGGCAGCGTCAGGCCAGTTAGGGGTTCACAGTCTGACTGGTTATGTAGGAAGGAGATAGGCCTGTGGCAGCATAAACCAGTAAGCGAGCCAAACAGACACACCGTGGGATAGCCAGTGGCGTGTGGTGCAGCAGGCGTCTAGTGCCATGACTCAGGGATTACAAGCAAGGAATGAGTGGGGATGGGACAACGTGCGAACATAAGGAATGCACTATACACCACATCAAGGTGACATGAGAGAAACTCATGTGGCCAGCAGAAAAAAATAGAAGCAGAGGAAGAAAGGGAAAGGAGTGGGAGGAACACTGGAGGGTGAATTGGGTGAGTGGGTGGGTGAATGATTGAAAAGAGTTGTCTGTTACAAAAGGAGCTTGTTAATGCTTTATTTCTCCCGCCAAGGAACATATTTTCCTTTGTTTTGGTTGTTGGCTTTTTTGCAGAATGTGAGTAAAACGAGACGATGTTGAAGACTGATTGCTGTGAGGGGCTTTCTAATAATTTTAATCTTCTTCTATTTTAATTTTAGCCAAGACTATTTTCTACCATCAAATCAGCCACACCTTGGAAGGTCTCTCTCTGTTTCTCTTTCCCTCTCTCTCCCCCTCTCTGTGGCCCATATGCTTACTATTTAGCAGACTGCTGTATCTGCTGCTAACACGCCTTACTTTATGACTAAGCTTTATAAGCAAAGATTAAGGCGTGTAGTCACCAGGGAAGCGCCAAGATAGGACCTACGCACTATAATGGTTTTATGTTTATATGGGCAAGATTGCGAATGACTGGCTGAAGGAAAAAGCAATGAATGAAATGCTGACTGAATGGGGGGGATAACCCATTTGATGTAACACAGTGGCATCAATGAGCAGTGCCAGAAAGAAACAAAGACAGGGTCATTGTGGAAATTCACAGACAGCCACTTTACTACTACTACTCACCCAGTCTGTCGACAAGCCTGACCAGCACAGGGAGGCTTATTGAGGACGCTGGTATCTGTTACCCTCTAGGCACAAACATGGCCTGGTCAAACACTACCTAATGAATTATGGGTGATGCACTGAACACTGGGCTCACTAATCAGGTTTTGATCCGGCAAACCATATCGCCCTCCGTTTGACATGGCGCACATCAGATGAAAAATGGGCCTGTTTGCTCCGTTTGGCCCGATTCATTGACAGACCACATCAAGAGAAGCCTGGATCACCCAAACAGTGTTTGCACAGCTGCCAGGCAGCAATGCACACTAAAACATTGGCATATATTACACTGCACTACTGAAGGAGTGCTGACACAAACACACTGAAGCAAAAAAAAAAAAATCTGAAGCTTATGTAAGACTGCTCTGACAGAAACTAACCCTCTCCTCACCATACCAACATGGGAGGCAACCCAGGAGAGATAAGTCACTGATGCCTTTGTCATCCGTGTGGTATGGCCTGTGTGTGCTTGTGTGCATACGCAGCAGGGGTGGAACAAGATGCCATATAAGGGCTCTCAGCAAAATCATCAGGAACGCCAGCTATAACAAACAGCAGTGTTTTGATCAGATAAAAGTGAGACTCCCCCTCTTGCACCTTCTATGCCTCCATGCATGCCACCCAGCAGGGCATGCTCACAAACATTCCTGTCAGTCACTGAACCCCGACGAACAGAGAAGGAAAGTAAAAGAGGGACGAGTCACTGAAGTCTGAAACAGACCAGTCTTTATACTGTAAACGGTTGACAACTTTCTGGTATTAAGTTTTAAACCTATACTTAGATAACCTTAAATGATCGTTATGTCAAGATCCAACACCTTCCATACTGAGTAACATTCCCCCTGTATTTGAAACTCGTCTCTGCAGGGCTGACACTTTCATTATGTCTATATGATGCTCTCAATAATAAGTGGCCATGATCTGGGTTACATTGAAGTAAGTGTTCTATATGAGGATTTGACTACTTTAACACTGAACAGAGGGATAAAAAGCTTGGTGGAACGTTAGAAGGTGTGTTTGGGTGCACCTCTGACCTCAGAAGTGTGTGTGTGTGTGTGTGTGTGTGTGTGTGTGTGTGTGTGTGTGTGTGTGAGAGAGAGAGAGAAAGAGAAAGACAGAGAGAGAGAGAGAAAGAGAGAGAGAGAGAGAAAGAGAAAGACAGAGAGAGAGAAAGAGAAAGACACAGAGAGAGAGAGAGGGGACAGGCCATGAGTAAGCTGACACTGGCTACACTTTCATCACAAAGGAAAACAAACAATATAGTAAGGTGGGCTGGAAACCACAAGAAAAGAAAAAATAATAAATATATATATATATATATATATATATATATATATATATATATATATATATACTTCCGCAATGCCATGGTACTGTGCTGGGGGACCAATCAACATTCATTGTAGGTTGAAAGCATCACTGTTTTGTCTTTTTTGGAATCAGGAACAGTGAGAACGTTAGTAGCATGTTTATCTTGTAAGCGTGATAATACCAAGGAGTGAACAAGAACAATGAGTGTGTGTCTATGTGTGCGAGAGAGAGGTGGAGAAAAGATGTGCTTGTCTCAATTTGTGAACTGCTCCTTGGCAGCCTCAGCTTGACCCGGGTGCACCCAAGTTGAGTGCAAGCGGGAGTGAGCATTGCGAAATGGTTTTGCAAGATAGCGCTACGCTTTGGCAACTTAACTGCAGCCGTCAGCACTTTTAATGTGAGTTAGTGAGATGTGTATATGAGAGTGTACGCTCTGCAGGTATTGACAGTGAGGAGAAGGTGGTTAATGTGGTGAGTCACAGCTCCTTGTGGGTCAACACTTGCAATTAGTATCAAATTTCCATGATGCATCAGTGCTGCTTACTGCCTTACAAACACCACCTGAGCTGCAAAAGCACAGGGGATTAGTTAATGTAAAAAGCTGCTAAATGCAAATTATCCAAACACACCACCATGTCTGCCATCTTTCTGTTTAAAATACAGTCACACAAAATGAGAAGTGAAACCACACAAAGGTTTGAACCCAAAACCCAAACACAGCACACAGTTGTGGGCTTCCCTGCCTGTGCCCTGGACAACCCCTGCAGCAAGCCAAGTCTTCCAGGCAGCAGGGTCAGAGAGGCAAGCCTCAGCACTGCAGATTCATCACCTCAGCCTGCCTCTCCTTCCCTTTGGAAAGTCAGTTTCTACCACTGAATGGGGAGGGGGGGGCGAAAGAAGGGAGGGAGGGAGAGAAGACAGCGGGGTTGGTGGTAGGAGAGGGGGAGGTGGGGGGTGATTAGGCACCACTGCCTGTCTCCCATGTCTGCTGGGCAGAGTGCTTTGGCTCTCCCAGAATGGCACTGACTATAGTCAGAGATGGGTGCTTAGATGGGAGAGAGAGGAGGCTGAGATCCAGAGAGAGATTAAAGACATAAGGACAGAAATAGAAGATATCAAACCTACAAAGCACAGTCAAGTTACACCAGTCCAACACAAAACATGACAAAACTTTAAATAGACAACAGTTTAAGGATAGGCTGTTTGCAAAAGCAAATCTGGAGAAGCCATTAGTATGGAACATGCTCAGTGAAAAACATAGTATGTCTAAAAATGTCACATCAGACTATCAACATTGAAAAACAATGAATGAACTTAACATTTTAGTTGCTATAAGTTGTGCCTGTATGATATAGTCAAGTAAGGTAACTGCTAGCAGTGTCCAAAAATGTGTTAACTATTGTGTTGTAACTTTTTCAGATTTGCGCCCTGTTTCACAGACAACGTCATGTTATGAATTATAAAAGGCACGGCTGAGAGCATGATTCATTCAATAAGAGAAAAGAAACACACAGGGCATACTGTACAGCATATTACATGATTGTAGAGCCTCAGGCGTGACTGCATTTTCCTGTTGCGTGTTGTCCAATATTGAGCAACCAACACATCTTCACAGTGAAATATGTTCAGGACGTTATGTCCCTCAGAGCGCATCTATTTCCCGACAATTAACACTCTGATCTGCCACCAGCCCGTAAGCTCACAAGCATGAAAGGAGTCATGATAGTCTCGTGTTAACTGTCAAGCTCTTACAGAAGAGTTGTATTACTCACCGTCCATTTTTTCAGCCTTTATGATTGTTAACGTCGGTTTCATATCGACAGCTGCCGTCATGACCATCAGATCAGTGTGACTTAATAACGCCGCGTCCCTCTTTTATTCTAACAGCTCCAAAAACACAATATAAGGGAAAATGTTGTCTTCCTCTGGCGCCCCGGACAATTCAACTGGCCGATTTGTAAAGCCTCTCTCTCACACTAAATACCGATTCCGTTTCTTTTACTCTTAACTTGTCTTTCTCTTTCCCTCTCTGGCACATACACACAGACTCCCTCTTTTCCTCGTTCTTTCTTACTCACTCACACACTCCCTCACTCCTTCCTCTCTATCTCTGGTTTATGGGCGTTGCATTGCAAAGAGCGGAGTGCGACGACAGCTGAAAGGGGCGGTGTTTGGGACTGACTTGCCAGTTGATTCACAATTCAATTACAATACCCCCCCACCACACACACACACACATACACACACTTCCCCCCGCCCCTTCACACACACGCGCACGCTCTCTCTCTCTCACACACACACACACACACACACACACACACACACAATTTAATAGTAGTCTACTACCACCTCCCTCGTATCTCTGTGAGAACATACTTGTCCCAAGACCCCTTCACGTCAGGAGTCAGGAGTCTGTATGTTCCCGCAAATGACTCCCGTTTTACAGGGATGAGAAACACTCAAGAGATGTCAGAGTTGTTGAACAGTTTGGAACTATAGTAAACCACATCATAGGGGGACACCATCCTAACATGACAGTAAACACTTCGTAATACCATCTTTTATGCCAAAAAGTAAGTTTTATAATAATATAAAGACAACTACAGTGTGGGTTCCTCTAGAAATATTACTGAAATGCTGCAGGCAAATTCTAGGGGATAAAAACAACATGGAGTAAAATATAATTTGCACCACAGAATCATTGTGAATGTCTTTAAAAACATTATAGGAACAGTAGTCTACTATTGTAGGCTATTTCCTAAGTTAAGTAAGAAACGAGAGGCAAGTCTTTGGTAATCGTTTTAGATCTTAAAATAGCTGTGTACAAATTAATTCCCGTAACAGTCTAGATGGGTTAGGGTTTTTTATTTATATTCGAACATATGGTGACTATGAGCTAAAAAATCAGAGTCCAGTCTGTCTGTGTCCTATACTCTGCAGTTCCAGGCGTCCTCATAACTTGTAACTCACCCTCATAAACACCTCAGAGTATTTCCTGTTCACCTTGTACTGATCAATAAAAACAAACTATGTCTTTTTTCCCCCTAGATAGCCAACCTAACATAGGTATGAATCTTTGCAAATACATATATTATGTGTGAAATCCTTCTTTTTTAAAGTAAGACATAGAAATGGTACATGGTTTAGTCATACAAATATTAAAATCAATCAAACTGGGTATTCTGTCACCAAGACCATCAATGAAAATCTAGTTTGAACAAGGGAAACTGTCTGTTCTGATTCCCAGTTTGCATTGCTGTTTTTAGACTTTTGTACCTCCTTATCTACAATAATCAGGAACAATGACCATGCCTTACTGGAAATTGAATCAAAAATTTGCTCTGCCACTGGAAAAGAACAAAGACAAGGGAATGATTTGGCTTTTTAGCCACAGTATGGCTCCACTGCCATTAGGGAAGACCTCCCATGACAACGGAAACAGCAATAACAGATTTTAATAGTAATTCTTGCACAGGTTCTAGTGGAACCTACTGCTTGCCTACAAATGCAAGAAAACTGGGCTCCACTAAGAAACAATAAAGGAATATTATGGAGTCAGGTTAATGTAAATGCTTTCAATCTTTTCTTCATTAATCAAACAAGGTAAATTGTTTTTCTCAAATGCACCAGCGCTCTATTTCCATAACTCCGCCTTCATCTTAAGCAACCTTGTTAGAGTGACTCATGCAGCGCACCGACCATGAGCGTCAACATGATACTTCTGTATGTACTATACTCATGTATTTCTAAATGGGATGATGTGGATGGAGGCAGGGGAGCCAGGAATATTGATCATGCATGGATTTTTAAACTGGTGGTGCTTCACCAGTTCCATTAGCAGCCCTGGATCAGGTTTCATAGGCCTGATAGGAGCCTCGTCTGGGAAGAGTGCTGGTGGGTTCTGCGGTGAGAGGAGCTGCATCACCAGGGTCAAAGTAGAGGGGGTGATGGAAGGAGAAGAATGGACGGGGGAGCAGTTTCTCTCACTCCATCCCAGTCAGTCAGTCAGTCAGTCTCTCACTCTCTCTGACTGGACCTTTTTGTTTTCTGTTAATGAACTCCCTCGTATCTGTTCTTAAAAGGACAGCCTCGGTCCTTTTGTGCCTAAGGGTAGCCATTAGAGGTTTAATGGTGTTGCTGACTAATACCTTTGCTGGCGTCAATGTAGTCTATTTCAATTAGTGCTTTCTTCGGCCTGTCTTCACATCTTTACGTGTAAAATTTGCATGAAAGCATTGCAATGGTATTTCCCAATAGTTCTGAGAATGCATACTTCTATGATATGATCCAGCCTGAATTACTAAACTGATTTTTATTTTTTATTTTTTAAATAAATGAATAGGCAGTTTGTTGACAAGGTGATAACAATCAGCATTGTTGCTTTAAATTCCTGTTGCCAGGAAACACACTGAACACATTTCTGTTCTCGTATCGCAGTACAGTAAGTTACTGATCTGTTTCTCAGAGCACTGACCATTTGTATTGCCAAAAGACAACCGGGTGTACAATGACCCTGAAACCAAACACATTTTTATGAAAAGGACATGGTGACATGAGGAAAATGATTCCCATAAAAAATGTAATTGTTAAATAGGAAAAAAAATGACTTTATCTCCAGCAAGATCAGCTGCTTGAGTCCAAGTTTTACACAATACAAGCCCAGAAAACAACTAAGGTCGAAACAAACTGTCATTTCCTTTTAGACAGAGAGATTGTTAATTGTCTTACAGTCTCATAAAACAACCAACAAGTGTATGTGCTAGTACACTTGAGGACAAACGTCCCAGATCAAACAAGTTTTGGTTTCAGTGTCTCTTTTCTTCACCTGGCAAATGCTGTTGCCATGGTTTTGACAGTTAGCCGGCTTCACTCATTTGCCTTGCAGTATAGCAACCCTAGCTGAAGCAGCTCGCTCTCCTCGCTGATCTCTCCTGCTGTCTCTGTCTCTCCCTGGCACATCTGTGTTGTCTGCCTGTCTATAATCCTTAGATGTAACCGTTGCACCTGCTACTTTTCATAGAGTTAACTGAAAGGTTATTCGATTTAGAGCAATCCATACACCTGTCAAGTGCCATTTCTTCTTTGATGTTGGAGGAATTTGAATAGCTTTAACTATTCTGGTTTCAACACTACACATTTTGTTCCACATTTACAAATATAAAATATAAAGTGATGACTTTGCTGGAATGAAATCGAAGAGTGAAACTTCTCAGACAATGGATACATTGTGTGAATAGACAGCATTTAGCATGTAATCAATCAGTCACTCTTTCACAGACACTCAAGCACACACACAGTCGTGTGATGAGCACAAACGCACATAGAGGGATGAAGAGAGAGAGAGCAGACAGTGAAACAGTAAAACAGTAGGGTCCTTATGGCCTCTGTCTAGTGGCTCAGTCTCAGCTCTATCTGTGGTGGATGCTGTCTGAAGGTGCCACAGGCTGGATGCACTCCTGCTGAGATCAGAGGGTTAGTTGGGACAGGAGCAGTGTATCCCAGTGTGTGTGTGTGTGTGTGTGTGTGTGTGTGTGTGTGTGTGTGTGTGTGTGATTGTGTATGGTGTACTGTGCTTGTGTATGGTTTTCCCTTGTGCCTCGCATTCCAAAATCTGTTCAGACAGAGTGCTGGTGTGTATGTGTATGTGTGTCAGTGTGTGCATGTGCGCTACTAAATTGTGTGCATGTAAGTGCACTGGGAAAGTAGCAGGGCCTCCCTGAACAAAGGCTCAGCTCTTTTCTGAACAATTAGCTTCGCTAAAAAGGACATCTCTTCCTCCATTAGCGGCACCACGTGCCCCCCATCACTCCATTGTGCAGATAATTCAATTATCCCCACCCCCCTCTGAGTCTCTTTGCCTCCCAGACCTCCCTCCCTTCGTCTTGCCCTCCCTCTATCCCTCCCTCCCTTTTACCAACAAGCTCTCAGATAAAGCTCCACTAGTCCCCATAACTGAAGAAAAAATACATCAGTCTGCAGTTTTAATTTATTTTTTATTGAATAAATGAAGCTTGTGTATTACACTCAAAATAACAGTATACTGAAATGAAAATAATCCTGTTGTAATAATACAGTTGCTTGTTTTTTGGTTACTTTTCATATAAAGGCTCTTTATATTGTGATTTATTCGAGGGCCTTTTATTGAAGGACTGGAGTCCACTATGAACACAAATAACGAGACAAAGTAAGAGGTCTTACCGTTACTGTTGTACACTCATTGTAGTAAACCGTCTGTGAATATTGCTATGCTAACAATATAAACATTAAAACAAAGGGAGGTCTCTCAGGATTCATTAAAGTACCACCTTTCCTGATGAGCTGGCATCTGTTGCATCATCACCCGTCAGTGATTGCGTGTGTTTCAGTACTGCATGTTCTCCAACTGAAGTGGTTTGTAATTAGTCACCACCCTATCAGGAAGAACTTACTACACTAACAGTTCCTAGAAATAAAACTTGTAGAATTATGGGAAAGTTTTTAATCTGCATATTTGGCTGATACTCTAAAGTGGAGCATCTTTAAAATAAGGACAGAAAATATTGACTCTAAAATAAGAGGATCTTCAATAGATGTCAGTTAGGGGTAATTTCCATGAAGGTCAAAAGATGTACTATTAAAAAGTACTCAAATTAATGGTTCTTCAAAGAGAAAAAAATATTCACCAGAAATGAATTGTTGAGATTATCCTTTTAGTTCAGGGAAACAGTACTTTGGGATACAAATTACAGACTGACTCTATTGTAAACATGTCCATTTTAACACACAATAGAACCACTCCTCAGAAGTCAGATACTCATTCCAATAGTTCAGACTTCTAAAAATACAATAAAATCTACACATGTACAGTGAAGCAGCAACAGATAACCTCTTTCCTCTGTTTATGGAATAACACCTCTTGCCTCAGAACTATCATCATAACATGCAGTTCAAATCTAGGACCATGGCAGCAGTATAGACCCATTCCTCTACAGTTGTCTGTCGCTTTTCCGTGTTTCCACTCTTGTTTTGTTTTATTGTTGGAGGGGGAAGTGTGCGCCGGCCTGATTAGCATCACTGTTTCCTCCTTTCCCATAACCCCCCAGACCCCCGCAGGCTGCCTGTTTACTTTTAGAAATAAAAAATGGTCCTGCACCCGTGAGGACGTGCCCCTCATCAGAGGCGAAGCCCCCCGCCCTAAGGCTCCACATCTCAGATCCTCCTCCCCTCGTCTCTTCTCCTCCTACCAACACCAGTCCCAGTCCTGTGACTTATCCCTCTCCTTATCCGTCTTTTCTCCTCATACTCTATTCCACCCACTCTCTCTTTTCTTTCCACCCTGTTCCCCTCCTCTTCCAACTGTCCAGCTGTCAAATCACATCAAATAAAACACAGGCCAATGGTCCCTGAGTGCCAGATCACAGCTGTGTCTGCGTGTACTAAATGGGAGTGCATGTTTTAATGTACAGTGAACTCACCAGTGCCTGGGAGTTGGTGTGTGTGTGTGTGTGTGTGTGTGTGTGTGTGTGTCTGTGTGTGTGTGTGTGTGCGTGCGTGTGTGCGTGTCTGTGCGTATATGTGTGTGTGTGCTTTACTGAATGGGAGGATGTTGTAATACAATACACACCAGAGTGCAGGGTGCGAATTTAATGAATGAAAATGTGGAGTGCGCATCACTGCAGGATGTTTGGTGGAGGTTGGGGTGCATGTGTGTGATATCTATGTGTGGATTTACATACGATTGCACACAGAAATACACACAAACTTTTTTTTCTCACACACACATACACACACTTGTACATTGTGAGTTTTTACAATGGGAGTTTACAACAGGATCTATGGTGCAAGTGTTGGATAGTGAAGAGTAGAGCTGGGTTAGTGTAAACATCACTGTGGCATGGCTGTTGTCAGGAAGCAGTGTGTGTGACATTGGGCTCTGGGCCAAACATGCGATGGTCCTTTAACATCCAACATCCCCGCCTCACATCTGCTCTGTGCTTTTTCTTTCTCACACAAGCACATTTCATTTTAACAACACCCAGTCCATTCTTAATGGGGAAAAAAGTGACTTCAGCTGCAAAATCATACATAACCTACCTCACTTACTAAATGTTAAATAAAATATATCATCCCATATATCTAGGAAAGATTTGGTTTGTGAGGGAGTTGGGGGATTTTGGCAACTTTCACTAAAGAGTTTGAAGAATAAGAGGAGTTTGCATTTACACAAATTTCTCTTTACATGAATGGACTGATGCTAGTGACAATTTAAGCTTCACAGACCTGAATCAAACTAAAAGAGATGCCTTAGAAGTTCTGCTGCCACACGACCCCACAGGTAGAGTAATTATTTCAGCTGATCTTTATCTGATATGATTGAAAGGGATAACTAAAACAACAGGACAAAGACAAAATTATGCATGCCTCCAATTCTAATTGAAAAGAATATTAGTGATCAGAAATGGCAAGCCCAAAATATTCAAGGGGAGGCTGTGTTTCAGTTTGAGAGAAATGAGTCAAAGCAACGGCTACAGGGTGTGAAGACTGTGTCAGAGGTTATTTCGCTACTTTGAGGTTAGAACAGACTCATAACGCTGTATGCTGGTGGCAAAAAAAAAACCTCAGCAGCACTTTGTGTCACCGAGGACAAGGGCTAAATGACTCTAACAACATCTCCAGGTGGCTTGAATGCTCTTAGACCTGTGGTCTGCATAGTGTAGGATTTAAGAGGAGAATGAGAAAAAAAAGGTCAGAGCTCGGTCATTTTTTTCCACTCAGCAATGTTTATGTCAACGGTTTAGCGCTGGGAGCAATGAAGTGAGGGCTGCAAAGGAGTGTGTCTCTGGCAACAAACATCAGCAAATCCCATCAAATCCTGACTCCCTCCCCTACATGCACACACACACACACACACACACACACACACACACACACACACACACACACACACACACACACACACACACACACACACACACACACACACATGTGCACACTCTGGCCCCCTCTACCTCTCTAGAGACCAGACCAGAGGCTTGGGAAAAAGATGGCCGCCCTTTGGCCCCCTGTCTTGCCCCCTGCATCCAGCTCAGGGAGGTGACGGAAGAAAGCTTGTGCCCCCCAGCACCCCTACCCCACTCCCGTGGCATGCATCCCAGTCCACCAGCATCAATCACTTTTGAGGACGAGAAGAGGCCAGAGTCAAACACAGGCAAATGCACTGAAAGGAATGTTCCAGTTTAAAATAAAACTCATTTGACACAAAAAAAAATAGAAAAAAGAGATGATTGGAAGCAGAAGAATGCAGGGCATTTGGTTGTCCCCACAAGAAGAGTGAAGATACAGAGGGAAAAAAAGGAGATGGCAGGGAGGAGTGGGTGGGGGGCGGGGTTGTCTGGTAAAGGCATTGCCCTCCGGGTCAGTATCACCAACATCCCTCTTGCATCAGATGCAGAACAACTGGCAAAGTTGAGATCGTGTGTGCATGTGTGTCTTCAGAAAAAAACCAAATGAGGGAGTTTAAATGTGTATGTCGAGATCGCAGACATGAATCCTGCAGTGTGACTGATTGTCCATTTAGCACTGCAGTTAACACAAAGTCTTTTGTTTGCTCTAAGCTGTTTATTTGCAGTGAACTATTGTCTGTTTTGGATGCATTATACATGGAAGCATGCACTGTATAACTAAAAATAGAAGGTAAATTGTTGCTGTGTATTATTTTGCTTTGAACAATCACTAATTAATTATTATAACTGCTGATCAATTTTCAACTATGTTTCATGGTAAAAGCTGACTATGACTGATCACATCCTCTTAAAGTACCTTGCACCACATTTGACGTTAGACTGTTTATGTTCATTTCTTACCTGTAGGGCACATGTCATGTCCGTTGGGTACCTCCTGCAGTGGTATATCCTGGGGGTAAATGGGCTGTGATGGATAATACTGTTGCTGAGGGTGAACCACACCTGGGAGCTGGGTCTGAGGGCCCACTGCAACCCCTCCACTCTGCCTCTGGGAATGAACAACACACAGCAATATTACACATTTTTCATTTAGCCCAAGCATTAATAAAGGTTTTCTATCTGTTAACTAGTGAAAACACTTATTTTCACCACATCCTGGGGGAATGAAGCTGCAGCTGAAAACATCTTTCCAGTAGTGTTCAGCAGTGCAACCTTGGATTTTGAAAACTTTTTTTTTCATTGTTTTCCTGCACAGATAACCCTTGTGGCTAAATTTGACTCATTCAGTTTATCTTTGCTGTGTTGTTTTATCCTGCTTATCACAGTAAAGTTCACGTAAGAGGTTGCACCAAGGGGGAAGTCTAAAGTCAGCACTTGACAGGGGAGCCAGGAGAGATATGAAATTCTATGTGGATACAAGAGATAGAAAGGGAAGGGGGGGTAGCCACTTGGCCATTTTTAGCATATCAAAACGTTCATTTGACAACAAACAAAACCTTCAATAGATATTGTTGGACAGTACTGTGTGAAAGTGATGTGAACAGGGGATTGGCATTTTTCTCACAAGTCTATGCTGAACTAGACAAATGATCGAACTAGTGTCTCTGGTTGTAAAATGAGGGATTTATGCTGTTTTTCAATTCAGTTTTAAGTATCCTTGAGTTTCCTCCACTCATGCTGGAATAACATATTCTCCACAGTTATGTACACAACATGTAATTTGTTTTCATAGTACATTTCATTTTGTTTCCGAGACTGTCAATCAAAGGGCAAGAATTGATCATTTCTATTTGTAATATGCTAAAAGAGACTGAGAGAAATGCATTGCCAGTTAGTCTTGGCAATGCAGTCTCCACTAGGGATGTTTGAGTATCATATGTCATACAGTATGTGTAACTGACAGACTGCCGATCTGATAAGCATCCCCTGTTTAAGCACAGCAGCATTTATCAGTAGCTTTATGGATGGCTAACCTGACCAGAGGATCAGGGAGGCAGTTTACAATGCTCCTCAGGGGTTTGCATGGGACGCTACCCTCTCCTATCAGGTCAGTCAGTAAGGAGGGAAAAGTTAGACAGGCATGGAGGGAGCCACATGGATGATTTATGGATTAGACAGATAGACTGACGTAGATAGCAGTGGAGATAACAGAGAGAGCATGTCCTTTGATCAGTTCCTCTTAAGTGTAGGATAACTTTGCATGCAGAGGTCAATCTACAATTTGAACGCTGAACAGGATACTATACTTTTTCTGTATATGTCTCCACACATGAGATACCTAATATTTGCAATATAAAACATTAAGAAGACTTTCCTCTGCCTTAACTTGTCCAAACACCGTCATTTAGTTTATTTGATTTTATTGGCTGTATTTTATAGTTTTTTCCATGCTACTGTACTAATAGTGAAAAAAGCAAAACAGATATGCATATGGCATTACATATGACTACAACTAAAATCACTAACATAACAACAGTTATTTGTATGTGAGGCTGTTGCAGGAGAAACAAGTTCATGAACTGAACACTCCACTGAACAATAAAAATAACAATGGGACATCATGAAAGCACCGAGACCATAATTCTGACACATATACACTTTTTTGTGTTTTGTAAAATGGGAACATTGAAAATTACATGAAAAAAGAAATCCTAAAGTATATAGGGAGTGTTAAACTAACATTAGTGACTCACTCTTTTCATACAGTGTGAAAACATAAATGTACACAATCATTCACTCATTTATTTTATTTTTTTTATTCATTCGCCATTTGTATTTAGTTTATCTGCCCCCTGGTGGCTCTAAGATGGAACTGATGTGTCTACAGTTAACGGACAGGTGCAATTAAACGCACCTGTGCGCTATAAAGAAAAGCACTAGTGTAAATGATAACATTATTAATGTGTGCAGTTTCAGGGCTCTGGTGTTGTGCATGTTGGCTGATTGGAATCATTTGAAGCTGATCGCCTTTCATCTTCTGAAATGTTGTATTTGATTGTTACAGTGCGGCTTGGGAGCCCTTATTTTTATCCAGTGTTTTTTTGATAAAGTCTTTGTGAAACATGTAAGACACTGGCACTCACTCAGTTGTAAACATAGAAAAGTAAAAAAAATAGAATTAAAATTTAAAAAAACATCACACCCTCTGCTTTCTACTGATAATTCATGTAAATTCAAAAGAATAGAGCTACTGAGGTGGCCTTGGTTCACCTTTTGACCAAGTCTGCCCTGGTATACAGTAGTCTCAATTTCAAAGGCAAGCCCCACCACCTGAGCCAATTAGGATCCAGGGAGCTGTATCCTTCTGTGTTTTCTCTCAGACCAGGGTGGGGTTGCCATTTGCATATAACCTCAGTCTCTTATCCTAATGTGCCAGCGCTCTGCATACAAATGGAGGCATTTATTTTGCCGCTCCTTGGCCTTCACCCTTCAAATGCTCACCTGACAGGAATCCCAATGTTCCCAGCTACCACTGTCTCTGACTCTGTATTCAGCTCTCTCATTTGAGAAGTGTTAAGAGCCCTGGTGTTCTCGCAAACAGACTGTTGCAAAGCACTGAGCGGGTGGCTTAGCTGAGAAAAGTGTTATTTGGTGGAAATGTTCTGACTCCAATTTGATTGGTTAGTGGCAAGGCTGGAGGCCTACAGGTCTCAATATTTACAATATTACTTCACTAAAGAGAAGTGCATCTTTTCGCAGGGTGGTTGTGCAACACAGAAGAGTTCATGAGTGCGATTACACAGCCTTGTAGAACATCGTCTTGTTCAACAGCTCTGTTTCCTAACTTTTGACGAAATCATGAGAAACACCATGTACAGGGACACTGTTAGTGCAACACTGGAGAACTACACTCAACAGGAAAGATGTTCAGATACAGTGTGTTCCTGTGAGGTGATGGAATCCAGAGTTGCTAGCACACATACGAGCACACCACTCTTATGCTCCTGCACACATTCCCATATTGCCATGTGGCTGAGCAACTACCACAGACACAGACACACACACACAGACACAGACACACACACACACACACACACACACACACACGCACAAAAACACTCATTCCCTCACACTCTTGGCTGGCTGTGTGGTAGGTAGCTGAGGCAGCCTTAGCATGGAGATAATTTATGAGGGAGGTCTTACCATTGCGCCCAGACGGTCACAGGGGTGAAGGGCCGGGTAGGAAGAAACTGGATCCATGTAGTAACTCATCACGAACGCTGTGGACAGGAGAAGCAGGGCCTGCTGAAGGGATCAACACACAAACAGACGAGGCAGGGTGGAGCAACCTATCTATCACACACTGTTTACACTTTGTGTGTGCAACTATGTGGTATACACTCTGTGTGTGTGTGTGTGTGTGTGTGTGTGTGTGTGTGTGTGTGTGTGTGTGTGTGTGTGTGTGCGTGTGTGGGCGGCGGGGGGGTACATGAGCATTTGTGTGTGTATATGTAGGTGTGTGGGAGAGGAGAGAGACAAGGAGAGGGAGGGAAGGGGGTCGAAGAGAGGGGAGAGAAAGAAATCTGAGCCGGGTTTCAATAACCTGCAATATCTGCTGCACAGTTCAAAAGGGTGAAAATGGTGATTTTAAGGCCTTTTTTAGAAGACATTATCATCTCATCTAATCAATGTCTGATTTAGGTTTTAGGCTTGCAGGAGTTTATTATATTTATAGGTGTTTTCTGTTGAAGTACATGATCTTTTCCCTTTTTTTGAAAAAAATAATAAAAAATAAGCAAATCCAACCATCCAGAGGCTTGTCATCTTAATGTTTCCATCACTTCTCTCTCACTGTCTCTCCCTCCCTTCTCCTTACGAGACTGCCTCCTCCCCTCATCTGCCTCACATCTTCCTCCTCCTCATTCTCCTTCCTTTTCCTCTCCTTCCTCCCCTCCTACACACTTTGCTTATCACTTCACATTGTTTACTTGGAGCAGCATCAACAAAAGAGACTGGAAACTGAGCTGGAGGATTCACATTAGAGAAGGAATGGTGTACATGGGCAGTGGCACGTTGCACACAGGTCCCATCTTCCTCACATTCATATGTTAAGCAATTTGGCATATCTGGTCTGTGGCAGCTGTTGACAGACTGAAGGAAAGATGCGCCAGCACTCAATGCTTGCAGATGTTCGCCAGCTCAAAAAGATTCAGATGTTCTTGTTTCAGAAAAAAAAGTACCCATACATAAAGTGAATAATGTGCAAATCAGTTATGCCATTCAAATGCTTGCACTACCTTATTTAACTAAAATGTCATTGATTTTCTGGGGAAAATAATTCAATGGGAAATAAAAGAGTAAATCAACGAATTATGCATTTTTGTGATATAAATATCTCCTATTTATATATTGTATTTTAATGATATTGAACTAAGTTTGTTTCGAGTCTATAGGCTATAAGAAACATTTTTTAACTATTGGAGCAAATTCAATTAAAAATAAGAGATGCAAATGTGCGTGCAACTTCAATTCCCACATTCTGAAAGCTGCTGTAAACTCGTTAAAATAAGCAGAGATGAAACAGGTCGAGACCATTGAAAAAAAGCACGCTGCACGCTTTATGAGAATTCCTGACGGGAAAAAACAGAAACTTTGAAGCCAACACTTTCCGCCTGATGAATGAGAGACGATCTGACCGACAGCCGAGAATATCACACGTTCTTTCATCCCATCAGTTCATTTGTAGGGAAAAAATCGGTACAAAAAGAAAACTTTGCACTTACCGACTATGAAGTTTCCTGTGAGCTGGAGGCGTCGGGCAGCTGAGTGTGACAGCTGAGCGGTGGACTGCAGAGATGCTGTACCTGCTCGCAGCGAGTCCCACAGAGGAAGGAATATTATGCACACTTTTAGTCCCTCCCTCAATCATACGGTGATCCTCTCCAAATCCCTTTTTTCCTCCTGTATGTAGTCTTTGGACTTCACATGCAGTTGTGGTTCACATGCAACCGCAGTACAGGTGTAAACTTGTAGAGAACCTGAGGTGGTCAATAATGACTTTGGAGTCACCTCAGGAAATCTACAGCATTTTTTTATTCAAACTACATCCCTACAATTTCCACTTTATTATGTGGATGAAGGATATTTATCCAGTGTCCATCTAAAATAAACTAAAAGGTTTCTCTTCAGCCTCACAATGACACTGTTTGTTCTTTATAGACTTAGTTCTTTAAGTAACCCATATGCCTATATATATATTGTTTCTCCAAGTTGGGGGTTATGTAAATATGACCTGTTTTAATTCAAGTTACATTTGAATTCAGTTTGTTTTATGTGTTTGTTTGTTTGTGTGTTTGTGTGCTTTAGCCCATGTTTTACTGGGAAAAATAGCAGGAAAGAGGCAGGAAAACATCACATGGAGACCGGGGGTGATGATTATGACAATGGCTGATCTTCCTGTGATGTTGTCATCTGTGTGTATGTACGTGTGTGGGCGTATGTGTGAGTGTGTGTGTGTGTCTGCGTTTGTGAAAACACCAGATGAGTGGGATTTGCCAGTTTTGGACATTCGTATCTGTAGCTAATATTTTAATATTTGCTATAGTAAACATTTTTTAACATATACTTGTATTGTCCTGCATGGTGAACCTCTGAAATCAAATCAAACTAGACCTCAATGAATTCCTTGAGGAACTGTCGCTGTCAAATCAATTTGTCTCAGGTCTTGCCAGAATGCCCCTGAGAAGTTTCTTCTTCTTGAATATTTATTTACTGTACATCACTGACTATCATATCATCCCCCACATCCCACCTCCTAACCTCAACCACCAGCCAGTGCATGTGCGACACTGATTAAAGCTATGACAGAAACGTTGACCACTCTTCTGCGAAATGAGAAGTTCCCCCCAGTACAACACAAGATCTACAAGCACCTGCTCTGATAGGGACAGGTGATAACCAGGTAAGAGTGTGAAGGTTTATCTGTCTATTTGCCTATTTATCGCTTTATTTGTTTATTTATTTACACGCTGCAAGCTCACAGGCTCACACTGCATTGATACCTAAAAGCATAGAGTGCTCTCTCCTCCACATGTTCTCTCTCTCTCTCTCTCTCTCTCTCTATCAGCTTAACACTCAACACTTGTGAGTCATCTTAAACACCTTGTGGCACCATGATAATTCCGTGACCTCAGTGCAGCATTTGTTTGAATTAGAAAGTGCACGGTTCAAACCTCCTGACAGCCACTGCTCTTAACAGTAAATCTTGAAGTCTGGGGGTAAGTAAATGTGTGTGTGTGTGTGTGTGTGTGTGTGTGTGTGTGTGTGTGTGTGTGTGTTTGAGTGAGGAGCTGAGGAGAGGGGTGGGGGGGGTCAAGTCCAAGGTGAGAGGCATGAAGAAGTACCATAAGGGGCTCAGTGGCAGGCAGCCTGCATTTTCTCAAGACCTCGTCTGAATCCCTCTTCGTTCCATGGGCCTCAGCACCCTGGGCCCCCAGGGGACACAGATGGGCAACACGTCGAGGGCAAAAGGCGAGGGTATGACTTATTGCCATGTGGAGAGAGAAGCACGGGACGCGCCCCTGTGATGAGACCAAATTGAATAAAAGCGGGGATGAATGTGATCCAGATCCTCAGCCGATGCCCCGGCAATGCTGTTTCAATTAACTGGCTCACCAGTTCAAAGGCAAGGCCCTCGATACACTTCTGCTCCGCATGAAGCCGCTATCATCACGTTGCCCCCTTGCCTTTCACCTCCCCATTATGGTGCCACCTTTTTCCACTCAGAGGCTCCGTCTATGTGCTGGCTGTGCTCATGTTTTACATTAAACAGACAACGCCTTGCCATCACTGCCAGTGAAACCCATCATTCAAAAGACCTGCTGGGGTTTATGGCCTTTACCAACACTCTCTTGGTAAAGTCTTTTTTTGCATCTACAACAGCTCTGAACTGATACGGGTCCATTTCTACCTGAACATCTAAAATCTTCAAAATGTTCAATGCCACATTCCTCATCTTATCCCATCAGGAGTTTGAAATCTTGACCTGATAACTTAAGCCCTGAAACAAAGATTTCATGACAGGTTCATTCTCTGTCTTGAAAGATACAGTATCTGGAGTCACATAGGGGTCATATTCTTATCCTTACCATGTGTCCAGAAGTGACAATTCCATATTGAAAACACAGACAAAAGGCCCATAAATAAAGCTATAGTTTGCTTTAAGTAAAACAGAAAGGGTAAAGCAAGCATTGAGACATTCTACCAGTCCTGCAAACCCAGTGTTTTAACTAAGAAAACCCTGTTTTGTGGATGAATTACAAATAATATTAAATAAGACTGTTCTGCAGTTCTTATACTGTCTTTATCTTGTGACATTAACGGATTTCTGACATCTCAATGCCTTTAACAAAAAAAACCCAAAAAGAACAAATTCAGCACACCAAACCATACTGCTGTCTGTCCTCCACCGTTTCCCTACATCTTGGTGAGCAGCTCCAGACTGTGAATCCTTTTGTCTCATTTTCTCATTTTGAATCTTCCAAAGATAGCGCTGACAGGTGATATTAATGGTCTTTTATTAGCATCGTCCTGATTGCTACAGATTTTTGGAAGCAAGAGATAGAAAGGGAAAGAGGGGGGGGGGGGGGGGGGGGTAGAAAAAAGAAAGAGAGTCCTCCGCCCACCGCTTCTCACAGGAGATCGCCTCTCTCTTTGATAGCCTGCCCGAATCTGTTCCCCCAATAGAAACTGCCCAGCAGATGTTGTTGCTGTATGTCGACTACAAAGAAGGAGCCCTTTATGAGAAGAACATCTATTTTGGGCCTCAGTGTTTCCGAGCTGTGGTGCTCATTGCTCAGAGAGCGAAGTACAGGCCTAATCTTTCTGCTGCTTAAAACTGTTTTATTCCCTGCCCATGATATTTTTAGATTAAAGCCCAGTTCTAATGAATAAAGTGAGGATGTAGTATTTTATGACAGTATCAATATGCCATCACCGTGGTGGGCTTGGGCCTGAAAAAGCCTGCGTTTAAATTGGCATCAGCAGAGAGAAAAAGGGGAAATATAGAGCGCTTACCTCAGTGAAATAAAGAACATGGGGCAGCCTTTGTATCAGGCCTGACTAGATTAATTTAGAAGTGTTTGTGGTTGAGACCCTCACCCTCACCCAAAGAACCGTGACTTTGTTGCACTGTTGACTGTGAGGCAAAGGTCTTGGGGGCAATATTAGCTCTTGATATTATCTTTAATTAAAGCACCAATCCCTCAGCCAAGTTGTCCAAACAGTCCTAAATAGGCTCTGTAAATCAGACAAACATCCTCAATATTTGATGGGTCGAGAGTGTGCACTATAGCCTCCAGATGGTTTGTGTTTCTCAAGCGTTTCACGAGGGATGGTACGGGACAGCGATCTTCTGTTTGAGTGTGCCTCTTGACAGAACGAGTTCCTCCAAATCACATGCTGAGTTGTTGGATTTATGCCTAGGTTGCTCTTGCTCCCTTTTTGTGCTCCATGCATGAGTTTCTCTGTACGTGTGTGTATGCATGTACTGTGGCTCCAGTCTAATTCTCTTATTTATCACTCAGTGTTGTGTTTATTCACTGGCATACCCCCAACAAACTGATTGAAACTAACACTGGACATGTAGTCTTTTATGCAAAGAGCCAGTACAGCTCACAGGACAGTGAGCAGTAACAGATCATGAATTTGCATGTATTTTATATCGTACTCACAGAACAAAGTGTTGTTTTCAAAGCTTAAACCATCTCTAACCTTTACATAATTTTCATTTTCTGACCCTTCACACCATCCCCTCATAATTAGTCTCTTTACCAAACTTCTGAACTGGGTGATTAATCCTTCATTATGCTTTCAAAGAGAGGAGAGAGTTCATTCTTTAGGTTTTATACACTCACAATCAAACCAAGAATACCCTCCTTATACACAAATGTATCAGCTGCCCAAAAATAAAAAAAGTTGGAATGTTTAATTTTATTTTTCTATATTCTGGGTCACTTTAGGAAATCTTGTAACAATTCCGGCTACAAGGATGGTGTTAAGGGTCTTTTCACCATTCTGAAATGTTAAAAAAAGGTCAAATTTGACATTATATAATAAGTTCTCAGTTAACATTGCATGGCAAAATAACACCCTTACACTGATCTCTATGAGAAAAAAGATGAGAGTATAGTGAGATGAAAGGAAAAAGCAAGCTGAGGAGGGAGGGAGCGAGTGAGCTGCTGAGTCCAACATGCCCCTGGTTGATAAGCTGCTGGCCTGGCGCCAGAATAACCCCCCCATGTACATATACACATACAAACACCCCACCCAGTGGCCAGTTTGACCCCCCCGCCCCTCCCGGCCACCACATCCACCACACACGCACTCACACCACCACCTCCACTGCTCCAGTGGCGTCTACAGCTTGCTATTCCTCTTCATTAGTGTCCCAGAACGAGATGCTTGTCATGTAATTAGCAGAGGAGGTTTTCTGAATGCCTGTGTAACACACACTCTCATTAGAGGAGCGAGGGAAGGCTGGAGCGGGAGAGGAGAGGTGGAGAGGCAGGCCTGGGAGGCACGTAGAGGGCGAGCAATCAGTGAGACAGATGGGGAGAGAGAAAGACAGAGGGACAGAGAGAACATGCTGGAGAAAAAAAAGTGCTCAGAGCAGCAAGAAAAAAAGCAAACTTACATGATGTGAGTAACAACCACTTGATTTGGACAAAATTATAACATCCCACCTTTGTCAACTGTTTTTTGTTTCTGCAACAGGCATTTATTCCAGGATGTGTTTGCTCAGTGTTCTCGCAGAGCCATCTAACTCAAAAGTGATAATACTCAAGTGAATCTGATAAGAGATAACACATGAACTTCCAATCCATTCAGGACATGAACATCTTAGAAGTTGCATAGTTTTTATCAACTCTCTATATCACATACATGCTATCCTATATAGGGTGTTAAAGAGGCTATCTGCTCTGAGAATAGGTGGCTTCTTATCATAGTGTTAACTCATTCACACCTTTTACACAAAACCTGGGCTGATTTAACTTCACTAATCTAAATCTATCATGGGGGGTAATTAAAGGAACTCACTGAGCCCATTTACACTGACACTCAGTATTTCCCTGCTCACTTGTTGTGTGAAAGAGGTATTATTAGCTACCACTACATCCCTGTTGTGTTCACACTGATAACAACACCAGTGCTGCTGTTAGACCTGTCAGCTTCGTTCACTTCACCCAGCCTGTGATGAGGTGTGGTTCAGGCTACAGAGGAGGGCTTATCGGGGTGATGAGAGGGAAGAAGGAGCAGCTTGTCAGTGGCTGGTTTTCACCAGATCTGTCTTGTGTCCTGTGTCTGGTGTCCTTTCCTGTCTTATGTATTTTCTGCCACCAGCTCATCCTCCAACTCTCTGTCCTTACAGCACCTTCTGGGTTGAAAACTATTTGGAAATACCTTCTATGTATTTGTTTTACTCTATATGAATGACAGGCAAGTTAAATACATTTAAAGCTTAAAAGGTGAACACCACTTTTATGCTCCGCCCAAGCCAAATTTCATTCAATGTGTGAGTGTTTTCAAAATGAGTGTTTTCAAAAAGTACAAATTGTGTACTTTTTCATCCCAGAATCTCTGTTGTATCTACTTTTGAGTTTGCCAAGTGAAAGGGCTGCTATAACTGGGTTTGTAGGTTTTCTCTCTTACACTTTAACTCTGTTACTCTGTATCTCTCTCCCTCTCACACACATGCACACGCAATCTCTAACCCATCTCTCATCACCACTGTCTGGCAGAGTGGTGCATCTTTGTTACTCTCCAACTTTTCACTCCCGGTCTCATACTCTCATTCCCATTTCCAACCACCAGCCGCCCCCACTCACCCACACCTTATTCACCCTTGCTCCCACTCCCACCTCTTACTGTGCAGAAACTAAGACTATTTTTAGAGCGCAGTTGATGGTTTAAGGATGTTAAGTCCATGTACTGCTATGGATTTTTAGTGAGGAAACAGTCTGTTTCTCTTTTTGTCCCCTAACTTCCATTTCATTTCCTCCTTTGCATCCCCCATCTCAGAGGCCCTTTCTCCACTTACCCCCCACACACACGCAACACAATACCACCATCACCACCACCACCACCACCACCACCAAAAAAAACTTTCTCTTTCTCTGGTACCATACTCTTACCTTCTATCTAACCACCCGATTATCAACATAGCAACACCCCCATACTGTGATCTCCCTCCTCACGCCTACACAACTCATTTCTCATTCTCTGTTTCTTGTCTTCGTTGTCTCTCTTCCTAGCAGTGTGCTGTCTTTTTTTTCCATATGCATGCAATCTGGGTCTGTTATCATTCAGACTGCTAACCAACACTGCTGTCTGTTTATGGATGAAAGATGCTTTCAGCATGGTACCGCAGAGTGATGTGTATTATCAACCTTTACATTGCAGGGTTCATGTTTGTGATGTGGGTAACATCCCAGAAGGGATCAAGTGCCTTGTCGACCTTCTGGTTTATCCATATTATATCATTCAATTCTGAGATGATAGTAAACATTATGGTTTTGTACACTAAGTACCTGTACGTATGACATTGATTTGTATCAAATTGAGAGCAATTTTCACTGAAACTGAACCAGAAACAAGCATTTGTGACTGTTTTTGACACAGGAGTCTTTAAAGTTTGCTACAGCTGACTTAATATATATTGTCTTGTGTAACTTGTGAAAGTAAAGGTCACTATAAGGGCTCTAGGAGTTGTATAGTTATGACAATAACAATGCTGAAGTTTTATGTTAATGGTGTAGACTTTAAAATACATGCTTACCCTGGCTTGTTCAAACGTTTGCACAGTACTGGGGAAAGTTTCAAACACAAGCCTGACATCAACATGCTGCCGCTATCACACTTTCACAGCTCAACTGTGCCCTCTATCACTGGATCTCTGAAATGCAGATACAGCACATCTTAAACAATCATCTTTAGTCAAAGCATGACACAAACATGGCACAAACAAACAATAAAAAACTTGATGTGACATTTTTTTGGTATCTTTCGACATTTTATTAGTTCCTGTCACGTTGCATTGAAAGAGAATTTCTAAACCCTTTTTTGTGTGTGTGAAACACTATCTGACATTAGAGTTTGAGCTTGAATGCTCTTCTGTCAGGATGCAGTCTGAGAGCTGGCATGGCCACCTACTGGCTTCTGTGCGTCTCACCAGCCGTCTCAAATGGCCCTCACCATGTGTTAACACTTTACTCCCCAAATATCCATGATGACAGCGTCGCTCTGTCTCTTTAAGACCTGGTGTGGAATGCTGTGGTTTGCCTAGGCGTTTTGGGGTAGTGCCCTCACCCACACATAAACACAACCCTAAAAGTGACTGTGACTCACTCTCCTCTCTCTCTCTTCTCTTTCATTCTTACATGCTTTCCTTGCCTCGTCCTTGCCTGTGTGGGTATATGTTGTTTTGTGGCCTGTACTTTCATTCTGCTTCACTCGACTGTTTAGAAGAAAACAATGTCCCGCTCTCATCTGGCTGGCACGGAGTCAGTGCACAGCAGCATGTGTTTCCTGTTTCACATGTTTGTTTGTGCCACAGGTGAAGGGGAGAGTGCCGTTGTTTGTCTTTGGCCTCAATAATCCCACAAGGGCTGTTTTTTTAAAGCTTCACACAGT
The DNA here is from genome assembly GCF_027409825.1 of Scomber japonicus. Lineage (NCBI taxonomy): Eukaryota > Metazoa > Chordata > Actinopteri > Scombriformes > Scombridae > Scomber > Scomber japonicus. The sequence continues at coordinate 15,692,939 of NC_070583.1, forward strand.
TCAGTATAGGAAACAAACTTCTTATCTTGCAGATGTCAATCTCTTGGGTCAATCACAGGAACATATATCTTGATACAAAATACAAATAAAATAAGAAAAAAGAAAAAAATATTAACTGAAGAACTTTTCACATTTTCATCATGAATTACCTGTGCTTATTTGTAGGGGGAAAAAATGCTTGTTCATAATGTCTCCCATTATGAACAAAAGGGCACCCAGATCCTCAATGAGCTGCCTCTAGCTTGAGCCAGAGAGCCCTCCAGTGGTAAGAGAGGACATTGCATTTGCCTATGAATAGGATCAATAGGCAAGCTCCCTTTATTAGATCCAGATTTGACCGTCTGAAGGCACAGATGAATGATTTTTGTAGTCTGGTGAGCAGCCCACATCGAGTTCAGCCTGTCAGACATGTCTGGGGGGACGTGGGGGAGGAAAGAGACGCGGGCCTCAAAGTAAAAGCCTTGAGAATGCGGGACAGGGGTAAACCCTAAACCTGAGAGCTCAGCTCAGGCTAGCAGCCTTCCAGGGAACAACACTTTTCTTATTGAGCCAGTGGGCCAGACCCAAATGAGAGGTGACAGCATATTCATTTCACCCAGTGTTTTTCTTTAAGGGCTTTTTAAAATGCTGCTGAATGATGAGCGGTCAGTGGATTTATAGTTCAGGGGATGATTTAGGCTTTCTAAATGGCACTGCTTTCCTCCTGAGCTTGTTTGCCCCGCTTTTTTCCACAGAAGCAGTCATGTTCAGGAGCTTTATTTCAGCCGTGTGGTGTTCATCTAGGGATGACTCCCCCCATGGCAACTGAGATTGATTTAAAATGTATGGGGTGCACCTTAGTTTCCCATACCCAGTCTGGGCCAGAGGCAGGGTGTGTCCACACTTACAGCTGAATTGACATAAGTGGTCTGGGAAATCCACATATATGCCCTCAGAAAAGAGAAATTTACCATATTTTTCTTGGTGTTGTGAGAAGTAATTGTGGGCATACACTGTAGATGCATAAAGCACAAACGTGCATGCACGTGCACACACACATGTAGACACTGACTCTTATATGCACAACTCTTTTGATGAAGCACATACCAGAACATATTGTATGTAATGACAACATGCATTTTGTCTCGACACCACATGTCGCTCTGCAAACATTTACTCTCCCAAGCTCTCGTCTCAGCACTTAACCCCCAGGGTGAGAATACAGATGAAGTCATATTGTGGACGTATCAGAGGTTTGCTCTGAACCTGATGAGTGGCAACACATCAGGAGCCATTGGGAGGTCGTTAATTTATAGGGATGCTATTACCTTCATAAATGCTTGCCTCATAAAATGACTGCCTTGCTTTAATTTAATACTTCCCCTTGCTAATTATCACTGTAGACCAGAATGGGCTGCTGTCTGCACTTGGGGTGAGTGATTTTCAACGGACATGCATAGTTTTGATAAGTTTATTTGAATTATTTGGTTTGATACTGTTAAGTTTGTTGATTCACTACCTTGTTTGGTTGGACTGGCAGGACAAGCGTACATTTTAAACTCCATTACCCTTTTTCTTTTATCATAATTGCAGTTTGTTGTATGTAAGTGTTGAAAGAGGGTACATTGGTTAAGACCCCCTTGCAACAGCTACAGGTCATCTTGCATTTCTCAATTAGGCCGCTCTTCATTTTTTTCAAACCAGTGCAAACATTAAGGTAAGAAAACTTCCACTCCTTTTAACATGAGCTCTGTTCCATTGCTGTTCCATGACTGCCTGGAAGCTTGCGTGAAAAGATTTGATATTTTGCCCTGCCTTCCCTGGTGCCACACTGCCATTTTCTCTCTCCCCGAGGACGGGAAAAAAAGGTCTGGAATGGGACCAATCTCCATCTCCAGATCATCTCTCGGTAGCCCCTTCAACTAAATAAATAACTCATTACAGTTCAGAGTAAGGAGCTTCATTTACTCTAGGCGATGTAATCACAGATGTCTGTAGGTTGCCCACATCATCTCAAATACAAGTGTTTTTGGTGGAATCCCAAGAGAAGCAGCTCTGAAATGTTAACATACCAGTGAGGAAAGGCAGTGGGCTGCATATGGGAAACTGTTGATGGCAGATTGTTTGGCTTCATTGCAGAATGGGATTAAGCCTGTTTATTATCGCACAAGGGAAGATTCTTCTTGCAACAATATTAAAACACACACAGCTAAATATTAACAGTAGACAATCACAATACTGACAAGAGTCTTGCATCAGCCCTCCACCCAGAAGCATAATCACCACAGCCACATTCCGCATTTAATGTCAATACCAAGATAAAGTACAAAAGCCAAGAAGGCCTGTGTGGTGCAAATCTTGATGAAACGACCAGACAGAGGATTTGCAAATATATTCTGCCTTTTCCCCCCTCATTATAATACACAAGAGATGGGGTGTTGCCACATAGGACAAAGCCATCAGTGTCAGAAAGTTTAGACAATCACAGCAGGTCAGTTCGACAACCTCTGATGACCTCGTGCAGTTTAAACTGTCCTCATAAATCACGAGTTTGACTTGAGTTTAAACAGGTTCATTCCCAATATCAACTGACCTATAGTGTAGTGTAGGTATAGAAAATGATGTAGGTAAAGAACAGTGGATGGTCACTTCAATGAAAATGCTCCGAAGGTGTAGACTGTTTTTGTTTCTTTGGTCTTAAATCACACAACTTTTGTTTTGACTCATTCTAAACTGCTGGTTTTACATAATATCTGATGTATTTTACATCAATGGTCATTAAGGTAGCTTAAAGCTCTTTTTGGTTAAATGGGGACTTTGCTTAGCCTGATGTTCTAACATTTTATCGGTATTAATTATAATTAATATTAGCTCAGTATAGCATATCTATAAATGATCATATTACATATAGATTTTTTTTTCTTTTTTCTGTCTTGAGAATTTAATAGTTGCTGCTCAAACGTGTTAGAAAACTTCTTCTACTGTATCCTGAGGAAGGCAACACAGCAGGCGCATGAATGCCATTTTTCAGTAAAACGGATGTTGGGATTTCCGTCCATTGTTTTATGCTGGGAACACTATTATCAATGTTGTTGTTCTTAATCATTGCATTAGGAAACGGTGCAACAAACAGAAGGTCTAGCCGGTGATGAAAGACGACCTTTTTACCAGATGACCTCTGTTTAAAAAAAAAGAAAAAAGAAAAACACAAATCATCTTATAAAGTCACTTAGTATACTTCTGCGTTTTAGGGTTGTGCTGTTATTACAACTGATTGTTTTACATAATGAGGGGTTGTTATTACATTGAGTTCTCGGGAAATCACTGTTTTTTTCCAGATAAACTTTTTATCTATCTGAGCCATTGTCTACTGGAAAGAAGCAAATCAAATGATTAATTATTTCTACATTGAGCAACATGATAAAGTATCAAATTAAAGCAACAGATCCCACATCTCAAACATGTCCTTGCCATGCGTTATAAGCTCTCCAGCGCAGACAAGAAAAGTTACAGGCAACTTCTCTGTTTCACTTCGGTTGCTCTGTGTGGAATAGCGACCTTGATGGGGCTATAAAATGCCACGGTTGGGCGACTTTCCTCACCGTGAATTACCCTACATCCTTTGGGGGACTCTTGGTCGAAGATGAGGGCAATGTGAAGGAAATGAAGTTAGTGAACTGAGCGGGGTCAACTGAGCAGGAAAAGATCAACCCCGCTGCAAAAGGAAATCGTGTTGCTGTTGTATTCCTGCGGGAACTGTCACCATGAGCACAGGCAGGAGCATGAATGAATATCTGCACATGAATAAACGGATGGATGCTGTTATTGATTCATTATTAAAATAAATTGCACTAATTTATTGTGATTAGGAATTAACATTTGGACCTCCGATTCATCATTGCCCTGCTGGAGGGAATGAAGGTTTATCTTGGAGTGTAGAGGTGTCAAAATAAAGATGACCTTCTATTTTATCTCACGTTTGATCCTCATAAATGATACTTTATTAATTAGTACTAATATGTCATATAAAACGCTTTCTGCGGTTCTAGTAGAGCGCAAATAAACATATGAACAGATATTGTACATCAGTGTGGTGAAGGAAAGTTTACAGGTGAGAGATTATTGATATTTTCTTATTTTTGTATTAATATCTCTTTTTTTCAAGATCCCAGACTGATGAATCATATGCATCACAGTTCACAGTTCAGTGTTGTGCATATTCACTTTATTACAAATTAACACCAACAACTAATAAAACACTTCAAAAACAAAACATTTTTTAAAAGATTTTGCCAACAATTTTCTTTACCAAAAGACTTTATAAAGCAGATTTATGACGCTCTTTCTGGCTCTGCTTTTCCCTTATTTCATGGTTCAGTGGCCTCACACTGCAGGCAAGGGGAGGTTTTCTCTCGCTGCTCATTGGTCGCGGCTCTCTCATCCTAGGAACATTTCCATTCATACACCCGGCTCTCCTTTTCGCCCCTTCCAAAATAACTCCCTGTCATCATCATCATTTTGGAAACGGCTTTGCTTGGACGGGACTAATTATTTTAAAATAGGAGGAGGAGTGATTAAATCGAAAAGATCAAACGACCGACACAATAACGACAGGTGAGTGGGAAAAATAACAGATTCGCGTTTACTGAAGCTCTGCACAGGCAAACTCTGCAGCGTATATGTTCATTCAGGAGGACAGCAAATCATTTACACTTGTTTGAATGTTATAATTGATTTTTTTAAAACACAATCAAATTAGAGGATTGCTCCTTACTCGATCAAAAATAGTGCACGCGTTTCGGAATGACAGCGGTAGTAAAAACTTCAGTCTCAAGCTTTGTGTTATTTTTGTGACTTGTTGCATCCGACTTTTTATTCAGACTTTTACCTGATTCAGTGTCCGAGTTTTGCACTCGAAAAGTGCTGGCCTTTTTTGTGTCAGCTCCTTTCTATGCAGTCTCACTTTAGGGAAAGTCTAGTCTATGGTAAGGAAAAATGGAATGCGTAGTTGGCTCTCCTTTATGATGGATAACAGCAAGGTAAGATGCTTAAAATGTAACACTAGAGGGGTCCCGGCCCACGGGGCCGTCTCGGAGGAAGGTTCACGCCGTTATTCACCAGTCCTCCTCTGCGTAATTGGCTGCAGATGTGGTATCCTATGCGCTTTTTACCGCTTAGAAATTGGATGCATTTGGGGAACTTTATGAGCCGAGCCCTGCGTTTGCCTGCAGGAGCCGAGAAGACAAAAAAAAAAAAAAAACACTGGTCCCCTACAAGTATTTAAACCGTGCCACGTTCATATATAAGCCCCCCTCCCCTTCCTTGGCTAATTTATCATGGGGGGAACTGAGGCAGGAATTCAATGCGCAACAACACTTCAGCAGAAACGTGAAATTGCGCTGTAAAAAAAAAAAAGAAGGGAGAACTTGTGGTGCAATTAACTGACGTGTGTTGGTGCTATGAGTTACCCTGTTCATCATTTTTCGTTTTTTGTTGAATTTTTCTGTAAGGTATTGGCTTAAGATCACACGGGCCCCTCATGTGCATCCACCCCTAATTATGCTAAAAATACAGAGTCGGGGGAAAAAAAGGTTCCTGGTTGTATATTTATAATCGTGACAGGTCAGAACATGCATGCTACTGATCAGGAGAAGCATGTCCCATAGGTCTGATTAAGATGTGTTGAACTATAATGGTGCGTCATCAATGCAGATATAGAGGTCCATATACATCCATTTGCTTCACCACACAGTATATATAACAGTTATTTGTGATGGTATATGCCTCTGCCTTCCTAATAATTGCGCAGGGAGGGAAGGGCTAAAGACACCGTCCTCTAAGTGCCCTTTCACCCTAGACTTTGTAAGCTGCACTTATTAAAGCGAAAAGTGTTTCAATATGTGGTAAGCTTCAGGGGAAAACGTGATGGGGGTTGGGATGGGGCCCACAGACCTCTTCTTCTTGCTGCCCAGCTCTTATTGGGGGACTTGCAGTACTAATTCATCCATGTTACCAGTGGTGTAATTTCCATCTATTGGTGTTGTTAACGTTCGGACAAGTGCCATTAAAGCCTACCCGTATCTAATACATCTGACCACTGTTAAAATCGAGGTTATATGAATAAATCCCAGCATTATGCGTGCGGTCAGACATACAGCGGGCCATTAAGCAAATTTGGCTTTCTCTTTATTTTGGTGTGGTGACCCCTGAGTGCCCTATGTGTGGAAGTGCACAAAACCAGCAGTATTTGGTGAACGTTTGCTGCACAGCAAGTCTTGTGTGTTATGAGTAACTGATGACAACAAGACAGGAAATGGGAATTTAAGAATAAAATCAGCACATTAAAATAGAATTATGTGACATAACAATGATGATGATGTTTTTCAAGTGTTGTTAATCTTTCTATCCTCCCCTCCTCCCAGGGCCCTTTGGACACTGAGCACCCTTGGGCCTGTCTGTCAAGTAGACATGTTTCAAACTGTCCCTGACACGTCGTCTTACGTAAAGGTAAGACACCACCGTCTCTTCGGCCAGGTAATGTTGGAGGGACAAACTGGGGTCCTTTCATTTTTTATGACTTAGACAAATAAACGCATGCATCTCATCTATTATCCAACAGTAAAAGTCTATAATACCCAATTGATCATCATCACAGTCTTACACTGAGTTTTAAAACAAAATAATTATTAAAGTGACCCTATAATACAAAGGAAATGATGCTTAAGCACCCTAAATATGAGTGTCTGCATTAGAAACAAATGTACATATCTGTTTACAGGGCGCTTTCATGATCTTTTATATGAGAGAATGGATTAAATTACTGTTAAACAACTCACATTACTTTTTAAAAATGATTACAGGCCACTGTAGGTTAAACACCTGTAGCTTTACCACATATGCTAAGCTTATTGCATGTGATTGCCACCTTGTTGTTTTTTTTTCCTTTTCTCTTCATGCTTGCAGTGCTTGTTGAAATGTGCTTCTGTTGTGGTCTATCAGGGTTGTCAAGATCGATTTGACTCTTCGTCTTCAATCCAAAAATGGGTTATTATCGTGTTTGACGTCACAACGTCTCTCTCTCTCTCTCTCTCTCTCCCTCTCTCTCTGACTCTCTCCACCACAGTCCTGACAATGTAAATAAAGCAAACAGTGCACACATCTGGTTTTCACATTTTTTAAAAAAGAGAAAAAAACTGCATTGCTTTACATATGGCTCAGCGTGAATATCTGCAACTGGACATGAAAAACATTTCTTTGTGAAATAAAACCCATTGTGACCATATAATGTCCCCATAATGTCAAGTTCAACGTGCACTCCACTCGCAGTTGTGTCAGTAAATTTGGTTTGGCTGCATGACGTTTGCTCACATCCATCATAATAATCTGCAGAGGCTGACTGTTCTGATTGTGGCTCATTTAAATGAGCCATTGTGCCGTAGCGAGCTATGGTAATATCTTAATAATCAAGGTATTTTTCTAAGGGCGACTTGTTAATGTTTTGAAGACTTGTTTCCCCTTTGAATAAGGAGTCTTTTCATCCAGCCACTGCGTTTGTGCCACTGCAGAGAGACCCGGCGTTTCAGAGCTCAGATCAGAACAATTCCTGATTTGTTGTTAGAGAGTTTAATAGCGAGGAATGTTTTAGGAGAAAATATGCTTTTAAATGAGCCTTTCTGCTCCCTAAATAAGAGAGGAGGCCAGCGAGGGAGCAGCAGAGGTTAGTGGGACTTGAACAGGAAGGCGATTTTTGAAATAAACTGTCAATTTCACAGTGCTTGCGTCCCTGAAGATTCACATACCTTCTTTTATTTGCTGTGGAATATATCTGTTTTTTTCATACAGAGTATATTTTTATATATTGATTTTTTTTTTCTACCAGGATTAAGACTTAGCATGTGTTTTTTTGCGTGCAAGCTCTGCACTCAATCACTCACATTCAGGGAGATATTGGTCAGAATGTGGCACGCCTCAATACAAAATTTAAAAGAAATATTCTTCATTCAAGCGACTCCACGGCCCAGCATTTGGTTTTGTTTGGTTAAGGCCAGGCGAGACTGGAACTCTCCAATAAAAATAAATCTCAAATTAATTATGGCCTAGAGCGAGGGGCCAGACAGTTCGTGCTTATATATGTGCTGCAGACTCCACTTTTTGCCCTCAGTATTTTGACTCGGGCTGTCTTTTAGCCCGAGAGAAGGAATGATCTGAATACAAGTCTGCAGTCTAATAAACAGCAACTTTATCAGACTCACATACTGTAGACTGGGACTATTTCTTCGCTGGAATAACAGTAACAGCTAAAAAAAAAAAAAAAAGTTTCTCACAACACTCAGTACTCCACGCATCATTTCCCACTTCAGGAATGATGAAATGAGGTCCCCTTGCGCATGGGCAAAGAGTGACCAAATTATGTTAAAAATATAAACTTTTCAATTCATGGACTACACTGTAAAAAATATTGTTTTATGCAAAGCGTAATGAAGGAAAATAATTGACACATATTTGATACATATGAGGACATGTTTTGAGAATTTGCATGCTAATTTGTTGTGAGACAACAAGTTACAGTATGTTTGCATGAAGCAGAACATTCACTGTCAAATTGAAATGATTAAAGTAACTTATTTAACTTTTATTTCACTTGTATGGCCTATGTGAGAAATAAAAACCCTAACCCTCACTTTTTCCATGCAAGTCTGTGACCACATTCTACACTAAACCCAACTGAAGGCTGTAATACTATAGATTTTCATATAAGCTAAAGAAGAAAGGATGGGTCTAACAATTGAAAGGCTACTGAACATAAACCCAGCATAGTGTCCGCCCACCTCTGGCTTGTTGCCCCAGCGGAGAGACTGAGGAGCTACTGGCTCGTGGTGTAAGGAAGAAATGTCTGGCTGTCTAGTTCCAGCGTCAAGCCAGATGTTCTGTGGTTCACTGTGTAAACCAACTTGCATCTGTTTATTGGCCTTCCAAAATGTTTGTTACCACTGTATTCATTATGGTCTTGGTAGGTCCGGGACCCCCAGACTTCCTAATGAGCTTTATGAGTGGGATGGTTGCAGTTATTTGAATACAGAGAGGGAATGATCTTGTCTGAGTCAAAGTTTTTGGAAAGATGCTGTCAGATTAGGAAATCAGACTTCTCATGAAAACGTGAGGATTTCTGTGTCATTTGAAAAGAATCCTGTAAATTTGCAGCTGTATTTCATTTCACTGCATTTCAATTATATACACCACTTAAAGTCGTTTTGGCTTCTGCGGTAAAGTGGCTATAACTCACCTTTTTTGGACAAAGATGATATAAATCCAAAGAAATACATCATAGTATAAAACTGACAGGATCAAAATATGAAGAGATTCCACTGGTGATGAAGTCCAGCTTGAGGCCACATCTTAAGCACCTATTTATTTTGTCACTTCATAAAGTATCTTCCTTGAATAAAAGAAGTAGGCTATATGAAATGCTCAGACTCTGGAATGTATAGGAAAACAAAAAGGACCAAACCAGCCAGTGAAGAGTTAAACAAGGTGTCTCCCTTAATTACACGAGGCTGAACTGGCCTCAGGCAGGAGAAGCCTTGACCCTTAGCAGGATCCAGATGTGGTGGTCCCAAGGGTGGGGCCCTCAGCCCCACCAGACCCCCAAGTCGAGAGCAGACAGGCCGGCCCTGCTGTCACTCGTTGCGGCGCAGTCTCTGTTTGGCCACTCTTAGTAGTCGCTCCCAGAGGCAGAACCCCAACACTGCAAAAAATATTCACCATCAACAGTCCTACTATATTCATAAACAACGCAAACAGTTGCAGACTGAATGAAATACATTCACTTTTCTCCAAAGTAACATGTTTCTATCAAATGTGATTTTCTTAATGCCGGTGGAATGATGTTTAGTTTGCCAAGGTAGACTACTCAAGTTTGTTCCAAACAAATCCATGAAACAATCAAAATAGAACTTTGTCAAAGTGGATTTAAAGTATCTAAATTGAGTATTTTCTAAGTCTTATATTATCCATCGTGTGCGTGTGCGTGTGTGTTTTGTCTTGAATATCAAAATAACACTGATGTTTGAAAATGGACGTTTTTTGCAGTGTTATTGGTCTGGTCACGTTCAGAGCTGGCTCCTTGTCTAGCATCTGCGCTAAAACTATGCTTGAATTGATGAGGGCAATTTCATAGGGTAGTCAAAAAGGGGGGAAAATACTATGCTTACTACTATGGGATTTTTTTTTTCGTGACTCAGGAGAGTAGAAAAACACTGAATGACAACAGCAAATTCTATAATAATAATAATAATAATAATAATAATAATAATAATAATAATAACAATAATAATAATTGTGCCCCCACCCTTTTCAAGTGCACACTACAATTTCTGGCTGCGTGCTGCATTTCATCCATTCAGTCCTGTGCTGAGCAGCAGACACACACGTGTAGACCAGACCCGCTGACTATAGTGCGGTTAGGAGCTGAATGCTTGAATTTTATTAATGGTGTCTCAGGAAAACTTCACAGAGGCATGGAGAGTTGTAACAAAAAAAGAAGGGTTGCAACAACTCCTGTCATAGGTGTTCAGGTTTTTTCTCCTTTTTTGATTTAGAGCCCCATCAACTTTCTTCCATGTAGATAGATTCTTTACTGTCAATGCATGTTAAAAACACAGCAAAACTGAATTCGACAGCAATTCACTCATGAATCAATTTCACTGTATAATAGCCTATAAAATATAAGAGATAATAGGCTAATTTAAAGATGCATGGAGGCATGGCCAGATAAAAGCCTTAAGTGTAGGCGTGAACCAAAATCTGTCTAAAACATGATATCACATAACTTAAAGTATCCTTCGACAGTAAACCTCCATACAGAAAACCACAGTTAAATGTGTCTAGAAATAATTCAAGTCGGACAAATAGTAAACCCCTCCACACCATCTGTGACATTACTGGGAAAGCAAAACACACAACACTATTCTATAGCAGGCTTACACCGCAATGGCTATGCACAACGCAGGCAGCCATCCTGTAAATATTTCCGAGCAGAAAAACATAACAGTGGAGCGAACACTCAATTGTTTTCCCTGCTTATCTCTCTGGGACAGTATCCTGCTTTTTTGAAGGCAGGGCTTTTCGGTGACACACAGCTTCCTTCTCAACCTTCTCAACAGCGGTGACTTCACTTCCCAAATTTAGAGAAAGAAAAAACGCAATCCGGTAAAAGTGTCTCTTTCTCTCCGCCACATACCGGGGTCTGGAATTAATTCAGGAGCGTGTCATGTTTGGGATATTGTCGGGGTCCGCTGAAAATTGCGCAAAATGGACGGAACTATTAAGGTAAGGGTGGAGAACGGGGTGTATGAGTTTGTGGGAGACCGCTTTTTCGGAGTTGCGCCTCCTTTTTTTAAGCAATGGGTTGAAATGCCCCTCTGTGTCGGTCTGTGAGCTGGGACCTCCAATCTGACGACGATGAGCGGCTTTTTTCTCTCGGTTTGAAAGCGGTAACCAGATTTCCTTCTTTTTCCTCTTTCTTTGAAAGTATATCCTTTCCTTTTCCAATAAGCTGCCTGTTTATGAGGATACGCGACGATGTGGATTCAAGGCTAAATCAGAATCACGCACTGGATTTTGGGGACCAAGCGCACAATTACGCACGTCTGGAAAGGCACAAAGGAGATACTTTGTTTCAGACCATACGCTGTAGTCTGTGCTTTCTCATAGGTATAAATAATCCACGAGTTCTACGATTTGGTTTAGTCTGGGCAGCGGGGATTGAGCAATAGCCACGACGGGATGTACCGCTATACGATGTGTCGAGCTGCGCAACAGTGTGGCACATCGGTCCGAAGATCCTGTATTGGGACAAATACGATGGTTTGGTATTCATAAAAATGAATAATACTTCTCCCTTTGTTGTTGTTAGATTGTTGTAACTGTTGTCCCGTCCGTTTCTTGGACAGAAAGTTTTGTCAAAGTGTAAGGAAAGCTGTCATTTGGTAACTTTATGCGGTAACTGCACAGTTTGCAACACTTTCAACCGCAAGGCTTCACAATGATACCTTGGCTTGCTCCTTATATAGTTACACAACTATTTTGAAACGGTATGTTGATAGCCGAGAGCGCTGGTCTACATTAACATTGGCTACTGGCCCCCGACAGTCAAATTCCAGATGCATTATGGCTGCAGCCACCAGATGTTGAATGGCAAGTCCCTATTAGTTCACTCCACGATGCGTTCAGTCTGTGTCCCCCCAGTTAACAAGTGTAAGCTTAGAAGAATGCAGGGTCTGCATTAAACCTTATTGTTGCTGAAAGGCGATGCGTCTTGTTTTCCTTTAGAAATTTAAAGTAGCGGGTTTGTGGCGGCTGGGTGTGGTATGAGTTTTGGAAGAGTGTAAACGTTGGCCAGACAAAAATGTCAGGCTGCATATAGTCACTTAAATCCCGTCAGTCACCGCTCACAGCGCTGTGATTATTTTGCTATGTATAGGGGGATGAATGCCATGCTGCAAGAGGACATCAATGTCTCAGCCTGTTTGTAACAAAGCAATAAGTTGTGACAATTAATGTAATCATAATTGAATCCTTGGGTGTAAATGACTGGCTGTTAGCTGCATTCATACTCGCTAAAAGAAAGGAAGGGCTCTCTAGCCACGAGAGCTTCCTGTTCTACACAATCTTTTCCTGACAGGTTTCCTTTTCCTCCTTAAACAAAAGACAGGAATGCCCCCCCTGGGTGGCTCCTGCTGGATGGCTGTGTGTGAACGCCAAACAGACACACGTGTAGTCTGGATGTGGAGATATTGCATATATCCAGTCTGCTCCGTCGTGACGCATTTGGGGAGATAGACTTGACTGATGTAAACAGAACAGAGGTGGCTCCCAGCAGGTGTCACACTCACACAATGCTTATAACAGTGTTTGCAGCTCAACAGCTGAGCTATTATTCACTTGATGTTTTTTCCTTCTTTGTTTGAGGGACTATAGAGAGATGTATTGTAAGGTTTTCAGAAAAATTGTATAAAAAGTATTTTTTTCTACTTTAATTTCAGAAGTTTAATAGAGTTTTGAGTTTCAACTGGTTAAAAGTGGCAGACAACCATTTTTTCAGAAATTATCTGAGGACATTGTGAGACAGACAGAAAACTGCCAGTAGCTCTGACTGGCAGTATGTGTGTGTTCCCCATAGATACTGGAAAGAAAACACTCCAAATTGGCACTGGTCTGTTGTCCTTTCAGCTTCTCTTCATGAGAGTGGTGTGTTCCTATTTTTAAAAACCCTCCGCAATCTTGATAAGCACACGCCACTTGCCAGTCATGTTCTCAATTGTGCAGGCTGATATGTCACTGTAAATATAACGTGCAACAGTCATAATAGTTGACTAAGCCCTTATCGGGCTTTAGTGAGACATTCAATCACTCTTCTATACTTTATCATCCACAGACTAGCTGGTGTGCGCCGCTCAGATAGTAAGTCTAGCTGCCAGGGTTCTGACTATGATGGATCCCACTGATGAAATCACTGGAAAATCTAATTCTGGCGAGATGGCTAAATGTTCTGGAGAGGTTCAGCTTTTCTATTCCCCAAATTAACCTGAAGTGGAGTATTTTATAAAGTCCCTTAAGTGTGTTTTGTATTTTACCTGTGGTATTTGTTTCTAACTGTGTGTGATGACACATGAATTATAATATCCGAGATTTCCTCATCATACTGTTAATCCTGAACACAGGTGCATTTTAGTCAAAGGTAAAGACAAGTTTAACTCACGTCTAGATTTCAATTCAATTCAATTCAATTGAAAACACTTTATTTGGCCCTGAGGGGCAATTTAAAAGGCATGAGGAACAGCATCAATAAAAAAGGACAAACAGAACATCAAACAACATAAAATCATATAAAGTGCTATAGTCAGTATTTTCAGTGACCGTCACAGTCACAGTGCTCTGTGCTTCATGGTAAAGTGCTGTGTGCTATGTGACTTTGAATATCATTGTATACATACTCCATTATTTTAAAACCTTCATTCATCTGTGGCATTACAATAGAGGGCACTACAGTGCCAATACATATTTAAAATATAAATTTTTCCACAGCAAAGTTTGTCATAACTTCAGAAAACTTTAAAAAATCAATTATTAAAGTAGTCAGAAATATGTCCTCCAAATATGAGGTCCTGTATCGTTTCACAAATAATTTGCAGCTAATTTGATTTTATACTTAGATTAAATCCAAACATTTTTTCTTTACACACAGTATCAGTTCAGAGTAAAAATATTCATATTTTGTCTCTGTTTATAGTCTATGAAGCAGCTATGACTGACAAAAAAAATTCACCCCAAGACAAAGATGAATTATTACTACTATTTCTTAAAGTAGATTTTAGTCAATTATATTTGACTAACTACTGTACTGTTTGTTACTGTGTGTCCTTGTGTATACTTCATACAGACTATAGTCAGTGGACAGGTGCACCAGTGAAAACTTCTGCGACTAAATAAGATATATAGTTCAGAAAAAAAAGATAAATGAAAACTCTCTACTCACATGAAATGTCTTAGAGTGGAATGGTACTGAAGTTATGTGAGATCTTGAGGATTTTCAGAGAATGCAAACGGCTACATGTTGGAAATATTGATCAATGAATATCAAGTAGCATTTTTCCCCTGAAGCAGATATGTGGCATTTTGGAATGAAATAATTCAGTCCTCGGGGATTAGACACGTCTCGGTCTAAGCTGTGCCATCAGATCCTATCAGATCCAGATGTGAGTCAGACCCGAGTCTAATCCTCAGCAGAGCCATATGACTGTAATGATTTCACTTGATATTCTGACTTATTGTTTTCGGTATTTGTTTGTTTGATTGTTTTTAACAATGACAGATGGAGCAATAATGACAAAGACTGGCTCATCAAGTCATTGTTAAGCATCCTTTCAATTTGCGCGTGGGACGGGTCTGTGATTGTGACATTGCGCGACTCTGTTCACTGTCAAATACTAAGTGGTGACATCTGCATGTTAAAATGTAACCCATCAAGTACTTAATCCATGCTTTACTTCCAAGACATTACACAAGGAGCATGTTGGAACCACGTAATATCTTGGCCAGCCGAGAGTTTCTGCGTTTGTTTTCTTTAATAAACTTACATTGCTCCAGCTGAGCCACAGCAGAGGGGTCAGTGTAGCAGTGACCCCCCCTTGCTTCTGTTGAGTCTTCAGCTGTGGAGGGAAACCCAAGTCCCAGACAAGACACACACACCAGGGCCTGACACAGAAGTCTGGTGTCCAGTGACTTAAAGAAGATACAGATAGTGAAAATTATTCCAAAGTCAGGAATCTGGAAAGTTTTCTACAGGATGTTTTGTCAGTTCTACAATACATTTGAAAATATCAATTTAAGAAGCTTTTTGTTTGTCTTTTTGATCTGTAGACCTATGGGTCATTACCAGTAGAATAGTTGTATGTATTCACTGATAATGTTAGTAAATCAGCATGTTGGTTGCGCCCAAGCTTACAACTCTGTCTTACTCCACTGTGGGCATGATTGAAGTCATCCTAACATCAACAGGAAGCTACAGTTGCTACGTGGGCTGTATACACAAACTACTTAGGATGCCAGACTGCGATATGACCCATAACTGCACATAATTACTCTAAACAAAACATACTCAAGAGATTAAAAATTTTGACATCACAGGTTTCTGGGTAGTGTCAAATAAGAGATTGAAGTTGGATTTTTTTGTGAGTGTGTTCTTATCATTCTAAGTAGTTTGACATTTCAGGAAATACATTAATTCACGGCATTGCCAAGGACAGAGAAGAGAGATGCCACTCTCATATCTGTACTGTAAAAATGAAGCTACAGCCAGGAGATCGTTAGCTTAGCTTAGCATGAAGAACACAGCGGGAAACAGTTGGACTGTCACTGTTCAAAGGTCTCATCACCTCTAAAGCTCACTAACTAATACATAATATCTTAATTTTTGAATCTGCACTAAATCAGAAGTGTGAAGTTATGTGGCAGGGAACCAGCAGAGACTCCAGGAAGTCACAGTGCCCACATAAAACTACAACTGGTGCTTTTTATATAAAAGAGATAATTAGAGGTGCTTGTACATGTATTTTATACTACCTTTGGAGAGAGCCAGACTAGCAGTTGCCCCTTGCTTCCAGTCTTTATGCTGAGCTGAGCTAATTGTCTCTAATCCTTTAAAGTGCATATTGGTTTGGCTGTATGTGGCCTATTTGGAATTTGCTTACATAACTTGTAACATGAGTGAAGAAAGACATACCAAGTATTTGTTAATTTCTACTTACAGGAGGCGCTATCAGTGGTGAGTGAAGACCAGTCCTTATTTGAGCCCCCATACGCTGCTGCTGCCCCTCTCCCCAAGACAGACATGACTGCATCTGGCACACAGGACTACGGCCAGACCCACAAAATCAACCCCTTACCCCCACAGCAGGAGTGGATCAACCAGCCAGTGCGGGTCAACGTCAAGAGAGAATATGAGCACATGAATGGATCCAGGTAGGGCATGAAAACCACTTCCTGTGTGTAACATTCTTCAGCCATGTAAAATATGACTTTTTTTTATCTGTCTTTATTAGACTAACCTTCACTTTTGCTTCTAATCTTCTACATACTTGGCCCTGGCCAGCAAAGGGCTTAAATAGCTCATGCCAAAGTCAATGGCTGGAAAGGAAAACCAACAACACCCAATTTATCTGCTGATAATATTTTTACAACTCACTTGTGTGTGTGTGTGTGTGTGTGTGTGTGTGTGTGTGTGTGTGTGTGTGTGTGTGTGTGTGTGTGTGTGTAGCAGGGAGTCTCCGGTGGACTGCAGTGTGGGTAAATGTAATAAGCTGGTGGGTAGTGACACATCTCAGATGAACTATGGAAACTACATGGATGAGAAGAACGCCCCTCCCCCCAACATGACCACCAATGAGCGAAGAGTCATTGTACCTGCAGGTAAGATGAGCTTTTCTTTTTATTCTTCATATCTGGCATAGGATGGTTATATTGTGTATGCCTTTTTATTTATTTGTTTATTAGGATCCCCATTAAAATGCACACTGCATATGAAACAGTCAGACAATACAACCATTAATACCTCTCACATCAAACCTCAATTCCCCTCACCTGGCACCCCTCATATCACCTCATACCCTCACTAAACACTCTCAGCTGTAAAAGAAAATCACTCCAATAACAACAATGATAATAATACTTACAATAAACAGAGAAAATAAAATAGAACAAAACAAAACACTATTTCTACCAGGAAGGAAAGCACTCAGGCAAATAATTGAGAAAAAAACAGAACAGACTCAAACAAAACAAAAGAAAATAAGATCACTATGAAGGTCCAACAAGACCAGAAAACAATAAGACCAAGAGACATACAGTCAAACAGCAGACAACAGTTGATGGGTCATTTATCCTAAAAGAATCCACTTTTTTAAAGTTTTGCTAGTCTGCTGTAAATGTTTTATGAGTCCAATTTTTATATAGCTGGTTCATGGGGTAAAGCATTGTTCCAATGTTTTATGTCACCCGTGGAAGCACGGCTGAATGTGTGCAGGTAGAGATGTCTGTTTGTCTGCCAGACCGATATATTTCTTCTCTGGTTTCACAAATTGAATCTTGAAATACAGCACCAGTCAGAAGTCAGTTCTGGGAGGAACAAGTGTAGTTTCAGGGTTGAAGCCTGTAAAAAAGTTATTTTAATGTGAAAGTTGATTACGTTGTTACACTTGGGCCACAGAGCCAAAGAGAATGACTATATTTTCCCAAAAAATGAGAAAATGAAATTCATAAAATCAAATGGAGCCTTGGTATAGTTTCCAATGTAATGCTTATTAAAGTGTTGTGCTAAACTGATGCAAAAGGCCACTCATCTATTAACCTAATAGGAGCCACTCCTTAAACCACTAGTGGTAAGTTTGGGCTTCGGTTTCAAGATTGACTTTACAGTATATTTAACATACTGCGTGTTTGTTTTAGTCCATTTTATAGCTAGATGGAACAATATACGACATACTACAAATGTTAAACAATGAGAGCATAGGACTTCAGAATGAATACTGTGAAAGATGATTTACCTGAAACTTAGTATGAGTCATCCCACTCCAGTAAATCCTTCTGTGGTTAAAATACGACAAAGTATTATTTACTATGTGAACCAGGTCTGCTACTGATATAAAATTCTGTTTCCAATTTGTTCATTTTTCCCTCTTCCTCTACCCTAGTGAGATACGAAACCCTCTCAACTCTGTCTTCATTGCTGTCTGTCCAGAACCAACAGTGTTGGAGTCAATAAACTTCTTCTTTTCTCATCCTGCAGACCCATCATTGTGGTCCCAGGACCATGTGCGCCAGTGGCTAGAGTGGGCTATCAAGGAGTACGGCCTGTTAGAGATCGACACGGCCATGTTTCAGAACACAGACGGCAAAGAGCTCTGCAAGATGAGCAAGGACGACTTCCTCCGGCTCACCACCATGTACAACGCCGAAGTGCTTCTCTCTCATCTCAATTACCTCAGGGAAAGTAAGTATGCTCTGTGAGAATTGGTTTTAAGAATGAACTGAGCAACTCGAGAAAAAAGAATGATTAATTAAGTCAGAGATCAGTGAAAGAAAGACTCCAACAATTCTGAAATTTGATCAGAAGACTGAATTCTGCCTGGGGTGATTAAAAAAAAAATCTAGTACGAGACAGCACGAGGACAGTCATTTTGTTGAACTTCACTCCATGTCTACTGTCAAAGTATGTGCTTGCATCTATTTTTGCCAAAGAAAAGAAGTCATAATCAACTTTCAGTCAAGACACAAGCCTCTTTTCATACACTTTTCTTTATTTTTGGATGAGATGTGAGAGGAAAAAATGCCAATCCTGGGCAAACAACATGACACTTTTTTTTTCACCGCACTATATTCATATTACCATCAATAAACAATGAAATTGCTTTCACTGGAAACTCATTTCTCCATAATGGCTACCCAGCCTTAAACAGAGCTGTGGAAACCAGGAGAGTTTCTTTCCCTATCGAGATAACCATCGACTGCATCCTCCACTACACTTTGCAGCGCCTTATTCCACATGGTCCACAGAAAGATGAAGCCCAGGTGCATTGCCTCAGGAATCATGCTAGGCCTGTGTGTTCAGCACAGCAAAGAAAGTTGATCTGCAATTTGCGATGGAGGCAACTAAATTTGAGCCTTTTACCTTTGAAGAGGTTCTCAGTGTAATCCTGCTTCATATGTTTCGGTGGGGAAATGAAGCCAATTTTCTGAGGCAGTATGTAAATGACATTTTAATATAAAAAGATGTAACATGTGGTGTGGGGGAAAGCTTAAATACACAGCAAGGTCCAGTTCAAACAATAGGTATGCCCAGTGCTTACCTTCAAAATAAGTAGATCTCAATTATATAACTGTCAGAGGCCCCTTTGTCCCATCATTTTGTCCCAATACTTTGCATTCTAAACTGAATAATAGTAAGAGCTGCCTTTGCTGCTGCTGCAGAATATCATGACGCCACGTTGGGTGGAGTGACTGATGGCTCAACTAAATTTAAAATTACTCCCAAAAAATTGTGATGGGCCTTAGTGTGATGTAATGGGAACTGTATTTTGTGGGTGTCAACAGTTTTCTCTATGCACAGCGTCTGGGCAGAGAGAGATGCTTGTCATGAGTATAACAGCCTCATTGTGCCGCGCTGCAGCGGGTGGATCTGTCTGACCGCCACTGGGCACACTCCGCAAAGCAGTTTTCATTATGGCCACTGGCTGCGGGACTTAGCCACGGCTTAGGCGTGCTGCACCGCGACTCTGCCCAATGCTGCCCTTTTTTTGATTTAGACCTTGTGTGTTTTGGAGACAGAAGAGATGTCTCGGGAATCCTTTCCACTTGCCAGCTGAAATTGCTTTGGATCCATTCCCGACAATCAAAAAAGATGAATGCTCCCATCCCGTGCCTGGACTGACTGACCTGTTTCGGGGCAGCTCTCGGAGAAGTGAGCAGTGTGTATTATTGACACTGGGAGCCTAAGGGCAAGAGGAACCATGTTAGTAAATGAATGTCTAAGAAAGACAGTGAAGGAGCAGGAGAAAGAGGAGGCGGGTTGAGGCTATATGCAGACCCTGCAGGGCCAATGATTTGGTAACTAAAGCCGGTCTCTCTTCTGCCCCCGCAGCACAAACAAACACAATCATAGACGAGGAGTAACCCCGTCCAGAAAATAGACCTCTGGCTTCACTCACGAGTGTTGGAGCTGGGCCGAGCTTCCAGAATACAGAAAAAGAAAGAGAGGGGGCGGGGGAACTGAGCCAAACCATGGAAGTATTAGTGATTACAGGTCATGTGATGTCTTCCTCCAGCCTCATTCAGGGCTCTTTCATACATTACCCGATCCTCCTCTGAATAATGGATGGTCCAAAGGGTCACTGAAATAATTTCATACACATCTGTGTGCATCATGTGTGTGTTTGCGTCTGTTTATTGAACCTCTGATTAACATTCCTCAGAGTCATTAAGCGCTGTATGTACACTCGGCACGGGGTAGGGAAACACTTCCCCTCCCTTCGGCCATACCATAACAAAACATTCCTGCCACGTCATGCGCAGGAATAACGTTGGTGCACCCACACTGGCGCAACCACGGGCACAATCTGAACATCTGTCTGGCTACCCAGCTGCTTGCAGTAACAAGGGTAGTTGCCCATGCATTATTTTGCCCTCATTGTTGGTCACTTATCCAGATTTTTATAAATGATGGCCGCCCGCACCCCAATGTGCTTTCAATTTGGGGTGCAATTTGAGAATTTGTTCAAATTAGTCTGTTAGGGAGGGACCGCGGACTGTTTGCTTTATCACACCCATGTAGGTCGGTTTGATACCACATGTGCTGGAAACGGAGCAGAGCAAAAACCTCAGACAACGAGACACTGTATCCTCCAACACACAGAGATGCAAGAGGAGAGAGAGAAGAAGGACAAGGGAGAAGGAGAGAATGAGGAGGAAAAAGTAACAAGACTGAGACTTGAAAGAAAGAAACAGAAGAAATTGGACGTAGAAAGATATCCTTGACAGGGAGTCTTTACAGTAGTTAACTGAGGACAAGGGCAGGGGCGAGATAAACAGTTACAGAATGCAAGTGTGAGATAGAAAAAAAGAAGTCGGGGAGGTGGACTGTTTTTTAGAAGTGTGTGGAAACGGTCCAGGGTGGTCATGATTGAGTGCCATTGGAGAATAGCAATAGTTCTGTTTCCCAGCTGTCGCCTTTGCTTGTGTCTGGATGGATTTACAGTGAGGGAGTCAAGACAGAGGGAGAGAGAGAGAGAGAGAGACAGACAGAGACAGAGAGAGAGAGAGAGAGAGAGAGAGAGAGAGAGAGAGAGAGAGAGAGAGAGAGAGAGAGAGAGAGTGATAAGTCTGGGCTCCTGCACTGCACTGCTGCTGCTACTCGCTCCAGAGTGGGGGACATTCTCGAGCCCTCAATAGTTTATACAGACCATAAACATCTGGGCTCGAAGGCTGAGTAGGGAAAAAGGAGGTCTGGAGAGCTCTCTCTCTCTCTCTCTCTCTCTCTCTCTCTCTCTCGCTTTCTCCCCTCACAACATTTTTATTGAGCTCCCCTTGCATTAGTTCTTTCTATTGGCAGATTATCACTAGTGCAGAGAGGCTCAACGGCCTGGCTCTGCACCCTTTACTGTTAGCTGTCTGCTGTAAGCCACCATTATAGAGCAGTCTGCGGCTGCTCACTTGACTGCCGGGGTTCAGACACTTAGCGCTACAAGAATTTATGTACATATCGCATTAGCATAAGTGGAGGTGGATAATAAGCTGTTGCCATTCATGTAAACAGGGTTAGAGATGAGTTCAGCAGTAATTGAAGCTGGCTGCTTTGAGGTCTAAAATAACTGTATCTCAATTGTCATATATAATATTGGATGATTCTATAAGCCTTTTTTTACTTTAATGGATACATTTTAAAAGTTCCTTATTCCTATAATAACAGTATAGCGGTAATGCAGAAACATTTGGTTATGCTTAGGAAAAGATTGTGGTCTTTAAATGATTGTCAAAAACAACATTGGTTGTTAGTACTGTATAGGTGACAAGATGTGAACAGTTGTCTCTAATGTCAAACTCACATTTTTACCCCATCCATCCACCCCAGCCACCTCCTTAAAAGTGTTTGTGGAACTATGACAACATTTCCACCTCTACTTCTGAGAGACAAATGCCATAAATTTTATGGCCACAAGTGGTCCATAAAAAAGGCAGTTTTAGCCATTTGAACAAACAACCAATTCTATAATTTCTCTGGCGAGTAATACCATGTATTCCTAGGAATAATATATATGAATAATATTATTCATATTGGATGATTCTGCAGCTCATGATTTACTTGCATTGCCAGCATCCAGTGTCAGTATGTAGGTATAGGTATCCTGTACGTAGCATGGCAGAAATGAAAGCAGAGCTATGGTGGTGACTGGGTGTGTAGTCCATTCACATATCGGTAATATATAATAACAATATATGTAAATAATATTCCCCTAAGCTTAAAGGAAAACCACAGGTGCTGAGGAGTACTATTGCATATGTGAAAAAATATATATATAAAGCATTTTTTGGCTCCATAGGGAGCTAAAAAAAATTTGATCACCATTGGTTAGAGTTGATGACTACTACAAGTTTGAAAATTAAAAAACCTAAATGTGGAGTTAGAAAGAAGTGACCTTACAAGCCCTCTGTAGCCTGCTACTAATCTCTGATTGAGGCTACATTAGCTGCTACTAGCATAACACCCAAATGTCTAGACAGACTGTTGGTTGGGTTGCACTGTGTGTAATGTGGGTGGAAGGTTTTGACAAGGAAGAAGAATGTCTGTAGTTCTGCTGCATCGATTTTGGTCCTTAAAAAAAACACCCCAAAAAAATGTCCATTGTGAGTCTGACTAATAGGAGTGCAATGCTACATCAGCAGGGTACTCATAAGTGTTTATCCAAACCACAATCTGGTAGTTACTCTAACCAAACCATGATATGTCCCTATTTTTACTCAGTATTCTGTGCCTTAACCTTACCAAACCTTAATTATAGTATTGGCAGGCACTTACAAATGATGTCTTGACAATAAGGGCATCAGATCAGACAGTGCTCATATAAGTCACTTTGGAAGAATGACAGTCTTTTTAAGTTTTGAGGACTAGTTGTAAATTTCTACGGTGCCTGATGGGCAATGGTTCTAGTCAGTGCAGCTTTTTTATATAGAGCTAAATGATGACTTTCTGTTGGCTAGAGTCTACTTGGCTCTCTTTTGGTGGCAGAATGCCCAAAACTGCACGGCTGGGACCCTCAGTTTGTTGACAAAGTCTGTGCCACATGTTTTAGGCGATGGTATCATATGGCTGTACAGGATAAACAGCAGGGGCCCAATGGAGGTCCATCACAAGACCTGAAAGATCTCTGTCAATATTATAGGCATGCCAAACTGGAGGACAGTGCCTTTGGAAAGAGCCATCAGTCATAGGAAGGAGAGAAAAGAAAATTGTTTGTGGATGTTATGTAATCTAACAGACTCTCAGCAGATGTGACTAGGGAGGGAAAGGGAGAGTGAGGGTCTTAAAGGCTGAACACTGGTCAGTCCTCCCACTGTGCTGTCAGATTACCAGGATATGTTTGTTTTCTAAGAGAGAAAGAGGCCGTCCAAATAAATAGGCAACACAGCCAAGACTCCCTCCACCAAACTGTCAGCTGTGGTCCCTCTCTCTCTCTGTGTGTGTTGCTCACTCACCCCTCCGCTCTCACTCACTCTCACTCTCTCTTGTACAGCAGTCCTGAATCTCTCTGTGGGATGGTTTTGAGGTTTTCTCAGCAATGCTGCCTGTTTGCCTGTCTGGGTCAGCCCACATATGTGGCACACAGTAGGAAAAGGGTTAACAGCCCCTTCCTCCCTCCCTTCTTTATTTCTCTTTTTTCTGTCTGCCTGTTCATCTTTTCTCTTACACTTTCTCCCTCATTCCAGAGATGGTGCTTTGGTGGCTTACTTGCGTCGTGTGCGCTTACACTCTGTGTGTGGAATTATTTTTCTACAAGGGACTGCATTTGATTGCTGTGCAGGGACCCTGCCTCATACAATGGCTCCCCTGTTCTGAGGCCCCCAGGTTTCTAAATTAGACCCAGAGCCTTGGGGGTGCCGTGGAGTAGGTAGAACTGGGAGGGGTGGGGTGTTGGGAGGTTAGAATACATTTGTGGAGCACCCCTCTTTTCTCCTCCACCACTCCCTTAAAAACAGACCCCTAGTCTGCCACCGTGGGCCTTTTCACCCCCAACCCCACCACCAACTGCATAGTGAGTTAGGTACAATATCCTGCAGCAAATCTCAAGAAGTGCTCATCACAAACTATTTATTTTTCATTTCAGTTTTTGTCTTTGTCAGCTCCCCCCAGCCCCCGATTCAGAAAATGTATCTTCCCTACTCAGCAGCTCCTCTTAGCAGTCGTAGTGCTAAATCTTAACACTCCCCATGTAGTAGCAGCAGCTCTTGTGTTTTCTCTGTGCATTTTTGGGTCTGTTTTTCCACTCGCTGATTTATGCCTGGGGGCAGCTAAAATTAAGAGAGCATTTTGGTGCCGCCCAGGGTGCCTGTGTAAGTGCAGGAATGCAGCGCAGAGTTCTGCTCCATAAGGTGAAATGAATAGGCAGCCATATGTAGAGTCTTGCCTCTCCGACTTTATTATTCAGGAATAGGGGTTTGCAGTGAAAATGCTGGCAGACTTTAGGGTTTTTCCTACATTTGGTGGATTGACAGTGCACACACGTTGCAAGATTTTTTATATTTGGGGATAGATTTATGTGTCATGAATTATTTTCCTTCTGAGATTATTTTTTAAGACAAAACAGGGACACAGTTCAAAAATTGAAAGGGGCTTGAGTGCTGCTTGACAGTAATTGAGCTGAACTTTCTTACTGCCACCTGCTGGCTATTGTTATATCTATATATGACTCAGAGTTCAATAGGGGTGCCCAAGTGTTACTCTAAATTTCCTTTATAGCTAATTTTCAGGATGATTATAAAAGTTTACATCTACATGAGATAACTGATTATATTCTAATTTCCTGATAAGCATAAGAGACTTCGTGAAAATGATCTTACTAGTTTATTCAGGTTTTTATGTGCAAGTTTTGGTGTCATTCCTTTGTCTGTGTTATTACAGGACAGGTACATAAGACATTCTTTTGTCTTAATGTGTTTTCTTTTCTCTTTGCAGGTAGCTCATCATTATCCTACAACACGCCATCTCACACAGACCCATCCCCTCGCCTAGCTGCCAAAGAGGGTAGGAGCACAATTTTTATTGTCTATCTTTTATCCACGTCTTTATCCATGTGTCTCTGTATTTGGTTTGGCTTAAGTGTTTTCAGAGCTGAACTGTTTTACATCAAGGGAATGAGGTGAGAATAATAGGTTCAAAGAATAGAGGTCAGAATTTTCAGCAGTGCTGTAAAATACTCCTTCACTGTAGCTGCCAGCTTCACACAAGCAGATACAAACAAAAACACACACGGAGCACACACACACACACTTGAGAATACAGAGCAATCACGCAAATCCAAAGCGCATGCAGTCACTGCTTGCCACTGACAAGGCTCTGGGCAGGTGCACCTTTTGTGTTGTTAAAATAACAGTAGGCAAGCTGCTACAGCAGACCGTACTATTCAAAACCGATACCTGTGACAACACATTGCAGCTTAGAAGGGCAGCCTCAGAATACAGGCGTATTAACAAGAAGACAAAAGCAGTGTACTGATTAGTTCTATCCACAGCAGCTGGGGTGGACACACACTATGAATGTAGCGATTATAGGAAAAGATGCGGGATGTAAGACATGTGAATGAGGTTGTTTACTGAGAGACATGCATCAGAGACAGGTGCTGAAGCAACAATGTGTATGGTGCAACACACACGGCAGAAGAGGCTGATTGGCGGCTGCTTCAGACCAGATTGGATTGGAAATGTGTGAAGAGTGTGTGTGTGTGTGTGTGTGTGTGTGTGTGTGTGTGTGTGTGTGTGTGTGTGTGTTTGTCTGTGGGTGTATTTATGGCAGAGGAATGAAAAGATTGTAACAGTACAATCTTGAGAGGCTTTTGTCTTAAACCCAAGACAAGAGCAGCTGTCTGAGAATGGAGTTTATCACCTTGTGCATATTTTGTTCTACAAAATCAATTTCTATGCTATTTCTAAGAGATCACTACGGTGGCCGAGACCCGCCATAGCTGCAAATAAAAGTAACGCTGCAAACAAAAAGAAACGCTGCTGCAAATAAAAAGAAACGCTGCTGCATATAAAAGAAACGCTGCAAATAAAAAGACACACCGCAGCAAACAAAAAAAACGCTGCAAATAAAAACAACACTACGCATTGGAAAACGTCAACGAAAATGATGACGAAATATCTTCGTCAACGAACCTTAATCACGTGACGAAAACGAGACGAGACGCAACCATAGACTGAAAGGACTCAACGAAAATGCTGGTCACAGGATTCACACTGACTGATAAATTCAACACAAGACTCTCAGCACATGCAGTGTATGTGTGTATTATGAAAACAGTCTACACTCAGATATGCAGAAACACTTCAAAGAATAGCAAACGACCTGTTCATAGAATCTCCACAATATCAAACATCCCAACAAATGTTTTCCGAGTCATAAAAAAACAATGCACATTAACAACACTTGGGAGGCAAGGATACACACACACATTAGAGTAGCTCCCTTATACAATGACCTTTCCCCTGGCCTTTCTCCTAGCAAACTTCTCCACAACATCGCTAAAGTCCAGGTCTCTGACAAGTTCAGACTCTATTGCCAGTAATGATAAGGACTTCAGGCGTTTTTGATTCATGGTTGTTCTCAGCTCATTTTTGATTCTCCCCAAATGAGAAAATGAGCGCTCCCCCTCACAGTTTGTCACCGGCAACGTGAGGAACATCCTCAAAGCCACATAAACATTAGGGATGACTTACTGCAAACCAAACATCAATATGGTTTTCAGTATGTTTGAGGATGACTTGTCTGTTTCAGCCAACATGGGGATGAGGATCGGAACTGCAGACACTTAAAACACGCTGTTCCGCCTACGGGACGGGTCGGAGGTTGGGAGGTAGCCACAAGTCCTTCTCAATGTTTTAAACACCAACCCTTAAACATATATATTCATGCCGTACATTGTTAGAAAGCATAGGTTGCCCTGATTCATTCAAGACCACTCACGAATTATATTGGTTGCTCACAGCCGTAATAGTATTAGCGATTAGCTCGGCTAGCCACTCAGCTAAAGTAAAAACAGCTATAATCTCTACATACCTTCAAAGTCTTCCCTTTATCCACAACGATCATCTTATGACTCAGGACTTTCTGTACAGCTCGCCAAATATCCATTCTTGTGAAATATGAAATCCATTTCCATAACATCGAAATACTTTCCTCAATATGTCCATGTATTTAGTCCAACACGTAACGTAATAACACAAATAACAAACCATATACGGTCCCTTTTACGTCTTTTCCTGACCTACACGTACAAGCAACAACAACAACGACAGTAATAAGCTGCCGGAACTATGTAGCCGTCAGTTGTTTCCACTCTCGTTAGTGGTCTCCCCGTGTTAGCCGAAGCTAACAATACACCGGCA
Source organism: Scomber japonicus (assembly GCF_027409825.1). Classification (NCBI taxonomy): domain Eukaryota; kingdom Metazoa; phylum Chordata; class Actinopteri; order Scombriformes; family Scombridae; genus Scomber; species Scomber japonicus. Next base: position 15,720,626 of record NC_070583.1, read on the forward strand.
TTCTCCAGTTCAACTTAAAACCTGGGGCTACATCGCCTGACCAAATAACACATTAAAAAGTACAAGTAGCGACATTAAACACTACTATTTTCACTTACTTTCTAGTTCGTTTTCCAATTCGTAGTCCTGTTGTTGTTGTTTCTTCTTCCGGTGTTTCGGCAAAAACAGTCCCCGGTAATCCACTTCCGTTTTTTTTTTATTATATGCTGCGGTGTTTTTTTTTTGTTTGCTGCGGCGTTTGTTTTTATTTGCAGCGTTTTTTTTTTGTTTGCTGCGGTGTGTCTTTATATTTGCAGCGTTTCTTTTATATGCAGCAGCGTTTCTTTTTATTTGCAGCAGCGTTTCTTTTTGTTTGCAGCGTTACTTTTATTTGCAACTATGGCGGGTCTCGGCCACCGTAGATCACTACCTTTTGATGAAACCTAACAAAAGTATAGAGAAGATTCAAATTATGGCACATTGAATGTTGGGTATTGGGTATCAACACAAGTCAAATGTTCTTGAATCGCACATATTACTAGATTCCTTTTTTTTTCTCCAGTCCATTTTAAGGTATTGACATTTATGAATGTTCGTTGAGAGATTCATCAACTTTGGTTTCAAATTATAAATATTAAACTTGTAAGGTCAGCATTTTGTTTATGTTATGATCAAATAGGCTGCTTAGTGAATTATTTTTTTCTTACACGTCTCTTAGTTGACTATAAGTTACTCAAACAAATAACTAATTGAATTACCATTTACACTTTTAAATCTATGATTAATTGTAGATGCAGCTGTCAATATGGAACTGTTGACTCATTTGCCATTGCTGCTCATAGTTTTGATGTGACCTGTAAAATCCTTCCAAAACCCAAACAGAGCTTCTTAGAGAAACACCCACAACAGCTCAGGATGACTGTCTCTTTCCTCTGGATACCTTTTCACTCTAAAAACATTATTTTGTGCTGACACAACATGAACTGTGTGAAGGCTGCACCACATATCTGTTAAAAAAAGCTACACATCCTTTACATTGGCTATATAGTGTCACCACCAGAGACGGGAGAAAGGACTGCAATAACAGTGATAGCCTTGCTCACAGGATGAGAGGCCCTATCAAGGCAGGAAAAGAGGAAACACTAGGTCTGATAAGTGTCCGAGAATGCCCTCTGCCTCTCTCTATCTGCCCCAGTCATGAGCGTTAGCAGGCTTTGTACTTTTTTCTCGCCCAGCTTCAATACCAATAGACCAATGGGCAAGCCAGATAAGATTCTGCTCGGTCACCCCCGACCCCGGCCTTCCTGGTTCTCAGCACCAGGTATTTGGACTGGCAGGAATAGAGGGTCACTCCCTTCAACAGCATTTCCCTTTCACAAGAGGTGATTTCTATTATGGGCTCCTGTAACATTGACTGTGCCTCTAGATGTGTCCTGTGATCCCAACCATTGTACAGTCAACCACTTCTAGACGAGAAAAAAGCTTGCATCTCCAATAGGGAGACTTCTTAGGAATTAGGAAATACAACTTGCCTTGATATCCTTCCAAATTTGAAATAAATCACCTTGTTTTGAAATATTTTTATTGACCCTAAAGTCATGCAACTTATTAACCCCTATTAAATATTACGAAACTTTCATGCCAATTTAAGTACAAAAATGAAACAAGATTAGGAGTAAAAACATCAAAATTGTTAGTCAGGAGTGTGTGACTCAACAGTTCTCCATTAAAGAAACCTTGCTTCAGGAGAAGCCTTTATCAACATTTTCTCAGACCAGTATTGCCAGATGTTCAAGTTCATATTGCCTTTCGAGAACAGTCAAATACCATACAGGCTCTTTGGGGTAGAGTAAGCACAAGCATACAGCAGGAGACAACCCTTAATCTGCTCCAGACTCTGTGGTGTAAAATGCAATGTTATGAATAAAAGAGAGCATATAAAACATGGAATGCAGCAGCTATGAAAGGGTGCGTGTGTGTGTGTCTGTGTGTGTGTGTGTGGGTGGGTTCCTTCATGTCTCCGTGCAGCATGTATTATAGTATACCATTGCATTGCTTTTGAGTATAGGAAAGTATGCATATTGTACAGTGTGGAGGTTAACCTACAGTATAATAAACTGACAGTCCTGGTTGTTGCCTACTTGTCCAGCTATTGACTGTGCGGAGGCTTTGCACCTTTATTGACTTTTTTTTTTCTTTTAGCCTTTGTTTGTACTTTTTTTAGTAAGTAAGGACACTCATATTCTCCAATGCTCCTCAGTGAAAGATGATGATTCACCTCTGTGAATTTATTCACTTTGCTGCCAAGTCAAAGGGGCAATACAGCTTAAAGTGCACTATTACTTGAACAGGCCGCTCACATATTCACATTCAATCTATTCACTCTCAATTGCTCCCTCTGCATTTCTAAATTAAAGAAAAAGTAAACGACAGATGAAAATCTCTCTTTGGAATAATAACACTGAGAGAGTTGCCCGTAACTTTTGCCCACACATATACGCAGCAGTGTTATAGTCCTCTGTTGCTCTATTCTGGTACACTCATTGTCTACAGTGTTTCTCGCTCCTGTAGTTTGCCATCATTATCCTCCTCTTATGGCTCCTGACTCACACAGATGGCTTTTAAAGCACCTGTATTACGGGTATTAAAAAAGTTTACCCTGTCTGAGTCTCTCTCCTTGGCTCAGGCTCTGAGCTAAAAACAGTCCACGACACGACTCTCTACTTCTTCAGTCTCTTTCTATCTCACCCTCCATACTCCATGTTTGCTCTCTCTTTCTTTCTCGTGTCTCCCTCTGTCTCTCTTTCTCTCTTGCTCCTTGTGTCTCTCTGTCTCTCTCTGCCTCTCTGTCTAGCGCCCGGGCCTTGTTTTGACTAACTGGTCCTGCAGTCGAAGTCTCCCAGGAGCGTGCACCACACCCCAGACCAGAGTGGAAACTGGCTCAAGTCGCAGTCAGAGCGAGGCCTGGAAAAATGAAGGAGGGTGGGGGGAGGAGGACGGGGTTTGGGATGAGGCAGCTCTGTGTGTGCACATTCAGGTCTGTGTCTGTGTTTGCGTGGCTGGCTCACTCCACATACCCCCGACCACTTGGGTTTTGTACATTTTACATCTGCTGCTTCTTCCTCCTTCTGCACTTTTACTTCCATTACCCCACCTTTGTCTTGTTCCAATTAACCTCAAAACGGAGTGAATAGTATTGAAAACCTTTAATTGTAGAGCACTGTTTGGGCTTTTTGGCCTTCTCCTTCTCTATTCTCGCTCGTGTGTGGGTAAAGGAACTTTTTTTTTTTTTTTTTTGGAATTGAATGCAGTCTGCTGCCAACAACTTCACCAAGGGTATATAAAAGATGTGGATGAGCCCATAGTACTGGGCATCTCCTCCAGCCCATACCAGACAGTAGCTGGATTTGCTGCCATTGTTTTCTTTTCAAATTCCAAAGTTGTGTTTTGTCTGACTTTTTTTTTTCAATATTTTTTCTTCCCTCTCTTAAGTCCTTTCTTCCCCTACTCTTTCTTTTGCCCATTCTGCTTTCTCTTTCCCTCTTTTTTTGTGCACTTAATCTGTCTCCATCGTCTGCCACACTTCTGCTTCTCCCCCACCATCTCCTCTTCTGTTTGTAACCCCTCTCTGCACGTAGATGGAGGTAGCCCCGTTGTGTTTTTTTGGGGTGGTGGAGAGTGGACGGAGGTGGGGGCTGGCGGTGAGTAGAGGGGAAAAAAGGGCCAGTAAAACAAAGAGAGGTTGTCTGCAGGCGAAGCAGGCAGGAAACGCAAGTCTCCCAGGACTCTCCCCCAGTCACTGCTCCTTGGCTATCCTGCCGGCCCACACCAGATTGAACCTGACAGCCCTGCTGAGCCACGGGAGCCCGCTTGTTCTTTGTCCCTCTTCTCCCTCTTTTTGTCTTAATCTCTATTGCGCTCCTCTTTATTTCATTTGTTTCATCATATTCCAATTAATTAACTTTTTTTTTTTAAGTTTTGCTTTGTTCATTATACTTTATCCTTAAATTTTTGAACTACATGCCCTTTTACTTAATTTTGAATATAACTTTTCTCCAGTCAGAAACCAGAACCCTCTTATTGTCTGCAGACAGGAATTGGCCTTTTGGTTAAACACTGGAGGTTAAAAGTTGAAAAGTTTGAAATTAGTGATGAGATCAAGGGGTCCCTTAGCAGCAGGAAGTTTTTCCCATTGGAGAATATTCTGCCAATAAGGAAAGGGAAAACAAGGCAACAAAATGTCCTTTGAAAGAAGCACAACACTTATAATTGGATTTGAAGTGTTTTTACATTTCCATTGGTGGGCTATGAAATTAGTGAAACAATAAAACACTTGTGTGGCAAGTTACTAGGCAAACACTGTTTTTATGGCTGTCAAGAGATTAGAGTCTAGAGTTCAGTTGTGCTTTAAGGAGAACTAAAGAATTTGGTTTGTTGTTTATTTTAGGGAAACCAAGAGGGGTAAATGGGTATATTATAATGTCAATATGTTTTGATCCACAAGAGGGCAGTATTGTACAGTGTTTAGAAATGGCGGGACTTGTAGTGGCAGCTGATGACGATGATGATGATGATGATGATGATGTATCTGTATGATGTGTATATAGGTCACGATGTCACATAAAGCCCAAATGAATTTGGGGGAAGATTTTCTTCTTCAGACTTAAAAGACTGAAAAACATGCTTCACATGCAATTGATTGTTTAACTGCATCTTATGTGCCAGATGGAAGGACTTTGCCATGTATGAACATAAATAAGACTGACAAAGTTTAGACAACTACATGGAGTACATAATAGTGAATTTAATGATGATCTTTTCATCTGGCAGTATGTGAATAATTGTAATGCACTGGATAAAATGACAATAATTTGCAACCATATAAATATTCATGTCCATCAAAAGACATCCGCCCACACACACACATATTCAGAAAGCATTTATAATCTGGAGTCAACACAGCGACAAGTGTCAAAACATATTCTAATCACCATACCTTTTCAGATTAATAATTAATAATCCACATTGTGTGCCATAAACTATTTATAAGCTACATCATGCTTCATATTTGAGCAAGTTTTACAGTTTCATTCAGTCTTTGTTGTATATTGATCTGATTCATTGCAGGATTTGGTGTTCAGTTTGTTGCAAAGGGATCAAGTCTTGCTTGTTCGCCTTCTCTGACAAGATCGTCAGAGCCATACCTAGGGATACAAACCACCAACTTTAATTGCCAATACCTGCTTCTAAAAAATTCAGCCTACACTGATGGGAAATGGGATTGCCTCTTGACCTTCTAACAGCTTGCTGATCCCAGCAACAACCTCTGTCATCACCATTACACCATCTCTATCGCTGCCCTCTGGGAGAAACACTGCTGACGAGAAACACTGTCGACAAAAAGATTTGCAGAGCATGATAACATTTTGAAAAGCATATCTGGCCAAAATACGCATCATATTTCCCTGTATTCTGGCAAGCATTTGAACTGTTATATCCCACAATAATACAAGGGCGCTGGCCAGGTGCACTGTGAGTATACCAGGGTGTTTTTGAGTCATTGCCAGGGGAGCGATACATCCTCTGTTTTATCTGCTTGTGTCAGAGTGATTGATTGTTACTGGAAGCTGTCCAGCTTCACACTCAGTGAGGTTTGAACCGCAGACACACAGCAGGTACAACTCATGCAAACTGGGCCAGGTTGGCTGTTTGACAAGGTTTCATGAAAGCCACTTGTGTGGGGCATTGGGAAGGGAGTGAACACCATCTACATGGATTGTCTATGTGTGTGTCTCTGTTGTACGTTAATTTACATCACTCCTTTTATTTGTGGTCAGAATTTTGCAAGCTGCTCAACTAACTGTAGTCTTTGTCAATGATTGTGCCACCTACATTTAAATCATCACTGCATGCTAACCAAACCACATTACCATACCCAGACATCCTGTCGAGGGTTTCTTCAACCATTTTCTGATGGATTTATTGATGCCTTTTGGCACTGGTCCTTTTTTTTCTGTGACAGTTGCATTTCTTAGAGAGGCAAGCACACAGTGAGATGAGTAGTCACGTACACACAGGCAAATGTTGGGTATCGACATTGAGATTGTAATTTCACTAAATACACAGCATTTTGCTCAGGGTGCCGCAAATTTTCATAACACTTGAGTTCACCCGCTAATCTTGTGAATGAATTGTAATAACAATATTTCATATTTTTCTCTTTCTTTTTCAGACCCTTCATATGATGCTGTACGGCGGACAGGATGGTCAAACAATATGCACAGTGGCAAAGGTGAGGACACAAAAATCATTAAAGCTGAAAAGTATTCGTAACTGAAAAGTATACATAACTATAACCTACTGAAAGCGGTTGTGATCTATTGTACATTAAACTTGATGTGGTGTGAACATTAACATCTGTCATTCCATGCAGGTTAAGGCCACCAAATTATTTGCAAACACTATTTAACCTAAGTTTGCATCACACTAGAGACAGTTCCAACATCCACAATGTCTAGACGTGTAGGACAGATTACAGCCTCTGTTGTCAGAACATGAACAGAAGTCAGTCCAGCCACCCGTTACTGCCTTATTGACTTTGGACCACTGCTGACAACATGCCTTCAAGATGTGTAGCTTGGTTATCTGTAGCCATCCCACTGATGTTTTCTCTGAACCTTTTTCATGTCGTTCTCTTTCTATGTCTCTGCAGGCTCACCAGTGGTAACTCAGAATGTGACCAAGTCCACTGAGCAGCCTAGACCTCAGCCAGGTAACAGCTTACCTGATGGTTTTCTTGGTCAATATTGTACCAGCACTATACTGTATAACAAGAACTGTTATTACCTGTCTGCACCTGTATTTTTTCTTATTCTCTTGAATTTCAAAACAGTTGATGCATGGTTATTATGAGAGAATGATAAGCACTCCTCAGATGGCTGATTTTATAGAACTAAAAACTGCACCTTACATTACTGTTGCATACTGTATGTTAAATATTGCCATATAATCAGCTAAAGATCTAATGTGTTAGTGCAGTATAAATGTAAATAAACACAGTTCAACATTAGTTCAATCATCACAGCCACCGAAAAGTGTGAAACCATTGTTTACATGGCTTTCAGCTGCAAATTAACAATGGACTTTTTGGAATACAGTTTACCACCAAGCTTTGAGTGCTTACTTGTGAGTGTGTGTACTTTTCTCTTTCCTCTCAACCACATATCTATTAACACATGTAATTGGTTTTCCTGGTCAGCTCATTATGTAGTGGGTATGCAGAGCACAATAATCCAAATACACTCATCCAAGACTTCACCACAGTGAAGCATATTTAGCTTTAATTACTCAAGCTGAAACATAATATTATGAACAATAGTAATAAAGAAAAATTGATAATTATCATTATCAAGTGTATTCCAATTAAAATTGTTGTGTCTGTGTGCTACGGCAAAATCACTGACCTGTTAGTACCAATTACTGGTGGGTCACATTCCTTTAAATCACCACAGCAGTCTGAATACCAACAAATATTTCCTTTTGTCCACAGATCCTTACCAGATTCTGGGCCCCACCAGTAGTCGCCTGGCCAATCCAGGTAAGAATTTGAGCATCCATGCATATTTATAATGCATTCGAGGTGTATAGGACATTGTCTTGGAAGTTTCTCAGAAATGTCCCAGGCTTCATTTGGCAGATAATGAGCTGTTAAGGTGTGAACAGTAAATAATGTGCTCTTAGTTGAATGAAGATGCCTCTGTGTCTGACCAATGTTTGTGTATGTGTCTACCATCAGGATCAGGTCAGATCCAACTGTGGCAGTTCCTCCTGGAGCTCCTGTCTGACAGCGCCAATGCTGGCTGTATTACCTGGGAGGGCACCAACGGCGAGTTCAAGATGACAGACCCGGACGAGGTGGCGCGGCGCTGGGGCGAGCGTAAGAGCAAGCCCAATATGAACTACGACAAGCTGAGCCGTGCGCTGCGCTACTACTATGACAAAAATATCATGACCAAGGTGCACGGCAAGCGCTACGCCTACAAGTTCGACTTCCATGGCATCGCTCAGGCGCTGCAGCCACACCCCACCGAGTCCTCCATGTACAAGTACCCTTCGGACCTAGCCTATGTGCCTTCCTACCACGCCCACCAGCAGAAGGTCAACTTTGTGTCCCCCCACCCTCCGTCCATGCCAGTCACCTCCTCTAACTTCTTTGGACCCACCGCTCCATACTGGAGCTCGCCCACTGCAGGTATCTACCCCAACCCAAATGTTCCCCGTCATCCTAACACCCATGTGCCATCCCACCTGGGCAGTTACTATTAAACACCTCTATCTGGCCATCCACTACCCTTGAAAACCTCCCCCCTTCTAAGTCCACAATTGCTGACCTGCACTCCCAATGACGCCGAAGCAATGAAGACTAGTTGATAGAGGCCGTTGTCCTCTGAAGAAATTTTACTCATAAATGAAGGATGAAAAAATTGAAGGAGATTATTTTATATTTGTAAAAATCTATAAACAACTGGATGCTATGGTCCAAAATGGAATACTACTTACCTTTACAAGACTAGCAACTGTTTGTTTATGTTTTGGACGTGCGTCTGAGTTTCCTGTGCCTTTTTCTTTCCCAACCTCCTGAGAGCTGCAACTATAGGCCAGTTGGTATCCTTTCCAAAACCTTCCCAAATCAAAGCCTAAGGACAGGAGAGCAACCCAAGTCTGTCTTCTTCCTCGCCCCACAACCAGACATGGGCCTATTATTTATAGGTCTCAATCTACATCCTCCTCAGTACATTATGTACATTACGCTTTAAAGCATCTGCCCTTTCTACTGTCTACAGCCTTGTCGGGGTTTTTTATTCCCACCACATCTAGCCTTCTGTTTCCACTGTCTCCGTCTGCTCGTCTGTCCGTCTACATCTTTTTATGTGTGTGTGGAGAGTCTTTTGGAATTCGCTGGACAAGAAGGAGCTCTCAAACAGATGGACTTTTCTCAGCACTGAATGAAATTTGGCAACTGGAATATGCCATTCACAATTTAATTTATCCTCCAAACTGGAAGGCTAGAGAAGAGTTAAATACCAGAGAAGGAAGCGCTGTATGTTTTGCTGACCTGTGTCAACTTAGTTACTTCAAATGCTTTCTGTGTTGGGTGTGGAGTTCAAGATGGGCAATGTATACAGTTGACTCAGTTGTGCTGGGGAAGCACAACAGAAGAGTCAAGATGTAATTGAAGTAATTTGCAACGATAATTCAACCCAGGTCAGATGTTTTCAGGGGGCCACACACTAGGCTATTAAATGTTCGCCATGTTGTTGCCTTTCAGTCATTTCCAGATGTTTTGTTGCTCGACCATGTCAGGATTAATGTGAATGTCGTCTGGTTTGTGAAACACGTGTAAAAAGGATATCCTAGAGCAAAATCAAAATTTGTCAGATGTTTTCACTTTGTTAACATTTAATGAAAAAAAAAATTGTTCTTTTACTTAACATCACTTTTGCTGGACACAAAAATGTCTAAATTCAAAACATGGATAGCCTTTTTCCAAATGTAACTATGTTGATATCTAAATAACAAGATGTTGTTTGGATGTTTTTTTTTATCACAGTGCCATAAGTGCATCTACTTTTACTATGTGCCAAAATGAGAATCAAAGCCTGACCCTCACAATGTTCGTGCCATTCCTTAACTGCTGTTTTAAACCATTTATTGTCTATTAATTATAGAGAGACAGCATTACATCTGAAATGCATGGTAAGATATATACAGTCATCTCCATGTCAAACAAGAAATCTGACAATTTTTGATTTTGAAGTGCACTCTGACAATAATGGCTGTTACGGTGGGTGTCTCCCTCTATGTAGGCCAGTCAGGACCATATAGGTCACACAGACACAAAGAAGTGTCTTAGCAGTAAGTCATGTTAATAGACAGTCAAGTTGCATTTTACCAGGGCTGGATCCTAGTTTGAGAGCAGCATGTGTGTTTGAATGTTAGTTTCTCACTGATCTAAAGCCCAGCCACATACACGTGAATCTCAAGGCAGGATTTCATCATCATGTAATAGTATCATGTCAAAACATATCCATCTGCAGGTGTTCAAAGCTGTTATAATAATAGCAAAAGTATTACTTTAGAGAAACTGAAAAGGGACACTTGAAAATAAATTACTTAGGACTAAGTAGTTCATCAGAGAACAAAACCAATCAAGTATGACGAGATGAAACAAAGAAATCCTCAGATTCGCAAACGCTGTGCGTTTGTCAGACCTATTTTTTATTATTTTATAAGCATCAGTCAACTAGGCATTAAAGCAACTTACTGTATAAATTATGCAGAGTTATTTTCATATGTGACACAGTATTAAAAAGTCAAGAGAATTAATACGAGTTGACCTCGGTCAAAAATGCAAACCTTTTAAGTCCATTTCTGCTAAGTAGTTTGTTCAGCATTTTAAGCGTTTTTTATATCTGTACATTTGGGCAATACATTTTAACATTTATTGTTTTCTTGTTATTGTTATTATTTCTGAAATTCAACATGTAACATCCTACGTGCCTTTACGTGCACAAGATTTTCTAGTATTCCGAAAACCACAAATGCCTGCTTGAATCATAATCTAATAACCGGGGATTCCTTTACTCTATATGCAACATGTGATAATGATGGTTCTTTCCACTATTAATGACTTTTGATGCCAAATAGCCATGGAATTGGTCGCTTTTCCTGTGCATTAAAGAATTTAGGTATTTTATGCAAAATAATACAAACAGTATTCATATCCACAACAAGCGTCTCCTGAAATTTTATAGCTTTAAATGAACAAATAAAAAGGGAACATGTAATTTGTAGCATAAAGAAATTATTCTAATGGACCCTTAATTCCATATTTCACAATCATTATCAATGAAAAGGGATCTGTGCTACTTCGTATATGCAATGTATTTTGGATATCAAATATATAAATATATATATATATGTGTATAATTTTACAATTACCCAGTGTATTATTATTATTGTCATTCCTGCAATGTATGAAGTAATACTTTTTGAAAAAGGACTTGTATAGGAAAATGTGACAAAATAAATGTTTTTACCTCTCAAGTTATCTTCTATTGCTTGCCCACAGTTTGACCTGAGTGTGAACACAGCCAGTATATTTTCCATGGTGACAGTTTCTCAGGATCTGTCAAGTCCGGACATCCATTCCCCTCAAGTTCATGACAGCTCATGATAACTCATTACATATTTTCAAAGTGTACTGTATATTTCTTGTGCTATTTTATTCTTTTAGATAAGTCAGCGGTTGCATTTGTATCCTTGTATTGATCACATCTGAGACATCTTGCTATTCAATCATTTTCTTGACTACAGTGTACCTTTTTCAATTAGATTCCCATGTGATTTACAAAAAGATAAAGTTGTTGTTGCAGTTTGTAGTTAGGCAATTTAATCTTGATCAACCATGAAAGTCTTGTCATCTGATTGTAATATAATTGAATATATACACAAAATAACCAAAGGGGATATAGTAAAACTCTAAGCTCTTTTAGAGAAGTTTAGATTTAACATTGTGGTCATTTTGGAGGCTGTAGTTTGCAGTGCTGTTGTTGTCCATCCCATTTACTGTGTGTACGGAGGGCAGCGTAAATGTTTGTAATTTAAAGACTAGCTTATATTCTAAGCACTAATCATTTACAGACAGAAGTTGACGGAGGACAAGGAAAGTGCTCCGTATTTACAGGCTTTCTTTTCTTGATGCCAGCTTTTAACCATGATGACCATAACTTGCATTTTCTCACTGCAAGAATACTGTTAATCTGTGTTCACACCCTGTTTGGTTCCAGAAATATTTGGAATCAAGTGAAAACATGAGGCCAAAGGCTGATACTTTTAGGGAATTGTACTTCTCCATTTGTAGAAACTGACACAGTAAAGTGGCAGATGAGAAAGCTCTGTCAAGAATGGAGAAAAAACCTTCTAGATTTATCTTAACAATTGCCAATCTCCAGCATTCATCTATCAAGGTATGAGAAATGCTGAACATATATCATTTATATGATATATAGTCATAAAGTTTTGCATCTTGGGAGATAATCCGAACATTCACAGTCTCTCCATTTAGCAACACTACAATAATCCCTCACTTATTCATTCACTTTGAAAACCCATATTGTTGTACCAACCACTACTTAAAGCTTACCTTGTAGCCTTAAGCCTTAAACCTTAAGCCTTCCAGTATTTTTTACCATATGTGTGTGTATTTTCGGCCCTATCTCCAACAAATGTTTATTGGGAATGGGTTAGGTTCATTCAAAATGGTTGGTCCACTCGCACCACTTGTATAAAGGCAAGAGGTAATTATCACGTAATGGAGATGTCAGTGCTGACACCCTGACCTCTCAATCCACTCTGTTGCACTACACGTCATCTTGAGTGTTGACATTTAATGTCAATTGCACCTGCAGAATTGTCACAAGTACAATTCATAAGAAACATGGCAAAAACTGTAAATATTTCAGCTGGAAACTCACTTTGTCCACCTCAGCTTCTCTCACCTTCTTTACAACACAACTTGTGTTTTATAACATCAGGTGTAAAATCTATAATCGTCTTAGTGTGCCATATCTATTTATAAGCCTACTCAGTATTTACCTTCTTGCAGACACTTTGATGACTCTTTACGTAATTTAGTTCTCTTCCTGAACACTGCTTCAAATGATAGGTGTTCGTAGTTTAATTGTTATGTGGGCATGGTGAAAAATGGTAAGCTCCAGCCTTTTAAAGTGCACTGTTTATCAATTTGCATGGAGACAAAAATACATGTAACAGAGGCACAACAGCCGTGTTGAGTTGTGTTTTTTCTTTTTTTTAATCAAAATGTGCTAGTGAAGCATGAATCATCTTTAGCTGTAAATATGACATATTTATCAACCTTGCTTTTCTCACCGAATAATAATACTATTGCTTATTATTTGCTACAGTAACATCTCTAAGAGCAGACGAATTCATGAGGATCAAACATGTAGTTCATTAGAGGGGTCATGGAGGAAGGTCTGCCTTAGCAAGACCCATTAAAACTCTATGCGAGCATACAGTATGTGCTGTGTCATTTTTCTAAATGGAGAGTTCTGGTTTCATGTTCAGAACCTGCAGGCAAAATAATGGACAGTACGCAACAGCTGTTATCTACCAAACACTTTGACTATCTCTGTTTACTGTCACAACTTCACTTTGTTTGTAGATGAGAATATGTGATAGGGGTTGGCACCTGTCATTATTTTTGCTTGACCTTTTTGATAACAACACTTATATGATGTTCCAGTTTGGTTAGAAAAAGATTAATACAATGCACACATCTTTAATGTAAAAATAGCCTTTATTTTATTTTCCCTTGATATCAAATTCAAAACAAGACAAACAAATATAATTGATTTTCATACTACAAGTCAGTGCTGCATGCAGCCATAATTTAAGTGTTTCCTGAGAGCTTTGTTCTCTCACAATTTCTTCACTCAAGAAGAAAACCCCAACTACCTCTCCCACTGTTTGAAAAAATTGGCTCCTGAGCCCAATCCATTGTGCCTCGATGTCTGAATAGTTAAGCATACTTTAATGCTTCAAGGCCAAGTGTCTCTTTGTGTACAGCAGCCTACAGTAGCATGAATTATTGAGCAACCACTTTATCTTTTTCCTACCCCATGACAATAGCATGGTCCTCAACACCAGAACTTCAAGTAACTGTAAGATTTGCATACAGGATGATACATTTGTTTTGTTCTGACTCTCCATACTCAGTAAACCTGATGTGTAAGGCCATAGTTAAATTGGACCACTTATCCTAATTTACAGCAAGAGCTAACATTAGTATATTTCTTGTGCAAGCAATTTGGAGAACTTTCTTTTTCTGTTCTTGAATTGTAGTTTCGCCATCTTGCATGACCCAGTTTCCTTTCTGAGAACAGGTTTTTGGTCAATAGACAGTGACAGGTGTGGTTTTACATACAAATAGTTCACAATAGGCTATGTGTTGTGACCCATAGATGGTTTTCTTATCAGTGTTAAACACAAAAGAATAACAATTAAGTGGGTTTTCCGTTCTTATTTAAATGCTACACAATGTGCTGCCATTAAGTAAACCCACCTGTCTCCAGCACCTGTTTGAGTTTGTCATTGTCTCCATTGTGTCACATCTTGGTGACATTCGGCTGATCAATATCAATGACGTCAAAACCTTGGTTGTCATGTCCATCTCTGGAGTGGTGATGATGACCCCTGATGTTATGGAAACAGTAGGCACAGTGTGCAGTGGCCACAGGGACCACCTTGGAAAAGTTAGAGAAATCGACCCTGTACTTGCCCTCTTTGCTTCTGGAGATGATGGGCAAGAAATTGTAGCCCCACATGATCTCATGAGGAATAAAGGAGGTCCGGACTTGGCAGGCAGAGCTGGTAGACTCTGCAGTACCATCTAAGAAGACAACCAACTCAAACTCTTGCTTGTGGAGTGTGTCCACCGCCATCTCGAAGAATGGGCTGCTCTTGTCGATCATGTGATACAGTGTGAGAGGACATACAAAGAAGAGGTTGTCCTTGCCAGCGTCCACCATGAAGTCAATGTTCACTTGATCCATGATGATGGTCTCCCCATCTGGTGTGTTTGTTGTCCTCAGTAGTTTGCCATAGATCTGGCTTCCTATCATCAGGGTCTTGCGCAGGTTAGCCACTCGGATCGATAAGCAGAGGGAACCATTTTTGGGGCTGATGACAGCCATGTCACTAAATGTGATGGTCTTAGCCCTCTTTTTAGGCAAAGAGATTTTGGACAAGATGACTCCACACATGAAGCAGTTGATAATTGCTCCAAGGAGGGACTGGATGATGAGAAGCGCCACAGCACCTGGGCAAACTGGGGTGAGCGCTCGTCCACCATACCCAATTGTTGTCTGGGTTTCAAGGGAGTAGAGAAAAGCAGTGGTGAGTCCTACAACATTATCAACACATGGAATATGTTCTGCAGGGGGGTTTTGCCACTTCAAATCTCCATTACTGCGGGCAATCCAGTACCATAGCAGGCCAAAAATGAACCAGCTAAGGGTGAAAGAGGCGATAAAGAAGAATAGGACAAAACGCCACCGGATCTCCACAAAGGTGGTCCAGAAGTCAGCCAGGAAGGCAAAGTGTTTGCTATACATAATGTTTCCATATTCAATGTTGCAGCGACCATCTTTGGTTACTAATCTGGTCCTCTGATATTGTCGGTCCTTCAGATAATTCTGGATACGTTTTTTCAGGGATCCACACATTTTCTATAAGCCAACCACCTACAAGACAATAAAACGAAAGAAAATATATACAGCATAAGTACATAGATAATAACTAGTCACCAATTAATTGTGTAAAGAAAATGCACTGATGAATTACTTAAATAAAATTTTAGGAAAAACTGTTTTTAGTGATGGGAAATGAAATGAATGCAAACTTTACACTACTTATAAAAGCAAAGCAAAAATGCAGTCTGTTCATAGCTGACTTATCCTGTAAGCACATCAGACACTGCACCGGGGGCCCCACCACACTTGAGTACATGAGAAATATGTATAATATAATAAAACATAAAATAAATGAGTACTCGGTAATGCCCCAGCTTTGCATTACAATGTCCATCATTTAACTAGTCAGTCTGTCAGAAAGCACCACAATCAATGAGCAGAATGTAGAGATGACACAGACTGTCAAGTGCTGGAAGGGAGATGAAAAAAGGAGGATATAGTTGCACATTCTGTGCCAAGGACAAATGCAGTATACAGTATATGCCCAGTTATATATCCAACAACATTTGTGCTTGAAATCACTTTCCTTCTTTTTTAGATTGTTTATTTGCATTTTTGTATTTCATGATAAGTTCCAGTGAGCATCTGTCCTATTTCTGTTCACAATTTGTTTTCCCTGTTTTCCTACTTTATGACTGAGCCTCACTGTGGACTGCTTACTGTATGTACAGTCTCATATGTTCCAAGCTGTTCTGTCCCACTGAAGTTTAAATCCTTAGTGAAAGGCTATAATCCTGGGTGGATGCAGGATTGCAGTAAAGACCTGACATTAATAAGAAACAAAAGTTTCCACTGAGAAACGCATGTGATCCAAATAAACCAAATAATTTGGGATTTTTGGTCCCGTGTAAGTGTCTCAAAACAAGGATCATCTTTGTTTTCTAGGTTTCAATGCAGCAAAAAATAAATGTGGCATTAAAATAATTTGAGCAAACCCTGCCAGAAGGCCAGCTGCTCACAGACATAACAATCTTTGACTTTATTCAAGCTCTGAGTTCTCATAAGTCTGGTACTTGATGAATGGTAACTGGCAGTATTGGCTGACAGAGGTTTCCAAACAAGTATGGCCTCTGTTCTTGCCAAGTCATGCAAACTACCCATTTGGATCATGGCGTGCTTGTTAGTGAGTGTTAAGTAGTACAAAACGATCAGTGCAGTGAGTTTATGTTTTTGTTTTCAGCCCTCAAGGCTCACACACAGTGATTTTGCCAAAAGAAATCTGATAATCACATGGTGTAGCTTGTTTGCTAGCTTTAATCCCTTTGAATGTAAACCTTTTCCTTCCACACCCAGTGATTAGGTCAGCATGTTTTCATACTGTAACAAGAGCTGAAATCATTTCAGGTAATGACTATTTTAATTGCATGTATGACGACTTACTCTAAATTATTGCTTTGCATTTCAAAACAAATAGCTTTCCAAAAGGAAACAACCTTTGCTTCTTGTCATGACTCAGAGTCAAAGCATTTTTAACCTAAGATTATTGAGATAAGATCAAAGTTTAAATGAAATCAGTCATTAAGACTAGCAATAACTGTATATGCATATGTTCCTTATATGAATGATCGAATTGTATTTGACCTTTTTTTCTTGTATTGTTGGCATACCAGTATCCTTACACAGAACTTTTTAATGTACCTTGAATGTTTGGCTGTATTGAGCCATTTCTGTGATTAAAAGGCTCAGAGAGTCATGACAGTAATAGTGTCTTTAGTTCAAAGCTTTAACACTCTACTGTGCTGACTGGATTTAATGTTAATTAATACTTTGGATATAGTGGTGGGAGTTCACTGTCTTCCAAGTGCAGGCTCAGTTCTTATATCTTGTGTGTTACAGTGAAAAGCACTGGACAACCTCTTCTTTTACTTATCTACTGTGATGGAAAACAAATAAAAATCTAGGTATTATATAGTAGAGTAATAGTGTTATTTCTGTTGCATTATTGTCATTAATTGACATTAAGATTAGCAGATTATTAATCTTATATATGTTTCTATTTAATTGTCTAATTCATTATAATAGATTATTTTTAAAGCTAATTCTAATGACAGAGCAACAAAAGTCTAATTTGATTATTATTAAAAATTGTTTGTAACTGTTACATAACTTCAGCTATAGCAGGGACTTAGAAATACTTTTGATTTAAAGAGCGGGTTAGTGAAATACATCTATAGTGAGCCTTAATGCACTATTTGTGGTGAATGCTTTCGTTTGTCAATAAGCTACGAACCAGTTTCACGCGATAAAATATAAAGTATATATGTAAAAAGATAATTGTACAGCCCTCTTTCTTTTTCTCTCATAGTAACAATACAGCAATAGTGACAATCATACATCCCATTCAATTAACTGCATTTGAACCAGTAACACAGACATCATACTCATCTTTTTTTTCTTGTGCAATAATGAGGTACAGCAGAAAATGAAAAATGTCAACAACATGAAAGTGAAATTTTTGTTCAGCCCACACTCACCTGCATGTACTGGGGCACATCCAAAACTTGATGAATTGAAATCTCCAGCTCGACCTCTCCTCTGTGTCTGTGTGTTTCTTGTTCACAACTGATTGAGACAGCTTAGGTGTGTCCTCATTTTATACCTGTTGACCAACACCTGTGTTCATTTATACTGTCCTCTCAAGGTGTGCTGGAATAATCCAAGTGATGTTTACACCCACAGGGACATCAAGCACTCCTCCGCCCCCAAACACACATATGCATGCATACCCTTCCCTCCTGGCTCGAATAAGTTGTGTTTACCCCACAGATGCCTGGCAGCGCGGGCCAAGCTGACCTCTATCCGCTACACTCCCAGTCCTCCGTCTGAGAGTTGCTCTGGATTTACTCTTTGTTGTTTCTAGTTTGTTATTAGGATTTAAGCTCTTTTTCAAAGTGAGTGAGTGTACAATCCAGGAAAATGGCCAAGTGAATGTTGACGATGTAAACGCAAAACAGTATCTGTATATGGTTCCGGTTCTTTGCTCCACAGTGACGTGGGATTATTTACTGTAGACACACACGCACAGACACAATTTTAGTAGCTGCTGTTTTGGGGAAATCAATTAAGTTGTTTTTTTTGTTTGTTGTTGCCAGCTTTTGGTAAGTGGACGATTGTGCTGAGGCTATGATATCTGATTGTGAAATATGTTCCATAACATAAGAGAATATTTGAGCAGCAAGGATGTTTAAAATATTCTATAAGAAGGTGCTACACTTTCACAGCTTTTTATCAGCTGATATTAACATCTTATAGTTATCCCTTGAATGTGTTCATGATTGAAAGGAAACTTTAACCCATGTTTGTTTATGCATGTAATTTCAAATTCACTGAAAAGAATCCCCATAAAAAATGTTGAACACATCCCGGGTACAGTGTTGTCATTATCAATCAAACATCAGTGCTTCACAACTCTGCACGGCAGAGTCATCTTCCCCCGAGCAGCAACCATTTCCCTCTCTTTGCCACAACTACAGAGCTTTGTTGTGATGAAATATGGGGACCATAGAACATAAATAGGTGATGGAGTGAGACAACAGAGGCGGTGGAGATGAAAAAAAGATGCTCTAGTTCCAAATAGATAGCTCTGCGGGTCAGCCAGGAACCAAATCAGTTCATGAGCTGAAGATGCTCTGAATGCTGAGGAGAGAAAAGTTGTGAATTGTTATAGAGGTCATTTTTCAACTCTATTGTTCCCAGAAAAAGTGACAAAAAAGGAAGCTGTATTACCTTGCAAGCTGCAGAAGGTGTATTCTATTGACAGCTACAATACATTACTGTTGACACACAACAAGATTAGGCTTTTTTGTGGGTTAAGCTATTGTAAAAAAAGGGAAAAAAAGATGACAAGCTTGTTGTATTTAAGCTTCTTCTTTTATTCAAGAGTTAGTTTGTGTGTTTGTTATATTGACTCTTGTTTTAAATGTCCTTTGTTTCAAAAAAAAGGCTGGTCAATTGCCACCAGATCACATAGCTGCACTGATTCTTGGGCCAGTTTAGCAACTTAATCCCCGTGGAGGCCACATTTGATTGATAGAAATGCAAGACGATACTGAGACAATTGCTTCCACTGAATAATAATGACCAAAAAACAAAACAACAATTAACAGATTAGTCCCTCAGAGTGATGGTGTTGCTGTTTTCAAGAGAGAGCTGTAAGAAGTATGAACATAAGTGATTATTCTTTTTTTGTTGTTGTTGTAATAAATAGGTGTTTGAAGTATTTAATTAATTTAAATAATTTTAAATTACTGTTCCATCTGTTGTTACTTTTAGTGTTCAGAGAAAAAGACAAAGAAAAAGTCAATGATCTCCATTACGTGCTACAGTTGTCGCGTGTAAACACTGTTAATGTTTACTTTTACACTTTTACTAAGCTTATTAGTACGAAAACACAACTCTGTCATCTCATTGATCAGAAATATATGTTTAAGGGATCAGCTGATGTGCCTGTGATAACTTGATGTCTCAAGGTGATAGTAAACGATGGCAGTTTCTTACCTCCTCACCTAGGGCATTCAGATGAACAATGGGGGTTTCTGTGTCAGTTTCTGTCTATCAGCTTTAGTTGGCACCAGTCAGTAACTTATCTTTATTGCCTGTGAAGTGATTAGCACAGCAGGGGAAAGATACAACAGATTAAACCAAGATTTATCTCCATATGTTGCTGCTAATGTTTTTGAGAGATTCAGTACAGTATATTTGCATTAAATCAACTGAAAATGATATTTGAAATATGCCAAAGTCACATGGTCAAATAAATAAATAAGAAGAAGAATCCAGAGCCATGCTGGAGATCATTTCTGAATCCAATCTACAAAAGACCATGACATATGTTTATTAACATTTATAACATGACAATCATCTAAACAGGACAAAAACACCCACACATACATCCACAGTCACTATAGCCTCGTTTCCACAGCAGGAACATCAGGAAGTTCCTGGTAAAATTTTGGAGGCGGGAACTTTACAGGAACGTCCTCTCCCTCGGTCCTCTAGGCCATTGTGTTTCCATAGCAGAGTAGGACCCAGATAGGACCCACCGGACTCTGACGTCACCGAAAGCATAACAAATAAATGACAACAAGGAAGTAAACATGGTAGGAGCTGAGGTGGTTGCTGCGTTTCTGGTTTGTGTGTTCAAAGTCTTTGTTTCATTTTTGCCTAAAAAAAAGGTTGTTCAGTCAAAAAACACATGCAATTGTTTCATGTCTGAAAAAAGTCATT
This sequence comes from Scomber japonicus, assembly GCF_027409825.1. Lineage (NCBI taxonomy): Eukaryota > Metazoa > Chordata > Actinopteri > Scombriformes > Scombridae > Scomber > Scomber japonicus. The sequence continues at coordinate 15,741,166 of NC_070583.1, forward strand.
GCAGTCTGAATAAATTATGAAATGTAGCCTTAGAATAAAACCTTTTCATTAATTTTAGCTTAAATCAAATAAAAAATGTTTTTCTTTCCTTTGTGATTTGTGATGATCACATGATCACATTATCTGATAGGGTTGAACTGAATAGTCTATACTTCAGGGATGATGTGCGTGTGTACGTGTGTGTGGGCCAGGTATTACTCATGATGTGGGGTCTCGTCTCCCTTAAGGGGGACAAAAAGTATGTAATTTTAACATAAATCCTTAATTTTAAGGCGAAGACATGGTTTAAAGTTGGTGTTAGTTTAGGGTCATGTTAAGGTTAGGGTAAGGTTAAGGTTAGGTTTAGACAAGTAGTGTTTAGGGTAAAATCTAAAAAATGAATGTAAGTCAATGTAATGTCCTCTGAAGTCATGGAAACACAACTCTGCGTGTGCTAGTGTGTGTGTGAGTGAGTGTGTCAGTGGAAAGGGGGGAGAGGGGTCCATACACTGATTGCAGCCATTTTGCTGGGTCATCATGTCACTGAGCATTCATATTCCATATCCATCATTCTCAGAGTAAAAATGGCAAAGTGCTAAATGCCAAGCACTGTAATCCCAAGCTGTGCAACTTGCTCACCAGCCCGTCCTGAAGAAAAACAACAGCATATGTTGAAAATTCAGCCGGCAAAAGGACTTATACAGTAGTTACATTTGACTGACAGACGCCATCTAGCGGCCATAGTAATAATGACCCAAGGAAGTACTTCAGATGGCATCCATATAAGGTGACAAATTTCCCTAATAGGAGGTGGTGGGCTGGGTGGATTGGTAGATATGCCAAAAATTGGACAGGAGACTGCCAAGGTTGCCAAACTTTAACCTATACTATGTTTCAAGTGATCATTTTGACCCTTACCTTACCTTACCCATAACCAACTGTGTTTTGTGCCTAAACCTAACCAGACCTTAACAGCAGCATTGTCTCACGATAAGTACATCAATATTTGCTAACAGTGGTAATGGTTTTGAAAAGAGGTGACATACTAGAAAACTATGCTTTGGGTTGTTCTGAAGCGTATGGTACAATCAATCAATGTGGTTGTTTATTTATGACGATGTGTTGGTAAAGTATTTGCCTCTTGTGATAATATAAACATAAGCAGCAAAGTGTTTTCTCAGAAGTTGTACTTTGCTAGCTTACTCTCAATTTGCTTTTGTGCAAGAACATTTTGTCTGGAAAATTCAGAGATATAGGCATGTAGAAAAAGGCAATCTGTTGTAACTATAATGATCGTAGGATCTATGCATACAGTATTGATGCCTTTGGTTGGAATGCACACATCTATAGAAGCAATCTTCTCTAATACAAATTTCAGCTTCATAAGCAGATGGCTGGGATGTGAATGCAGTAAGTAGGCAGTGAAGTGTAAGATGAAAAGCGTTGCTCAAACATTTACATTACAGACAAGTTAGATGTGTTATGCAAGGCTCCAGGGCAATTAAACCTGATTTATGCTTCTGCGTCGGAGCGATGCCGTGGCTACGCCGTCAGAGCTCCGACACCGTCGCTCCGCTCCAACACCGTCGCTCCGCTCCAACACCGTTGTTGTCCTTTCGAAGTTCTGCGTCGAGGGAACGTGTTGCTAGGGGTTGTGACTGTCTGTGTGTGTGTGTGTGTGATTTCAGAGGAGTCTCTATCTGTATCCTTGTTTATCTTCCGGTCACAGTAGCATGTAGCATTGCGCTATATGTGCTAATAACAGAAAACACATACCTTCTGTTCATTATTAATAAATAAAGCAACTGCTAAAGGAACTGACACTTTGACCCGACCAATCACCGCCCTTGCGGTCCGCGTAGTTAGGATTTTTTGGAGGTGCACGTCAGGCTATGGCGTAGGGGTCCGCGTTGACGCAGAGGGCTACACGTAGCTACGTCGTTGGTCCGACGCAGAAGCATAAATCAGGCTTCAATTTGTCTGTTTTGTTTCTTGAACAACAGATTGTCATTCTGTTTGCCCTGTGGACATATTAGAACAATACCAGGTTTGGGGTTGCAACCAGAAATGAATAAAAACAATCTTATATCTTATTTTTAAGCCTTTCATGAATATTTTTTCAATTGGATTTCAATGACTATAATGTATGGTATAAATGTATATAGTGTAATGAACTGTAAAGGGTTGTAAACTGCATGTGCAGGGTCTTTAGGGACCTTTCTGTCCTCTGGCATAATCAGTCATCAATTTGAAGCTTCCCAAGGTTGTATGGGGATCACATGAGTATTTTTGTCCTCCACTCAATATTCTCAGGTCACATTATGATACTGTTCTGTCTCATGTCTCCTGTCGCACATTCACCACTCAAAGGACTTCTGCCTGATTAAACAGCAGCCACCTCGCCTGAATAAGTGACTCAGTGAAAAGGAAAGAACATATAAAACCTCTCTTAAAAGCTTAAAATCACTTCTCTCACTTCTTTTTCTCCCTCCCACCTCTGTGCTCAGCGAAGGTCAGTGTCAGGTGTGGAATAAGCATGAATTCAATTTTGCAAGTTGTAAAGTGACACCTGGTGACAAAATCCGCAAGAGAACACTGCACTTTTGTTCCACTTGAGGGAATACCTTTCTGAGGTTGCTAACCCAACCACATAGCCATTATATCACATTTCATACAGATCCACAGTTCTTTGTCTGTTTTTATAGCCACTTCATTATCTTTTTGTATCTCAAAGTAATATTCTACAAATGAAAAAAATGAGGTAAAAAGACTAATCTCTGCTTTGCAGTGGTTATAATGATGGGCCTGACAGTGCTTCCCTGCAGACTATATTGAAGCGCAGTACTGTTTGAGAAGAAGGTATCTCTAAACTTGCATATTAAACCCTTCACAAGAATTGTGCAGCTGGTGTGTCCAAGAGAATTTAAAAATCCTTCTGCCTGGAGGGATATGTTCAGAAGGTAAGCTCTGTGTCTCAGTAAGAACTGAACCTGACAGCAGCTCCCAACAGACTATATTCTTTTAACACATAGCCATTAGAAGAGATGGCTGCACTAAACTATGGATGCCACATTTTTTGTCATTGATCCTTTGATCTTTGACTAAAACATAGCATAGACCACAGGGGGAAATGGGGCAAGGTGCAACTGGCTCAAAGAGTCAAGTGCTTCTTGACTATTTCTTGTCAAATGTCAAATTATTTCTAAATAATTTAATTAAATCAAATATTTATATATCTCTGGGGCTATTTGTGATATGTGCTTATTCCTCTATTCTCATCATATTGAAAAAGTGTGTTTATCAAGATAATCATTGATGCTAGTCTTCTCAGGACTGCTCTCCACTGAGTAGGGCATCAATCCAAAGAGATACACAAGATTTCCCACAAGACCTGGACTAAGTGGAACATTTTGCAAATGATGACAAGATAAACAACAAAGGAAACACTGGAAATTACATTTTAAATTTGAGTTCTTGATTTCAGAGAACAGAGTGAGCTGAAAATGTACTGGATTGGTTTTGTCAGTGGTCACCAATTATATTAACCACTTACATGTAGCTCTCACAGAAAAAGACCAACAGAGAAATATCTGCTTATATCGTCTACAGGCTGTCAGTAGCTGATAGGGTGTAACCAAAAAAAGCAATTTGTAGTTTCATTATTTTTTACTGCTTGCAATTGCAAAATTTTCCAAAATGTCTCAAATCTGGCATGTGTTACTGTACAAGAATACACTGTTTTCCATAGCGTAGCAAAGGTTTAAGATGCCCCCAAGATAGATACAACGTCCAAGCATAGCAGTGTCCAGTGATTGTTTAATCAGTCATTGCTATGCCTCTCTCCTCCACATAGTGTCACTGTGAGTGGAATGTGTTGTAGCGCCTGGATAGGAGCAGTCCCATTCTATTCAATTCAACATATAAATGGCAACAGAGCTGTTATGGTATAAAAATTGACAAATGACAAAAGATAAATTGGCAAGGAAATCTATTTTCCATGAAAACATGCTAATGATGTAATCTCCTCTCTCACACATGCTACCAGTTATGGTATTGTCATATATAAAGATATCAGCATCTTTAATTCGCTTCAAATGGAGGATTTCTCATCTATTGCGGAATATAATTTTGGTTACTCACCCATAATATTTTATGTTGTAAATTAAAAACTGCCATTCATAAAGCAGTTATATTACATTACAATATACATTTGAATGTTGTTTTTGAGAAGGTGTTCAGTGGTCATTGCACATGATCTTATACAGTATGATGCCTGTATATATATGTGTGTATATATATGCTTTATCTTAGGAATCCCGCTGTGAATATGTAAGGGTTCTGTGCATAAGAGAAAAACATGCTACAGTATTTCTAAATTATGTATTCACATATAACAAGCACTGTGCTGCGCTGTAGATCTTCACACTCATATAATTCATAATTTAAACACTAATAGATGTACTCTTCCCCTAAAGTTAAGCTTCCCTTTAAATGATAGCATATAAATATGAAAAATAAGGGGTACTTAATGGTTACTGCTGTGTTTCTACATGTTTTTTTCCCCGTCCATAAACTAATTTTAGTTTATGGACTAAAATGACGACACTGAAGACTTTGTATAAGTCAAAGCTGTACCAGCTACGCTCAGATAGATTCTTTAATAATTTACACATTTTTCATTGCAAACATACCTTGCTTCTTCAAGCATTCACCAGTTCTACATGCTATTAAATGCTGGCCTCCAGTTCCGATCTTTGCGTAACGCCAAACGCAAAACAGAAAATTGGTTGTACAGTTAAATATTTAAGACATTACCATATAGCAGTGTGCCTTGCCAGCAGCCTCAGCAAGAACTTCAGTATTTCTGCTGTGTGACACATTTTGGCAATTAGTCAAGGAATTCCTCAGTACACACACACACACCCATGCTCAGACACTCAACTTCCTCCATCATACCCTTGTAGTGATATGTTTATTGTGGTTGTCCTCTGATATCCATTCCCGCTTCTTTTAGTTTCAGGCTGCTTGTAACAATGCAGTTCATCGTGGTGCCATAAGCTCTGACAAGAGGATCAATCAGAGCTAATGAAGCCTGGGAGGAGGTGAAAGAAAGAGAAGCCAAAGGGGGAGTCGGTGGGAGGGTGTGGATGATGGTATGTGTGTGTATTGGGGGGGGGGGGGGCAGTGTAGGTGTTGCTGGAGGAAGAGAATACCAGAGCCAAGGGAGCAGAGAGAGGATTATGACACTTTCTCCTGACTCCAGGAGGAACTAATTCCTCTTTCCTCTGAAATGATCATTTCTTCACTTGATGACTGTGACCTGACATGCACTATCGACTGAGGGCTGCTGTCAGTGTTGCTGGTTTGGACTGAGGCATTTTGCACGAGAGTCTGACCAACCCCAGATACTGTTATCCTGTCTGAAGTGTTTTAACAGAACCAGTTGCAGAAATCAATTATTTATGTCATGTATTTCGCTTTTACAATCATTCTATTTGTATAGATTTAAACCGCTGTTTACATGGTAAACAAGTAACGCACATTTATTTTTTAGTCTTACAGGAAGAAGACTAAGAATAGCACACAGGGTGAACATAGGAGATAGAGCTCAGGTTATTTCATATGGAAATGCCTGCATTGATGAATATTAAATCAGCCCCAGAACATACATAACACTTCACTATTTGCATTAAAAGTTTTCATCCTGTAGTAAAGTGGGATACTTCAGTTTGATCATTCTAATAGATCATCTATTAAAGGACCAGTGAAGAGCCCATTACAATGTGTTACCCACACCCCATAACATTAAGAAAATGAATATGCACTTTGCAAGTTTTCTTGGAGCATTTGTAGTAATGAACGTGTCAAGAAGCTTTTATTAATACGTGATGTGTGATTAATGTGACCTGGTACAGTCAACTGAATGGATTTCTCCACAGGATAAACAGCAGAGGCAATAAGGTGGAAGGAGCTCGGCTTTGATCAATAATGGTGTAACCTCAGGAGGGGAAATAATTACACATACCCCGGATCTGAGCAACTGGGAGCCACGAGGGGCTGATGATCCACACGCAGGATCCATGTAGCAGAGGCACTGAAGGACCTGAATTTTTACAACTGAGAAACACTTCATGATCACTGCTGACATTAGCACCTCTACCCCAGGAGTGAGTGTGAGCATGGCTCTGAACTCGTATACCTCAGCCAAATCCCAAGCTCCTCATTATTGCAGCCTCACTCCTTGATGTTCCATAATCCGCTGTCATCGGCTCCCAGGCTGGTCGAGGCTGGGGACAGAAGAAGTATCTCCGAGGCATCTTGCTTTACCCCTGCGACTCAGCAGGGGAGGCACAAGCAGGAACAAAAGGGAGCTGCAGAGTCATAAATCTCCTCCCAAACTCAATGCAGGAAGTAGACCTATATGAAGCGGCTTATGGGTGACTGCAATACTGTAGCTGCTCCTCCCCCACTTATCAGCATCTCCCTATCTTCCTCTCTCTTTGCTCTCACTCTCATTACTCCTCCTCTGTTATGTAGAGTCTACAGTCTATTTTCTCTGTGCCATGCTAATAACGTCTCAATGTCAAGTATCTATCAGTCTGTCTTTGTCTGTACGTCCTCTCATGTGCTCACACTTCCCAATCACAGATCACACACTATTCCCTATGCCATGCAGCTCCTGAACAGAATTTAAAATATTGGGAATAAATGAACCCACAGGCTCCATTTAGCTGCTATATGAACTTATTTGACATTCACCCTCGAATCAAACATTTAAGAAGCATCCTTTACTCTTTGCAAAGAACTAGAGTTGCAATTTATGTGACATTTAGTCAAAGTGACCTGACAGCTTATTTTTTGGCTGCTTCTAGTGAGAAATTCTGGGTCAAAATGTCCCATCCACCATTTCATTTCTACCTGACTGCTTCCCCTTTCGCTGTATTTGCTTCCTTCAATGCCTCATCCTGTTCACTCCTGTCTGGTACTTTCTTACACCTGCAAGTTTCTCCTCGTGTTTCTTTGTCTTACTCCGTGTGTTTTTGCGAAGACTCTCTTTATATCTCTCTCAACCCTTTAGGGCTTTTTCTTCAACTGCAGTTTTAGAGCAATTGATTATACCACACTCCTCTTCACCATCGCTCTTACGCTGCCTGCATCCTCAATACGTGTACACACACTCGTCTCTTTTCCTACCTCTCACTGTACATCTGTACTTGACTTTTCTGAGGATGTTTCTTTGCAGCCGCAGGAAGAGAGCCTTGTGACAGATGTACACACACACATACACAAACACACACACACGGACTGTGCAAACAAGCAAAAACCCATACACTTTTATAAAGGACAAATCCTGAGAGACAAGAGGTCCAATCTCTGTTTGTAAGTGAGACAAGAGGAGCGTTCAATAGAGAGAACACGCATATTTACATCCTTCCCATCTCTTCCCTCTCTCTCTCTCCCTCCCCTCTCTCCTCATTTGCCTCTTTCACACATGCACACACACACACACACACATACACACACCCTCATACACACATGTACTGGCAGACCCCCCTCGCACACAGGAGTAGATAGAGAGCAGTGAAGAGCAGAAGGAGCTGGATGGCAGGAGAGAGGCAGGAGGGCTGTTGTTGACTGAACAAAGCCAGGAAAGGAGTGCGCAGTCCTGGGGAGAAGAGCAGCTGTGAAATGCCTCGAAGGGAGCCTGCCAGCTACTCCTGCAGAGACCTGAAGGTAAGCCGCTGATGGATAAAAGCAGAGGAAGAGACAGAGAGAGCAAGGCAAAAAGAGGAAAGGGGAGGTTTTGAAGCCGTTGATGCATGATACAACCGTGGCTCCACATCCAAGCTGCCTCCTCTCAATTTGTCTGTGGATGGCATTGCATGCTGTGATTGCATTATGTGTATCATTGCACAGCCACAAATCCCATCTGGAGTGGCTTGCCAAAAAAAAGTGTGCATTACTTGAAGAAAGATCAGTAACTATAAGGACAAGATAGCAACTGCAGAGAGAAACAAGGAGAGGGATAAGTGGACAAATAGCGAAGGAAGATGTGAGACACTTCCAGAGCAAGGGAGCACGAAAAGGAAAGTGTTGATGGGGACAAGTGGCTGGATTACTCTCCTCTATCAACCACAACCTTTATCATCACATCTTGTTCTCTTCATCTTATATCACTGATGTCACTGCAGAGATACATAGATCATCACCATGCATCCCCTTGTCCACATGGCGGGGGCAGGGTAATCAAAAAGGCAATAGATTTCTCTGACGCAAGCAGAGAGAAGCCTGTCAACACTACTGCTGTTTGTGCCTACTGGCGTACCGTGCTATAGTTCTTTTAGTGCAATGCGGATACATTGCGAGTTTTTCAACTGTGAGTTTTACAAGCGCAGTAGCAGCAGGAGCAAACCCGGAGCGAATGTGCACTGTGAGTTGCTGTAAGTGCGTGCGTGCGTGTGTGTGTGTACAGAGAAGGGGGCGGGGGTGGGGGTCTTGTACCTTTGTCACACAGCACCGCATGTTTCTGCTTTTACACATTTTCACACGTTCAATAGAAGCAGGAGATAGAGCAGATGGACACAGGGAAGTGACAGCTATTGCTATTGTAGGAAAACGCATTAAAAGAAAATCATTTCAACTGATTCCCTTGAAACATTCTTCCTTGGCTGAGGATTTGGGCTGCTTGGTTTAATGTCTGACGTACACCACTATTTTCTCCCCCGGCTCCAATCCAGTGCACTCTGCAGGACACACATCTTGAGAGTTGTTGCTGTAAAACTTTGATGACAATGACAGTGAGCTTAGCAGCCACATTAATCAAGCACAGTTTTCCCAAGGCTCCGGTACTTCATGGTATTGTCTCATCAGGGAATATAAAGACAGCGTCAAGGCTGTGTGTGGACTCAATCATCATTTTTTAATGTCTCCTCTTTGGCACATTGTGGAAGAATAACTAAGTGCATCTCTGCTCTCATCATTAAACACATTTTTACATATGTCATAAGTTAAACTCTTCGGAGCAAAAGGAAAGCGAAAGCACACCCTGACAGAATGATTTCTTAATACTGCTTTGCAACAAAACCTGCTTATTTACTACACTTCAAGCTACTTTTATCACTGTAATCTACTATGACCCTGCAGATGGTTGAATTATGATTGGTTATTTAAAGAGTGTTGGGGGAAGTGCAAAGTTCTAAGATGTAATGGTTTTTGATGGATGGCCTTTTGACCTTATTATCCGCACTATCATTGTAGCTGCAACTCAACACTGTGCACCTCGCTCCACTCCTGCTCAGTTATTATCCATGTCCTGATCTTCTTAACAAGTGGACAAAAGAGGGCAAAGGACAGATGTAATTCTCAGTAGGATCTAAGGAGACTCTCAAAAGAGAAGACACTGTGAATAATTAATTGGATCTGTTTATTTAGTCAAGACTGCGTGTCTCTAGGGGATGTGGAGAAAGCTCCGTTCTTCAAGCAGATCCACATTCTCTAACACCGCAGCGGCGCATTTGTGTCAAGAGCTTAGCCAGGCGTTAAGATTTTTTTTTTTTGTATTTAGTGCCCTGGAAAATGTGTGTGCATGTCAAGAGTACTGCATAAAAATACAGTATTTTTGTAGGGCTTTGATAGACCTACATGCATATCCCTTATTTATTCAGCAGCACTGAATTAGTCCTCATTTCTGCTTCGGTTCTAGTTTGTGCACTTGGCTCTTTGAAAAAAAAAAAAAAAAAAAACGTGTATAATTTTAAACATGTAGCCTTGCACTTTGTGAGCACAATACAACACAGTCCAATCTCTTGGTATTTGCATGAAACTGATCAGCAGCATAAATTTTCTTACACAATCTCGTCATCCTGCAGGGAAAATCACTCACTTTATGCCCTCATATATCTGCAACCAATGTAAATTCAAGCTCCTGTGTCTACTGTTGTCTACTTATGTACCAGATTTATGGTACAACCCACTCACTGTTTCAGCAATGACCTCACTATGCATGGGTTTCTTCTACACTCCTGTCACACATAAAGTTGATGCAGTAGCTGTTACTTCAGCGAACAAACAGCATAAACAAACCTTCGCCTGCTGCTTGGTTGTAAAGAGATGACTGTTTTAGGGATCATCTCTGTGCTCTTTGTTTGTCCAGCACAGCTACTCTAACACAACTCCTCATCATGGATAGGAGAAGCTGTGTTCCTATCATCCATTTTGAAGTATCGCATTAGAAATAGGAAGGAATAATGTTCATTTAGCAAGACTGACAATCCCGTGTAATCTGTCACAGATTACATTTTGACAACTGTGAACATGCATTTCAGTGTACATCCCATGTAGGAATGGGAATCAAGAACTGGTCCGAGCCATCCAAATTGCATGTCTCCAAGCTTAACCCTAACTCAGGCATTTGGTGTTGACCGAATGGAAAAGGTGGAACTCATCTGTTAGTTCAGTGCAGCCTCCAGAAAGTTAAGTTTTCTTCAGCTGTCTTGTAGTTCATCTTCAGAAACATAAGTGGTTGCAAGCATTTTTTGATTTAAATAATTACTTTTGTGAGACAAATGTGAAGTTCACTGTGAACTATCTATGCCATCACTCAGCTAATGTTAATACAAACAAGATTGTCTGACCAACACACACTGCAGCTTTAAACACCTCTAACCAACACTGTGGTGAAGAAAACAACTTGGTCTGTCTCAACTCAACAACCCTGCGCCAGCTTAGTGTGTTGGACCGTGATGACTTCCCCCCAAAGCTAACGGTGCATATAGATATAGAGATACATAACATTAACGTTAATAACAGCAAAGTGTTCCACCACTTCTTTTGTTATTGTCGTACAGACAGGAGATTGTAAAATGCTTTCAAATGAATTATTCCCATCCCTAATCCCATGTCCGATTTAACTTGCTCTCAGTGACACCAGAAGTAGTATCTTTCAGCAGCAAGTTATGTGGAATGAAATAGAAGTTTTACAGTATCTATTGCCCTTTGCTGTGCCCTGGGGATAAACCAGCCTTTATCTGGAGATATTTTAATAAAGGCGGATCCCTGGTTCTATTCATGAGACTCCTTTGTAAAGCATGGCAGCCAATGGCAAGATATGCGTTGATGTTTCATGTCCAGTTGATAAGCATTCAGGTCAGGCCAGTTTAATTGAATCACATGAGGGATCATATTTATTGTCCTACAAGATTTCTGCAGCCATATAGTGCATTTACTTGTAGATATTACCACTAGCTGCAGGCTGATTTTAATATTGTTTAGCTTCTCATATGATTTAGAAACAAAAACACTAGGGCCAAGGACATTTTAATTGGCGACTATAACAAATACCCATGAATATGATTTGCTTACATTGATGAAGACTGTCAACAATTACACTTCACATACAAATAAAATAGAAGACATTCCATACATGTAAAACCTACTTCCATAATAATGTCATGCTGCTAACCACTGCAGTACCTTTGAGATGTGGGAAGTGAACACACTGAGGCCTCCTCTACATCTGGTGGGATGTTTTTTTCTCTTTTTTTCAGGTTTTATGTAAGCATCTATGAACCGTGAGCATCCATCACCCTAGGGAAGCACATCCCTGTACATTTGCAGCTCATTAACACCAACAGAAAAGAGAAATACTGCATGGATAATAAGGGCTGCAGAGTGACAGCATGGATTTTTTTTATTTATTTCTTTAAAGATATATTTTTTAAAAGATTAAGGGATTGCTGAACATCATCCACACCAATTTGCTTCACGTTTATACAGCTAAGACTCATTCACACTATCATCTGCCATCATCCACTGTAGCAACAGAGATTTAAGCTTGTTTGATTCCTCGTCAGATGAATGAAAAACAAACAAACAAGTTGGTCTGAGAAATTAACGTGCAACTGCAGAGCCATAATCCCATTTTAATCTGATTTTATGTGCTGACTACAGAGAAGGAGGCTCCTCAAAGGGACAAGCCCATGGACACAGTGAAGCATGTCAGGAATTCCAATCAAGACATTTGACCTTTGGCTCTTCCAGCATTTGCCATGCGCTGCCTGGCTCTGCAGCCCCACCCCACCTTCCTCATGGCCTAACATCCACTCTCCTCTCCCACTCTGCTGTCCTTTACAGTGAGGTGAAACAGAGGAGTAATGAACCAGTATAGTAGGATCAAGTTTGCTTGCTCAGCAAGTAACATTTGATGCAGAGATTCGCCTTATTACTGCAGAGTCATACTGTACATATACAATACTAAACAGATATTACTACTTATCTCCACATAGTTTCCTCTCTTTAAAATTAGTTATTTTGCTTAGCCATCATTCTCTCCTGCTAAGTAGGAGAAGTGGCCCAGGGATGGTGGGATCCAGGCAGTAAATCATGGTAAGAGCCTGACAGAAACGCCTGATAAGAAGAAGAAGCAAGGTGTTGGGGAGCATGCCCACCCAACCTCACACATCTCTTGTCTCTCTCTCTGGGACTCTTACCATCTTGTCTGTCATGCTCCAGGCCAGCACGGTTGAAGAGGGTGTTATTTGGCTCCAGGAGGTGTTGGATTTTAATCCCATCCAAGCTCCACTCAGCACCATTTTGAAATCTTGGCTATCACTTAAAAACATATTCATCTTGGTGGAGGAGTGACGTAGATCTGAAAAATGAAGCGATGAAATAGCTATTCTTGGCTTGAACAATCATCATTTTTTTTCTACATGTGTGAGCAGAATGTACTGTAAGAGGGAGAGTGAATGATGAGCAAGGAAAGAGAAAGATGCGTCTGTGTGTGTGCTTGGTTGTGTGTAAGAGAGAGAGAGAGAGAGAGAGAGAGAGAGAGAGAAATCATTAGGGAAATTGTTTCTCCAGTGTGAGTCAAACGTCTCGGTGCAGCAGTGTCACTCCAGAGAAGGTCATCCATGAGAAGGACACAACTGGATACACTCAGCTCACTATCGGGCAGGCATAATGGGAAAATGGGAGGGAGGGTTGGTATGAACTTTGTGTGTTTGATTGTGTGTGTGTGTGTGTGTGTGTATGTGTGACTCTATGCATGCGTGCTGTATGTGTGTTTGCTGGGCCTGGAGCCAAACTAGCTGGGGACGTTTTTAGTCATTTGACCCACTTGACCTCAAAGTGTCATAAGTGAGCAGAGATAGTGATGAAGCCATGTTATTTTATGGGCCAATCTTAGCCCGGGACATAATCGTGACAGGTCCAGTAACCATGACTCTTCAGTTTCACTCAAGGGAAGGAGTGAGGGAGGGTAAAGAATCAAGGAAATAGAAAGTTCCAGCTCCATGCCTACGAAGCAGAGACAGCAGATAAGCTAGGACGGCTCTACCAGTGTAGATATCTATCTGATGCAGTGATTCGGTAAATATAGTTGTTTCAGTATTCTGAGAAGCTCCGCTCTGTTGCAGTCCTTTTCTTCCTCCTTCCTTCTCCCTCTTTCTTTTCTTTTTGCCTATTTTTTCTGCCACTACCGTGTCAGCACTGTTCTCTGTATTTGATGAATCGACAGAAAACAGCAAGCTATGACCTCAAAGTCTATGGATGAGCGCCCACTAATAGTCAAATTTGTATTGTAAACTAAGGGTTACCGCTGAGTTTGCAATATCTTGCTGCCATTTGTAACCCTGTCATGGTCAACGGTAGTGTTACCACCCCAAAAGAGGAAATGTGAAAACGTAAGCACTATTGTAAGGTGAGAGATGGGTTAATGTAATGCTTTTTTGTTTGTTTGTTTTGTTATTTAAATAATGCTGATTTTGCCCTACTGATATATTAACAATTTGAGGAGACAAAGCTTGAACCCAACAGCAGCAATCTATGAATCTGCAAAACAAGCACGTCTCAAGCAGGAAACTGTGTTCTCCACAGACTAGAAAAACTAAATTGATTACCTCCATATAATGGGAAACAAAAAAGTAATTTATAGAATGAAACCATTTAAAATGATGTTGATCAAGTGAAAATTATAATTCAGATAATTAATCTATTGCTGAAGCTTTAGTGGAGTGGTGATTAGTATTGATAAGAAAACCCTCTATTTGCTCAGCTCTAAGCTAGTTTCTACCTTTCAGAGCTGCACACAGCGCTGACAGCACTAGTTTCTGAAGTTTTGAAAATGTAGAAAATTAAATCTTGAAGTGTGTGATATTCAGTACAGTACAGGCCCTACGGGAAAATTATAGAGCTTGCCACAGGTTAGAAGGAAAAAAGACACATTTTGCAGTACTCTGTACAGATAGTTTACAGCATGCAGCGTCAGCAAATAAGGGAAATATATGTGCTATAGATATCCCTTAGGAAGCAAGTTCCCTGGTTTACTAGTACCCCATTGGCTTTAAGCACAATAGATGAGTACACTTGTTATCAGGACACAAACACAATTCAGCCAAAGCATCCTGTCACTCTCCCAGTAACAAGATAAATGCTTGTTACCCTCTTAAAGCGCCAAGATAAAACACCCCAGCTGGTATCCATGTTCGAACACCTCTCATTTGGGCTTGTTGAGTCTGCTGCTGCAAACAGACACTGCAATCACAGCCTCGCTGAAAATACACACAGGTCTGGAGTTCACAAATCTCCAGGGAGTCATGTTTAATTCATGAGAGAACCTAAAATGAGTCAGAAAGCGAGACCTTGCAACCCTTTAATGTATTCTGTGAGGTTTTTCTGAAGGTTTGTGTGTGTCCCACGCATCTCTCCTGTCCGTCTGTCTGTCTTTCTCCCTACTCAGATGCCTGTCACGTCACTCTGCCCTTTGCTTTGGACCATCAATGTCAACACTACATTCCTGTGTGGATCTGATTTGTGACGTGGTCCTCTCACTTTTCCACTCTCGCCTTTGCATTCCCTCTCCTCGCTTGTCAGCGATCAAATAGAGTAACATCAAAGACAGATGACAAAGAAATGTCAGATGTTGTTAAGGTCAGGGACCTTGGTAATTTAACCGATTTGTTTGCTTGGTTGGTTACAAGACCCTGTGTATCCCTTGTTCTTTTAGTAAATTAAAAATAGTTGATTTTCAAACAACACCCAAGGGCTCTATTAGTTAATTGCCTCTTGTGGAATTCCAAAGGTGTAAAGTTGATGCTAAAATGATGGCTCTATCTAAGGTTTTCCCCCAACACGCTCACACCCCCACTCGCCTCTATAGCAGCAGATGTTATTGCATCCCAAATCATTCAGGAGACATTAAAAATGTTCCTTTTCTACTACTCCTGTCACTGGATCTCACATAAGAGATGTTTAAAAATACCTGTTTCGGCATAAACAGAGAAATACTCTTTAAAATCTCATCACACATAATGTAGCCTGTCAGCGCTTCACCTAATCGCTCCACTGGAGCTAAAAACAACCACAAAGAAAATATGTAACACTCATTTTACATTAGATTAAATGTAAAGTAAAAGAAGCAATTGAATTTCCTGTGACAGTGTTTATTTCTCTGCCTGCTTCGGATTAAAAGAAAAAATCACTGCCTCTGATATGAAGCATGGTTTGTCCACGGAGGAGCAGTTTGTCTGTATTTATAGAGTTGTGTACAGTATCTGCGTTTGTGTATATGTGTGTGTCTGTGAGCAGGCACATGAAGCCGTAGCAACTAGCAATTCTGGAAATGACGGAAAAATGACATAGTTAAAACGCTGCAGCTGAGGCTGCTTCATTGTATGGGCAAATTAGCCAACAGTGTACACTGGGTCATCTCCCATGTGAGGTTAACAGATAATCCCTTACTTTCGTCTTTTAGCAGTGAAATTGCTCCACCTCTATCACCTAATTTTATTTGCTTTGATTTGTGTTACTGTGCTCATTTTGATCTTAAAATACTTAAAATGTATTTGTACTTTCAGTTCAGTATCAGTGGATTTACATGCTAAGCTGCAAATGCATGGGCTGTATGCATAGACTGTAAAAAAAAATAAGGAAAGTAGCCACCCTGATGTCACCCATTCAGGGCTGTTTCTAGGAATTTGGGGGCCCCAAGCAAAATGGACTTGGAGGCACCCCCACCACAGCAAAAAAACCTACGCCTCACCATCCTACCCCGCCGGCCCAAAGCCTACAGGAACCACAGCATAGACACACTGTCTACAAAATATTTTTGAACAGTGCAAATACTGCTTATTTAAATTATTAACAAAAGGAATATTTAAATGTGAACATTTGAAATAAAACACTAACAAAAAACTATGCAGAAAAAGCACACATTCTTCACAAACAACCTATAAAGAGTGCAAGTTGCGTAGTAATTTTAAAATCCAACATCAATAAAAGTACACACACACATATAAGATTAACCTTTAAGGCCATCATGTGCAAAATATCTAAAACTGCTGCCTTAGCAAAGATAACCACAATGTCCTCCTTGTTCAAAGACCAGCGAACATCACGCTCAATCGATGTAAGTGCCAGTCCTATGAGCCTCTCTTGGCCCATGGTGGACCTCATGTACGTTTTTATCAGCTTCAAAGCTGAAAAGCTCCTCTCACCTGAGGCCACAGACACAGGAAGAGTCAGGAGTAGACGTGAGGCAATACTTAAATAACTGTACAGATCCAGCAGCTTCTCTCTGTATATGTAATTAAGCATGTCAAATGGGCAGGTGGCTACATGGTCTGGAAAAGTGTGGAGATATGAATTGATCTCAAGTGCCAAGTCATCTGCATGAATGTCATGGAGGGTTTGTTCTAATTTCTTGCAACGCTCATGAAGCTTTCCATTCTTTATTGTGTGCTTCATGTTATCCTTTGAGAAGAGAAAGTCATAAAGGTCATAAACACCTTTCAATCTTGAAAACCTGTCAACCAGGCTTCTGAGGGCTGTGTCAACCAAGGGCAGATCTGGAGTGGACTGAGTTTACTCTGTACCTTCGTATAGAAACTGTCTTGTCTTTTAATGCTGCCTTTTCTCAGGAAGGGCCATTTCCACATCCAGATTTTCTGTCTGTTGCATCGGTTTGGCAGGAAGCAAGCCTGTTTTCCCTCAAGTCTTCAAGGTACTCTCTTACTCCTTCTGTTTCTGCTCTAATGGCGCTTTTCCACTATACAGTTCTAGCACTACTCGACTCGACACGGTTCCAGGAACGACCTTTTCCACGGCGAATGACTACGAAACTGTATACGCGACACAAACACATAAACAATGGAGGACATGGAGGTAGTAGTGTACTTGCTGCTGAATGTGGCTTTTGTCACACATAGAGCAAGAAAATTGATCCGTACGGCTGTAACGCTGTTGCCGGTATTTAAAATGTTTGATTTTTGTGTGGGACGGCTCATGACTCTTCCAGTGAAGACTATCTGGCCAATCAGTGGCCAGCAGTCTGTTGACGTAACATTTAGTATGACGTAACATTTAGTATCGGTATATCCCTAGTGGAAACGCAAAAAAAAACGAGTCGAGTCAAGCCGTGTCGAGTCGAGTAATGCTAGAACTGTATAGTGGAATAGCGCCACAAGTGTTTCCATGGAAACATTTGGACTTTGTAGCAGCTTCAGTGTTTCCCACAGACCAGGTAGCAATGTGTGGTGCAGGGCCGTACGGAGACCTTTTGAGGGGCAAGGGCTCTGACCAGGGGGAGGGGGCGTCACCGTCCGACCAGACAACAGACGATGATAGCTAGCACAATGACATTCAGCCACAACTTTCTGAAATTCACAGTTCTGCAGGGAAGGGAGACTGGAGTTGGTCACAGTTTGGAAAATGAGAAAACAGGACAAGTAACATGGCGGATAATGCTCATATAATGCATTAAAATTTGTTTTTTTTTAAAGCTACAAGAAGCATTTGAAATTATTCAGTTCAATCTTAATTCTTTAAAGTAAGTTCTTTAAGAGAAGACAGCTAAAAACATTTTACCAGAACCCTGCCTGGTTTTATTCCTCGCCCAACTCCATACATTACAGGGCAGGCCAGTAGAATAGTTTGCTTTTAAGTTTCATGTTGAGAACCAAAATTGATGTTAAAGTTTAGTGTTTACCTGAACTTTAGATTCTGTGACATTCAAGGAATGAATTGCAAAAAACAACTAAAGCTGGAGGTTTTTATTTCAAATACTGAACTCAAGACCTACCTCAACCAATATCAACCTGTTGTTGTATTTAACTTTTTTTGGTCAAACAAAATAAACAGTATAATGTAACAATACAAATATAATAATAAAATAAATAAAATACTATAATTAGATATAAGAAACTACTACAAGTACAACAAGGCAACTAACTAAAATAATGAAACTGCATTAGCCTATTTGGTGCAAAGTTTGCATGCCCTATCAGAACACCTAATTTTACGTGGCTTCCTGAAAAAGAACTCAAGTGCCCTATCATAAGGGACTAGGCATGGGCCGGTTACCGGTTTCAAGTTATACCACGGTATGAAAAAGTCACGGTTTCAAAACCACAAAAAATATTCCGTCACACTGAAAGTGGAGGTCACTCAAGTCGTGTGCAGCTGCAGCGTAAAGTAGCCCTCCTCCGGCGCTCCTCCTGTTGCTGTTACAAGCATGTAGCTCTGCAGGCTGTATGATGGCTGAAGGAGGTGAGCCCCCCGAACTTTCCCCCCGTCTAAAAGGACCAAGTCGGCTGTATTTATACTTCGGCTACCGTAAAAAGACAGACGGCCGCGGCTTGGAGGAAGAAGGTCCCGGACAGTAGCAGCGCGAGGAGGAAATACATCCTATATGATCGTGAGCAAGTCTCCAAAAACTGTTGAGATTCAGTTTTAAGCTCCTGCCTGCATTTATTTATTTATATTCATCTTAGATGTGTTTTTACTTTTTTCAATTATTTATGTTCTGATCTTGAGCCACAGGTTAAGTGATTGCATTTATTTGCATTTTGTGTTGTTTTTTTCCCCACAAAAAATAATTCATTTATGTCGTGACTTGAGTTGCAGGTTTAGTCTCAGTTTAAGGACTGCACTTATTTTTTTTTATTATTTATTTAGAGAATTCTGTTATTTTTTATTTTAAATACATATTTACAAAAAATAAAAGACCGTTCAATGGAGAAAAAAAAATCTTTCTTTTTGTTTTTAATTAAATAGACATTTCAAAACATCACATTTTGTAGCCGTAATCATAATACCGTGAAACCGTAATATTTATACCTAGGTTATACCGTCAGAATCTCATACCGGCCCATGCCTATAAGGGACCTCCTTGGGTTCTTGCCCATTTATGGAAAGTCTTAAGCAGGCTGCCAGGTGTTCCCCTTGAAGCCTGTTCCTGAGGTCTGTTTTTATCTGGGGATAAAATAAAATACAATTTATTATCAATAGAGCACTAAAATGCCCATTACTTCAAGAAATATACTAAGGAATAATGAATTTCTATGTGCTTACTCTATTCACAGCTGAGAAATCCCGCTCGTCACAGATAAGACTGGGACAATCAGGGCAATGCTGGCAAGGAGACTGAGGCAGAGGTAGAGGTCTGACCTGTGAGAAACTGCTCAAACAATATTTTATGTAGGCTAGTGGAAAATCCTTATTTATTGTGAATGTTAAGCTATTATTATTAACTTTTGCATGAATGCTGACGCAGAATAAATTAGGCTAATGCAATGATGCAGGTTCCTCACGTTAAACTGCTAGGCATCAACATTGTAATAGCCTACTTTGTTTTAAATGCATATGACTCAGGGATGTCAGTTTTACGTAAGCCAGTATGGCTATGATTAAGCTAATCAAGATACCTTTTAAAATAAGTAGGTCGGTAAGCAGGTCGGGTACATTATTTTAATATTAATACTTGCGGTCCGAGTTGCAGTTGGGTTGGTTGAAAACGTCGGGCGAGTGCGGGTCCTACTGGCAAGTATGGGCGCCTCTCTCTCTCTCTCTCTGTGTACGAGACTGACAGGGAGTAAGAGTGCTATGCGGAGGTGAATGAATGGGACGATATTTATATTTCAAAATCGCGTTAAAAACAAAACAAAAAACGGAATCAATTCGTGGTGCTCGGTGTTGATTCTGTGGCACCACACATTGGTCTATGTATGGCAAACACAGAGCTTGCTGACATGATTGACCAGGTACAAAACATTGTACCAGGTCATTGTGCAATGCAGAAAAGACCAGGTCTTCAACTCACCATGGAAGAGGACATGGTTTCCAGGATCTCTGGTCACTGGTATCGCACCACCTTCACGCAGTCAATCTGAGCCTCCCATCTTGTTGTTGACAAAGGTTTTAAAGTGAGCTGCTTTACATGTTCCCTTAGAACTGCCCAACGTTGAACAGAAGAACTGAATGAGTCTTTGCAACACGCCAAAGAAGGAGATGGGCAGCATCTGCCACAACCAGATTAAGCGTATGACTGCTGTATGGAATGCACAATGCTTTGTTATTCAATTGCAAAATTCTTGCCCGAACACCCAGTTTTTGGCCCATCATATTGTTGCCATTGCCATAAGATTGACCACAGCAGTCAGTAATGCTCAGGCTGTGTTTCTGCAAGTGGTCAAGCAGGACTTCAGTCAGGCCCTTACCAGATATGTCTTCAACATTGGTAAATCCAAAAAATGTTCTGCAATAGACACAGATGGTTCGCAATTGACAATTCTCAACACAATGGAAAGCTGCTCCTCATGGCTGACATCAAGAGTGCAATCCATAATAACAGAGTAATACTTTGCTCAGTGTACTCTTCTCACAATCTCACTCATAACTCAATCGAACTGTGCCATCAGTTCAACTTGTGCCAGAAAATTCCCATTCTGAGGGTCATACAACTCACTTGTGGTCCCTCTTAAAGCCTGGTTGCGTTCTGCAAAATGACAAATTATGGCAAGCACTCTCCTTCTGACACCTTTCCAATGTTCAATCTCGATCTGCATCAAGTCCTGCCCTCTTTGATCTATAGTTGTCTTGGTTTGCGGTCTCCTCTGCAACTCATACCTAGGTTCCTCCATGTACAGAAGCCACAGCTTAAGGCATTGTCACGCTTCCCAAAAACGGTGCAAAGGATACAGAATACTGAGTCTGTGCTCATGGAATATATCAGCCATGATCGAAGAAATGTCCATGGGCAAAGTGACTGGTATATTCACAGTTTTGGGGGAATTCAATATCTGTGATTTGCACTGGTCATTTGTTTTAACAATTTGACAGTGCACATGATCACTTAAGACTCTGGGCAACTGTGCAGGATATCAGCTATAATTACACAGCTTGTGGTACCTTGTGTTGTTGAGGTGCTGGGAAGTGGTGCAGACCCAATTTGTGTTGATGTTGAGGCCATGGTACCACTGGATATAGTCTCTCCCATGTCTTCTTCTTCCTCATGAATGGGAGATTAATTTGATGGTGCAGCTGGGAAAACAATTAAGTCTGTGTATCATATTTTTAAGTACAGAGTGCACAACATAGACATTAGGAAGGCCCCCTATTAAAAAAATCGGAAATGTCCAGTGGAATGTACAGCGAAAAATATGTTTAATAAAAATAATAATAATACATTTTATTTAAAGGTGCCTTTCTTGGCACTCAAGGGCACCGTACAGAATTAGTGAAATTAAAAACACATTAAAAAGAAGCAACAATACAAATAAAATATAAAAATAAAGACAATATAAAAGTGACAGAGCAATTGACATAAGATGGAATGGGCAATTTTAAACAGATATGGGTTAGGGTTTGACCATTTTATCAATGGGGAAGATCACGCGGTAATGGAGTTACATTTCCACTACATTTTGGGGCCACTCAGTGATTAATGAACTGACATTTAAAAACAATAATAAATAATAAAAATATCTAATTAAATTAAGACCTTATATGACTTTGAAGCCAAAATGTGCTCGGTAATGGAGTTACAGAAAATGAATAACATTTTTTAACCATAAAACTCAACATCGTCAAACATGGGGTTCTCAGAATATAACATTTTAAAAACTCATTTGGAAATGTTTTTTATACTAGGCATGAGACATTTAATATAATGTCATGGTAACGGAGTTACAAATGTTTTCTATTAATGGAAGAAAGATTTAAAGGTTGAATATGTAGAATATTTATTAAAAGCTATATTTTTTTTTAAATAATACAGCCACGGGGCGTTTTGAGGGGTACAGAATGAAAGTATTGCTTTTCCATAAAAAAAAAATATTTAGTCTGAATTAATATTTTAAAAATTTTTTGACACGTTCTGTGTACATTGTACCAGCCAATTAGCGGCCGGAATTGCGGGTTGCCAGGGTTGCCTGTTGTTCCGGTGCAGCTACTGTAGGCTGGCACTGGGTGAAATGGAGTTGTAAACAAGCAGAGCCGTGTTGGACTCACTAAAACCAGCGTTTTTTGCTCTCAAGTACAACTTTTCATCACAAAACTTCGAAGGTAAGACAGAATATCTGTTAGTCGCTGTAAATAAGTGGTTGTTTACCTTTGTATGCTGCTGGTTCACTGAGTTTTTAGCGCAATAATAGTGGTACTGTTGAACTCGCCAGGGTCTTAGGTTTCATATGAGATGCTATTTGTTTGTGTACCATGAAGTATCAAAACGGTAGCAATGGAAATGTGGAGAGTGGGTTGACTTTCTGACGCTATTCGGATTTTGATATTTGATCATTAACCTCTTAACGCACGCTGTTCCGTTCACGGGACGGGATGGATGTTAGGAGGTAGCCACACGGTCTTCTGAATGTTTTAAACACCAACCCTTAAACATATATACTCATGCCGTACATTGTTGGAAAGCTTAGATTGTTCTGATTCATTCAAGACCACTCACGACTTATATGGTTGCTCACAGCCGTAATAGTATTACCGATTAGCTCGGCTAGCCACTCAGCTAAGTGAGAAAAGCTATAATGCCTACATACCTTCAGGTCTTCCCTTTATCCACAACGATCATCTTATGACTCAGGACTTTCTGTACAGCTCGCCAAGTATCCATTCTTGTGAAATATGAAATCCGTTTTCATAACACCGGAATATTTTCCTCAATATGTCCATGTATTTAGTCCAACACGTAATGTAATAACACAAATAACAAACCATATACGGTCCGTTTACGTCATTTCCTGACCTGCGCGTCCATCTCAGAGTACACGTGACTAGATGTTTACGACCGTGAGCCTCTCCTGCTTCTGACGACACCACACACAAGCCAATCGGTGTTTAGGATTAGGCAGTACATGCAGAGACATTGCTGCCTCTCCCAGTGGCGTTACAATGTAATGTACCTCGGTGGTTTCAAGTCAGTTACAGCGAGGGTATGTTCGCTTCCTGTTTTCAAAATAAATGCACCAACTCTATCGTTATGGTTTTCTTAATAATTAAAGGCAACGGGTGTTTTATTTTGTGAAAATGACCGGAAGTGCGTTACTCGCTACGGCTAACTTGAGTGGCTCCAATTCGGAGGAACAAAACTTTAAGCAGATGTTATTTGGACAAATTAGCGTCACATTGTGGATCTAAAGGGCTACTTTCTCGCCTAAAAAGGTTAGACATGTGGATAAAGTGGTATATTTACAGAGTTAGAGCTAAAATAAAATCCGGCACCGGACCTGGCAACCCGACTGCTGGAATTACTTTTTGGTTGTTGCGACTACGATCTCGAGACATTAGATGGCGTTGTTCTGCTCATTCTACATATTCTACCTTTAATTGCATGAATTGTTCCAAAAAAACGTTGAAATCAGTACATATTAATTCAAAATAGTATTTATTATCATCATGAAAGAAAGAAAAAATCACAAATAATTTTTATTATTTATTTTACCCCATAGTTTTAATCATAGATTCTTGAGTAACAAAGTTGCAAAGTTTGTAAACATCATTATGAATGTAATAACTTACTATGCTTATTTTGTTGTATATGCAGCCATAGTATTACGGTGTTCTCAGCAGCTCTCAGTGGCATTTTTAAAGATACTTCAGTACCATGACATCAGAAACTACTACTCACCTTCGTCAGTAGAGGCATCCCTAGGAAAAGGGCTTAGAAATTTAAGCAAAGCACATTGAGGGAGAAAGAAAATATATGGTTAGAGTTAGCATTACCATATTTTTTTCTGAATTTTATTTTATTTACAAGGAATCCAGCTGCTTTCACAGCTACCAATGCTTAAAAACACCCCAAGCTAATGTTTATGTTTCTTGCACTAACTGTTTGAATTCATTACTAGCACTGACTGCCACGCAGGAAGCTAACATAAATATTACCCGTATGTTTAGCCTACCTGCTGCTATATTATACTATTTGAACAAGACACATAGACCTAATTTATCCAATGTAAATTATCACTTACCATCTTGTTTTTTCTTTTCCTCCTCTTCTTTTTTCTTCTTTCTTTTACAACTTCCTGAGGGGTAACTCTGCTTCATGATAGCTGAAGCTTCAAATTTTGCTGGGGTCCGGCTGCAGGAATCACAAACCTGGCTGGCAGGCTACAGTCAGCAACTAGTGGGGGATTCCAGTAACAGTGGTGTACTTTCCTGCATTGACTATCACAGAATTTAAAGGGGCGCTCACACAGTTTGTCGTTGCATTCAATTCATAACCAGTCGTTGTCTGGGGGCCCCAGGCCAGCTCGGGGCCCTAGGCAATTGATTGGTTTGCTTGCCTGGTTACAACGGGCCTGCACCCATTGGTTTGTGGACTCCCAAGCCTCAAGTTTTTACTTTGACCATTGTCATCTTAGATTTTTGGAGCCAGAAGTTACCATATTTGTATGAGAAGATGAAGCTAACCCCCATGCTAGCTGCTAACTTAGTTGCATTAGTTGCTCAGTCCATGGTTAACTGTGATAATGCTAATGCTAATTTGGGCGGGATCATCCCTAATGTTCCCCGGTCACATACAAAGCGGGGAACATAGGGATGATCCCGTCTACAGTTAGCTGAGTTAGCCGCCGAGCTAGCAACCGAGTTAGCCACGATCGGGGAACATAGGTACGCTCCCATTTGGGCTAGCAGAAAACAGATTTAAAACAAACAGTACTTACCATAAAAACTGAACAGCTGACTCCTTAGTAGGTCTGTTAGTACAACGGAACACTGAAACTTTAACTTTCTCAATTAACTTTCTTGACCTGGGAACACACTGAAATAGTTATTCAATTCTACTCTCTACACTCTAAATGCAGGTTTAAAGTCCTTCCACCTTGGCTTCACTTTTCAGGCCTGGAGCTACCCACTTGGCTGTTAATTAGTGGTTGTTCACCAGAATACACAGAGGTGTGATCTCTGATGACAAAGTTGATCTGAACAAGTTTAACTGACAGGGAAATCATGGTAGTTGTGTTGGTAGCTGACAACATTCAGTAGTAGTTCCCTTTGATACGTGCATTCATCTTTTACAGAATGTGAGCACATGGTGTGTTTACTTTAACATCTCGCTGAAACCCAGATTTTTACCTGATAATAGTGTTTTGTGTTGCCTAAACCTGTACCGCATACATGATTCAAGATGCAAATCCCAGCCGTGCTGTCAAAGTCCTTCACTTCCATCCATCCTGATTTCTCTTTGACTTTGCGCATGGTAGAAAAAAACATTGTACAAAAATACAACAATTATGGCAACAAAAATGTCCTTTGGCAGAGCAAATTAGTAGTAAGCAAACGTGATTCAAAGTGATTTCATATATCTGACCTGACAGTAGTGAGTGTGATAGCTGTCTTCAGTGATGGAGTAAAGTATAGGGTTTTACGTGGTTTAGAGGTGAGTGGCAGCAGCATGAGCATATTTCCATAATTATAAGTAAATAAATACATCATGATATCAGCTTTGGGAGAGATAACATCACCATTTTTGACAGAAAGCTGTGTGAAAGAGTTGCCTCAGCTACTGTGCCATTAGTCTTCAGTTTAATTTTCATGCAAACGCTTGTCATCCAGATGATTTCTTGCATTGTGGTGAGTTACACAATTTAATAAAATAAAATAAAAAATGGATATGAAAATGTAAAAGTGAAACTCTTCTGAAGTATTCTTTCACTTTTTTTGACAGAGTAGAGGCTTGATGATTTTACATTGATTTTACACCCCAAAATTGAAGTTTGGCACTAATGTTGGAAGAGACAATAAAACACACATTCGTCGCTCACATTTTGGGTTGGGTGAAAGCTCCATAAAAGTGCTTAAAAAGTGAAATCGAAGTGTGGCCATGCTATCATATATCATACATTTCACCCAGTTTTACTGAAAGGGTTAGGGTTAGGCAAAACTTTATTGGTCACTTATTGGTTTGTGCACCAAATCGATATTATTCTTTTCTCTGTTATATGGTCGTCAGCATACAGTGATGCCAAAAAAAAAACAACACATGTCAATTGACTGAAGACCAGAGCCAGTGGCATTTTCTACTGTCTAATGTTAGTGACAACCGACACTGTAGACCTGCTGCTGGGACTGCTATGTTTGCTGTCAGCACAGACCCACTAACACCTGGGCTGACAACATAGGACAAGCGAAAGAAGAAGCTGGAGATAGAAGTGACAACTGAACAGATCAACCTCGCTCTGTCTTATTTGTGCTGATAAGCTATAGAATATAGTACATTGCTCTGCAGTGCCCTGCTTGGCTATATTGTATCAAACAGATTTTGGTGTTGTTTGGTTTTATGTCTTCATTAATTGATTATCATGTCAATATTCCCTCAGTGCACCCTCTCCCCAGGAAAAATGTGAGGGCCCCCGAAAGACGTGATATGGTTCACATACTGACATAGACTACACCACAGTGCTATTTCTTGGGTTTACAAATGGGATGCCACTGCGGTAATGGCAGCTTCTTAGCTTCTACCCATATCCCAGCCAATACAAATGCAAATATCGTAGTCTGCTGAAGATTTGACTTGATTTAAAAGCATATGGTTCAAACTGCCTTTGTGGGTTTTTGTGGGTTCTATATACACCAGCTGGAAAATATTGACATATTGACAAATTTAAGCAATTTAAATGACAAGTGAAAAATAATGTTCTTGGGGGGTTGCACTATACATCAACATCACATTGTTAGTGTAGACATAATGTATGTTCTTTTCAAAGAGGCTGTGTATTTTAGCTGAGGGCTAAGGTCCACTGGATAAAGCTTTTATATGTCTGAGTGCACTGCAGCTTTGACCTTTAGTCTCTGTTGCATTGGTTGATTTTAATGTTGGTGATCAATGCAGTGAAGCTCATTTTGTTGTTGTAAATGCCAGCGAAATGCTTTCATTGTTTTGGCTGAATTATATCTCAGTGATACTTTTTATGTCCTACAGGTGTTAAGCTTCAGCTGAGGATGGCAGGAGATTCTCGAGTCCTCATGGACCACAACATGGAGATAGGTGTCACGCCAGCACAGGTAAACAACTCTGAGAAAATATATGTGACAGACACCATGTGATGAGAAATGGTAGTGGCAGCAAATTGAAAGAGAAGAGAAAGAGATGGAGAAGATATAGAGAGATGGGAATGATTAGGTGGGACTGAGCTGTGTGTGTAAGGAAGAAAACCAGACCGATGGGGTTTCAAGAATGTTGGAAATAAGGAGGATAAAAGGGCTCTTAGATATACAATAGATATTCTGAATACATGCTTTACAGATCAACTAAGTGGTACAGATTATATAGATCAAGCACAACAAAGTAAAACCAAACCTGTTTGTGTTGTTCAGATAAGTGCATGTTTCAGTTTGCTTGGTAAAGGGACACAAGGAAAAAACACTTTACTCAGTCCCAATAGCAAGGGGTGAAGTCTCACTGGCTATCTGTGCTGATTCTCCACCTGATTGGAACTGTCTACCCAAGCATGGCCGGGAGAGCTCATTGAGAGAAAACAGCCACCACTTATTACTGCCACGCAGAGAGAACTAATGAATTTGTTTATGGACCATCACCCCCAGGGACTGTATTGACTACAAAGGCCAAAGATTGGGTGACACTGCTTGTGACAGCTTCATCCATCACTCAATTAGCACCTGTGTGGAAATTCATTTGAAAGCAGTGTAGTAGTGATTAACAAGAACTCAACAACAGAACAATAACAAATATGTGAACATTCACTGATTTTGTCAGTGGAAAGTTTAAATCTAATAAATGGGGGGACTCTACAATTGATCCAATACCTCTGAGCACAGCTGGACATAAGGGAGCCCGTTGACATTTACTGAATGCATTGTCATCAAGCCACTAATTGCGATGCTGGTCAATAAGCATTGTCTTTCAATTCTTCTTTGTCAAAACGTTCCTTAAACAGAGATCACTTCAAATCGATATCTTAAAACTCAATACACACATACCTGACCGAATGCGCATGCACACAGGACAGCAGTGAAACAGCATCTGACATCTCAATGAAACTCGCCCATCTTGAATAAACCTCTCTGACAGATTTTATTATCCAGGCGCTACAATCGAAGGCACTGCAAGGATATTGTGGTGCCCTTAGATTATGTCCTTCCCCGGCTGGACTGTGAGAGTGATCGTGTTTGTGATAGAGCAGAAGAGCAGTCAGTACAAGCACAAAAGGACATAACTTTCCTGGTGATGTGAGCATGACCCTGGAGAGAGACGGATCACAGGTGTCCGATTAGCAGTGAGAGATTCAGAGGACACAGGAGCTTTTTTCGTGCCTCAACACAACACTTTTCAATTATCAACTCAGATTGGAGAGTGTCAGTGTGCTGCCAACATGTCCTTGGTCTGTTTGAAAGGTACATTGAAACTGTGTCCTCTGGTGTGCGTCTTCCCATCTGAATCTATGCATGGATCTGTCTAAAAAGAGTGCAGAGCAACTTGGCAAGTGCTATGCAGTGCTTGTAGCAATATATTTCCAGAATGTGTGACAGTCATTGTTTTTTGTATCCCTAAATGTTCTTAAATCCACGCATGACACCAAATATTTAAATCCTGTGTGTACAATATGTGAAAGCCTGTTTCTTCACAAGAGTATATATGTGGCTAGGCACATGTCTCTCATTTTAAGGATGCCATAAGCATCTGTTGGGGGAGGATGAAGGAGGTGCTGCCAATGTCCCATTGGTTGCAACGGAAGGGAACACAGGGGACAGGGGGAGAGGCAGGGCACAGCTGTGGAGCCAGATCGCCTCACTGGAGCTGGGCCAACACAGACAAAGACCTGGGTTACCTTGTGTTCTTGTTGTGTCCTTACTCTCTTTCTCCCCGTACATACACATACATCCCCCAACACCTACAATGTCATTTTGGAGCAGCATGGAGTAGCAACTATGTAACAGCACTTAGTTTTATTTGCCTCCCCTCCGGCAGCACAGAACAGTGTGGGTTTGCAAAGGCTACAATAAAATCACATAAAAAAGGTTATCCCACTGTCTGAAAAAAACTCAACTCTCCCCCTTTCTTTCTGTCTTTGTTTGCTTGCTTTTTTTCATTGTTCTTCTTCCCCTTACTGTGCCTCTCTATCTATATCTTTCATCTTCCATGTAGGTGAAGAAGCTTCCCAAACACTTGCGGGAGGCTCAGATCTCGACAGAGCGAACCCACTTGATTTCCGACCCTGCAAAGAAACCGCGTCAGCGATATGTGCAGAAGGATGGCAAGTGCAACGTTCATCACGGAAACGTGCAAGAGACTTACCGTTACCTCAGTGACTTGTTCACAACACTGGTGGACCTACGCTGGCGTCTTAGTCTCTTTATTTTCACCTTGGTCTATGTAGTCAACTGGCTTTTCTTTGGCTTTCTGTGGTGGCTGATTGCGCTCATCCGTGGGGATCTGGTGCATGGTGACGAGGAGGACTGGACCCCCTGCGTTGAGAACCTCAACAGTTTTGTCTCAGCCTTTCTCTTCTCAATTGAAACAGAGACCACCATTGGGTACGGTTATCGTGTAATCACAGAAAAATGCCCTGAAGGTATCATACTGCTTTTGGTGCAGGCCATATTGGGTTCCATTGTTAATGCAATGATGGTGGGCTGCATGTTTGTCAAGATCTCACAGCCAAAGAACCGTGCCGAAACCCTCATGTTCTCACACAAAGCTGTCATATCAGTACGAGACAACAAGATGTGCCTGATGTTTCGTGTTGGTGACCTGAGGAACTCTCACATCGTGGAGGCCTCGATCCGAGCAAAGCTGATCCGCTCGCAACAGACGAAGGAGGGGGAGTTCATCCCACTCAACCAGACTGACATCAACATCGGCTTTGACACGGGAGACGATCGCCTCTTCCTGGTGTCACCGCTCATCATTTCTCATGAGATCAACGAGAAGAGCCCCTTTTGGGAGATGTCACTGGCACAAATGGAGAAGGAGGAGTTCGAGATTGTGGTTATCCTCGAGGGCATGGTGGAGGCCACAGGTATGAAGGGGTGTAGATGGTCAAGGGAGGAGGAAAGAGAGAATACATATGACAGATATTTGGATAAATTAATTGTTGAATGCAGGATGTGAGCTGAGAGGCAGGGGTGGGAGGATGGATAAATTAATGGAAAGAATAACAAAAGATAATATTGTAAAGGATGGAAACAGATAGACTAGTATTAACAGATAATCAGCTCCTTAAGTGAGACATAAATAATATTAATGCATTTCAGCTCAAGGTTAGCACAGGTTTCAATTAAGGTTTTTATTATTTTAATGATGTCATAAAAGCTAACAATGTTTTTGAGGATGCTGTCAATTGTTTCTTCATTAATGCAAACATTCATCAGCAAATCCTTTCTGAACATTTCCAAGCATGTTTTACACACAGGCAGATAATTGTAAGATGTCCAAGCTGTCTGCTACAACTGCCTTGCAAATGTTTCTCTGTGCTGCAACGTACTCACTGCTGCCCGCATTTCCACTGTTGCTACTTCAAGGTTATGCCTTTGATATTGTTTATTTCAAAATGAATGAAGTGTAGCTACCCACACTGCTGGTCTGTGTTTTGAGTAAAGGCCAGGCAGTCCCAAGAAGTGCTCCAGGCTAGTTTTCATTTATAAGGCAGGCGTGACCGTGTTTCTGTAAAGTTCCACAGAACTCCTATTTCCCAACAAAAGTCTGTCAAGGCTGTAAGAGCAAACTGTACCATCTTCAGCTCAACTATCAAAATGAGATAACAGCAGGTTATTATGTCCATGTTTCATTCATGGGATTTTCAAAAACAGTCAATGTATGATATTAAGTAAGTAAGTAATTAGTAATTAGTAATAAGTAATTGTTTTGTAATCTTTGAAAACCCTTGTATGAAACCTTATTATTCATCACCTTATTATTCATCATTGTAATGAATACAGACCTTTACAGCATGATGACCCACTGCTAGCTGTTAATTTGCTGTTCTAATGTGTTTTCTGTGGGGTATTGGCTAAAGCAGGTATTGTTCATATGCCTAAGCTGCATTGTTTATTGGCCTTTGTTCAAGGGCTAATTATAATACACTCATTTTAAATACAATGCATTATACATGTTACTAATTTACTTTATTAGATATCAACATACTTTGCATCAATAAATGAGACACACTGGTTGATTAGGAGTGTTTAGTCTCCTGGAAACACAATTGTCATAAAAAAACAAAAACAAAAGCACAAACCACACAGCTCCCTAATGTGATCAGGCATGGCTTTGCATGCATCTGAAAATTTCTGCTCTATTTCATTTTTGATCTCTCTATTTATTTATTTATTTATTTGCACCATCATCCTTCCTGCCCACACTGCTGGATACTTGACTCAGACATTAAATCACCTCTCGCTTCACCGGCAGAGACCATGGTATCATGCAGGGGTTATGCCGTCATTGTCCTTGACCGCTATGCAACAGACCTATCTGACTATTTACTGTTCCTCCCCCCACTCTGTTCTCATGTTAACCTTACTGAGACTTGTTAAACATATTGCCTAAGCATGGGAATTAAGGTTAACTAATGTTATTTTTACCCATTTTGCATCATTATTGCAATCATGACACTTGGATTCAAATTTTTTGCCGACAGCTTGATATAAATCCTTGCAGTACTGCATTTGACACACATGCTGAAGTCAGGATGGTATTAACCAAAATAGGACCAGCATCCCATGTTGGGGTTTGACTAAAGCCTGTAAAAAGAACTTTTGTTTGATAATAAATTGAAGTGTAAGATCATAGGTCACAAACATTCAATGGCTAAATAAGCATTCTCATTTGCTATTTGAAATTGATGAATCATCCTCTCAGAGTAATTATGCATCAATCAATGTTGGGCCAGTGCTGTGTTACACAAAAAAAAAATACTATCCACCTGATCACACATAAAAGCATATTGTTTTTTTAATATTTGTAGTGTAAAGATACAGTAAATGCATGTCATGTACTAAAATGTTTTTAAACAGTAATAGAATATGCATTTATGGCCCCATATCAAACAAATAATGATTTCATGAATTCAGTCCAATTGAGAAAGATTGAAATGAGCATCTACTGCTGCCCATGAATTGTTCGGGCATACTCTGTAGACTAAAACTCTTGAGTAAAATATTTACCACACCATGAGATGGATGTTGTCACAGACTTTGGTAGTGACAGATAAGTGGGTGCGAAATGGCTTCATTTTCTCCTTAATGGCCAGCCATCACTTGTTTCCTCCATTGACAACCATCCGGTTTTCAGCATAATTGTGAGTCAGGCTTGGGAAATCTGTAATAGCATTTGCTTTCCAGGCACTTCCACTGCATTTGATATAAAATGTAACATATGATAATGAGAAGAATATTGTAACTTCCCACTTGATGACAGGGTTGCACACTAATTAAAATAAATTAAATAAGTAGAACATACAATAAAGTCAATTCCATTCTCTCAGTTAATAAATAAAATAATAATGTCACATATATGTATATGTATTTGAGAACCATAAAACTATATGAAATCATGAACATTCTAAATCAAGATGACCTCACTATCACACATAGCTATCAGCTATCATTTTCTTTATTAAGAATAGGTGATTCAAACAAATGGTAGACTTCCACACAACGACTGCAATACCAACATCTTCACTGTAGTTGTAAGATTGTTCGACTTACTTTTAGCTGCTAAAGGTGATGACGTACAGAGCTACAGAGTAATACTTCTGTTTTAATTGCTTATTTTGTTGACCTATCTATATATTTCCACTTTTTCTCTGCTGTTTACCACTTTCACATCCTTTTATTTGCAGCATGTATTTAAACACAAACAGAGAAATCCAGTACAAAACTACCAAATTGTCTTTGGAAACCCTGAAGAAGTTGTTCTATAATGAACCAAACTCCCTAATCTCACATTTTGCTCCTAAAGAAAACGTGATTGTGCTGCAGTTTATTGTTACATTTATCATACTTGTTCTGGTGTGCCAGAGGCCCAGCCGTGTGCATCAGTGATGCTGATAACTGATTGTCTGATTTTCTTTACAGTAAATTATTTATACATAAAACAAGGCCTGCTTCAAGACGTTTCTCATAATTCAGGAAGCATCTTGAATCAATATTGAACAAGAGTGTCTGCACTCATGTTTTTGGTTCAGTGCTTTTCAGGAAAATCCCAGAAAACAGACACCTGTACTAGAGTCCAAAAGTAAGTTTTAGTAATAGTTACCAGTAGTGGTTTAAAATGGATTGACAACAGATATGATTGCTTAAAATCTCTTACAAAGTGTTTGTTTTGACGTTATTTAAAGCAAGGGCACAGTTTTATTGATTCAAAGCAACCAGAACCAGGCCCAGCCAATATAGTCCAGTTATAGAGCCACAGCTCTAGAAGTTTCAGACCTCCATTTCAGGACTTGCAATCCAGTCCAGTTTAAGTCTGCTGCATCTTTTGGAAGGGAAACTACCATTAGCAGCAGTTTAGAACTGCAGATTTAACCTAGATTTATACCTGACGCAAGGGGTTAATGGCAGTCAGGGTCCTCCCAAGAAAAAGTAATTTCAGCAAGTGCCCCGACATATTTATGTTTAAGTGACAAGTCCTCTAGCAGCTGTAGGAATTATGACTCTTGTACATCAGGAGCAAAGGAGGAAATTAGGTGACATTATAATAGAACAATAAAGTCAGCTGAACAGGAGGTGAGGTGGATGGATGGGTCAACAAAACGTCAGACTTTAACACAGGAGATCCTGTCTCCAAGTGACATTTGTTACGTTTAACCATGACCACTGTCACTCCTTGATCTCAATCACAAGGTTATTATTGTAACCATGGAGACAAAGGTCCTCTTATCATAAACCCTCAGTGCAGAACTTACTGGCCATCAGGCATACTGTGACACATCTCGGTGTGACAGTGGACAGTCATAACATTTTTTACCGGGCCGGGTGCTGCATACCTGTGTCAAGCAATCATAGCCAGGTGCCTCCCTTTGCTCTCACTGCCAGAAGGGGGAGACACAAATCCCCTACTCCAGCTTTAAAGAAAAAGACATTTTAAACCCAAACTACAATTATTCCCTGCCTCACTATGAGTCACCCCAAAAAGATGTTGGGTACCCTCACTACGGGGACCCTAAAAATGTAGGAATGTAAGGGATTTTGGTTATTAATAATGACTACTAATTATCATAAATAATGATAAATTATTAAAACCAAATCAAATAATTATCAATTCTAGTTATTCATTTGGGACACCACCCAGAAACCAGGAACATTAACCAAACAATCAAATTAGCCACAATCAAGAATCAAATAGAAAGTCCGAGCTCTGACTACTTTGATTAGCAACTTATCACAATAGCATATGCACAATGATCACAAAACACTTCTCTTTAAAGCTATAACAATTTATTAACAAATTATTAATAAACAAGTTAATCAATGAATTGTTATAAATTGCTCTACTACTATAACTAACAGACAAACAACAACAAATGTGTATGGAAGACTGTACAAATAAACAGGTGTGTGTGTGTGTGGATGCAGGGAGAGAAAAAGAGGGTGTGGGTGTGTGTAAGAATGGGGGTGTTCAGGAGCATGGTATGGCGGACATGGGGGGCGTTTCTGCTGGACAAAAATGGCACAATGGCACCGACTAGTGGTCAATGCTCCCCAACACAGCGGCTCAGCAGCAGCACACATAGTTGACGAAAAGGCTACTTGTATGTAGCATGTAGCTTAGCTTAGCCTGTTTTGTCTCACCAACAGCTGTGTGATGAGGGATGAGTGAGAAAGAGAAGCAGGGGAGATAGCGATCAAGAGGGAGAGAGAATGGCAAATTTTATACACAGATAAACATGTACACAGCGTGGAAGCTGTGTGCACGTGTTACCTGATGCAGGCTGACAAAGCCGTTATTCCTCTCGCTCAAGATGGCGTTAACCCACGGCGAGTTAAATTGCCAACAAAGGTAGTGACGTGATTGTAAAGGAAATACGGTGCTGGTCGGTCCACAGATATTCGCGAGCCACAGTGGGGTCAATGGCTGCTTAATCTGGTCTCTCAACTCGACAGGACGACTTAATTCCTCTACAAACACATTGTGTCCTCTACAAACACAATGTAGAGGAAATGTTTCTGTTACCCGCGACTATTACTATGGCAACAGCTGTTAAACAAAGACTCATGGAGTCAAACAGCAAGTGAGGGCGCTGGCCCAAACACAAGCTTAAACAGCAATACAAAATAATACTAAACTGGTATTATACACACACTAATAACTCTGCCCAGATGAAAAGCACTTACTGTAAGATGGGCTTGGTGCAAGCGGTGTGTCTTTCATGTCCTCAAGCTCCCGATCCTTCAGGCTAACAGGCGCTGATTTCGGCTCTCGACAATTCTCGCGGGTATTGGTTGTCCACGGGTTCAAACGAGGGGTCTCGCTACATTTCGTCTGCTGGAAAGGGTTTTAAGAACTGCTTTTGATTAGCAGGCTCTAAGGAATCCATTAACAGGGTGGAGTTCACAGGAACGCGGTTGAACTCTTCTTGTCGTCCCGTGGGTTGAAGCTTCGGAGAAAAGTGGGGGGAGGAATACACGTGTAAGCTTACCTTTTTAAACTAGTCGCTAGCAGAGACAGCGTCTTGTTCACTGGTTTAAAGGCCAGGCGTTACTCGCGCATCCCCATTTTAAAGACTGCGGTGACATCAGTGGCTAGAAGTGACATCGGGTGTCTCACGGCCAATGAGGGACGAGAGTCACACAGGGGATTATGGGATCCTGAGTTCAGCCTGATTCAAACCCAGACCGGTTAGGGCTGGGGGAAAGGGGCGCTGCTTGCCCCCTTGGCGGTTTTCCTTTGTTGAGGGGGGCGCAGGTCAATCAGGCCTTGATTTTTCCTTGAGGCTGCAGTTCATGCTTTGTCTTTCAGCAGACAAAGAAAAGCCATGTGTTCAGTCCACCATAGCCTTTAAGTCGAGGCCCCAACATCCCTAAACCTGACATTTTTATGCCTAAATCTAAACAAACCGCAACCGTAGCATTGTCACACCATAAAATTGATTTGTAACGGTTTTGGAAGACGCAGGAAAATTATGCTGGCTTGATGATATGGAACGTCAGATCAGAACAAGCTTCTGTGCATCTGTATAGCCCCATCACAACACTTGGCAGGTATAACATACATGCTTACAACTAAAGCCAGCAAAATGTATTTCTAAGGAAGGCGGAGTGATCCGGCGGAGTGAGAGAAAAAAAGACATGCCCTGGGTGTCTTGTTCTCTGGTACGGGAATGAGTTTTAGTTGTCCTTATACAGGTTACCAAGCTTAGTCAGCACACTGTAGTCAGAGCAGATTGTGTACATGAAACCTTGAGGGGGAAATCAAGAGTCACCATGAAACACAAGGGCAAATGAACACACAACAACAGATTAACTGTAGTCATACAAAATATTATTACCTTTTTATTGAATTAAGATTGACTCTATTTATGCATAAACATTATTGATTTCAAATAAAAGGGAATAAGTCATAGATTATGTGTTTGGTACAACGAAAATATATATGTTTAAAATGTGTAGTATTTTTTACAACATATTTTTTTAACATTTTTTTAAGAAAAACACAGAACAGATTCATTACAGTAATTTAATCAACAGAACACTACATGAATGTGACATCTAGGCTCTGACCTCATCAATGCCTAGAAATATACACCAAGCTCAGCAGAGGATGGGGAGTGATTACAACAACTTCCCCCGCAGGGTAGACTCAGAGCTTACAGGTGGAGGTGGGGCTACATGAAAAACGCTAGCACTGACAGTAAGAGCAGCATGTGATTACAGCGGTAACACCAGCAGTGACACTCTGACATTTTGATGTGTCAAGGCAAATAAAGAGCAGGTGTAAGTAGGGATGTCGGCCAATATTTATTTAAAAATGTAATATCGGGAAGTATCGTATCAGGTTTTTATAACCGATGTTTGTTCTGTAAGCTTCAGCATTTCCGAGCCTGCATGAAGGCAGCATGGGACGTTTATCTGCGCGTGCTTGATGACACATAACAACAACATGCTAGATTCGTGGGTCACTAACCGTGGCTAAAAGGTTCACAGTGTCCACCGCCATGTACAGGAACTCACAAACCAGAAACGAGGTTTACCTCCTCGTTGTCATTTTCTCTGTTATGTTTTCGGCGAGTCGCCTTTGTGACGTCACCGTCAGATTCCGGTGGGTCCTATCTGGGTCCTACTCTGCTATGGAGACACAACAGCTGAGAGGTGCGAATGAGAGGACTTCCTGTAAAGGTCCCGCCTCCAGAA
Source organism: Scomber japonicus (assembly GCF_027409825.1). Taxonomy (NCBI): domain Eukaryota; kingdom Metazoa; phylum Chordata; class Actinopteri; order Scombriformes; family Scombridae; genus Scomber; species Scomber japonicus. The sequence continues at coordinate 15,778,744 of NC_070583.1, forward strand.
ACGGGGCTTATGTCTGTGGTTTGGAACTATTTCCAAGTGTGTCCTACGGATAGTAAATTTGCAATTTGGAATGACTACAAAGGAGCATAATAAATATGGCAGTGCCATATTGGTACTTTTTTCCATAACTTAAGTTGAAGTTGTTTACATTTGGAAAGCCATGTTGCATTGTATGCATCCAGTGAGGCATCACAATACAATTAGGCATAATGTGTTAACTCCACAATAGGAAATATGTTATATTGTTACCTGACAGTTTTGGTGTGAAAAGCCTGCATGTATTGGTATCGGGTGATATCGGTATCGGAAATTAAGAGTTGGACAATAATGGAATATCGGATATCTGCAGAAAAGCCAATATCGAGCATCCCTAGGTGTAAGTAATAATATTAACAATGAGCCCATTCGGGTGTGCCGGTATGATAGAAAACACAATACCTAAATGGAAACAGCCAAATTACACCTATGTTAGACAAAGATAATGCTGGTGCTTTTAATCACTTTATCCCGATATACGAGTTGAGACGTGTTTTGGTTTGCTCTTATTGTTAAGATGATGCTAAGCTGTGTTTTCATTTACATACATGTGGAAAACCCCTAATTTCAACTTTTGTAATGCAAGAAGCAACCAAAGTTACATGATGTCCATGCTTGCTTTTGTTGCTTTTTCACTGTCAGTCTGATGGGGAACCACAGTTCAACATAATTTCATATTAGAAAACAATAATATGTGCTCAGAAGATGAAACAGTGAGCATGGAACAGCAGCCTTGTAGTTTACATAATAAAAATGTAATAAAATACAGTAGATAACAGAAAGCAGAAGCTGTTTTACAGTAGGTGGGTGCTGTGTTCATCTGCTGCCAAACATCACTGCATTCACAAGTTGTTTTGTGTTTTCAGAAATCCAAAATTTCCAACAAAAAGCAAAACATTATTGTCATGAAAAGAATAATACAAATTTAGTAACATCTTCTACTTCAATGGCTGCTGCTCATCCGCTAACTGTCAAGTCTTGAAGCACATGAACACATCACAGCACAGGTGTCTTTTACACACAAAGCACACTTTTTCAACCAAATGCATAAAACAAAACAAAAATCACAGGTGCTTTTATAAAAAATACAGATGAAAAAGCCAACTCACTGTTCTGGAGCCAAGGGCTGACTGTAGCAGCACAGGAAAAAGAGAGACATTATCATACAGTATTTGTTTATGCTGATAGTGATAAATGTAGTGTGTCTTCAATTATGGATAGTCTCCAGTGTCCCTTGTAGTATCTGAAAACCTGTTTGTGTGTTAAGTGTGTGTGTGTGTTTGGAGGATGGAGTATAGTACTCAACTATTTGTATTTGTGAATCGATTGTCACATGAACAACCTGTTCATGTTACTATGATAATCAACATACCAGAGCATCATCAAAATGCTGTAGTATTGTCTATGAAAAAAGTCTTAGCCATCCTGTTCATAGGACATTTCAATGTAAAAGGCAGCTGGACACTTGGATTGAGTCCACCTGAGTAACACCTTCAATATAAAGATTAACATTGTATGCAGCATCTCTTCAATGCTAATATGACAAGATGTTAAAAGATCCTCACAAATATTCTTAATGTATTTGAACTGCAAAGTTTTAGTATAACTAGGAATTTAAAACCAACAATAAACAGACACTATAGAAAACAATTCTCAATAGAAACCTAAAGATGCTAGTCTATATTACATTTGATGATAGTCACAGAAATAATAAACAAGTTAAAAGTGGAAACTAGGCCACTCACTTCCAGAGAGAAAGCTGAAGAAAAGGTGTAAAAGCCGCTCCTCTTGCAGTGACATTAGATGCCATATCAATTTGGCAAATACATCTATTTTAAGAGCACATGCTTGATGTTATGGGGGATATTAAGCATTCATAGGGGAAAAACACACTGCTCAACAGCTGGGGAAGCAAGCTATCAAATCAGTATCCAAGATGAGTTGTGTGTTCAGTTTAAAGTGATACTACAACTATACTACACCTCTGTCTTTCGAGTATCAAACAATCACCTTCTGAAAGTTTAAAAGGTGACCGTAAATGGCTGCTGTTGTGATTAGCTTGTGGCCACTTTCCTGAGGATGCAAACCAAATGCAATACACCTCTGTGATAAACAAAAAGCTGTGGGAGAGAAAAAAAGAGTGTGCTTCACTGAAATAAGCACTGAAACAACTTTTTTTTAATCACCTTAAAACAAAAAATGTCCCTGAATACAAGCAATGCTTCAGAATGTAGGCGAGTTAGTAACTAGTTTGCTAACCGCTAATGAAAGCATCTGATGTTCCCACTGAACCTAAAAGACTCATACCTTGCAGTGACAATGGACGGCCTCATTTGTGAATTGCGAGTTCTGTACTTCCCATTTCTTATTTCTCATTTTTGTCTGTATCATTAGTCGCATGGCTATCTGCGGCTCAGCTACATCACTAATAGAGCTTTCACAGCAGAGATTTTATCATTTCAGGAAAGCACAGACATAATTAGTAATGTTATTAACGACTACATTCCATTTCATTGAGACAGTTTCAGGGCCCTGGTATCATGCAAGCTGGCTCAGTCAAATGGCTCTCTGGGACACTGAATAGAAGCCAAGCATCATTCATGTTATTAGCTACACCTGTGGTTTTGCTGCCATAAAAAAAATGTTAACCTAACACCTACACATCAACACTGCCCATAAAGAGGACCATTGTGTAGTGCCTAAAAATCCATATTTGACACTAGCAATACATACATTTTGCTAATGAGAAACACTTACAGTAAAGTTGTGGCTTTAGCATTCTCAAGGCCGAGCATTTCTCTTTTTCCATTCCAAAAGAAAAATGTCTGGCATCCCAAACGTGTTTGTTTAGTTTGGTTGTTTTCTTCCTGACTTGCTTGTTGGCACAATCACACAGTAAATTAATACTGACACTGTTTCGCCAGTCAGTTGTGTGTATTTTGTCAGCCAAACAAAATGACAAAAAAACCTTTCTATTTAGATCAGTGGCATTTCAAACATTTTAGCTTACACAAACACGATGGAGGTATGCAGGAAACATGGTGCAGGTTACTGGCCTCTTCTGCGTGTAGTGTCTATATAAGCATGAATAATTAATTGATGCTGTCTCTCTTTCCCCCCACACCTCTTTCCATCTTTGTGTGTGTTTCTTTACCTGTCCACTCTGACTGTATGTGTACTTCCCTCCTTCCAAACCGTGTGTATGTGTGCTATATGTGGCTGTTTTGTGCTTGTTTGTCTGTGTGTGTGTCTATGTGGACACTTATACCTATCCATACCTGTAACAGGGATGACATGTCAGGCGCGAAGTTCCTACCTGGACACTGAGGTGCTTTGGGGCTACCGCTTCACACCGGTCCTCTCTCTGGAGAAGGGCTTCTACGAGGTGGACTACAACAACTTCCATGATATCTACGAGACCAACACCCCCGCCTGTAGCGCCAAGGAGTTAGCTGCTAAGTTTCGGGATGAGCCTCTATTGCCTCAGCTATCACTCCTCAGCCCCGAACCCAAAACGCATACTTTTGACCCCCTAGACCGCCTGTCTAAACCAGACCCACTAAACCAGGATGAGGACAAGGAGGAGAGAGAATCAGGGGGTGACAGAGGAGAAACCAATGGCTCAGCTGCTGCTTTAGAGGAGCTGCCCCTTGCTGATGGACTGCCTGACTGATGAGCCACATCAGCTAAAAAAACCCCAAGAGATTAAGGACAGGAGGACTGGACAATATAATGCTTCATTTAGTCAATGGCCAGCTTGTTCCATTGCAATGTTTGGAGAGACAAGGCATCTTTCTCCAGCCCCCGGCTCATGCAATACTCCTCTACTAGAGCGTCAATCTATAGTATAGATTGGTTTTGTAGACACGTAAGTACACATACAAAGACACACACGTACAGTATCTATATCTACACTTAAAGGTTGGTGGTTCAGGTTGTCTTTTTATAATCGTAATAACCACTTATCTGCTATACCGGCTCAACTTATATAATTTAAACTTGAGCTGAAACAAGTAGCCATGACAGAGTAACATGGGCTTTTCATGGATACTCCAATATTCTCATTTTAGAGTGTGTTAATTCAGCTTCATTTGAGCAGAATATAAGTCTCAAAACTCAGCTAATGTGTCTGACAGCAGCTTCTGCGTGATAATTGAACTTTACTATTGATTTTTTTTTTTTAAACACAAAAAGACATGGGGGATTATTATTTCCTTTCTCTGTCAGTGTTGTTATTATTCTGTGTCCCCTTCACCTGGAGGATATATGTACAGCTTGTAGTTTGCCTTTAGCAAGACAAGAGGAACTTATCCGTAAAATGCAACGTGTACTGGCAACCACTTTCTGATTTTATTTTTTATTTGTTGAAAGCCTTCCTCATGGCGGGACCACCATAAATAATTTCATTGTGTGTCTGACTGTCTCCCCAACACACCGGGAGCCTTGACCCAAGAAAAGCCAGCGAGTACCTCATTTTATACTCATTTCAGGGTTTCAAATTAATAATAAGAACGAAGCAAATGCTGGTAAAAAACTGTATGTGCTACTGACTGACTATTTTGAAAATGTTGTGACTGATTAAAGATTTAATTCCTTTTCTTGTTACAGTTACTAAAACATTGATCCTGTGCCCTTTTCTTGGTACATAAAGCACAACTTCCCAAGAGGTGACTCCACACTGACCCAACCACCCTCCTAGACACCGCTACATGGCTGATGCATGTCAGTCCTAGTTACAAGTGACATTCAAATGTAGATTGAAATATTTATATGAAATATTTATGTTCAACTGCTATTTAAAATGTTCTTGATTTTTATATACCACACACGTGAATATTTCAAATGCTCCACAAGCATTAAATGTTTGTTTTGTTTTTGTTTTAAATATTTATGAGATTCAACCTGGATATTTTTCTGTCGCATAAAAGTATACAAATGATAGCAGCAGGTTTTCTCTCCAATCTCATGAGTCTGGTTGAGCCTTCTTTGTAATTGTTTCCTCTGAAGTTTACCTTTAACGTTCACCTATGATTCAAGGTCTTCATTGTCCATGCAAACTCAGTTCAGTCTGCACTTTGGCTTTGTTTCACAAACTGCCCCTGGGTCTTTTGCTTGATATAGTTTATGGCCCTTGTGACCACTGTTTTGGAAGCTGACACTTGTCCTGTGAGGGACATAGCCTACAGTATTTTTTGACTTTTCTTTGAAAGGACACATGTCAGAGCTTGCATGCATGAATCAACCCTTATGTCCCCCATTGCTGAGTAAGTTTAATACAGTAAATACAGGGTATTTTCTAGGCATGCAAATTATGAGATTTCTACAATATGTTATCAGATAATGTATCCAAATATCATTTGTTGAGAGAAAAATGAGATTCCTGATATTGATAAATTTCCCATTCCCCAATTGTTTTTTGATTTTTTACAGATGCTTGTCCAATCAATGTATTTATTTCCACTGTGACATTATAGCATCTTACTATGTATTCCATTTGCTAAACGATATGTTTGTCATTAGAGAAAGATCATCTTTCATTGTTGGAATGTCATCTGTTTTCTGTGTGTTCTCATGGGAATAAACATAATATGGCCGAAAGAACAAGATGTTCCTGTTAGATAATGTGTGCATGCATGAGCAAGTGTGTGTGTGTGTGTGTGTGTGTGTGTGTGTGTGTGTGCTTTTGTGTGAGTAGTTTTTTTGCACCTAACTTTGCAACTGAGGATTGGAAAGTACTGTAATTTAACGGGGACCACACTTTATCAGCTGTAGTCTGACAAAATGGCAGATTTAACCTATGGCTCTTGGTAAAACAACTACCACTCTTGCACTTGCAGAACTTGATTAACTGTGCACCAAATCTTAAAAAAGGAGACTTAAGCAACTTAAATTATCAGCAGAGCACAACTTTATCATGCACTGAAGCTCCAGGTAAAAACTTCTCTCTGCATGCTATGAAACAAATACAGAGGATAACATCTCCTTTTTTCCATATCTGAATTTAAACAAATTAATTAAAAACATATATACAGCAGCAAATTCTGGATATATCACAGCAGGAACCTACACCCTTCTTGTGCTAAAACCTGAAATCTAACAGTAGTTGTTCAAATCTATAAAGGCAAATAACCAGCGGTTTCTCATGGACGAACATGACTGTGGTTGCTGGAGTCCTACACAGCATCCCTGAGTCAGCTTTGTGTATTATGAGACAGCAGTTACATTCGACACATGCACACACACGGAAAGACACAATCACAGAAAACAGCTGGCAGACTGATTAAAAGGGCCACCACAGCTATTAACTAACGACAGAGAAAACACTGCAGAACTCACAGGGGTAATCACATTTATCCAGAGCCCTCAGAGTACACCAGTCAGAAAATGGAACATGATGTTACATTTGGTGGCCAGTGTGTCATAGAAATTCACTGAATCACAGCAATGTGCTGTCAAGGCTATTCTTGTCCAAGCTATTAAATTTGGAAGCTAGATCGTCAGCAAGATGACAGTCCCTGATTCAAATCTGAATAATGTACGATGATGAATATAATGCATCCATTGAATGGTGCATTGAAATAGGTACCCAAGGCAGGTGCGTGTGGGGGAGCATGTGTGTGTGTGTGTGTGAGAGAGAGATAGCGAGAGAGAGAAAAAGAGAGGAAGAGAGACATAATCAGTCATCACACCCTCAAGTCAGCAGCAACATCCACAAACACACAACTGAACACAAATATATCTATTTAAGCTTTCGTCTTTTCTACAGCAGGAAAGAAAAATGATGAAAGGAAAAATAAAGTGAGATAACATTGCTAAGGTTGATGAATGGCACCGCACCAACAGAGTAACTAGCTATTGTTCTTTCCGTGGCCAGCTAATACTCTTCCCTTTCCCCTTAAATAATGCATGCTTGTGACTAAGAAGGAAGCACATAGGCTATTAACAACTGTGTAGTCAGAATAAAACATCCTGCATAAGAAAGAAAATTACAGTGACAGAAAAAAAAGTTAATGGGTGGAATTTTACTCTGGTGCAGCACATTGTAGTAAGAGCTCCATATTATTGCTGCATGTCTCTCAGACTGTCACCCTGTCAAATACGTCCCACACAGAAGAAAGACACAAACAGACACACACAGACATAATCAAACAGAGCACTGGTTGCACAAGTACTATTCAGATTTTTTTTCCTGTGGATTGCCTGGTGATGTAGTGCCTAGAAAAGAGACATCCAAAGTTGAAAAAGAAAGCCCCTAAACCCTACTGTCTCCCTCTTTAACAACTGTGACTCCTTGCTGCAATTATCTTATTATGCATTCAAATCACCTCTTACATGATACTGTAATAGCTCTTCTGTCTTCATTCCCTTACATCTCCCACTGGTAAAAGATGGGCTTTATGCATGGTATTTATTTCTTATTCCCTTTTTGTAGCTTTTAATTTGACATCCTATCTCCACTGTAAGGTGCTGGTGCATATAGGCTGAAGCCCTTTTTTTTTTTTTTTTTGCACATGCTTATTCATGTGCAGCTCTGCGTAGAAACCCACACGACCTGCGGGTTTCCTGGGAATCTTCCTCTGCAAACTGAACAAAAGCTGTAAGCCTCCAGAATCCAGCAGTGAACATGTTACAAAACCTTATGTAATAGGCTACGCAGAACAAGTGAGCCAATCGCAAAGAGCTCTGAGGTGACGCACTTCATACTGCTGTTTGTTCATGGTGAAAATGTGTTTGAAGCAGGTCAGTTAAGCCGTTGAAATAAACACATTTGAAAAGTTATAGGTTATATAGGTGTAGCATCTGTGAGAAAATGAGGGGTTAAATAAATGTAGTTCCTCATGAGAGCAGGAAAAACTAATAAGATGAGAAATGAAGTGGTATTAAGCGTTTTCATAGCAATTAATAGACACAAAAAGATTTCAGTTAAAAAGAATATAAATGCATTTTGAGTTCTTTTTGAAGGTAAATAGTTAAATGAGATGTACATTCATAGAATTCATGTGGTTATGTTCTGTTGTTTTATTGGTGAGGTCTGTGCTCAGTTTGACTCACCTGTGTTGATTGGGTGGGGGTGCGGAAGCAGGCAGGAGAGAGTTGAGTGAACACAGCAGCTAAGTTAGCACAAAGAAGAGCGCAATGTTAACAAAGTGTCTACTAGTGACAAGAAGAAACCTAGATAAACACTCATGTATGTTTCCTAATTAACTGTAAGTTTAGTGAGGCTAGTATCAGTGCATGTGTGTTTGTGCCACGTAAAAGCTGCAGTTGGTAACTTTGAAGAGAGAGAGGACTTAGCATCAAATTTGAAGAAGTACAACTTTCGGATCCCTCCCTCTTCCTCTCTGCTGCACTCCTGCCCTGCCTCCAAAGTCCCTCCCCCAGAGGAGGCTGACGTGTACGTGACGGCACGCGACCACGTGCACACGGTGGTTGTTGCTGCGCCATTACTTTCTTTATGCTCCAACCGCTCTCAGAGATATGAGATTGACCGAGCTGAGGTTTTTTTTTTTTTTTTTTTTACAGATTACTAGTTTCATGTAATGCTGTCTTTACATATTGACAGTCTTAGCAAATATGACAAAAAGTAACTTTTGTAAGACTTATCAACTGCAGCTTTAAGTGAAGTTGAAGGACGACACATCGGGCAAAGACTTTGTCGCCACGGTCGCCTGGTTGGTTTATTGCTGCCCACCAATGATTTCTCCAGCTGAACTGTGAGTTTGCCTGACTCCTTCTTATGAACTGTGAGTCTGCTGTATGGTTTCTTTGGTGGGAAAAGAGGATTTCCATCGATCGCACCGCACACGAGCATCATGCAGACCTGCAATGGGGTTTTCTGTTACCGTGAGTGTGTGTGTGAGTGTGCGTGTGTGGGCCCACGTTAGTGTATAGAGTATTATCAGTTATTCGGTATTGAATAATTGCACATAAGGGATATATTACCGCCAATTTTGGACAATTAAGGTATTTTTTTACATATTTGTGGTAAGCCAACTGAGAAGTGTGTATATATTTTTAGTAATTTCCTTGCTCAGTGAGTTAAGGATGATTTTGGTTTAGTCCAGAGTTATTATTTATTTCTATTAAAGGGGTCTAATTTGTGTTATTTGGGGAAATATAGTTTTTGTGTTTAATCTAAATTTAAAGGATAAATATAAATAATAAATATAATAATAACAAAGAGACTCAAGTGACTTCTTCTGTTACGGTCCTATCCAAAACTATCCAAAAGTGATACAGAAACTAATCCATGCTCAGTGACAACTGAAGACAAGTCAAAGAGAACAACATGCTACTACAACTGCAGTGAACACCATGAATGCTGATGTTAAGAGAAGTACTGTGGGTGTGTAGGCAAGCAGTCTGCCAGAAGGACTTGTTGGACCACCCTCCACTGCTGATGTGAAAGTTGATGGCAAGCCTTGCAACGCCCTACTGGACAGTGGTTTCCAGGTGCATTCATTTTTGACAGCTGGTATGCCGAGCACCTGTCACATGTACCAATACATCCAATCAGTGATTTGAACCTTTGGGGTCTTAGTGAATCAGAGAGCAGCTATCCCTACAGAGGTTACATCCAAGTTGACTTAGAGCTTCCAGAGAAGGCACCTGGCAAAGCCAAGTCTGTTCCTGTCCTTGCCTTGGTGTGCATGTCCATGTGTTCTCAACTGACAAATGGGATGTTGGATTAGCCAAGGGAGTGAAACATCATATATGGCTAACTGATGAGATCCCATTCAGAGAACGGTCTCGTCGTATATCGTTGGCTGACCTTGATGACCTTCAACGCCATCTTCAAGGACTCCTTGCAGCAGAGATAATAAAAGAATAACAAAGTCACTATGCTTCATTAATTGTCCTGGCACGAAAAAAATCTGGGCAGTTGCGCATGTGTATGGACTATTGAACACTGAACCGAAGAGCAATACCTGATTAGTACACTGTGCCACGCATTGATGATGCATTGACTGGAAGCAAGTGGTTTCAGTGTTGGACGTGCGCAGTGGTTACTATCAGATCCCAATGGCAGAAGAGGATAAAGAGAAAACCGCTTTCATTTGCCCAGTGGGATTTAATCAGTTTGAAAGGATGCCACAGGGGACCACTGGGGCCCCCGGCAACTTTTCAAAGACTTATGGAAAAGGCGGTTGGAGACATGCACATGCTTGAGGTCATAGTGTATTTGGATAATATGATCATATTGGGGAAAACCCTGGAAGGACACGAACAAAGACTTCTCAAGGTGATTGACAGACTGGGAGAGGCTGGTTTGAAGTTGTCAATAGGCAAGTGTCAGTTCTTCAACTTTCAACTTTTGATAAACTTTTATTTATGTCCCCAAGGGGCAATTTGTTTTGCAGCAAAATGGACACATAAAAACAACACACACCCGAGTACAGTAATAATACAGTGATCAATCACACAGGGAGACGTAACCGTAAATCCATAGCAGGACAATAAATAACAATAAATATATAAAGTGCTTAGAAGAACACCACATGCTAACTAGCACAAAGCAGAGGCAGGTTCAAAGTCCCCCACAAACTGTCAATGATGGATATGCCTCACTCTCGTCATAGTCAGATTATGAAGAAGTTGACCCACCAAGACTACTGGCTCAAGGGTGGAGAGATCTTTTGTCACAGCCCGAGTTCACAAGGCAGCAAAGTCAAGTCCCTGATGAAGTCCAAGTAACTTCACCAGCCAGAAACCTGGCAGAAGTCAACTTAAGTCTGGAGACTGTAGATATTCCAGATGCTCATCTGCCTCCCATCGCTGATCTAGATACAGACAGAGAGGGGAGCAGATGTAAATGAGAATGAAGAGGATGAGATGCAAGTCAAACATTCAAAAAGAGAGACAGAAAGGGGAGAAGAGGTAAATGAGAGCGAAGTATTGGAAGATGATGAGATCCTAGTTGAATGCTCAAAGAGAGTGAAGAAAGTGATAAGACTGAGATATGAACTTGGAAAGCCCTCCAAACAGCCGTTGACTGTCTTAAGCCACAGTGTACTGGTTGGAAGCAGCACCTACAGAGATTCAAGATACCTCCCATGCCAAACAGCCTGGTGTCAGCTCATGGCCTTGTTCTGTCTTTGTTCTAGTTTAAAACCCTTGAGACAGCTGAACTGTGAGTTGGACTAGCTGTGCTGCTGTTGCATGGAGGACAGGACTTCTTCATCTGAACTGTGAGTCTGCTGTGTGGGTTCTTTCATGGGAAAAAAGGATTTCCATCGGCCGCACCACACCCTAGCATCATACAGGCTTGCAATGGGGTTTTCTGTTACTCTGTGTGTGTGAGAGTGTGCGTGTGTAAGCCCACGTTAGTGTATAGAACAGTGGTTCCCAAATGGTGTGCCGCGGGACATTGGTGTGCCGTGAGACAAGTCCGGGTGTCCCATGGGATTTTTTGACAGCTGTTGCTTAATTACATAACATGACTATGCACACATTTATGAATAAATGTTAAATGTAATGGAACGGTTCATTAAAAAAAGCCGGAGCCGTTCCGCAGCCATTGGAAGTACACACATTGACTAGAATGGAAACGGATCGGATGCGCCACTGTACTGGAGCGGAGACGGACCACAGACGCATCCGGTGGAATTTAGGGGTAAGACGGTCTTAGAAAGGTATGATCTGATTTTACACACAGACAGTGGTTGGGATGAAGAGTGAAAAGCACAGCCAGACAACTCAATGTTCAACTCAATTCAATCTGTCTGGTTCTGTCTAAAAACTGCTTGGATCTCTTCCTTGAGTTTTGAGCAGACAGACAGGAACCATTGCCTTTTTCCCAACCAGTAGACAGAGGTCTGCCTCTTTGATCTGTTCGGACGATGGCAGCCTTTGATGACAATTTCTATGGCATTTTTTTCTATAGAGTGGCCGTGCCTTCAAATTGAGCACGCTGAGCTTTACCTGCTGAGAACACAATACTATTCAAGGAGGTAAACTTTATCAGTGCCAAAGTTCAAGTTTCACATTTTTATTAGTGGGGCATTCTGGGAAATATGCATATTCACCTTCTTGCCGAGAGTTAGATTAGATCGATAATGTTTTCATATCTGTCCACTAAAGCTGCACCCACCGGCTGGCTATCATAGCTTAGCTAAAGTCTGGGAACACAGGGGGAAACAGCTAGCCTGGCTCTATCCAGAGTACAGTATCTCTCTCCCAGCACCTCTAAAGCTCACTGATTATTAGGCCATATCTCATTTGTATCATCCATACACTGAATAAGTTGTAAATAAGGAAAGTTGCATTCTTACCAGGAGCAAGGCTGTTTGGCTGAAACAAAACTAGCTGGTTACAGCCTCATATGAGAGTGGTATTGATCTTCTAGAGAAAGTGACTAAAGCCCAATTTCCACCGGGTCCGTCAGTGGCATGTTACAGCTGTGCTGCGGTCACCGGAGCTGATAGGTACCACTATAATCAATGAGAGTGTCTCCACTGGAGCTGTTTATAACTCGCGACAAGCTCAACAGAGCAGATCGCACCAGACAGGAAGTCAGACACAGAATCGGCATAATAAAACTTCCGTCTTTCAAAATAAAACAACCCGTGCAGCCTCCCGATCGTATTTCAGCAACAAACACGAATAAAACAGACAGATAAAGACACCATCTAGCTACGTAGAAAATTACCAACCAAATTACCACCATTATCAACCAAAATTGAGCAAGTTAACAAAATCGGGCCATTTAGTTGTGCTGCTACTACAGTAATTATGGTAGACTAAAGGTACTCGTTCAGATTGGATTGGGCTGCCGTAATTGCTGTATTAACATTAATTTCTCTCCCAGAGCATGCTCCGCTCCGCTCCGCTGCTGTAACGCTCCCAGTGTGAGTTGACGACGGAGCTAAACCGTAGCACAGCCGTTCCGCACCGCTGACGGACCCGGTGGAAATCCCCAGTAAGTATATTTCCCAAAATGTCGAACTATTGCTTTAATAGTCCCGCAAGTGACAAAGGAAAAAAGGAACTATAAGCAAAATTTGCTTCACCTGATGTCAGAAACTTGTGGAGCTGCAGTGTTTTTTTAATACAATGTGAACCAATTCTGTCACCTCAGGTCTTGTTTAAAACTGTACAAGTTAACAGAGCATAGCGGGTTGGATTAATTAACAGTGACCTCTTAGCATCATAGCAAGGCATTACTCCTACATTAATACTGCAGTGAGACATGAACTGAATTTAGAGCCTCTGGATGAGGTGGAGAGAGGAGTTTGTAATCCACAAGCACTTTAACAGTTTACTGACTCATCATCACAGCACAGCTCAATGTGCAGCAAACACTGGATGCTGCGATACTTGAGATTTGGAAAAAGCGGAGAGATTAAATTTACATGGAGGTATGATCACCTTTTTTTTATTTATACTGATTTTTAAACAAACAACAAGAATGTGAGGGTGTTAAATAACAACAGCTGGAGCACAGAGGAAAAAAAACATGTAGATGCCAAGACGGAAGGGGAGCCTTTTAATTTTAATTCTTCTTTTTAATTCTTTAAAACTAAAATAAATATATAATTGGAGAACATAGTTGAGAGAATTGTTAATTGTTTCCTCACTATTACTATACCCACATATTAACCTATCTTACAGGTATAGAGAACTATGGATTTAAACAGGTTACCTTTCAGTTACTAGACAATTATGACTTGAAACACTTTTCACTGTCTATTATCTAAATATTGTGCTGGTAAGTGTCAGAAGAAAAAAATGCTGGAACTGGCATGTTTTTGAACTCACTGTGGATTTAAGCCCATTTGAGAAACCTTTGAATGTGTAGGAGAAAGAGAGATGTCTGCGAGATGTGAGAGATCCCACATCAATGATAGAGATAAATCAATAGTTCCACACAAAGGCTCCAAATGAAGGCATTGGTTTGCTTTGTCTGGGAGCTCTGTTACCAAGAAGCCCTTTGTTCCAACGGGATTTTAAACCTCCGCACGACCTGCTTTACGTGCTTGCTGTGCGGTTTATAGCAATATTTAAACTGTCTGCCATTCAGGAAAGATGCAACCTTTTCAGGAAAACAGTCTTTACACTGTTAAAGGGTTTATTGATTAACTAGCACTAGAAACTAGCTAAGTCTGAATCGATTCTACTCAAGCCAGTCAAGTAGCCTCTCTTTTCTGTCAAAATCATACAAATTGAGTCATGTTAGGGTTATTTATATTTTCATTACTCCCTGCAGTGATTGGTAAAATGGTGTAGTGGCAGAAAAACACACAGTACATTTATTAAAGGGAATCATCAAATCACATGAGTTACACTTTGAGAGGTTTTATTATATGCATTTGACTTAATCTTGCATTTAAAGAAAAGTAAACCAACACTATAAATCAAATGAAATCACTTTAGATTGCATACTGTGCAGTTCAACAGTGTGTCTGTGCGGAGCAACAGTGGGAAACCAAATTACCTCATGCAGAGGTAAGTTTGTACACTCTATATTTATCTTTTCATTTCTCTCTGCCTCTCTCTTTCTATCCATCTCTCTTGCTCATTGAGTAGGTAACCCTTATGACTCCTCTTCCTCCCACGCACCAAAACAATACTAGAACAGGAAAAAGTGCTGTCCGGTTCTCATCTACCTGCCGATGACTAACGTGTTCCTGGGGAAATAACACATCACAGTGCATGCACAAGCACGCTATCGCAGCTCTCGCACCCAAAAATGTTCATTTTGTACGATATCACCTTGTTAATGCTTCTGCTTAAAGTCTGTGTTACAAGATTCAGCACTCTAACAGCTGACAGTGAGTGCACCGCCAGCCAAATCCTTGCCTCTTTAAAAACATGCTCAGTTATTACTCATACCACAAAATCACATCGTTTGTACAGTGTGCGAACACTGCCTCACTTCAACTTTGGAGGGTGCTGTTTGGGTTTTTGAGAGAAATATCAAATATTTATAGATGTGACTAAACCATGCTATGCTGAATTGTACTGAATTGAAGTATTTTCATCCAGGGCTATTGTCTCCTTCGGGTCCTGGCATTTACATGCATCTGTGAACTGCTTTGTACTATAACTCTTCATGCGTAAGGCAGCTGTCCTTTATGATTCATACTATAATCACATCAAGCACCTACAGCACTACACATACATGCCCTTTTACACATATGTTCACAGCAGGCCATTCAGGGTGCACCACTATGGGAAATGCTCCTTACATCTTAGTCCTTTTATGCAAAAATAAGCCGATGAGTCTCAAAGACTCTTGAAGTCCCAGAAGCTTTATGCATCTTCAACACGTGCTTCCTTGTCACTGCATGTCCTCCCTCCAGCCAAGCTAGTTGTTTTGCCTGTGACCTTTTAACAGATTCCCTTGGCATCCCCGCAGCCTGCAGTCATTTGCAGTGTGCTCTGTCACAAGCAGCATAGTAAACGTTTCCAAAAGGGTCATAAACTGTATGTCAGGCATCAGAGGTATAGGCATTTGATGATTTTTACACAGATTGTGCATGTTGTTGTCATGATGGAATATTTCAAGGGTGAGGAATCATCAGTAACGTGGGCCTCCAGCCCCCCGCTCCATACACACAAACAGAAACAGCGATATGTTTGTTTGCCCTTCAGCATTGGATTAGGACTATATTTAGACGAATGAAGTATGCTAATGAGTACCTAGCTTCTGGAAGGCATATCTGACAGCCTCCACCACACGCTCTGCCAAGTCCATAATCTTTACCCCAAATCCTTTTTTTTTTTCTCAGCTTCTATTTTTCCCTCACTCTATTGTGATCCAATTGTTAAAATGCTTATGGAGTTGCATAACATAATGTTAGTTCTCATGGATATGGGTGTGAAGAGTGAGGGGAGTTCTCACGTTTATTAGCTGCTGAAGTGCATCTTATTTCGACACTTAGCAAGCCCCTAGGGGACCAAAACTCATGCATAACTGTCCTCTCCTAGATGGAGATAAGAAATGAGTCCCCTGTCAGGACATTGCTGATTGTCCTGGTGAATCACACGTATGCTCTCATACCTTTTTTTTTTTACTGGTCCATGATCCAGATCAGTCTATTAATTCATGTCTTTTTCATGTAATCCTCCCATGGTGAGGAAAAAAATGAAGTCTCACTGTTTACACACACAGCAAGTTTCATCACAGCAGAAGAGTTTTCTTGTTTCATCTAAAAATAATTAACCTTATTCTCATTTCATCAGAAAGTTGCTGCTTGCTATCTAGGCTAAGAGATAAGCAAGGACAACCATCCAGCCTAAAACCCACCAGTATCAGGCATGAAAACTCTAAATGATGAAATTTTAGTTGAAGGAAGGGAGGAAGAGCTGTTCACTGTTTCTAATTAAAAGGGGCTCACAGTATTTCTAAAATCAATGAAAGGTATTCAGTTGTAAGCTGTTAAACCTCCAACATCGATTATCTGTAAGCATGTGGATTAGACTGAAAAAGGAATCTTGGGAAGGATAAAGTGTAAAAAATCTAATGTAATTATGTGAAGGGGTGACAATCATTTAACAATCATTTTTTATCTCAGTAAAAATGATCAAATTGGATCAAGTTCATCTTTCAAATGCATTACCTAAACGATATCAATCAGAAAATGTAACCTCAAGCAGCAGTTAGTAATTTGTAGATATAATTTAGTATTGTGCAATATTCTTATTTTAGGGTTATCAGACACAGATACATGCACATAGATACATTTTTTATCTAAAACTAACAATACAGTAGCATCAGAGGTACATCATGTGTCTATCTCTTGTGCATGTGTTACATTATAGTTAATCAGTTATTTGGTTAATCGAAATAAATGATTATTATCTACTATCTCAGTTTTAATCCAAGTTAAGTGGGTGAATTTATGGTCCAGCTGGTTAAAGCTTACTTATGTGTTAGTTTGTTTCCTTTTTTACAAAGAACTCTGTAAATCTTTTGAGACTAATTGCATTTCTATTAGCACTTCTTCAATAAGGTGGTAAAATGTGACCACACCAGACTGTTCTGTTCTGTTGTTGATTTTGTGCGAGTGACAGGAAAAGCCTTCAAGCTGAATGTAAAAGTGTCAAACATTATGCAGCAATCCCCCTTTACCAACAAAGTCCCAATGGTGCAGTCAACTCTTAATTAGATGGCATGCAGCCATAGAAAACTGAGCATGCAACTGTGTTTCACTTTTAGCACGTGAAATTGTTTCCAGCAACAAATTATTCTGTGTGATATTAAGTTTTAAAAATTAAGTGTGCTTTTTATTGATTTACTAGAGAGTGCTGCACTGTAATGAGAGATCAAGTTTTTGGATTTTGTTGCCATTAAAGATTAGATTGCCTATATTGATTTTTCAGGGTCAGAATTTGATTGCATTCCAGTATCATCACATACCAGCACAGAGCAGTTTGTAACCCTGGGCACAAAACGAGGTGGCGGAAATGTATGCTAAAAAAGTCCTTAGACACCCTTAAGGATCATTTCCTGGTGGCTCAGCATATCAAGGCATATGTGGACTGATCAAGTCATGTAGGTCCAAGTTTTCACATCCGTTGCATAATAAAAACCCTATCCCTCACATCTCCCACTCTCTACACCACCTAATCAAGCGAAAGTCCCATGATAGCAATCTCATGATGGCTATCAGGAGCTGATGAATAATGTTTAATGAATCCTTCAGTCCGCTGATGTGCCATTTATTAGCATTCTGCTAAAATTGTGTTGGGAAAAATCAGCTTTATCCCTCTTACAATACCTCAATATGTTGCTGTCTTGATTGACACCTTTTTCAGCTGATGAGGGCTGAATTAAATTAAACACTAAAGCTGGTGGACGGTCATTTTTAGCTGACATCCTCTCACCAGTTTGCCCAGATGTCTTATCAAATTTCTGTGAACACACAATCCATCAAAAGACACTGAAATCAATCAACTACAAAGACCTAAAATAAACTAATGAAATGCAAATCTGCCGTGATGAATTGAAGGAATAATTTGACTGTATTTGCTCTTTTGCTGAGAGTTAGATGAGAAGATTGATTCCACTGTTATATCTGTAATGTAAATATGATTAGGGAGTGAAAAAACAGGTATCAGCCTTTTCATGGAAATCTCAACAAAAAAGTATTTCCTCACAATGTCAGATTATCCCTTTAACATAAGACATCACATTGTAAACAGATAAAGAAAATAGTATATTGGACCACCAAATCTGTAATGAAATTTGTGTCCATACTTTGTTTTTAATGAGGCAGAAATGTTTTTTGTGTCCTCTCACTGCTACCCAACTGAGAAAGTGTTTACAGCTTTCATACCAGTTCTTTAAACCAAGCTAAATCAGGGACAGAAAAAGTGGTGTTTTTAGTGTTTTCACATTTTTAGCCCTTGTAGATGTGTGCCATCTTTGGCAGCCAGCCCTGGCTTTGTCTGTGTTTGTGCATACGCATGTTTGTGATCAGCTATGCATGGATGCCTGACGCCTGTGTATGTGAGTCTGTGCATGCATTTATGTGAGGGCTCAGCTGTAAAAAGGTCTTTAATTAGGATTGAATGGCTCCCTGTATTCTGAGTATTCTCAGCTATTACACAGCCAGACCTCCTGTGGGACAAGCTCTCCTAAATTAGAACTGGAGAACTACTTTTTACAAAGATTTATTCAACCATTTAGTTTATTCATCAAAGAGCAAACGCATCATATTTTCTTCACTGGTCATATGTCATTCATCTGGGACCATCTTGTGGCCATTCAACTAGAAACTTTTAAATTAATCACCAATCAGGGATAATGTCTTTCAGTAAATTGCCTCATCCTGGGTGCTTCTTCAAGGTGGCATCCAGAATGATGACATGGCAACAAAGGCACCACATGTCAGCATCTAGTCCACCTCTGTTCTGGGTATGGTCTGGTCTCCCTGTCATTCCCCAGGGCTGGGCAGGGCTCCTGGACTCCTGCCTTCTCTTACCTTCACACCTGCCAGTCATCTTACCTGATTGCCACTTACCTCTCCTGCAGCAGTATAAAGACCACCTTCACACTCCACTCTCTGCCAGTTTGTCGTCAACCACTTGTGGTAATAGAACGATATTAGTAGCTGTATTTGGTACCCTGTTTTGCTCTGAAGTTTTGTCTAGCACTGCTGTTTTTGTTTTTTTTTTTGGCCCTGCCACCTGCCTGCCCTCATCTTGTCCTGTCTCTTTTTCCTGGAATGTGGCTTTTCTCCCCTGCCTGGCATAATCATTTTGAGTTCTTGTTTTCAGTAGGCACTGTATATATTGAGCACTCGCGCTTCTGTAAATAAACACTGTGCGCACTAATCTGCATTGTGGGTCAAGTTTTTGGTTTTCCTGACACCACATGATTTTTCAATTTACAAAACGCTAATGCTCCATCTGACAAATGTCTCTTGATGGCTCTTGTTAATGTCATTCTTAATACCCACATATCCCCGCTGGGTAGATGTTACGGGTGAAGGGCCTGACAGCCATCTCCACTATGACAGGATCATCAGGAAAATGTCGTGTGACCGGATGAGCTGATGTGAGATCTTGGTGACAGTGTATCTTTTTGAGTGCAGGGAAATTTTTCTTTAAAAAATACCCCAAAAAATCCACATTACAACAAGAAACACAAACATACAGTGGTGTAAGTATAGTATAATCCACAATTGAGGCTTTCACCTGCATTCAATATAAAAACTATCCATAAACTACTTTTGCACATGTGCATGATATTATGATATGAAGCTGGTTCTTTTTCTCAACTGTTTCATGCTGTAAGCCAGTAAATCCAGATTTGATATGATCAGAGACCAGACCAGACACTTTCCTGCTGGCACAGACAGAATCATCACATAACTGTCTCAGTTCCTTCCAGTTGAAAAGGTAATATTCTCCATCGGCACAGTCTGCTTCACTCAGTGTGCCAGCTCTAAATGGTTGAAATTCATGCCCACTTATAGCATTGGTGTGATCTGCATTGCAAAGGCTTCATGGCCCAAGAAATATAATTTCTCAACCAATTTATTCAGAGGCTTGTTGGGTTGAATGCAAAATCATACCCTTTTTTCTGAAATGTGACAGTTCTGTGGGCAAAAATGATTCATATCTGGGGTAAATGTTAGTATTGTTTATCAAAAATACAATTTTAAATGTTCACATTAACATAGCAGTAAATAAACAGTAAAAATGTATGCTTAAATCTATGCCTCTGACTGAAAATTAGCGTTTCACTGCTTTCCAGTGCGTGTATGGCATGGATTGTACAGACTTAAACCTCATTTCAAAGAAAAATATTGTGTAAAACAATACAGGAAACCATAATGTGTGTCAGGCTAGGACTATTATAACGCCAGAAAACAGTGATTGCAACTGACATCTGCTTCTCTATTGCCTGTTATTAGAGTTAGCTGCTTTAGCCACAACCTGGATTCCTCTTTTGAGATGGACAGCTCATCAAAATGAGTGACAAACACTGAGGCCTGAATTTGACCAACTAAAGGGAAAGAGAGCAGGTCAACCATCACTTTATGCTGCCTCAGGGGTAAAAGTCTCATATTTGAGCTTTGAGCGTTTTCCAAGAAACCCACTGTGTTTTGGGTAAGGATGCATTCAATTCTTGTGTATTACTAGCAATAAGTGAATTAATATAAGTTGACATTTTCTCAAGTGAACCCTGCATATACTTTTGTCTGTAAACAATAGGCATTTTTTCTAAAATGTCAACATCTTTTTTTTTCAGCAAAGAAAATATATGCTTTGTGCTGCTCCCTTCTCTGGGAAATCCTAGAAAATGATAAGGGAGGGATGGAGACATATTTCAGAAGGGACTACTGCATGAAGGGTTTACTGACAGTCACAGTCAGTCTTATGTAGTTCACTGTGCACAGCACAACACAACACTGACACTCCACTACTCTTTAGTTCAGAGTGACTGACTGTGTCATTCTTTCCTCTGTGTCTACAACTCTGCCTCACAGTCGTGTTTGGGCTGTCAAAAATGTTTTAATAATGGTGAATTACTGTTTTCCAACACAACAAATGAATAATGTCCTGTTACATGCTCCTAATGAGGCCACTGTTAAATAGATAATGACTGTTTGGTTCCCATCCAACCAACCTGCTACTGTTAGTGCTTGCTGAGTTGAACTGTAGCATAGAAAAGGCTACAGACACACACACACCCCAACCCCCCATGACAAAATCATTATCTGGACTGGAGCTCCAACTCAAGACTTCTTTTATCACCAGCATCCTGCTAACAAGGTCAATTGGCCAAAGAAAATGACAGCATATCTCTATTTTGCTAATAGCACTCCTCCCATTCCTACTCTAATTAATGGATAAACCAGCTACAGCTGACTGCAGCCTTTTGATGTGGGGCTATCCGAATGTAATATGCCCCTGTGGCTGAGTTTTTATTAGCCAATGTTTTGATATAGTGAGCTGAGCTAAGGTTAAGGGGCTCCTTTGGCCCTGCATCGCTGCAGGGAGCCTGTCTAATAACCCTGATTCCACCTTCTACTCCATCTTAATCTCACACACCTCATCTGTTGATGGTCATCATAGATTTTCTCCATTTTCATCCAGCCCTCAATTTTGGTCTTATTAAGTCCCCAATCAGCTTCGCTGTCTCTGTAGTTCTTCTTTTCTCCGACAGCTGACAATAACACACACATATATATATATATATATATATATATATATATATATATATATAGATAGATAGATAGATAGATAGATAGATAGATAGATAGATAGATATATAAAAAAATAATTTTGATCCTCTAACATGACTGCAAATATATTCAAAACCAATACTTCAGTCTTAATATTATGCACCAAAGTAAATAAATAATATCCTCATCTGCAATTTTTAGTTGAGTCCAAGTGTAAAATTGAAATTCGTTTTCGCTTTCTGAAGTAATCATTTCTTGCTCTATATATCTATATTTTACAGCACTGAGTCTGGTAAGGTTGCCAGAATGCTGTAAAAAAACAAGGTAAGGAAACCAGTGTAACACAAGACTGTCAGATACCTGAGGCAGCTGCCAAACAAAAAAGCAAAGGGATATGGTGTGAAATCAATGGCACAAAAAAAAGAGGAAAAAATGCATATTTGATGCAGATAGCATGTGCCAGCATGGTTATTACTGCAGGCAATGCTCCCCTAATGAGCCAGGGTCTGGAGCTAGTACTGGGTTACTATTACTAATCACTGCCCATGCTCCTTTGTGGACAAATGCAGAGCTGATTTGGAGAGGGTTAGGGGGTATTTTTTATACTGGAGTCTGTGCAATGAACCCACATTACATACTATTGCACAGCTGTTTTGCAAGAAGGCTTTCATTAAATTGTCTGCAAGCTATTCTAGCTTTCATCTTCTTCTTCTACTTCTTCTGCTTCTGGGACCTTAGTACTCCCTTATAGTATGCTCTTTGTCATCACTAGCCTTTTTCAACCAATATGATCACATATTATACAGGGCCAAATTCACGAAGTGAGTTTGATGAGGCTTGTGCAGGTTTGTCGGTATTTGAACTACTTATTGTGTCAAGGATGGCTCAATATAGGTATGTGACTGGGAAACATAACTAGTTATAGGTCACACACACTAACCAGCACATATGCACACACTAACAAGACAGAGTTAGCTGGGGAGTGACAGTTGACATCCACATCAATATTTTAAGATTTTTTTGTATCAACATGTGCAACAGCCCATGGCATAGCCCACATAGGTAGTCGCCTATGGCACCAAACGAGGAAGGAGGCACCAAATGAGTGAGACATTGATCCAGATGCAGATCTTAAATCTGTCATACTTTTTTCATGAGGTGGAATTTACTAGTTTGCCACGTCGGATTCATCAAACAGTCGTATCACCAGGAAACAGTCATAAATGACATTCATAAACATGATGGATCCTTGTTCTAAATGAACGCGTGTTCCCGAGAATAGTAAATTTACATGAATGACGCACCCAAAATACCATATATGGTCCATTCATTTAAATAGTACTGTATTGCTATATATAGCCTACTACTTTATGCTAAATAGCCTAATACTTTTGCAATCAGAGTAATGCCATCATGATTACGGATTCAGAAATGCAATTTAATGAACGGGGCATAATCCATTACTCTGGGTATGAACTACAGGGAAGCCGGGGGGAGCTTGGCTCTCCTCAATAAGACATGAGCTCCCCTGATTTGTGATTTTATTTTTTTTTGCGGAGGGGTCTCTAAAATACTGACAATATAATATATGCTCAACCTGCGAATTGACATAATTCATTTCTCTGATAAGGAAGTCAGCATACGTGACGTTAAAAAGAAAAATCCAAGTTAGTTGACTCTGAAGACCAGAGCCAGCTTCTACCATATATGTTGGTCCCGAGACTGCTGTCAGCACAGACCTACTATCACCCATGATGACACCGCAGGACACCGGCAGAAGAAGTTGGAGATGAGGGTAACAGTTCAACAGCTCGACCTCTCTGTGTCTTATTTGTGCTGATAAACTAAATACAGTAGACTTCATCACTCTGTAGTATAGCTACCGTATCCTGCTTGGCCGTATTGTATCATACAGTGTTGTTTGGTCTTGATACCCATGTGGAGGTGTTATGTGTTCATTAATTGATTATCATATCCTGCTTATCTATAGATGTCAGCCCCCGCCACAGAATAATTTGAGCTCCCCAAAAGACATGATATCGTTGGCAAACTGCCATTAGACAATTACACAGCTATAAGTCATGTTTTATTGCTTTGGAGAATGACAGTTTGGTTGTGCGTGAAAGGTACGACAGGTCTGCACCACTCGTAAATTGTGTTCATACCTAAGAGAAAATCCTAAATATGAGAAAATTGATGAATGCAGCAAATCCTCGTAAATCACTCATATGCATGATTTAAGAACGAATCAATGCGTGAGTGTTTCTTGCATCTGGCCCATTGTTTTTTTGTTTTTTTCCAGGTGTGCTTGTATACAGCTTTAGACAATATGCATTTTGTTCTCCCTTCTTAACATTATTTGTCTATTTTTCTACATTGACTTGTATGGCTTTCATCTGGCGATATTTTAGATTGGGGGCTCCAATCTCATCTAAGGCACTGACATAGTCAGGGTTGACCTTGTGTGTTGACTTAGCCTCTCTCTCTTTTATCAGCATTCCAAAATGTATTGGTCAATATGCAGTATATAGTGCAGGATAAGTATGCTATCCTTTAGCTTTAGGGTGGAACTGCAACCCCATCCCCCACACGATTAACAGGCTTGGGTTATGTAGCTCAGGGCCAGGCCTAGTTTTGCCTTGAAGGTAATCAATTTTTCAAAATGATTCTAAAATTAATAAATAGGTGATGAAAGGAGGCCAAGATAGGGGTGATAATTATAATATTTTCTTGAATTGGTTAAGTCTCCACATTGCATTTCAGTCCAGCTGAGACAGATTCTAGGTCCAGCAGGAATAAATGAGATAGAAGTGTTTATAACTTTCTTAAGGGCAGCAGAGAACACAAAAAAAACCCATATTTTGGGTATGTTTCTTGAATTGGTTAAGCCTCCACACTGAATTTCAGTCCAGCTGAGACAGATTCTGGGTCCAGCAGGACTAAATAAGATAGAAGTGTTTATAACTTTCTTAAGGGCAGCAGAGAACACAAAAAACCCATATTTTGGGTATGTTTCTAAAATTAAAGACTGTACTTCCCCATAATTTGAGCAGCAGGAAGTTACAATCCCAGGAATAAGATTATATATAATAGTCTATACTCTCTGTGTGTGTGTGTGTGTGTGTGTGTGTGTGTGTGTGTGGCTGGCTGTCTTTTTGTGTCTGTGTGTGTATGTGACAGGTGTATGTGCGTGTGTGTGAGTGTGTGTGCCTATGCCCATACTAATTAATTGGGACAGGAACCAAGGGAGAGTGGATCTCCAGCTGCTCCTCCCCGCCTCTGTACCCCTGGGTTAACTCACTCCTCTGAGACCAATACACACGGATGCACTTGGACACACAAAGTTGTACAAACACACACACACACACACACACACACACACAGGATTTATAGAAAAAAAAACAGGGACAGAATGTCAGAGGGAAGAGGTTAAGACTGATAGAGATGAGAAGAGGCTAAATTGAAGTCTGTGTCAGAAGTCATTGAAGTGATATTTGCAGCTCCACATAGACCACTCCCCTTGCTGTCAGAATCTTACTTGAGTAGTCAGCCCCCAGGTTACTATTATGGCAGCTTGGTACACTGCACACTGACCAAACAGTGATCAATGACACTTTGACTATGTGGCTCTTTGTAGGACACAATAACCAACTGAAAGTGACTGCTCAATGGAGCATCACAGATTTAGTTAGTTAATCTTCTTGTGGTGATGGTGATATGACTTGAACACAGTATTTAGAAAACTATGTTTATTTTTAAATTGTAATTAATGTGAGACAGCAATTAAGTGTTTTGATGTGTAATGATCTTGTAGCACCAAAGCTAAAACGTACCTGTGTGCCAGTGAAGAAGGGCTGACACTGGACATCCAACCCAGGTACAGTGTGGTGACATGACTGGTCGGTGGATTGAACACAGGTCCTTCGTATAAAGGGCTCGAAAACTGTCAACTTAAATATAAGTAATGACTTTACAACTGACAGTGATTCTAACACTGACAACTCTGACACTCATGTGACAAATACCATAAAACAGACAGAGACAATTGACAGTGTGACAACTGTAACACTGTCAACTGTTACACAGATACTGTTTCTAACTAACTGACAGTTGTTAGAGTTTGATACATATGTGAACCAGGTAAATTTAAGGGTTAGGGTTAGGGTTAGGGTTAAGAGGGAAATCATTAGAAAAACTCATCAAGGTTTTTACTGTCACTCAGGGTCTAGGTTCAGGTAGAGAAGTTTATTGAAAACTTACCAGATGGGTCAATTCATTTCATATACCATACATCAAAGTGTAAGTTAAAACTGTAAAACTATAATAATGACAGAACCATCATTCTGAAAAACTATTCATTTAAACTGTAATTACCATAATAATAGCCAAGCTGGCATTTTTACTACTTATTATCCACAGGTTTTGTCTGGAAAAAATAATTTGTAATGTCTTAAAGGTAGAATATGTAGAATGAGCAGAACAACGCCATCTAATGTCTCGAGATCGTAGTCGCAACAACCAAAAAGTAATTCCAGCAGTCGGGTTGCCAGGTCCGGTGCCGGATTTTATTTTAGCTCTAACTCTGTAAATATACCACTTTATCCACATGTCTAACCTTTTTAGGTGAGAAAGCAGCCCTTTAGATCCACAATGTGACGCTAATTTGTCCAAATAACATCTGCTCAAAGTTTTGTTCCTGCGAATTCGGAGCCACTCAAGTTAGCCGTAGCGAGTAACGCACTTCCGGTCATTTTCACAAAATAAAACACCCGTTGCCTTTTATTATTAAGAAAACCATAACGATAGAGTTGGTGCTTTTATTTTGAAAACAGGAAGCGAACATACCCTCGCTGTAACTGACTTTGCTTGAAACCACCGAGGTACATTACATTGTAACGCCAGTGGGAGTAGCAGCAATGTCTCTGCATGTACTGCCTAATCCTAAACACCGATTGGCTTGTGTGTGGTGTCTTCAGGAGCAGGAGAGGCTCACGGTCGTAAACATCTAGTCACGTGTACTCTGAGATGGACGTACAGGTCAGGAAATGACGTAAACGGACCGTATATGGTTTGTTATTTGTGTTATTACATTACGTGTTGGACTAAATACATGGACATATTGAGGAAAGTATTCCGGTTTTATGAAAACGGATTTCATATTTCACAAGAATGGATACTTGGCGAGCTGTACAGAAAGTCCTGTGTCATAAGATGATCGTTGTGGATAAAGGGAAGACTTTAAAGGTATGTAGCATTATAGCTTTTCTCACTTAGCTGAGTGGCTAGCCGAGCTAATCGCTAATACTATTACGGCTGTGAGCAACCATATAAGTCGTGAGTGGTCTTGAATGAATCAGAACAATCTAAGCTTTCCAACAATGTATGGCATGAGTATATATGTTTAAGGGTTGGTGTTTAAAACATTCAGAAGAACGTGTGGCTACCTCCTAACATCCGTCCCGTCCCGTGAACGGAACAGCGTGCGTTAAGAGGTTAATGATCAAATATCAAAATCCGAATAGCGTCAGAAAGTCAACCCACTGTCCACATTTCCATTGCTACCGTTTTGATACTTCATGGTACACAAACAAATAGCATCTCATATGAAAGCTAAGACCCTGGTGAGTTCAACAGTACCACTATTATTGCGCTAAAAACTCAGTGAAACAGCAGCATACAAAGGTGCAACCTACAAACCTACAAACAACCACTTATTTACAGCGACTAACAGATATTCTGTCTTACCTTCGAAGTTTTGTGACGAAAAGTTGTACTTGAGAGCAAAAAACGCTGGTTTTAGTAAGTCCAACACGGCTCTGCTTGTTTACAACTCCATTTCACCCAGTGCCAGCCTACAGTAGCTGCACCAGAACAACAGGCAACCCTGGCAACCCGCAATTCCGGCCGCTAAATGGCTGGTACAATGTACACAGAACGTGTCAGAACGTCATTGTTGAACCCGTCAAAAAAAATTTAAAATATTAATTCAGACTAAATTTTTTTTTTATAGAAAAGCAATACTTTCATTCTGTACCCCTCAAAACGCCCCGTGGCTGTATTATTTTTAAAAATGTATAGCTTTTAATAAATATTCTACATATTCAACCTTTAATCTAAAAAGTGTGAGTGTTGACATGAGACCCTTATTTTAATCAAATGTTCAGATGAGTGTGGAGGCACGCACTGCTTGCTTTGCAGATATCTTGGAGTGGACCAACTAAAGGCCAACCTGGATATGACTATGTTCCCTCAGGGTAAAGCATAAACACATCAAGAATGGTCCATCCCATTTGACAATACTGTGGTGATGCCAGCTCTGGGATGCAAAGAACGTGGTTGTGATCCTGAACAATGGAATTCTGTTCTTCTCAGGAGATTTCTCCTGTACAGTATCAGGAGGATAAGGGGACAGCCCAGGAGCTGATCCAAGTATTTGCTTTCTCACACCTAATCAACTCTTGCTGAAGCCCCTGCAAGTGTAAAAGACCTGTGCAGCTAGTCCAGAAGGCTGCTGCCTTTCATGTACTGTCTCCCTGTTTTAGCCCACGTTCAATTCTGCTGTAGCAATGAATATGCTTTTATTTGTTTGGGAGGGATGCACAATATATCCACTTTTTGATGGATCTCTTGTCTTAAAACATAAGTATTATTGATAAAGGCTGCAAAGAGATACTATGACTACCTCCTTGATCTTTGTAAGTTAGTATATCTCCTCTTACCTTTCTGGGACTGGGACAGAGATGTCCAGGATTCTGTGCAGATCAAATCTGTTTGAATCTCTTGAATCCTAAAGAATCCTAAAGCATAAATCATTAATACGAATAAGTCACTGAACTTCAGCATTATCCCACCTCCCTTTTCTTTTGAGGCTTCACCTGGGAACTGCTGTCTGGAGCCTCCAGCAGACTCCATTTCCCACTGATGGAAAGTCTGTAGAAAGAAATGCCAATTATGGAGGGATCCTCCTTGCAGCCTTGACAATACCGGAAAAGAATGTAGGTCCTCTGTTGTCATCATATATCATTTTAACCTTAATAAAACAAACTACCATCAATGTAAACATTTCCAGATGAATGTGAGGTGTAGTACTTTTTTAAGCCACACTTAGAAATTTTCTGTAAATTTGATTAATAATCTCTTAAATAATTATGAAGCTAATTACAAACTATTCTTGAGAAATATGAAAGTGTAGAGTTGTAATGTTAACTTGATGACCCAGAATCAAACCATAAGCAAAACCTGTTTTCCAGACACCCACAACATGATTCAGGGTCAGCTTGCTCCAGGTCATGGTTACGCAGTGCACAACATACTGCATTAAATTAGAGATTAATGGAGTGAGGCCCACAGGGTTTCTTTTTGAAACCACCAAGATGTAAAGCAATGCTGGTTTAAGGTTTTATTCAATTTGATGCCTTAAGATAAGAAGGTATAAATATTCCCCCATATCTCTCTCTCTCTTTCTCTCTCTCTGTCTCTCTCTCTCTCTCTCCTTACAAGGCAGATAGACATAAAAAGACAAAGAAAGAACAACAATCTCTCATCAAGGTCCTTTTCATTGCCAGGAGCCAGCTTTAGCATAGGGCGAGCTAATACAGGTCCTGTCCCGCATCTTACTGCTTACTGTAGCGTTTTTTCTCCCCATTGAACAGGATGAAATAAATGTTCGTTTTGAATTATCTGTGCAGAGGTAGAATATGGCACTCAGAGGAGAATGGATTACTTGTCCAAGCTAAGTATGTTTGGCCCTCACTTTACTGAGCATATTGATGTTACCCCCTGGACCCAGACTCTTATTTAATCATGTTTGGCTCAGGTTAGTTTCCTACTATACCTGTCCTCTGAATACTGCCTCTTCATATAGGAGAAATATATACAGACTCATTTTAACTCATATTGTGATTCTCAAATGTGTCAGTATGAAACAAAAGACTACAGAGCTGCCTCGACTTGGAAGGCACAGCCATTTGCCAGTGCCTTTTATGGAGCCGGCTAAAAAAGGGGTTAAGTTCACAGAAATCAGCAAATAGGGCCAGTAGATGAGCTCCACTGCTTTTAATGACAGCATCATCTATCACTGTCATTTAAGAGCTCAGGGAGAATAAGGCTTGAATCACTCTCAGATGGCAGAAACTGAGCTTACAGTACAATGGGAGTCTTTTTCTCTGCATATATGTGGAAAAAGTGAGACAGGAATGCAGAAAATACAGAGTGGCTGTTATTGCAGCAATAAAAAGCAAAGCGTCCTTAGAAATCTTGGTTGCTCATGAGTATAAGGCATGCAAAATATATTGTGTGTATAAAATATCTTTTGACATTTGCAATGACAATCACCAAAACAGCATAAAACCAGTGTACAAAATAGACACTCCCATTACCGTGACAGTGCTGACGAGTGGATTTTGCAAAGGAGCACTTTCACCCCACTCAGAGTATTCGCTTATGAATATCATTTAGACAGGGAAAAATATAATAATTCGGAGGCATTATGAAACCGTCCACTTCTGGGAGTATTTTTACATTGTTTTGTATGGTCATTATTCAAGCAGACAGGGAGAGGGAGAAAGAGAGAGTTGACCTCTTGATAACGTGGGTGGGCATTACCACATCAAGAGGTGGTTGACAGGTACAAAAGACTTCAGCTTACACCCAAAAAGTCGATTGGATATCGAAAAAGCGACAACACACCATTATGTAAGTGCACATTACAAGCCAAAAAACATTTTCCCATAAGAGTGAAATATGCAGCCCAATTACACACAGCAGCTCCAAATCTATTTCAGAGAGAAAGATAGAAGCAGTGGCAGAAAAGGGTGAAACAAATAAAAAAAGAGTTTAGCTTTAAGTTTACAATATTAGCACATGTGCCCACTTTTATTTATCTGTATATAGCAATAACAGTATGATTGCACACACAAACATGACAAATCCTATCATCACTCATCTCCTAGCATTCGTCTGGATTTACAGTCAACACAAACTAATGATTGAAGTGCTCCCTCGTGTCAGCAAACATTTTTTATTGAAGAACAAATACTCTGTGTGCCATATAAGAACAACAAACATAAGGGACTCGTCTCTGTTTTGCCCTGCTCGTGTCGTCGTCATCAGTCACGAGTACATACGGTGTAAAATTAGAATACAAAACCAATGAAAGAATACCTTAAGGAATGAGGTGAGTGTGGTACATTTTCTTTGAAGATGTGCTTGCTTATTTGTGAGATGCTTTATGTTAGCAATTCTGCTGTCAAATCTGAAGAGTTGTAATGGGCGGTGGTGCTGTATAAAACTTGACATGATATAGATTAATAATGAGTGCAAATCAAAGCTCATATCCATCTGTCTTTCTCCATCTCTCCTTTCTCAGAGGGAGGGGGAGGCATTGTCTGTTCTGTATTAACTTGACTGATAATATACTCCAGAAGCTCTTGTGGTACTATTTTATTGACTATTGTGGTGATGGGAGATCACTGACAGTTAACATCACATGCCTGGGATTGGACCAGGATTTCAGATTATTTAAAATGAAGTCTAGGATTCTACTCTTACATGTCTGGTTTCTTCATGGGGTAAAAAGGCTGTCCCTTCACCACATAGAAGAAGTCTTTTGTAAGGTTCCAATTAAGAGCAAACCAACAACAGAAACTCTACTTGCTGTCCACACTGTTTAGCTATGGTTTTCTGCACACACTCACACTCAGCACATTTCATTTAATCATTAATTTCTTCCTTCATTGATTATCTTTGGGTCTGCTTTGCTATCAAGTCGTACTCATGCTTCCACTTCATGTCATGTTACACTGAGAAGAGGGGAATTTGTCTTAACATGAGTGGTGAAAACTTAAGTCCCTGAAAATCTATCTTCGGCTGTGTTTTTAAGTGAGAGTATATGACGTCACCTATTTCTGTGCACCAATCAGAATTTACCAATATTAAAGTAAAAATATGATGAAAGCTGTGAGATTGATCCCATATATTGTCAATTAAATCTGATTACAGCATTATTACACTGTCCAGACAACGCAGATTACAGTCAAATTCCATAACCTAAATATCTTGTACTTTTTTAAAACATTAATTGATGCTGATATAGTCATTGAAATTTACTGTGACAGAGAAATAGATGGTATAAAGGTATAAAGTGTGTAGATAAAAAACAAGTTTGCAAGGGGCTTTAATACACACTATAATCATTAGGTACAAATTTGACTAAGCATGGTCAATATAGCGTAGAATGTAGATATAAGCTGTTTGGCCCAGGGTTAGGGCCCAAGTGTTATTTTCGATATAATTGTTGAGTTACTGCATCAAAAAAAACATTATCCTGGGTTGTCTGTGCTATTGACCTACAATGGGTAAATTTTTAGACCAGTATTTTGTATTAAATATATGCACGCAATGCCCCACATTCTCTCTCTCTCTCTCTCTCTCACTCACACACACACACCCCCACACACATTCAGGTCATAGCACAGTCCATTGCCATCTTCCAGTCACACAAAATAAAATAAAACACTGGGTCCTGTGTTTTAGAGGAACTGTACACACACTGCTGCCTCCAGACATCCAGACCTCGAGGACAAGCAGACAGATGTACCAACAGACCGACAGACAGAGTGGTGCCAGGTTAAAACTCCACCCGCTTTGGCACAACAGAAGGAGGACAGGATTGTCAAGTCACACACCACGGATACAGCGGGATGACTGTCTTATGGCTTCGCAATACAAAACAACCTCAGCATCTGAAACATTGAGCCAGAACAAATCAGTACATCCAAACACATATAAAACATAAACATGATTTATATTCCTTGCTGCATCTGGACGTCATTCAGTAAGGGGCAAATAGTTTTTAGGAAAACAGCCTCCAGTCTATTCTCTGACCTACAACCCCAATTCTGTTCTTTCTTACAATAGCTGCCTGTGTCATCAGACAGATTGTTGCATATTTATGGTATCTGTTCCTTAAATTATGTCTTACATCATGATTATACCAGAGCTGTAGACTTAATACTTGGACCTGGATCAGACATAAGTAAGACTTTACATAGATTTAATAAAACACCTTACAGTCTATGTGTTCAATCATCAGACCTATTTCCAGTGGCTGAATAAAGGAAATCAATGAAGAGAAAAAAACGACTTGTGGCTCAAATTAGGGCTACTTAATGATTTTAGGTAGTGATCATATACATTTTCCAAAATACAGAAGATTAGTCTTAATGCATTTTCATGCCTATAATGGTGCAATTATTCAGAAATACTGCAGCTAGTTATGCTGCAAAAAATCGATCAAAGGCAGGCCACATACTGTATAGGCATGTGTTTATCAGACCATGCATTCATGACACACCACATTATGATGCTAGCCATTTTTAACCAATGTTGACTCAGCTGACATTTTTATCATGCTGGTCACACTTTTTTGTGATTCAATATTTGGTTGAAGTGGTACACAGTATGTAACATCTGCAGGCTATACATTTTATTTTGCTGTTGTCTGCTTTAGAAAACTTGGCACAGTCATAGTCTGTCACGTCTGGAAGAGTGATTAAAACAAGTATCTCTTGAGCAAATGCATGACATACACAAATTGCACAATGCACACATTTGCAGTGTAATTTGTCATTTTGTTTTAAGTTCCATTAACAATGCACTTTTTCTTCTTAGGAAGACGTGAAACATGTCTCCAAATTTTGCTCTGACAGACTTGATTTAGGCTTACAGTAAAACAGCTTGTGTTTCTTCTACAGTTTATGTTTTGCCTCTGTAGCATTTATTAAAAGAAAAAACAATGAACATAACCTCCATAAAACCTGATGCTAAAACCTTCATCCTAACCCAAATTTACATCCATATTTACAGCTTCCCATTACTGCTGGAATCATTTTCCATGTGTTTGCAGCAAAAACAAAAACTGAGCTCACATAAAATGTTCCTTTGGCTGCGAGGAAACAATGATGGCGTGTTAGCCTTTAAATCAGCTGAGTTGGCTGACCTTTTGGGCTGTGCAACAGATACATGGAAGCACTTAGCATAAAGTGTTGTGAATTAGGCTGCTTCTATTTTTTTTAATTCTATTTTTGTTTTCTACAGCCTGATACTATTTTCGACAGTTGTCCTTTTCCTTCCAGAGGACAACTGCACATTTCACACAGTCTGTTTTATGTGCTCTTTTTTCTGTCCAAAGCTTCTCTGTAAGGTAGAATAAATGAAAATCATCCTGAAAATCCAACGTCACATGGAGGCAGTGCCCATGCGGGAGTGAGGAAAAGGGGCTTTGTAAAGGAAAAGCAGAACTAGCAAAACTCACACTGGAGAAAAGCTGCTTATCATTTTTTGTTTTTTTTCCCTCCATCACTCTTCTTATTTCCTATTCATTTTCCCCGTTCCCATGGTAGTGTGTTTGCATGAGCACCTGACTCACGGCAGCTCTCCGGGCTGTGGGGGAGTTATCAGTGAGCCAAGCCAGATGCCCTCTCTCCTGGTAGCCGGCTACATTCTGTATCTCTTCTAGCTCTTCCCACACAAACTGTTCACTGGGCTTCTTATACACAGTCACACCATAGAGCCACATTGTGTGTCTTTATTTTATTTAACAATGCTGAGAAAAAAGGAGGCTTCAGGTGTCTTCATTAGATCGCTGTATACCTGACATTCTCAGGTCAATAACACAAGGGAGAAAGCCGACACCAGGAGTGGCTCCTCTATTTTTCTGAGCTTCTGGCTTGTGGCACCTAAGATAGTGTTCCAGCGCCTGATTCCCTTGTTCCAACACTCACCTACAGAGTGATACCAATAAGGGCTTGTTTTCCCCACTTGTGTGTCCATTGTCCAAGCTGTTATTTACGGTGGCCGACAAGGGCAAACGCGCAGCAACGGGCAAACGCGCAGCAACGGGCAAACGCGCAGCAACGGCCAAACACTGCAAATACATAAACAATGCACAACCGAAGACACACAAAAACACAAAACACATGCAACTACAAAGTTCTGCAACGGAAAAATGCTGCAAACAAAAAAAACGATGCAGAACCAAAGACACACAAAAACACAAAATACATGAAACTACAAAATGCTGCAAAACCAAAACGACACAAACCCCCAAAACACATGCAACAGAGAAATACTGCATATTGAGTCAACACAACGGAAATGTCAACTTCTAGGGGTTCCCAACCTCCCGACCTGGACCTATTATACTTTTATTCATTTATTTTATTGCAAATTACATACAAACAAGGCACAACAAAGTCACAGAAATCCAATACATTCTGTCTTGCAACTGCATTATGAAATGTACAGCATATCAAATTCAAATGAAACAAAGAAAAGAAAAAAAAAGGGAATTCAGGGTGTATTGGAACTGTTTATTTACTGCCAGAACTTCCAGGCCACTAGGGGTCATTGTTCTTTCATTTATCGTTGGTACTGCAGCCTCAGCCAATAGCTAGCAAAAGGAAGTGATGTAACAGTAATGTGCTTTGTTTACCTACGCCACAATAATAAGAGTTTTGGTAGTGTCATGGCAACAGAAAAATGCTCCGACTTTATATGAATTGTTAAGTTAGTTATATTTGTTTCTAGCCCTTTGAGTGGAAATATAAGTGAACATGTTATAGATAATTACTATAATGTATACTGTTAATTATTGTGACATATTGGCAACGTTTAGCAACGTTTTTGAGTAACTTTGTTGGCACGTATGACCGTTGAGGCAGTATAACAGTAGATTTAACCATTTCAGACTTTCATAACATCAAAATCAATCGCATTTACACCCCCATCTTCATAACTTTTAACCATGTCAATCTTGGATCTGTTATACTGTATGGACCAATCTGTACATTGTACCCACAGTCTATGATTGTACCTGACGAGAGTGGACTAAAACTTTTCGAGAGGTGACATAAAAAGGTACGTGGTTTAAACATTTGGTTGTAATTAGGGCTGGGTGATAAAACGATAGCGATACATATCGCAAAATAACTTTTCCTCGATTGAAATATGAGACACGGGCGATACAATGTAAATATAATTCATTCGTACATGTTTTGACAGACATAAGACTAGCCAATCATAATAAAGTAGCGCTGCGCCAAACCAATCATGCTGGACTAGAGCCAGTCAAGTCTGGTTGAAGCACACAGCACACGTGCTATTGTTTGGGCTGCAGCAGTGAGGAACCGTGAACGGAGATCATAAGCGAGAACTCGAGTGACCAGCTGACTGAAAATGATAACCCAACGACAGATGAAGGTTCAAATGCTGAAGACATGGTCGAAAGGAAGGGCCCGAGAAAACACAGCACACACATGTGCACAGTGGCTGTCGCACATCCCCCTCTGATTAACTATGTTGTAATCATAACAATGATGACTTGGGTGAGTTTGAAGTTGGCCTTCACCAATTGGACAAATAGGCGTCAAAATAATAATAATAATAATAATAATAACAACTTATATTTATAGAGTGCCTTTCATTTCACGTTTGTAGAGGTGAAAGGGAAAAATGTCTATGTCACATGCAACCTGTGCACCGGTAAGTAATTGCCCAATACTGCCTGTTTATACAACAGTTTCAGATGTTTTCTTCTGTATATCTGTCATGTTCAACAGAAAATAAATATTATTTAAATCAAAAATAACCTTCTGATGTCTTTACAACTCACTTATGAGTAACGGAACATTTAAGCTTGAAAAAAATAGTAATTTGATTTATCGTGATATATATCGATATTGACTGATATGAAAAAAATTATCGTATCGGAATTTTTTCCCATATCCCCCAGCCCTAGTTGTAATATTTTACAATAATATA
This sequence comes from Scomber japonicus, assembly GCF_027409825.1. Taxonomy (NCBI): domain Eukaryota; kingdom Metazoa; phylum Chordata; class Actinopteri; order Scombriformes; family Scombridae; genus Scomber; species Scomber japonicus. Next base: position 15,815,241 of record NC_070583.1, read on the forward strand.
ACAATAACAGTTCAAAAAGATTAACACATTTTTCATCACCTTTCTATTTCCTTTTCATCTCCCAGTGATCTCTGTTATTTACCTGCACTTGATTTGAAATGTTTCTGCTTTTCTTATTATTGCCCTCTGCACCTCTCCCCTTTACTTTACATTTCTTTTCACACAGCGTCCTCTTATTCATTTCCCCCCTCACTGATCAATTAAGTGTCTCAGTGGTGTTGCTTATTTCAGCTAGGTAAGCTAAGCTAGCTAAGCTAAAAAAACAGAAAACGTACAATTAGCTAGCGTTAAGCCTACGTAAATCTGTAACTGAACTGTTATTGTTATATTACTGTAAAAGATTACAACCAAATGTTTAAACCACGTACCTTTTAATGTCACCTCTAAAAGTTTTAGTCCACTTTCGTCAGGTACAATGTACAGACTGGTCCATACAGTATAATAGATCCAGGTCGGGAGGTCGGGACCCCCTAGCGGCCTGGCGCTTTTCTGCTGTGTGGACACTTCCGTTGTGTTGACTCAATATGCAGCATTTCTCTATTGCATGTGTTTTGGTTTTGCATCTTTTCTGTATTTGCGGCATTTTGTTGTTGGATTTGTTGTGTGTGTTTGTGTGTCTTTGGTTCTGCGTCGTTTCTTTGTTTGCAGCATTTTTCCGTTACAGCATTTTGTTGTTGCTGCATGTGTTTATGTGTCTTTGGTTCTGCATCGCATATGTATTTGCAGCGTTTGGCCGTTGCTGCGCATTTGCCCTTGTTGGCCACTGTAGTTATCTAATGAAATGCACACATGAGCCTAAGCCTACTGTTTATTAAATATACTATTGGAGGATTGTGACTATTTTAAAGTAAGATGTTTCACTGTCTGGCTGAGAGCAGTGTGGAGAGAGGAGATGGTGTAATGAGATAAGCTGTAATAACAATAACACTATAGGAGCTTTTGCCTGCATGAGACTGAATTACAGTGGCGCAGCAATCATCACGGACCATGTACTTTTCTATGAAATTGCTGCATTGTAAAATCCCAACCAATGAAGTCGGGGTCAGTACGGGTTTACCTTAAAGTTCAAAGCTATGCATTTCAAATGAATCTTAGTGCAGCTATGGGCTCATTAGGTCAACATAACATGCATAGATAGGCTTGTAGGGCTCAGTTTGTGCACCATAGTGTGATCAGCACTAAGGTTAGGAGTGCAACTTGCACATGAGCATGCTAAAAATATATACATTCACTGTACCGTAAGAAGTACAGTATGTTTGTCTGTAGATGCTACAGCCTACTCTGGACATGAGGGTTCAAAGGGGTGCTCACAGTATAATAGATTCTCCTGAAAAGTCTGACCTGATTTTCAGTTGTCATATAAACAACCCACAGCTTCACACAAATCCTGTTCAATTATGTAACTCCCTGTTGTGTAGGGGAAGGGAACACAGCGCATCAAGTGTAACATGACAACGCTCTTTCTTCAACACATCCTGCTTTTGTTTGGAAAACAAATGCATGTCAGTGGCCCATCTAATTTCATATAATGACTAGCTACATAACTCGATGACATAATACAGGTAAGGTGTTTTAGGTGTTTGGATGTCTGAGTACAAACATGTGCACAGACATGCAATTGTCTTATCATGTTGATGTGTGTGAAGGTGATACTCGTGTGTATTTTTGAACACGTTTCAATGCATGTGGAGGGGAGTGACAAAAGGGTGGTTTAACAGTATGTGACAATAGCCCCTCCACACATAATGAATGGCTCTCAGAAGTGACATGATGAGCTTTAAATGGTCTGAAAAGCACATTTTATTTGTTGTTAGGTTGGTTTTCAGTTGCCAGGAAATCAGTTAGAACCAACAATTGACAATTCTAGTTAACTGAATATGGGGTAGGCGTATGGTTGTAGTCTTTACCCTGCTGCAAACAGGATTGCCCGCTGTATCAGCAATACACAGGCTAAACACGTGGATTTTTGGCAAAACAGAACACACAGCTGAGCCCATGTACAAAAGCGGTACTAATCTATAGTTGAAAAACCCTTCATAGTCATGCAGTGAGTTCAGCTAGTACAATAGCAGACAGTGGTGCAGTACATCATACTTACAGCACAAAGGAACCTTTCTTACAGTCTAACCTTGAAGAAAAGGTCTACATCACTATTCAAGAGATACAACGCTGCACTCAAGTGCACATTTTTTGAGATTTTACCGTAATACATGAATACATTCACACTAGAATATCAGGAACGTGGTACAAATAGTAAGCTGTTGTTATTGCCATTAGTAATAGTTGTAGTAGCAATATTACAACACACCTTATATCACAACATTCTGTGTAACATTCTGGTCTTAGCTGATGAGCTAGACACTGTCAGAGTTGATGTTGCACCACCATGTGTAAGCCTAGTTTATAAATGCCAAGGGCACAACTCCATTCATGTCAACACTAATAAAGGGCTGAGTGTACAGTAGGCACCATCATTAACATCTGTTGCCAAGGGCACATGTGTGTTAGTCATTCTCAGTTATTAGCATTGTGCAATTTTCTGGTCTTCCAGATGTTCGTACTGTACATGCGCTCTACAGCACATGTGCTAGTGCTGGTTTGCTGTTACCATTACCCCAGGCACTTTAAGATGGGCTGCTGCATGACTGCACCATGTGCAGTGCAGCAGAGAATCTCCTGTACAGTACGCATGCAATGGAGGCTCTCTGCCATCTAGTGGTGATAATAAAATAATGCCGAACAAAGAACAGCTCAGTGCAGGGTTACACAGTAATGAAGTGTTCTGATTTCCATTCAATAGACACATTTGCCTGCTCATCTGAACATAAACAAAGCAGAACAAAGTTAAATGGATGCTAAATGAGAATCAAATGAAATTCATACTGATTTCCTTTTAATTAAAAATGTATTTAATTCTGTACAATACAAAATATCCAGTGGTACCATTAACCGGTATTGTTTGTGAAAAAAAAAAGAATAAATTAAAAAACAGATACAATTGTCTGGAAAATGTAATTAAAACTCTAGCAAATTAGCAAAATACAAGTAGTATTTCCAGTCCAAGAAGTAACGGCAAGAATCAGGTTTGTGATCAATTCATTTTTGTTTAAAATGTACATTTTAAGTGTAGTTAAAAACATCCCTCATCAATTCTGACAGCCCTCTTATTGTAAAACATATGACCAATCTGAATCTGAAAATGAGACGCACACCATAATGAGTGGAAAGAAATAAGACTGATTTGTTTTGCAGCTTACTGATGAGCATAAAATCTCTGGACAAAAAAGAAAAACCCATTCGAGCTATAGATCTGAAATGCTCATATGCTGTATAAACTGGTGCCATTACATGGTCCTAAAAACAACATCAAAGCATTCTAATTATCCAAGATCTGATGTAATCAGACTTCACTGGCTTGTAGGAGCTGCAACAAACAGATATCTGAGTTACCATGTGAATAGTTGATTGTACTGTGAATTGACTTTTGAAGTTGTGATTCATAAAAGATACAAACTTCAATAAAGTGACACAAAATGCAGAGCCGCATTATAAAAACATCACACCACTTCAGAAATCAATGGAGCACTATTAAAATAAACAGTTTAAACCACTTTTTATGTCTTTCAGTTCAACAAAACATAAGGTGCCACAGAGGTAAACACTCTTCACAGCTCGATCGGGGCTAGTTGTGTCACCACATGATGACTCAAAGCACCAGCAAAATCTCTTGTATCCCACTGCAGAAGGCACATTAAGATCAGATGACCCAAACCAATTTAAATGAGATTTGGGTGTTAAATCATTTTTTGGATTAAATCAAACTGGAACAGTGTTGTGTGCTGTATGTGCATCATAAATGTGGATGCAGGTAGAAAATGGCACCTGAATCCTCCAGTCTTCTTAAGGCTTCAGCTTCATGATTGAGGTCATGATAAGAATTCTGCAACAGGGAGAAAAAGATGCATCAGTATTCATAACATTGAACAAGCTGCAAATGAGCTAACTGCTTTTCACTATAAAGACTACATTTGAGGAAGACGACTGTGACCCCACCTTCATAGATTTCATGGTGTCATATCCATAGTAATGGATAGGCTGCCTTTGGGTCTTTGAGGTTGGATATCCAAAACCAGCTATGTGGACCACATCACAGTAGTTGAGAGCGACAAACACAGCAAGGATACCCGTGGTAGGATGTACTGGATTCTGTAACAAACAAACACAGTGTTGATTCTGATCCTCCTGACAAACTTTTAAAGCGACTATGTCTTGGATTTGAACATTGTTGACATTGGTGCATCCTAGTGTTGGCACCAAGAGTCACAGTTGATGCTTGGTACCTGAAGTATGGGTTGAAATAAACACAGAAAACAGAACAACAACGAATACACATGTTACCAGAATAATTTAAGCACATGAAAAGTTGACTCATAGGGGCTTTAAAATGTTGAGGAATCATTTTCATAACCCACAACTGATAGAGTTACTGTACAGCCAATGGCAGAAAATGTTTCTTTGAGCAGCATGCGCATGAACATGTTTGCGAGAGAGTATGGTGTGATGTTAAGTCAAGGGGTGCTGTAATGTACATTCACTCAACATGACGTTTGCTAGACATATAAAAGGGGTTATGAAACAAGCATCTGTGAAAAAAACTAAATGCTAATAATGTGTCTTTTGAGCAATGACTCCCCAAGTGGGCAGAATTCTTATGAGTGAATTGCAGTCTTTCATTTTGCCACTAGATGGTGGAAGAGGGCAACAGAAACCGCTTTATCCTCCTGCATCTGACCTTGGCTTGCAGTTTATCAACACTATTTTTTCCATGTCCAAAATCCTTACTTCATGTGAACTTGAAAACATAAGCACTTATAACTTTTGAAAGCATCAAGCTCTTGTTCCTATAAAAGTTATATGAATGACTATAACAATAAATAACTTTGAACAAAAACATTGTCAAATAAATGTTATCTAATATAAATAAAACATCTGTCATGTGACCTGGCAAAACAGAAATATTTACATTGCAATAACAATATATTTTTTTTAAAAAGTATATTTTTTGGGGCTTTTTGCCTTTAATGTACAGGTTAGTAGAGAGAGACAGGAAACTGGAGGCAGAGAGGGGGGAATGACATGCAGGATAGGACCGCTAAGTGCGGGATTCGTACGGGGGTCGCCTGCAGCGAGGACTGTAGCCTCAACACATGGGGCGGGTGTTCTACCCACTGAGCTATGCTCTACCCAATAACAATATTTTTAACGGAATATTCTGAATCAAGAATTCCATTTTTTCAGGTAGATCCACAGTTCAGATTTAATCTAAAAAAAAAAGATAATCCTCATATTACATTTGCAACAGCTGACCATTTACTAAATCCTCAACCCTTTGTGTACACCCATAATAATCTGGGTAAAGTGCTTTCTATTTTTTTCAGACACAACAAACATTGGATATCAGGTATAATGTCAAAACATTGAAACAGCTTTCATATAGTTGATGCTGATTTGTCCAACAATAGTGCCCCCTCTTATGCATACTACGTACGTGTGCCGTTGAAACCTTACGTACGTAGAAGCTTTCTAAAAGTTTTCTGCATTTCTTTACAGCTCTCTTTCTCCGATTTAACAGCCTTTCCCTACAGACTGTGTCTTTCCAAGCAGCTTACTAACTTCAGAAGAAAAGACACTCTTGATTCTAGTGACAAGACACAACTTCTGGAATTTCCCACTTGATGTTTTTTTTGGCAAAACACTTGAGAAATTGGAGAGGGCACTTGACACAAAAGAAAAGTGCTCACTGAGACAATTTAGTTCAAAGTTGATATAAAAAATGCTGAAAATAATCTTGAATACTTGAATGTACTTTTTACAGGCCGTCCTACAATATATCAGACATAATTGTTTCAAAAAGATGTGCCAGTATCCACATGCCCACTTCACGCATGTTGGTTTGCTCCAATTAAATCACTCCAATCGAATCTCCAATTAAATCTCTTTAGTAGCTGCCTGTGAGCTATATTATTGTCTTCAGGTGCTTGTTAGTATTTTAAAAGTACTTCATGGCCCTGCTCTTGAAAAGCTTAAGTCCTGAACCCTTCAATACATTCAGCTAACTCCTATGAATTGTTGTGTGCTCCAGGACTAAAGCTCACAGTGGTGTTGCATTAATTAAACTATTCTTCTGATTTACTGGCTTATATTCTTATTGTTACTGCAAATCACTGTGAATTAGGCAAACCATGTTGACATTGATCAACAGTAAACCTCTTAAATGACAAAGTGAAAAGAAATCTTTGAAAAAATATGTATTTACTTCCTTCAAATTAATATTTAGTAGAGAAACCTTGGGCACAAACTACTACAGCTCCAGTGATGACTTATGGGCGTATCATAGTAAAGAGATAAGACCGGAGGTTAAATATGTATTACTCACACTGAAAATGTTAGCTGGTACCACTGATGCACACCCTCATATGTACAGTACTATCTTCCAAAGGTATTGGTCTGGATAAGAAAAAAGATACAAAATAAAAGATAAAAAGTTGAAGCTCTAGGGTTTATTACAAACTTACCTTCCAGCTCACTGAAAGTCTATAAGAAAGTAAAGTTTACAGATTACACAGCATCCTGATGGACTGCTTCCTACCAAGTGACTCCCTCAGTTTGATTGCAGCTGGAGATTTTTGTTGCCTGTCATTCTCTTTGCCTGTTTCCCATGTTTCATATCTGTCTCTATGACAGAATTGGTACTGTATTTACTTCTTGAAAAAACTACATAAAAAATGGCAATGTCCTATGCAGCATCACATAAATGAATTTAATGTCATATGATTAGAGCTAAAATAAAATTGACCCTGTTCAGATACAGTTTTTCTTGCTTGTCACTTGATCTCCTCTTGTTAAACACTGGACAAACAAGATATGTAGCTAATGTGAGCCTCAATGAGGTAAGGCGTGTTTGTTGTGTTGTTCCCGCTGAGATTTCCACATATTGTTTGCTGATTGCCCAAATGACTCTGTCAGTAATTATCCATGTTCACATAGGCAAGAAGGAGAATCACTTCCACATGACCTGGAGATACAAGAACCTTTCTCTTTCCATCTTTTTTGCACACGTTCCCAACAGCCTTTTCATATCTCTTTCTTCTATAGTTTTCCATGTTCTCATCAAGTTTCCTCTGCAGGAGCCCAATCTGCAAGGACATTTCTATTGTCCAGTATCCCATTAGTGCATATCCCAGTGTTTACAATGGCCTGCTTCTTACATGTCCTTTAGCAAAGGCTTATGATTATTTAACCAAAATTAAAGGTTCATTTGTCAGCTGACTAGTTTTAGATAATATAACACGTGTTCCCAGCTAACAGAGGCAGACGCCTGTGTGTGAAATATGTGAAATATGGACATTCACCAGCTGATTAGCTTAGCTTAGTATAAAAACTGAAAATAGGGAGAGACAGCAAGCCTGGCTCTCTCTAAAGGTAACAAAATAAGCCTAACAGCCCCTCTGAATGCCTAAGAGCATTGCAGCAACACCTTTCAGAGGAAAAAATATGCTTTCAACCTCTGACTTCCTGAAGGCTACACCACTGGTTAAAATGTTCAAAGCATTCAGCATTCAACCAAATAAACTTGCTATTACATTGAGCGTGACTGTCTTTTTTTTCTTTCTTTAATTCAGTATCTATTGAGCACCCCACAATGGGACACAGCTGACATTCTGTGTGTATTAGCCTCATGTGGTCACCAGCACACTGGCGAACACCAGAACTCAGCAGCAGCGCAGCGCATAGTTTGGACGCGAGCCCGTGGAGCCTTGGTGAGAGGGGGCGACGGAGGGCTGCATACTATCACCACTGCAAGCCAGACCTACAAGAGCTCAACACAAGCCTGTGTTAGGGGAGAGGGGTGCGAACATGTGAGTAGTATGCAGTGTTCATGTGTGACTGCAGTGCAGAAAAAGATGAAGGAGAAGAAAAGAGATAAGTGGTTGCTTGTATGAGTATGTGTTTGTGCCTGTGTGTGCATATGTGTGTGTATTTTCAGGGGAATGCTTGTCTATCTGGCAGGGTCATTAGTTATGGGAGGGCAGGGTGGGGTGTCTGCAAAGAGACAGCCTGCACGGTCAGGATTCCTGCTATTTGTCAGATGAGGAATACAGAAAAGGGGAAAAAGATAGAAGAAGATGGTGAGAGAAATATAGAATTCCTTGGCTTTTCCAGCAGAGTCATCACTATTGTTTAAAAAATATGTGATTACAGGACTAAATAAAAGTAATTCCATTTTTAAAATCTGTTTAACATAGTAAAATGTAAGTGCCTATAGCCCTAAGTTCTCCCTTCAACTACATCCCTCCATCTCTCTACTCGTCCTGCCCAACATCCCCTTGGCCCTCACCATACAGTCTGTGCAGATGGTGCAGAGCTCCTGTCGGGCGAGCCCGCTGGTTGCCTGTAGGATCTCTTGCCTTCCCACTGCTCGCTCTTCTCATGCACCAGCCAGTTGTGTTTGTACTGCAGTCCAAAGGGGTAACACCCCCGCCCCCCTCACTCTTTGACAAAAAGGGCTCAGGAGAGGGGAACAAGCAGAACCAAAACAAAACTTGGCTCCAGCCCATGTCAGGGACAATCCCCACCAAACACACAACAAGTCCGCTTGGCAGATGGGATGCAATGGGCCAATAAAAGAGTTCATGCTACATGAGTAATAGCCCAACTCAAATCCCAGGGTGTTTCAAAATCCAAGCACAAGGGCCAAACATAGAGTCAACGTCCAATTTGTGAAACAAAAACAGATCAATGGCCCACTGGAAAAAAAAAGTCCTCCTCATGTTTTCTTATTGCATAATCACTGTTTTTCAGCCAAAGTTTCACAAGTTAGTTTTGGTTATGTTATGTATGTTTGAAGTTGCTAATTTATCTTCACTTTACTTTACTTGATAAGTAATAGGTAAGATTTCATTGTCTCTAAAGTCCCAAACATTTCCAATGAGATTCAACAAAACCATGAAATCATGCAAAAAGGTCACAAACTCTGGGCATTTTCATGTGAAAAAAGCAATAATCAGCTTTTCAGTGGAGAAACACTGGAAGCTGTCTCTTTTCCAAAAAAAAGGCATCTGGTTGAAATTTATACAATATTTTGGCTTTCCTTCAAAAGCCAATTATTTCTCTCGGATTCACTGAAGACACGAGGAGCTTATCTTGTAATGAGATGACAGAATTCCAAGCAGAAGCTAATCTTCATCATGTCTTGCAGTAATTGGATCCACAAAATCACTATTGACCCAGCTAGATTTCATGAGAAGTGCTTCTTCCAGTAAACTGTTTATCGCAGCACTCAAGACATATCACTGGAGGAGCTGTGGCTAATCAGTGGATGCTCCAACCAGCCTTGTTAACATTCATGTGGGAGGCAGCAAAGGGCAAAAAGGGGGAAAAACTGAGGTATGGAAGAAGGGGAACAAACAAGAGAACTGGTTCCAGTGGGAAAATTGCAGTTGACGATGCCAGAAATGGTCAATATTAATGAGATGCAGCAGAGAAGAAGCATCGCCTCCATAATTTTAGACTCATTTAGCTACAGATTTGATAGGTTTGGTTCCGATCAGAGCAACAATTTGGTGTGGACTTTGACCAAAACATCTGGTTCTAAAACTCTGCTCTTGCCTGAAGCTCAACAATTTTCCAAACATTGAAATGGAGGCAATTTCTCACCTGTTTACTCTTGGGATGCAGAGGGATCCTTAACAGTCTCTCTGCTGTCTGATGAAGAAAGTGGGGGTCCAGCACTCTGATTTTACTGGCATCAGCCAACCAGATTTGGGGAGGGGGCTTCCAAAAGCCTTTCCTGATCTGGGTGGCACACAGCAAAAGACAAAAAGATAAGTGACAGAGAGGCATAGAGGGTAAAAGGAACAAAAGCATAGAACAAATAAGAAATAAATTGCTATTCTTGGTCAGCACAGTGAGCTCATTTACACAAACAAGAGATGCAATTGAACCTATGACTCCTTCATGTCTGGAGGCAACTAAATCAATGTGCAAATTAGCGGGTAATGACCCTGCAACTATTAGCAGTGGGAGGCCGGAGATGCCGGGAGCAACACAGTGAATGATGTCTGCTATGGAAACTACATTTAACTCTGAAGAGCACTGGGAAAGAAGCTGAAAGAAGTATGTTTACGTCAGGAAGAGAGGGAGGGGAAGAAAATAAAAGAAAGTGACATGGCATGCATAGGTTTGTGTGTATGTATGTGTGGCACACCCAAAATAGGGTAACCACATTTAGATGGTAAGATTCCTTTTATATTGATATTTTCAATTAGAAGTCTTGAGGTGCTCCGTTTATGTTGGAAATGGGGGGGGGGGGGGGGGGGGGGGGGGGTGTTCTCATGAGTTGCTCTGGGGAATGGTTAGGGGGCCCAACTGCTGCCGCTTCCTCAGAGGCAATCTGGACAGGAAACACAACAAACTGTGTCCTCATTCCTCTGCTTTACCTGCTTTATACAGGTCAGTTAACTGTTAATCCACCATGAAATGTTACATATATTATCAGTGTGAGTGTTTGTGTGAAGGTTTTAATCTGTTTTAATTCATGTTTAAACAACATTAATATGTGGAAAGCACTAGTTAAAGTTGGAATAAGTGACATTTAAACCTCAAGTACATGATTTATTCCCAGCTACTTATGTGTTAAGTGTGTTTACTATAAATATGTACATTTGTTAAAATTGAAATATGGTTACAAATTGAATGTATCTTAGTTTATAAGCCTGTTGTCGGGTAAGTTTAATGTAACACAAGCACTTTGTTTGGATACACATTTCAGTGCTCTTTTACAGAGGCAAGGTATGTAATATACTGTATTTAAAGGTGTTTTATACACTGTAAAACTACACTACATGAAAATGGTGGAAATACAACAAACTGTGTCCTCATTCCTCTGCTTTACCTGCTTTATACAGGTACATATTTGTTACTGTGGCCCCCCATCCCTGGGACCCGTAACATATGTGTGGTCTATCATACACTAGGCTACTTTTGGGGACAACTTTCAAACTTGGAACCAGTTAATTTGGGACAATAGGCCTGTCCAAAATTGGGAAAAGACTGATATTGGGTCAGGTTAGGGTTAGTCAAGTAACAGTGATGGTTAGAAGTAATTAATGTAAGTCTATGTAATGTCCCCAAAAGTGACCATGATCTGATGTGTGTGTGCGTGTGTGTGTGTTTGTGTGAGAGAGAGAGTGCATTCTCACACATATCCTGTACCCTCTTCTCATTATAGAGGATCTCTTTGAGCCACCGTAGGTCTTGCTGTTTGAAAGGCACCAGGACCATGAGTGTGCCGGGCTCATTGTGCAGGCCGGGATTGTAGGAGGCCGATTCAGGGTAGAAGAACCTCATGGTGGTCTTGTTTCCCACGTCCTCCTCATAGCCCCTCACTGGAGCATCATTCAACCTTAGGGAAGGGACAGGATACAGCACAGTTTCACCTTTAGTTTAGGATTTTTTGTTTTTGTTGCATCGTACAATCACATTAACATTTTTGAAACATTTCTTTGTTTAAAAAAACTTTATTTTGCAGTTTTTCATTAACAAACATACAACTTACAAACATAGACAGAAAAAGAAATGTATCCCCCCCCACTGCCCCAAGGCTCTTAAACAAAAGTTAAATTTTATAAACAGAAAAATACAAAAACAAATACAAAAATAGTCAGACAGGAATTGGGTGAATTGATGTTAGTAGTTGTAACTATTCAATACAACTAGTGTTAAGGCATATCATTGAAAGGGAAAACCTTCTACGAATTCTATAAAGGGACTCCAGGTCAGAGTGAAGTTTTTACGGGCTTTACATATCTTGTATCTCAGTTTCTCTAAAGGTAGAAAAGATAGTACCTCCCTCAACCACTGCAGAAATGATGGGGTTGTATTTGATTTCCAATTAAAAAAATATGAGTCTGCGTGCAAGCAGGGAAGCAAATGCCAAAGCATTCCCTTGTAAATTTTGAGACTTTGCAGCCTGGGGGTGGTACGCCAAAGATGGCTGTGTGATAGTCAGGCGCTATAGTCTGACCACAGATTTTGGAAAATACATCAAATATCTGTCTCCAATAGTCATTGAGGGAGGTGCATGACCAGAACATGTGTCCTATTGTGGCGGGTACATAGCTGCACCTCGGACAGCCAGGATCTACAGTGGGAAAGAGTTTGGACAATTTATCCCTTGAATGGTGCAGGCGATGGAGCTCTTTAAATTGAATTAAACCATGGCGTATACACAATGACGAGGTATGAATACGTTCTAGACTATATTGCTACATATCGCCAGAAAGCCCCAAGCTCCCAAATCTTTCTCCCGTGCCATTTCAGTTATATCCCATGACATTGGTTTCAAGTCTCCCATCATATTGTAAATCACAGATACACGTTTCTTCTCATAAGGATCCAGTTCTAGAATTGCATCTAAATGATTCCTAGGTGGTGGGAAAGGAAACAAGGGAAACTTTTCTCTGGTAAAGCTACGTATCTGAGAAAACCTAAAATAATGTGATCTGGGTATATTCTGGTCATTTTCGAGTGTTTCAAACGAGATAAACACGTTATCAGGGTAAAAATTTGAAACATTTCTGAGCATTAAAGGGAAACATTTGTACTTTCTACCTCTGTTGTAGACATTCAGGGAATACAACTGTGGTCAAGGATATCTGGGTAAACCTCCTAAGACTTCCAAATCAACTTCACTTTGTCCCTGAATCAAAAGTATACACGGAAATGAGCCCCTGTGATTAGCTATTTTAGCTAACCTTACCTACAGTAACTAACCAAGCTAGCTTTTTAGCCAGCCAACTAGCAAACTATTAATCTGCAGTAATAACAAAATTCTGTTACTTATCATTTCATATCCAGTGACCAACTTATGATGAACATAATAGTATTCCAATTTTCCTCTAACTACTACTTTAAGGAAAACTGCTTGTAGACATGAATATGATTTTTTTTCAGTATACCTTTGATGATTTCCATGTCCATTTAAGTTACTGTTTTTTCAGCTAATATGTATTCTGTGTCTGCTTGACAGAAGGATATGTTAATGTTTAACTTGGTTGGTAAACAGGTGCCCTGAAAATGTCATTTGTGTACCATTTAATTACCCAACCAAAATGTTGTTGTAGTCAGGTTCCTCTTCTTTCCCCAGTAATTTCTGCCACTTTCCACAACTGACTGTCTGGCAAAATAACTGAAAAAAGCGTTGCCTTCAAAGACTGGATGAAACTGCTGACATACACTTAAGCGTTTAGGGCTTACATTTTGATGTGGGCCTTATTATGGAAACGTCCCTGCTTCATTACTTTGAACAAATCCCTAATAGAACAACCCCTTAAATACACATTATAATGCGTTGCTCAGGCCATTAATTAACACGGTTGCAGAGACTAAGACTGTGTTCTGCTAAATGATTACTCCAAACTTTGGAAACTCATGTCTCGACAGGCTTTAACAGTGTCTAGTGGGGTTTCTATGACAGAACCATTCCAATGGCGTCAAACTCTAAGGCATGCATTGAATTCTGAGTGTCAATAACCTTACTCAACTTGGCCAGGGAATGATTAGCTTCTGAGAAGAAAGGGAGAGATGTGAGGGGAGGAGGTGGGGGTTGATGCGGGGAGAAAAATGCATTGTGGCCAGGCCAAATTCTGGCTGTTTGAAAGAGGCTTATAAAAACTCAGAATGCATGTGTTCATTCCTAGGCTTTAAAGTCAGATTTGCCGAGTGCCTATGTCCCTGAGTAAATGAAACGCTTTCTGTAGTTCCTTGAAAAAAATTTGCTTGACCTAAAAGTTTGCTAATTGCAGGAGAGGACAACTCTATGTCAGGGTCAGACGGTCACACAGTCGGATACTGTCCATCATTAGACTGTTTATAAAAATAAATGTAATAAATTAGGATTTTTATTACCACCCTCCCCTAAGCATCTGTCTGATCCTAACCAGCCTGTAAAAGCTTTGGAAAAAGGAGGTGGTTATGAGGCGATTTAAGGTTGAAAAACTACAAAAATGGTTTTATTGTTGAAATTCATTATATGTAATATTTACAACATTTGTTATATTTTTTGCTTACCGAATGACCACGTCATATTTGTTGATGATTTTTCCCAGGGAACTGTTTTTAATGGCAAAGCCATTGCCTATGACTACACAGGTTCTGCATTCAAGGCTGCAAATAAGTAAACCACACACACACACACACACACACACACACACACACACACAGTTGAAATGTGGCCGATTTATGTTATGTACAACAACAATGTACAAAAACAATGTACAAAATCAGAATAGAAATCTTTGTTAGAACGAGTAACGAATGACTCTCAGTATTATGTGCCAGGTCTCTCACACTTACTTTTCAATGTTGGCTGGCACCTGATAGTTTGCAGTTACAGCGAGAACTTTCAGTAGTTGCAGCTCTGGGGGGTAAAGTGAGAAAAGGGGAAGTTTAAAAATATGATAATTTGAATACAGAGCTGTAATTCACATCAGGGCTGATAATACTCATATGTAAAACACATCTGAACTGCAGTCCTCATTACAGTAGATTAACACACAATATGAAGCTGTGACATCTGTTTTTCAAAGTATCATAACTGTATGACAGTAAAGCATCACATATTTCATGTCTAGTCATGAAATCAGTTACAAGTATTAAAAGAGTTCTTTTTATATGTGATTTAGTTTGGTAGAGGTGGAGATCTAAAGTCAAGTTAAATCTGGTGTTAATATATCTAAATGCCTCCTGTTGAAAACAAATAAATAAATAAATAAATAAACAAAAAAAAACCATGAACTAAGCAGAGCAGCGGATAATGTAGGGTCAACATACCACTGCCCTTAATGCCATAAGGTAACGCCAGCTTTGACAGATGCTCTCGCCAGAAGAAATCCTCCAGTTTCAGAAAGAGCTGTGTTTGTCTGCTAATGCTGCATGAGAAATGTCAGAGCAGGAATTACAACATAATACTGTGCACAGGGTTTTACTGTATAGATGAATTATGTTACAGGAGGGTTTGTGGCTGAGAAAGAGAGCGGAGCGGTATGAATGAGACGTAAGACAGCGAGGATGAAGAAAAGTATTTTCATTTTTTTTGGCTATTCACCACCATCAAACCACACAATGGAAAATACCAACTTCACTGCCAAACAGTACAGCGCTCATAGTGGCACATGGAAAACTGCTTCATGTGCTCGACTGATTCCTTAACTTTCCCAAATGTTCTGGTATCTATTAAGCAGGTAAACCAGGCTCATTATACACAAACCAGCCATTTACATGATGTCATTCAATAGCAATTTTCCTCATTAAAATCCTCCTCTGTTGGCATGTCTCTGCTGAGAGGAAGGAAAAGAAAACAACAACATTCACAGAGCCTGTGGAGTGAGACAAATGTGGCAGGTAGTAATATGGGAAACAGTTGCTTTTCTGTGTTCACTGCCTTCAGACTCCAGCTGTTTATGACCTACTGTCTTTGACAGTGAGTCTCTCAGACATTTATAACTCTCATGTGCCAGCTAGCTCTACGTGGGAGATCAGATATCTCTGGGGAAGGGTCTAATTAGAGGAAATGTCACTGTGATTGCCTGGAAAGTCTCCCTGCGACTGTAATGACTGATGTGAAAATCCGAGAATGGCAAACCAGGACCATAATGCAAATCATGTTCTTTCACAGGGATTATGAATCTGGGCTGTTTAAAAGGTCAAAGGGCAGCTGTGGAAGGTTCTACTGGGCTGAAGAAATAAACAGTGACCTTGGAGGAGGTTGGGACAAACCACAGATGGAGACCATATCGCTATTTTGTAACGGCGCACACAAAAAGACCAACAGTAAATATACAGCTGAATAAACTGATAATAGTGCAAGAGAAAATAAATGAGAGGGGGGCTCGGGGCTGTGGAACAATGATTACTTAACAAGGCAGAACCTGAGGAGGACAGAACAAGTGACTATCTGCCTCCAAAAAATACAGCTTTATCAAAAGCTCCTTTCAAATAAACAGTAGTTTTAATATTAACTCTACCTGTTAATCATTTCTTCAAGACATTCCAAATGAATTACTAACACTAACTGTCAGTACTGGAAATTAAAATCTTTTTTAATGATAAATTATGTTCAAAAATGTTTTACCCTTCACAAAACAGTTCCTGGAGCCTGGCACCTTTGGTTCAAATAAAAATGTTGGCATGCCATCCTCCCTTAATAGGCCATCCACTGCTTCCAGTTTGTGAAAAAAAAAAAAAAAAGGGAGAGAGAGAAAAAAAAACACAGACGTGCCATTACTCACTTAAAGTTAAGGCTCTCCCACTTCTTCTGAGTTAGCCAGCCACCACACAGCGACTTGCTACTGTTCAGAGACTTGCTGGTGCCTCCATAGCTGAAAGACAGACACACTGACAATCACCACAACTGGCATGAGAACTACTGCTGAATTCATAAAAACACACTGTGCCAGTTATTGGCTCCAGAGCACTCAAAAAAGAAAAAAACTGCAAAAGTGGGTATGTGTGAGGGCCTAAATTGACCAGCAGCTTAGACCACTGGATCAGAATGTGGGTTGTCTCCTTAACTTTTAGTGACTCAGCATTTCACAGACCTCATGAGCTTACTTTTTACCAGAAATGGGCATTTCTGTAATCAAATGACCTCAATACCACAGCATTGGAGAATGAAAGACAGACACTAAGAAGGTAAGAAAGAAATGGTTGTGCTAGTGTGTGCATTTACCTCTGAAGTATGACATAGGAACAGTAGTATGTGACAAAGGAGATGAAGAAGAGGAGAACTGGGAGAAGCCTAAGCCACCATGCTGGAGTCAAAGAAAATAAAAAACAAAGGGAAACATACAGAACACACAATTCAAAATAGGATAATAATTTCTTAGACACAACAATGTTCTGGCTTTAAAGTTTCAGCACCTTAAAATCCAATTAATAAAACCAACATCTAAACTAAAACTGAAAGCTTTTTAATAAAATGTAGCCACAGTTGTCTTTCAATTTCAAGCACGTGTACTATCGGTATAAACAAAATGGATATTGAAAAACGGAACAGAAATTACTATTAATAGATTCCCAGCAAAACCACAAGAAGTGGTTTACCCATTATAACCTGAAATTGAATAACAGAAATTGTAGCTCACAAATGTCTTCATTCTTAAGATTAATTTTCATTGTGTGTAACCCATTGAGTGTGCTTTTTCCAATACCAGTCATTCATTACATATGACACAAACTATACTACATATCCAAAAGTACACAGCAAAAACAGGGAGGACTGGGTTAGAATTTGGAAAATTGGGATTAAAATGATGATACTGTATGCACTGTGATCACGAGTGCTGTGTGCTTGGTTTAATTTTGACCAAAAATGACTGAGTGAGTGGGTTTTTGGAAAACTCCTGTTAAGTTGTCCAAAGCCAGTAAATGTACCCATATCTTCATTCAATTACCCTCAGAGCTGTTTCTGTCATATTTGCTATTTTTTCCACTTATGTAGACTGGTCACAGTAATGGGATTTCTGTCCTGGGAAAGAAAGGAAAACCATGCATAAAACTGAACATCAGAGGTATGTTCTTGAATTTGGAAATTTGGTTATTTGCTTTCTTGCTGAGAGTTGAAAGAGAGACTTTGATACCCCTCTCACATCTGTTTCTTAAAGGGGACATATCATGCTTTTTGTGACTTTCTGTTATGTTCATACTGTTATGATGTCAGATGTCTGTCAAACATGGTCAAAGTTCCAAAACTTTAGATAAACATATTCAAAAAAGCTCCCTGATAGTCAAATGCCAGGGATTCAACCTGCTTTCAGCACTCAAATGTCATATCTTACACACTGTGTTCACACTCTGTTCCAAAGCCTTTGTTGTTAAGGTTGTTGCTAAGGTTGTTCACATTGTTCAGTCTCATACTTCAGATCTCATTCAGGTTCGAACATGCACAGGTGTATTTGAGAAGCTGACATTTTGAGTAAAATCCTCCTTCTACAGTTTACTGTTGGTTTATTTAGCTGCCGGAGCCAATGGAAGTCTGCAGAGACACAGGTTCCAGCTAGCCAATCAGACTTGAATGGGCCCCTCTGGAGTGGGGCCTTAAAACGATAGGATCTAGTTTTTTGAACAGTAAAACATGCAAATATATCCTAGTAGAGCCCCAGTTTACATGAGCACAATACATCAGCAGCAGGTTATCATAGCATAGCACACAACTGGAAGTGGCATCAGTCCTAATAATGTAGCGTTTCAGTTATAAATGAAACACTTCAAAGTATCATGCTCTACTGTATATGAGGAAGTGACAAGAAGTAGAATAAGACTCTTTTTTCACACTTGAGTATGCGTATGGATTGATACATCTGCAGAGTTGAAAGGAATAAAAAACACAAGTTACTTGTGGTACAAATAACAACTGGTTATAATTCAGTAGTACGTAGATCATTAATGAGGGTTAAAGCCCATTTTGGACCATAAGATACCTAATAACACAGTCAGATTAGTGCTTTGCTGAATATCAGAGATTTTTTAAAAAGCCTGCAAATAATCTGATGAATGCCCACAAATTAGAACAAAGCGTTAACAACATCTGATTAAAAAAAAAAGTCCTCTGCCGCTTAAAACTTACTTTTAGTTGCCTTCTGGGACATCTTCACATGCTCCTTGTTCCTTTCATGTCTACATAGTGCACAAGATCATCCTGGCAGTGGGTGAAGAAAGATGAAAAACAAATTAGCACTTCCTCTTTAACTGCCTCAAATGCTTGTGCTTCACTTCTGAGAACATTTGTAACTGTCAAATGAGCTTGAAAGCGGTTCGTTGAGATAGTGGGTATCACTCACATGCACACATGTAGTGGGGGTTGCCAGAAAGTCAATGTGGGCATGAATTTTTTAGCCAATCATATTTCATTGTGGTGTGGGCGGGACCATATCACGACATCTCCCGGGTATTCGCGAATACCTAGTAGATAATGTATATAAGCGACCGGTCAATCTAACGGCTAACAGTAAGCTAGTGAAGTGAGTGGGCGAGCGAGAGTGAGGGAGTGGCGTGTTGCAGTGTTTCAGTGTCAGGGCTGACAGAGGTGTGATGATGATCGGACAGAGCTGGATAAGCAGTATAAACTGAATGTAGTTGGAATGTTACATGTATGTTATGAGCCACATTTTGCAATAAAAATAAATGATGCAGACCTTCGAGCAAAGCAGAGTTCCTGAATTTTGTGTAGGCCTACATTCTGCTGATTGTAGTGACATTATGATGAGCTGCAATTTATCCCATGGAGCTGTAATGGTGTCTCAGAGCTTTTCAACTAGTTATGATAGAAACTTTGATATGATTTAAGTTATTTTGTTGTTAAAATGTGAAGTAAGCGAATGTGTGATTTGCTTGTTTCATTTTGTTTTTTTTAAATAAGTGATGTCATGATAGCCAGCTTTGAATGACTGTTTTTCCGGAATCACCTTTGTGTGTCGTGAAGCCAGTTAGGGCAAAGAAACCTTTAATATGTTGAACATCCATGTGACAGGGCTCTGGCTATTATTTGTATTGCTACGTTTAATTTTTTATTGCTACATGTGGTCCTATTGAAGGCCCAGGGTCAAGGTCCACGGTTCGCCACTGGCAAAACCCAACAGGAAGTTACACAGAAAAAAGACACACAGATGAAAAAAAAGAAAGAAATAGTAAAAGAGAGGAAGGGCAGCAAATGACAGACCATCCGTTTAAGAGGATCATGCTGAACTGGTAGACACTTAGTCCCTGAACTGAAGGAAATATGCAATCCTGCACTATCACATTAGCTTCAGCACTGTGTGCTTACTTCAACTGTGCTGTGGAGAGGCTGAGATCAGATTATGGTTTACATCAGATTAAAAAGCATTAAACCCAACACACATCTGACTATTTAATGCACAATGCACATTTTATCCACAATCTAACAATGCTTCAGAGCCAAAACATATCACTGACAATCTATAGCAAACTGAGGGAGCCCACAGCTAAATATCTGTTTTAAGACATGTTTGTGTGTGTGTGTGTGTGTGTGTGTGTGTGTGTGTGTGTGTGTGTGTGTGTGTGTGTGTGTGTGTGTGTGTGTGTATGTGTGTGTGTGTGTGTGATTTTACTCCACAGTACGTTAATACTCAAGCCCCTAAAACAGAAGCAGTGCCACTTAATCACAGAAAACATGATAAGATACTGCTATGTCCTAAATTTGAGTGTGGTTCCTTGAACGTGTAATGTTGAAGGAACAGGGTGGGGTTCATCTTTAGCCGGATATGAGGCTGTCCTGTGTTTACTTCTCAAGTTATTGTTTAGGAAATGATAAAAATAATGCAGTCGTAACAAACTGATGTTCTATGTCTCTGTTATGCTGTCTGCTTTGGTGCCTGTATAGAGAGGTAGCACAGCATCCCAACTGTTGGCCTGTTGTAACAACATATTCATTTGTTTTGTATTCAATAGTTTAATAATCAAGGAAATTAACAATGGCTTCAGCCATCAAACAAAATGTTCCAGTTTCCTAGGCGTACAGTCAGGATATGCTGCTTGTTTGTTTTTTACATTGTTGGAAACGACAAATAACTTGAGGTTTTGAGAAATGGTCTCACAGTTTTCCAACATTTTACAGACTATCACTTATTCAGAAAAGAAATTCACTTGATGACTTGAAATGTAGTTGATTCATTGCTACAAATACAAAAAATGACAATATCACTACTGAACATCTTACCTTTTCCCTCTTTCATTTCCAAAGGCTACAGTATACCCTCCGGGATTCAGATGTAATAAAACACGGCTTGTCCTTGGAGTAAAAACAAAAAACTATCAGACCTTTAGATGATACAGTATCAGCAGAATAATAGATATATTACTATATATATATCATATATATCAATTAAAAACAATAATAATGAGTTCAAGTGCTTCCTATGAACTTTAAACATGATTGAGTAAGTTACAACAGCTGGATGTACTGTAGCTCACAGGAGACACAGAAGGCGCAGGACCTCCTCACAGGCACCACAGGCAACACAAGAACAGAGCAGCACAATGGCTGTCTGTGTGCGATGCTGTGAGGCAGACTGACGCTGGCAAAAGTCCTCAGGATGTGAAGGACCGACAGAGCAGCAGCAGAGTAAGATTCTGTCAGACCTGCCCTTCACCACAGATGTTCTCAAAGCATTGCTGCAAGCCTAAACGTGGACCACGAAATAAATGCAGTCAGACCACTCAAAGAACTTACTCACACACTGTAGTGATTAAAGATGATTCAGGCTGCTACCATGGAATAGCACAGTGGATCTAACTAACAGTAAAACAACGAGTAACAATGTAAGGCCTAACAGATTTATCAAGAGATGTATTGGGTTGATTCAAAACAGCTGAGGTAAAAAACCTTGCAACGTCAGGACCGACATAAATGATGACAAAATCGACCTCCTCCTTTAAACTTCTTTCACCTACCAGCTGATTTCCCTGAACCACAGACACACTCACTAAAGAAAATCACGTGTGTTCAGCAGCTCACAATAGAAAATCACCTCTAAAACACATAATCCCAGATTTAATCCAGTCAGAGGAGCTAAATCGGGTGCCCATTTACACTTTGACCCCTTTTATGAAGAAAAGCTTTCAAAGAAATTGCAGGCTCTAGTCAAACCTTTTTTTGCCTCCTAAAAGAGTCTGTATGGGAAAAGGCACCTTCAGGCAGCGAGTGTACAGTAGAGGAGACGTGCTGATTCCCTGCAAGGTTTTTCATGGCAATCATGCTGAAGGCAGTTTTAGTCCAGGGATGTGGCTTCCCTTCAATATCCTGATCCTCTTTGTCAAATGCCACTTCCCAAGGTTTCAGAATACTTTTTTAAAGATTATGAATCTTTCAACGTTCCCATATAATGCAGGGTTTTTTTTCCTTCTCTTCTTGACTCAATATGATCTTAAAAACAGAACCAGTCAAAAGTTTAGACACACTGGTGCTCATTCAAGTAAATGGGAAGGTGTGTTCAAACTCTTGACTAGTACCGTAAAGGCGTGCAGCAACACATCGAGACGTATTACCGCACTTATCCATGGTATGTCTGAGTTGTGTCAGTTCCACTGTTTTGTAATTGCGTTATTTTTAATGTTGCAATTTAATTGTCATTCTCCACCCACCCTGTGGTTTTTAGCATCCACTTTCCATTACACAGTTTTGGTTGATCTCTTCCACTTTTGTACATTTCAAGATGAGTTTTAAATTTCATGCAATTGTGTAATTTGTTTGTTTAGCAACTATGATATGTTGCTTCACATGCACAAAAAGTCAACCAATTTAGGATTATATAAAGACTATTCATATTGACATTGTCCTGTACTTGTCATTTTGCTTGACAGAGCTAAATGTGATGCCCTTGGAACATAGGGAAACACTTAGTCAGTATTTCACAACAGGAACTCCACCAAATCCACACAAAAACATCTTTTGCTTACTCACGACACTGGTCAAAGAAAATCTTCCAAGCTTTCATAACACATGATTCATAGTGGTAGTCAAGCCTCTTAAATTATGATAACAGGGCACTGTACTTGATACAATTTAAGGAATTGTGAGTCATGCTGCATGTTTTGGTACACTGGAAACAGCATTGGAGACATGACGTAAATGAGATCCAAAGTGAAAATTAGCATGATAATAATTTGGTAGTACAATCAGAGTAGAATTTGTATATGTGTAAAAGTGCAGGCACACCCCTCTTTGGTGACTCAGTACACCCATCCTAGTCACTTCTTTGGAAATCAATCTGGTCTTAATTAGTTCTATGGAGTGTGTTGAGTGTGTTTGCTCAGTTTACTTTGGCAGCAGTTGACCATTTCCAGTTGGTCATTGCTGATTGTTCCCACACTAACATATTGAATCAAGGTTAGGCTTATTTGGGCTTTGTTGTCATTCTCATCTGCAATCCAATGCACACTGTGAATGTCTACAGATAATTACTTGCAAAGACTATCTCTGTCTGCAAAAAAAAAAGGAAGACGCCATCTCAGAATAAAAACAAGGGGCAATAAAAGTCAGATGGCTGCATATTGCACTCTACTATAATATAAAAAGAACATAACTGTATCAGGGTAATAAAGAAATGCTACCAGAGATATTACACAGGTTAAAATATGGAAGAAAGCTACTATATAAATGTGAACTCTTACTTTTTGCATAAAGAAAACAGTGATTAAAGTTTCTATGGTAAGTTATTTCGTGAAGTGTAAACTATGTGGTGGAGGACAATCAGAGAGGTTTCTGAGGTCAGTTTTCTCACCCCAAGTAGAGTTTCTACTCTATTTGTAGTCCAACATCCTGTGACACATTGAGATTGAAACTTACTGACATGCAGCTCTTATAACGTAAAAATGCATGATCGACTTAAGATTATAATTGAGTGTTCATATTCAAACACAAATTTGCAATTAATCAAATTACCCGAATCACACTGGGGCCTGGGGTCCAAGAACTTCAGAGGCAGGTAATCCAGCTTTGCATGTATTCTCTCAATAACAATAAGATGTTTTGAATTTGATAAGTCTATGGAAACACCTTCAAGGATCCGCGGAAGCCTGTGGGCTTTCACTGCACAGTGAAGTGCATGAGAGTATGATTAAATTCCCCTGAAACTAATGTTTTGGGGGCAGATAAGCACTCAACACATCTATTGTATTTTTCAAACCAGATTCCCAACTGATTGATTCAAATAGGAGAGAGTCATGACTGCAGAGGGCATATTGTGGTCTTTCAGCTGGTTTGCTACAAGTTGCCATGTGGTAAATATCTCTGAGAAAAAAAAAAGGTCTCTTATGTAGCCGCTGCTACAGTGACCGAATTCCACAGCCTAAAAAATACAGCACGGATTTAAAAGGAGCAAAATCAATTTGGAAAAATAAATATATAACAATAAGATCGATGACATTAAATGTGACATCATGAAAGACATTGGCAATCAAGAGTTGTGCCATACAAAGTAAAATGTGATATTCGGACTAACATATAACATTCATACAATACCCACTACGCCAATGTGTGACTGTGTAATGAACCCACCTTTTCAAACAAATGTGCTGCATTCTAGAGCCAGGCCCTCTGATCTGCCTTTCAAATAACTACACCCAGTTTGGACAGTTTGTACATGGACTATCCCTACCCTACCCGATACTGTGATGACAGACTTCAACCTGGCCATCACCCAAATGTCTTGCATACCAAACCTGTTTTTAGAGAAATTGTTAATACATTTTGTCAAGAAGACGATGTTGTGCACCAAATACCAGAACAGGTTAGATCGAGATTGCAACAGACTGTCAAGATAAATTGTGACATACAGTGTGGTGGTCCAGCTGTGAAGATCAGTGGCTCAGGGCCAGACAGGAAAAAGGATCTATAGAAGATTTAAATGAAAGGGTGAAGAGTGAAACCATCAGGCTGAATTACAGCTGATATAACTTTCAATTGATCTAATTTTTTTTAATTGTTTACACTATTGTTGAGGATAAGAACTTATTAAGCAATACTGTTGGTTCCTGCATGAGGAGATTGTGTCATAACTTCTACAAAGCACATATAATCCCCACTATTAGTTCACATGTATTGTTCTAGACGCTGATAAACTACAGAACACAAACAAAAGTTGGACTTAATTTGCCTAAAATGTTGGGTTTTTTAGGGCAGATGTGTGCTCAACACAGTTATCACTTTTTCAGCCAGACTGCAGCTGAATGATTGATTCAAGGACGAGTGCTTCAAAGCAGATTTGCCACTGCAGAGAGCAAAACATGGTTTTTCAGCCAGTTTGCTCCAGATCCTACATACTACAAGGCCTCATTACATGTCACATCTAAGGTTAAGAAGAATGGCAAACTGGGCAACAGATCTGAAACAAATCAAGTATGAGTGTGAAGCAAAAAAACAGGTGAGTTTTCAGCAATAAGCAACACAAAGGACTGAAGCCTCAAGGATACAGTCAGACAGTATCCTTACAGCAAGAGTAAATAATATAATCAATAAAGTAAAAAATATACATATGATTGGATACACGTTCATACTGTCTGCAGTCAGAAAACCCCCCACCAAAACCAATAAACAATCCCCACAACCATCCCTTAGGTCGTCAACAAAATATAATATCACTCCCCTCCGGAAGTTAACCAAACAAATAAACACTAAAATAAAATAATAAAATAAACCAATCTGATTAACTACATTGGATTTTCTAGTAATAATGAATCAGTGTTGAATCAGAAATGTATTAAATTCATTTACAGCTAGGGAAATTACTTGTTGAAATGAACATTACTTGTCCTTTCTAGGACAAATGGTTGGTTTCAGCTTCTTAAATGAGGTAAATGATTTCTTTGTTTTTGATTTTTTGTCTTTGATGTTTGGACTTTTGGTCAGACAAAACAAGACATGTGATGGGGTTACCTTAGACTCTGAAAAATTATAGCATTCATCTTTCAATATTTCCTGACATTTCATAGAGCAAATTTAACCAAGAAATTAATCTGCAGATCAATTGATTTATAGCCCTCTTACTAATTACATAGTAAACAATATAAAACAATACAAGGGTAGCTCCTTTAACTCTACCAACACTGACCAAAAACATTCTCTCCACTCACTGCCTGAATGTTAGAGTTGCTGAGACATTACATTTAAACCAGGGAGGTTTACTGGCAGACTGTAACTGAAGCTGCACTTTGAGTCACATCCAGTGCCACTGATCACGAGGAACATAAAACTGCCTGTGGTTAAATACATTTAGCAATATGTCAGTATGCAGTCTTCATCCTAATCTACATTAATCTTCCAACCAAACGAAAAAATGAAAAGTGATCTCACTGATAGGAAAACAAGAGTTGCACCACCTAAATGAAATTTAACATCTTGTGATCCAAAGAGGCCAGTTACAACAGAGCAGTGCAATTGTATCCCTCCCTACAAACATGTATAAAACTCCTACAGTAACACACATACAGGGTGCACTGTTAGTCCGCAAATGATTGTAACAGTCATACCTACTTACCAGCAGTGCCGCCCTGACCGATGAGGTTTAATCCGCGGGGGGATTCTGTTGTGCTGTACGTAAAATGATGTTAATACCAAGTTCACGTTGCTTTTAGTAACACTCACTGCGTGGGAAAACGAGAAATATGCCTCTGCCCGCAGCGCATACACTCTGGTGGAAACAGTGATGTGACACTCGCCTCAGCGTTCATACCTACGCTCAGTGTCGCGGAAACAAGGACCAAGCAGAGTGGTTTACAGTTGGTCTGACTGCCATGAAGTCCACAGGCAAATCTAGCGGAACGCTTTCTCTCTGTCACAGTGCGTTCTCTTTTCTCTCCATGCAGGGACGCATGCGCATGGCTGTAAGCGCACTGGCTGGCCGCAGGAGGACAGATCCAAATACAATGGCTGCAAAAAAAAAAAAAAAAATGTACAAGCCGAAACTTCATGGAGCTGGTGTTGGTGTGTGGTTCATATAAGATTATCGACATTTTCAGTGTGATCCAATGTTGATCGTTCCCCCTGTGCCTCCTCAGTCCGCTACAAACTGGACTTTTCTTCCAGAGGGAACAACATCTGGAGACTGCTTGCTGTGATTTTGTGTAACTGAATGTAAGAGAGATAACAGACTGAAACTCAAGGACACTATTACCTTCAGTTTCCATCGCGATGTGTATACAACTACATTAAAAGGAAGGTTTTTAAAAAAAAATCATTTCAGTCAGTCAAGTCAATTTTATTTATAGCCTAATATCAAGTCCATTTTTCAAGTCAAGTCATTGTGTCACAGTGGAAAATATAGTGCCACATCATAACGAAAGTTATCACAGGGCACTTTTCAGATAGAGCAGGTCTAGACCATAGGCTACTCTTTAATTTACAGAGACCCATCATTCCCCCATGATCAAGCACATGGTGACAGGCAAGGAAAAACTTGCAGGAAGAAACCTCAAGCAGAACCAGGCTCTTGGTGGGCAGCCATTTGCCTTGACTGACTGGGTTGGAAGAGAAAGAGGGATGGGGAACACAGAAGCACAGCAACAACATTACTAACAATGAGGACTAATATAATAATATAAATATTACCAATAATAATAGCAGTAGAAGTGGGCAAATTGGACCAAGGGGACAGCAAGCAGCCTGCAATTGGAGGCCACTTGCGAGACAAGAAAACACAAAACACCAGGGAAGATGACAAGTTAGTAATATGCATTAAAAGAGCATGAATGCATACAGATGGAGAGGGAAAGGAGAGAGGAGCTCAATGCATCATAGGAAGTCCCCCGGCAATCTATGCCTATAGCAGCATAATTATAAAGGCTGATCCAATGCAACCCTGGACCAGCCCTAACTATTAACTTTATAAAAAAGGAAAGTTTTAAGCCTACTCTAAAGTGTAGAGAGGGTATCTGCTTCCTGGATTGGAAATAGAAGAAGGTTCCACAGGGTAGGTAGCTGAAGGTTCTGCCTCCCACAAGATAGTATCACAAACCACAAATTTGCCTCACAGGATGTTGTAGTCAGAAATACAACACTGATCTATTTAGATCCTCAATTCAAATAAGGAAAAACGTATTTCTACAAAATTATAATGAATATGTAAATTACTCACATCACACCATTCAAATACACAGGAGAAGAAAATACATTGTTTACAGAGGAGAGAGACAATAAGATAAAGGCCTCAGTCAGAGAGAGACATGAGGTGAGGCTGAACTCCTGCAACATGGGGAATCAGATCTAAAACCTCAGTAAATGGCACCGACTACCAGGGAAGCAGAGCAGTTCCAAGATGGGTGCTGGTCCAGCAAGAGATAGCCTGAGAGACAAGAGAGGACAGAAGGAGAAAATAGAGAGAGAGAGGGGGAGACGAGCAGATGGATAATCAGAACAGTTGCAACAATCAGTGATCTTGTCTGCAGGACAGCAGTAAATTAACAGAGACAGAAACCAACTGTGCAGTAGAAGTTCATGAAGTACTCAATTAAAGGCAATTAATTGTAGGTTAAGCCAAAAAGATTAATTTTAAGTTTAAATGTAAATGAGTCAACAAACTCAGACTCTCTGATGTCAGCAGGGAGACTATTCCATACAAATGGGAGTGGAGGGCTTGAATATAAGGTAAAAGAAGATCAGACAGGTATTTTGAGACATGACCATTCAAGAATTAAGGTTTATATTAGCAGAAACTCAATGACAGCATATCATTTGGCCATAAGGCAAAATATAAAGAGAGAATAGCAGAGGGCCATGGTCTTAGCCCTGAGGTACTCCATATTCAACATCAGATAAATTAGATGTAATATTATTATAGCAGACACTCTGTTCGTCAGATAAGTCAGACTTTAGCCAAGACAGAGTTAGACCAGAGACACCAAAATTACAGTTTAGTCTCTCTAATAGTATACAGCGGTCAGTGGTGTCAAATGCTGCACTGAGAACCTGTAATAAGAGCACAGAGGTGGAATCTGAATCCATACCATGTAGAAGATCATTTGCCACTCTGGTTAGAACTGTTTCAGTGGAGTGACCGGTCCTGAAAGCTCCTGAAAAGGTTCAAATAGATCATTTTCTTTTATGAGTCAAACGTTTTTGAGGCAGATCTCTCTCTAATACTTTAGAAAGTAATTGAAGATTAGAGACTTGTCGATAGTTATTAAGACTTATTGAGAGACCCTGGATCAAGGTGCGGTTTCTCAAGTAGAGGTTTAACACAGTCATTTTAAAACTGAAGACAATGTAGTAAGTGATAAATTAACATTATCTAGCATTGAATGTCCCAGAAAAGGCCAACAGCCTTTATTCCCTTCAGACCCGCATTTTGTTCGGCTGGGCAAAAAACTGATTCTGAATCCTCTCCAACATAAAAACAAAAAACACACTTTTGCTAACTCATGTTTTTAATAGTTTTTTATCAAGTCCATTCCAGTGGACACCAAGACGAGATGGGCATAAAATGTCATAACAATTTAAGAAAAATAAGGCAGAGATTTTTCACATAGTAATCAATCAGGTATGACCTAAACATCTGGAACTGGATGTTTGCATGGTTTGAAAGGTTTTGCTGGTAAAGTATTTGGTTTAGAAGCTGGCACGAGCTTTATCAAAGATAAGAGATCATTTCAAAACCAGTAATTACAGCGAATATCTGTGATCTGTGTTTACATGTGTACTAGGAAGGTTTAAAAAAACGTCTCACGTTGCTCAGTGATTTTTCTGTTGATGTGCCTTTACTATGCCAAATAATCTACTCTAGCATATATCCAGAACCCG
This sequence comes from Scomber japonicus, assembly GCF_027409825.1. Lineage (NCBI taxonomy): Eukaryota > Metazoa > Chordata > Actinopteri > Scombriformes > Scombridae > Scomber > Scomber japonicus. The sequence goes on from NC_070583.1 coordinate 15,844,609, forward strand.
TTCAATTGTGGCTTTAGCTTGATATAAGTGTTGCAGTTGCAACTTTTCGCCGAGGGACTTTCCTTAGGCCCACAGAGAAGCAATGTGAGCATCAAAGTTCATTCATGAATGGCAGATCCACACACATCCAAACACTGTGGCTGCAAAAATGAAGTCTGTTGTAACTAGTGCTAGATTTTAAAACACACACACACACACACACACATTATTCTAAGAAAAAAATGTAATAAGAAGAAGTGATATTGCTTTATTTTAGAATCTAGCCTTTTATTAGATTCTGAATAACACTGTGTAAAGATCTCCTCTAATGTATCTGCTGGCAACAGGACTGTTTTCTGCAAATGTAAACCCAAAGATTACATGTTGGATAAATGTTTGCTGGCTCGGGACCAGGGACAATGTCAGGGTTCTGTAAATAATCTAAGAGTGAATCACTCCTTTACAAGCCTTCTAATTCCACTGCAGTGTTTCATTATCAAGTTGTGGTGTCCATAATTTATGTGTGACTAAGCATACAATGAGTACTGCACATTATTTCTGCACCAAATGTAGAAGATAATAAAGCACAATGTCTCTTTCTATGAAATGTAATCCTATTTTAAGCTCTTAAATCTTCGTTCAGGAAACTGGATTATGACTAAGAGGAGAGGTGCAAGATGGACTTTTTGTAAAGTTTTGTATCACTGATACGTAGTTTTATGTGCTCAGTGTTTTAGTTTCCCATCATTTTCTGAAGAAAAAAATGGTATGCAGGTTCAGTTCAGATCAGATCTTTATTGTCTCACAAGAGGAAAGGGGTTTCATAATAAGGCAGAATAAAAACGCATATTTATAAAACATTTAAAATATAAACACAATAAGGCAAAAGTACAATCAAAGACATACAACATTTTATTTGTAAAGCATAATTGTTTGCTGGAAAAGATGTGGCATGTGGTGAAAAGTGTATCATCTGACTGCATCTAAAAAACAGTGTAGACATGTGGGTCTAAAACTCATCTTCCATTTTTGTGTTCAATTTTACTTGCAGCTCTCTCACGTCTCATTTCACCATATGGCCTAAGTTCACTAGAAATCCAATAAAATGTTTGGATCTCCTTCTTTCCTTTAATTAACCCAGCTGGTGCTTTACTGTAGCACAGCAAGCTGAATTTACTCACCACAGATAGAAACGTCCAGGTCAGTACTGCTGCACCCAGCAGAGACCACCATGCTGACTTACAGCAGAGTGCTTTTCTATATACTGTTGGTGGTCCAAAGTACACCAATGGCAAGTATTCTCTCATCTCTTTCAGTTCTCCCTTCATGCTGAAAGTGAAGGGATGCTGACGCTTAGTCAGCACGCCCATTCAGTGGCTTTCCAACACAATCACATGGGCTATTATTAGATTTAATGTTAGTGGAGCTAAAAACCTGAGATCGAAGGTAAATGCGAGCTCTAGTCATATTCAGTCAACTTTGTTTGAGTTATTTTTCATTCTTACAAAACATTCACCATTTAAATCTTGTTTTAGTCAGTCATCAATAGATTACTTAAAGCAGACAAAAAACGTTGTGAATGTTTTAGTCTACACTGTAAATGTTACGTAACTAAAACTTTTTTTTAAATGAGGAAACATTTTCCAACCACTTTTAGGAGTTGGTTGAACTTCTGCATATTTTAAGTTGTGTGAACTCCCCAATTGTATTTCAGTGAAAAGAATGAGTACACTCTACAAGAAACAACCAGGAAATTGAGTTTAACCAATGTGAAAAAGGGAACGTGTCTATGTTCCCACAGCCCTATGTTCCCACATTTCTAAGAGATTTTTGAACTTTTTTAAACTTTAGGCCCTATGTTCCCATATTTCTAAGAGAACCGTGGGTTCAATCCACACTCTCGGTTCAATGCTGCATTCCCCTTCCAACACATAGAGCTGTGGGAACATAGGGCCTAAATTTAAATAATTTCTTAGAAACGTGGGACCATAGGCTGTGGGAACAAGATGATATTAATATTAATATCATTAAATAGTATTTCGTGCGCACGTTATACCTATTTCGTGGCCACAAACTAGTATTTTGTGCGCACGTTATAGCTATATTGTGGCCACAATTATTTTTTTTCTTTTGACCATGACACAGTGTTTCCCACAGGACAGGCATCTATTTGTGGTGGTGTGGTCCTCAGCTCATTTTTGATTCTCCCCAAATGAGAAAATGATCGCTCCCCCTCACAGTTTGTCACCGGCAACGTAAGGAACATCCTCAAAGCCACATAAACATTAAGGAAGACTAACTGCAGGCCAAACTTCAACATGGTTTTCAGCATATTTGAGGGTGACTTGTCTGTTTCAGCCAACATGAAGGATCGGAACTGCAGACACTTAAAACACGCTGTTCCGCCTACGGGACGGACCGGAAGTTGGGAGGTAGCGACAAGTTCTTCTGAATGTTGAACACCAACCCTTAAACATATATATTCATGTCGTACATTGTTACATTGAAAGCTTAGATTCTCCTGATTCATTCAAGACCACTCATGAATTATATGGTTGCTCACAGCTGTAATAGTATTAGCGGTTAGCTCGGCTAGCCACTCCGCTAAAGTAAGCTAACAGCTATATTGCTACATACCTTCAAAGTCTTCTCTTTATCCACAACGATCATCTTATGACTCAGGACTTTCTGTACAGCTCGCCAAGTATCCATTCTGGTGAAATATGAAATCCGTTTCCATAAAACCGAAATATTTTCCTCAATATGTCCATGTATTTAGTCCAACACGTAAGGAAACAGACACGGAACAAACCATATACGGTCCCTTTCCCGACACTGCATCTGTGGGACACGTGACTGTTTTGTTTACGTCCGTGAACTCCTCCTGTTTCATACACACCACACACCAGCAGATAGCCTCTAGCAAAGACATATGTATATGTCTATGTCTATGTCTATCATGTCTATCTTCTTCTTCTTCTTCTTCTTCCTTCCTTCTTACTTTTTAATTATGTGAAAGAATAGGAAATTGATTTAATGGGTAAATATACTTAAATAAATTGAAAAATATATACACTACCACTGAAGGACCTTTTACAGTGTTGTTTTAATCAGTCAAATATAAGCAAACTGCCTCCAGTTCAAAATGTATTCAAATTGGTTTTCAGGTTGTAAAACCTAGTATTGACTGGGCAGAAAATGGTGGTGTTGTACAAGACTGTGTTTCTAATACTTGATGCACAACCATTTACATAAATTTGGAAGGCAAATATGTGGTCTAGATGGCTGACCAAGGTCGATATGTATTGAAGCCAGAACCTTATGTTTTTTAATCTTTAAAGTAAAATGATTTGCATTGTAATAACCACAATATATTGCAAATTTACCACATGTAGCTGTCCTAAAGTCATTCAAAATAGACATGACTTGACTATCAAATATGTTCTGTTGTTATATTGTGCACCCTTGGATAGATAGTAAGTTTAATATTCCAAATAAATGAGGTTAGCCAATTTAGCTAGTTGGGCTACTTGGGTAAGCTTCCATAACCCTAACCCTAACCCTTACACCACCAAAAGATATCTTGTCTAAACCTTACATGTATATGATTATTATTGTTTGATTATTGTTGTTTGATTTTTTAAAAAATGCATTTGTTCATTAATTGAACAGTTCTGTGCCTCTAATTTATTGTTGAAATATAGATGCAGTTCATACATGCAAAACTACATTAAGTGGCATTGGAAAGTGTATAGGGAAAGTAACTAAATTAAATTCCAACCTTCATCATTGTTTACATTGTTTTTGTTTATGATGAAAATAAATGACCATGACTTCTTTTAACATATATGTTATTAAAGACACATAGCATGTTTGCTCTCTTCAAACTATGAAAAAGAAGAGAGATTTAACTCTCAAAAAATGAATGATGGGAACTCTGCTAATATGCTGATTTCTTTATAAACTTAATTCAATGAGTTAAGTGACCTCCCAGCGGGTCATTCATTCAACATAATTTCAAGTTAAAAGACTCAAAGTCGGAAAAAATCATACATGCTTTGAAATAAAAATCCTAATTTAGAAAAATTAGGTTGAAATGACTTGAAGTTATAAAACCTCTATATTTAAGTTCATGGCAAAATAGGTATTGATTCCCCTGAACTCCTGTATATTTACATTTATAGTGTAAAATTTAACCTTCTCATCTAAAAAATGAAATATAGCTTTATGTGTGTATGATGTTGTGTCTTGGCTAATGATTACACAGTTGTGAAATTGCCTTTCTCTCAGTCAGCATTCAGATCTCACATATCGCAGTGTGTGTGTGTGTGTGTGTGTGTGTGCGAGTGTGTGTGTGATCTGGAGGATGATTTTATTATTTATTATTTTATAATTTTATTATTATTATGGTAACAACAAAAGCTTCGTAGAACATCTGTGCCTTTCAGAGATTAGTCTCAATTTTTATGTTCCAATGTTGGCTCGCCACAAAAGAGACCATTTTATTGTGGCCCTAAATGTTGATGTCTTGTTTAGGTAAGTGGAATGATGATACAGCTAAAATATAATAATAGTTAAAAATACAGATACAAAACTCATAAGAAAATAAAACAAACGTAACACTTCTTGGAGGCATAATACTAATAATACTTAAATGTATTTGTAATCCATTGCATCCAAACTATAATGGATTACAGTTAGGCTACTGAGAAAATGATGTAATAAAATTACAGTTAAAAGTGAAAGAAAATGCTAGTGATTATAAAAGAGTTGCATTTGAATATATTCCTTTTGGTAAAACGTTGAAATTAATTCTGTCGCTTTGTATCTTCTTCTTATATCCTGTCAACGCAGGTCCACACTCAGCAAAGCTTTTAGGACAAATTTGAGTGCATCATATGGTGATGATAGGTCAGACTTTTTGCATTTGCATTTGCATTTGGCAAATGGCAAATTGTGAGCATCCCATCCTCTTTCACTCAGTGTACAGTCTGCACTTTTCACAGAGGAACGTTTAAAAAAATATATATATATATACATATATATATATATATATATATATATATATATTTTGGGCCTTTTAACTGGCAGAGAGGAAACAGATAGAGAGATAGGGGAATGACCTGAAGCATTGGTCCCTGTGTGTGTGTGTGTGTGTGTGTGTGTGTGTGTGTGTGTGTGTGTGTGTGTGTGTGTGTGTGTGTGTGTGTGAATAAACTGGTTATGATCGTCTTGGTGCCTGTAACATTACCTCTGATAATGTATATGGCTTGTAGGATTAAACTTTGGTACATTCAGGCAAATATAATTCTAATGGTATGACTGGCCTTGGGCAGGTTAGTCAGGTTAGTCCAACCTGATTTACTTTGTGCATACCCACACTGTGATTCCTGACTTTGATACTGGCTTACAAAGCTGTGTCTAGACAGGCTCCATTCATTCAGCAGTATGAACTTAAATTAACTTTATTTCCTAGATTGAAGCATTTGTTAGAAACTTAATCACAAAGTAATCGAATGTAATAAGTTACATTACCTTGATTAAGTAATTAAAATAGTTACATTAGATTACATTTTAACAGGGTAATTAGTAATCTGTAACCTATTACATTTTAAAAGTAACCCTCGCAACACTAAACATACATAATAGAGAACTTAAAGATCATGTAAAGTGAATTCAAACATTTTCTTCTAAACACATTAAATAAGTCATGAATGTAAAAAAGGTGTAAAAAGCATTTCAACCATTTAGATTTGAATTGTGAAGCTAAGTTTCAAGATTTCTGTGTTCAGGATTTAGTGGGCGGGTCTGATAAAATACATTCAGCGCACACTACTACTACTACAGTCTACAGTTAGCTGAGTTAGCCGCCGAGCTAGCCGCTGAGCTAGCTGCTGAGTTAGCTGCAGAAAGCTCTCAGACCTAGCGTCCATGTTTCGGTGACTTTGATTGACAGGTGACACTTGGCAGGGGGCGGGGTTTCAGCGAACTCGGTGTGCACTCCCACAGCGTTTGGGAGCAGAGAAAGAGGCTGATTTTTACACAACTTTGAAGCCTAATATCATATATTTGGCGATTTTTTAAATAATTCAAATTTGGCAGGGTGGTTAACAACACACTTTTTCTGTGGTATGTCAAACTCAGAAAACACATTTATTCTTACTTTACACGGACTTTAAAGGTTTTTTTGGATGGAGGAGGAAGGGTGTTCCTTCCAAATTGTTGCCTCAGACTTTTCAGTCAGAAATATTCTGCCTTAGATGCCATATGCCAGTGGATCAGAGCTGCAAGTCTGACCTCTTGCTGTGTTTAAGAGAGGTCATAGAAAGAAGAGAAGACTGTCAAATTGTTGTTCTCACCAGGGATTACAGTTCCTCATCTATTACTTTTTAGAGAGGAAAGGAAATGCCACAATCACCTGTTATCATGGGTGCGCCTTTCCTTTCTTATCTCACTCTAACACTACTAAAACAAACACACACACAAGACTGTTCTTCCTGAGGAAACTGAGCAGGATTGGCTCCACTGTACCATTCTCTACTGGATACTATGGGAAAACACTCCATCTAGTGGTAAACTTATGTTTCACAGTATTTTCATCTTAAGCTTGTATACCGCCATTTTTCACTCTGTTAAAAAGATGATCACATGTATTTATGGTGCTATAGTGCCCTTTATTGTAAACTTAAATAGGGTGTGCAATTGAACTGAATGGATTAACACTAGAACGGCCAACATACCCCGTCATTTCTTGAAGCAGTTAAGTTGTTCATTTTTCATCTATTTTTTAAATAAAAAGTAAGACAAAATAACTATTTAAATTTCAGTTTATGGGGTTTATTAATTTTAGGCCTACAATTGCTTTAGGTTATTTCATTACAGATCGAAAATGTCAGATATGTCAAATTCGACTGCATCGGACTGTTAAATTGTTAAATAATTTAATTAAAGTATTTAATTATTGTATTAGAAGAAAGTTCAAAGTTAAAACAGTTAAAAATACGTTATGGATAATAATGTGTTGTTTTAGTTACGCTACTGGGAATAAAGAAATGGGGCGCTCAATATTTACAATTGTTTTTTTTACAAATAGAAAAGGTCAAAAATGTATCAATAAACTATGGACTACAACAAACAAAAAACAAAATGATTAATAATTTAAATAATTTAATTATTATAGAAGAAGAACAATTAAAAGTTAAAAATTTTCGATAATAACGTGTTTTATGAAGGGAATAAATAAACGGAGGGCTATCTCTCTCATCACACTCCTCATCTGTTCACCCATGGATTATATGTGTATATATATGTATATAGTAGGGTTGGGAGATATGACAATATATAACAATAATTAATGATAATAATATTATAATAATAAATATTGCAACAACAGACAGCAAACTTGAACACCAAAGCTGCCACAGCAAGTGTCAAGAACACTAAAATTATGACTGAAAACTGCAACAATCAGCACATCAGTTTTGTTTTTTGTGCACTTGTTTTACACATAGACTTCCTCAAATTGCGTCTGAACAATCTCTGTTGCTCAGCAAAATGGACTTTGCGTAAATGTTGAGCATGGCATTATACAGCAGTTTTATGAGGGGTAAAAATTAACCCCTCAGTGTCTTGAGGTATAAATGATCACTTTGTTTTTCTTTTTATCCCACACCCCCCATAATTCACTAGATGATTAATAAACCCATTTTAGAAAAGTCATGAACTGAAAGATGTAGGGGTTTTAATTTAACAGAGTTACATGCATTTGAAAATGCCAGGGGGGTAAAAGTGACCCCTTGGCGGTTCTAGTGTTAAAAAGATGATACTATGGGGACAAATGATCACGATACATGTACATTAATGCTCAGAACTGTACTTCTCTAGCTATGATACAGATATATGCCCTGTGGCATCTGTTTCCTGTTCACTGTATGGATATCCTCACCCAGAGTTGATTTAGCATAAATGAAGAGTGAAGAAAAGTCTAATTAACACTGTAGCTTCATTTTGTTGACGTTATGTATAAAAGGTTGGTACGGTTGACATCAGTCAATAGTAGCATTGTTTTCCATTTAGAGCCTCTTGCCCTTCATCTCTTTCTGTTGCAGTAATGAGAGCAAACATCATTGAAGCTACATCTGTATTCTTTCTCTTCCAGCAGAATTGAAGTCTCAGCAGGAAAATACTTTGATATCAGCTGGTCTTCTTGTTAGCTGCTCACTCCACTTAATCCATTGCTAGAGCTGTCCATGTTGCAATCAAGTGTCTTCTCATTTTTAACCATGTCTTGCAGGTCTGGAAAAGACAATATGAGGATATTATTGTTTCACCACCAAAATGTTTCAATCATTGCAGAATGTCTTCTTTATTGTAAAGTTAAAGTAACCAAAGTGCTAATTTCAACATTTGTCAGAAAAGGAAAAATAACAGTTGGCTACTTATCATGGGTTAAGTTAAAATCATCATTGACAAAAGATCTCAACAACTTTCATTTCAAATTTGGGTTTAAGGTCAGGCACAATTTACATTTATGAACCCTGCCAAAAAAATGATTCCCTCGTTACTCACATTGTACCACAGTGTTGCTGACACGAGTATAACATTGGTCAGGATGCTTGCCAAGGTCGAAGTAGAAGCGAAACTTGAGTTCCTGAGGGTACTGAGAGTGTGGCAGGTTATGAACCAGTGGAAGCATGCGATTAGACATTGGCCCCTCTGACAGTGCCTGGTGCATCATATACATGCACCATTCATCCTGCAGGAAGTTAGGAGTGATGAGCAGAGCCCTCAAGTGGCTGTTCTGTATAGCCTCACATAATTCTGTGGAAAATGCACCTCCTGGACATGTGTCCCTGTGCACAAGAAAGCACCGAAGACTGTGGGCCTCCAGAAAAGAGACCAGGTGTACAGCCTCCTCAGTGTCACTGGGATCTGAGCTATGGCACACTAACACATCATATTTTAGACTCCATCTCAGTGGTGAGCTCAGAGCAGGTGGTGACTGTGGTGGTTTAGGGGAAGTTGTCCTTGATGATGGTGACGAAGAACAAGATGATGATGTAAATGAAAGTGATGAATTGCTAACAGAAGTCATGTTTTTTGTCACTTTTTCTTCTGTTTTACATGTTGATGAAGATTCTCTTGATTTCAAGAGTTTTTGGAACCAGCCTGAAACAGAAGGAAAACAATATGTACATATTTCTATGTTGATTTTACATTTTAAAGTGCTGATGAATTCTTTAAGTTATGGCGCTTGAGTGGTCGAGTGAGCCGACCCCGGTTCAAGTCCCAATCAGAGGTCCTTTGCTGCATTTTACCCCCCGCCACCCCCTCTCTCTCCCATGTTTCCTGTCTGTCTACTTCTTAATAAAGGCAAGGCAAGGCAAGGCAAGGCAGTTTCGTACACAATGGCAACTCAATGTGCTTTACATAAAACAGAAACATTAAAACATACAATTAACCCCCCCAATAATAAAACCAAAGTACAGATAAATAGAAAGACATAAATAAAATGCTAGAATAGAGCATTAAATATAAGATTGCAGCATAAAATAATAAATTAGCTTTAAAATCATTAAAAGGACATAGAGTGCAAATGAAAGAAATTAGCTTTAAAATCATTAAAAGGACATAGAGTTCAAATGAAAGATTAAAATGTAAAGTGCTTTAGAAGAGCTCAATCATAAGCACAGGAGAAGAGAAATGTTTTTAACCTGGATTTAAAAATGTTCACAGTTGGGGCTGATTTCAGTTCTGCTGGTAGTTTGTTCCAGTTGTGTGCAGCATAACAGCTAAAAGCTGCTTCACCATATTTAGTTCGAACTCTGGGCTCAACTATCTGACCTGAGTTAGTAGATCTCAGAGCTCTACTGGGTTTATATTCTACTAACATGTCATTTATGTATTCTGGACCTAAACCATTCAGTGATTTGTAGACCAGTAGCAGAACTTTAAAATCTATTCTATAGCTGACTGGGAGCCAGTGTAGAGACTTTAGAACTGGAGTAATGTGCTCTGATCTCTTTGTTCTGGTTAAAACTCGAGCTGCAGCGTTCTGAATGAGCTGCAGCTGTTTAATGCTTTTTTGTGGGAGTCCAGTCAGAAGACCGTTACAGTAGTCGAGTCTACTTGAGATGAAAGCATGAATCAACTTCTCTTGGTCTGTTTGAGACATAAACCCCTTCACTCTGGATATGTTCTTAAGCTGATAGAAGGCTGTTTTGGTGATTGATTTGATATGACTGCTGAAAGTCAGATCTGAGTCTATCAGTACGCCAAGGTTTCGGACTTGGTCCCTTGTTTTTAGAGAGAGTGACTCGAGATGTTTACTGACAGCAATCCTCTTCTCTTTATTGCCAAAAACAATGACCTCAGTTTTGTCCTGATTTAATTGAAGGAAATTTTGGTTCATCCAATTAGTTACTTGCTCTAAACACTGACACAATGACTGTATTGGACTGTAGTCATCTGGGGACAGAGCTAGGTATATCTGTGTGTCATCTGCATAACTGTGATAGTCTACATTAGAGTTCTGCAGAATTTGACCCAAGGGCAGCATATATAGGCTGAACAGAAGGGGTCCAAGAACTGACCCCTGAGGAACTCCACGTCATAGCCACTCGATTAGATTCATAACTTCCAATGGTCACAAAATAACTCCGCTTTTCCAAGTAGGACCTGAACCAGTCTAGGACTGTTCCGCTGAGTCCTGCCCAAGTTTCCAACCTGTTCAACAGTATACTGTGATCCACAGTGTCAAACGCAGCACTGAGATCCAACAGGACCAGAACTGACACCTTGCCTGAGTCAGTGTTCAACCGTATGTCATTTAACACTCTAATAAGAGGTGTTTCTGTACTGTGGTTAGGTCGGAAGCCTGATTGAAATTTGTCAAAACCACTTTCTCAACAATCCCCACACACACACACACACCCTTAACTCACCATGCATGTTGTTAATGGAGCAGAACTCAGAGATGGAAGCTGTACAACTCATTATTTCCACAAATGACAGTCCAACGACAGAAATTGAAGGTAACGGCGATGAAGTGCAGCATTGGTGTCTCTGACATCCTCCTGAAATAAGAGGAAGTGTCTGGCTGCTGAAATTTGATGTGAGGCATGCAAAGCCAAATGTGTCATGCAAAGACTGAAATGTGACACTTCACTGAGCAGGCAGTTAACCCTTTGTTGGTATATGGACAAGTTCAATATGATTATTGTCAACGAAAACAGCAATTCATAAGGGACAATTATACTACTTTCTGATCACCCATTTGAAAGAAGAATAGAATAGAATAACAGAATGACGAGCTAATGATAAATGATAAAACTACTGTAATGAGAGCATTTTCACATTAGGGGAAGTCAATGTGTTTATGGGATGTAATGGAGTGGTTTTCTTGTCGGGCTATAAACAACATGGAGAAGCACAAAACAGTAGTCCTGTCTACACAAGAAGAAGTAACTGACTTCCTTTTCTTAGGTCAAGTAGAAATAAAAGTAATACCACTTTATAAAAAAATAATACTTCATACAGGTAAAATTGAAAATGTTAGTTAAGTAAATAAGTAACACTGTATATGTAATACAGGCTAATGTTGGGGGTTGAATTACCAATGATAAATGATACAACCACTGTAACTTAAGCATTTTTACATTAGGGAAGGGAAGAAAAGTTATATAGTATCTGTGGGATTTCATGTGGCTTTCTTGTTGGACCGTTGAAAAATTGGTGAAGCACATGCTTAAACAACAATATAGTCATGTCAACATAAGTTACTCACTTCCTTTACTTAAGTTAACAGTAGAAGTAATACACATTATAACAAATACTTCATCCAAGTAAAACAGCAAATGTTATTCAATTAAAAAAAAAGTAACAATGGCAAACTGTATTTGTAATAAAAGGTAATGTTGCACTTTAAGGCATAATTACCAACAGGGCAATTGCCAAAAAGGAGCAGAGGCCCCAAGCTCCCTGGCCACATTAGTTTCATAATATTGTATGCACATCTGCAGCAAACTATAAACTGAAATGATAAAGGCCTTAAGCAAACACATGCTTTATTACCAAGGCCCTCGTGTTATAATAACAGTTTGCATTTTCCATTTTAAAATTGAATGTAAATTTCCGATAAGGACCCACAACTCATTTCTGACCTGGGCCCCACAACAGGTTAAACAGGTCATGGATAGCTCCATCCAAAACCATGCACCACATTTTATAAAAATGTCATAGTTTTGCGTGTAAAACCATAATAATAGCTAATGCTAGGCTACTACTACTACTACTACTACCACTACTATTAGTCTCACTAGTGGTACTGTATTAACAGTGCAACTTAGTTTAAAAGGCAGATTTCTCTCCGCTAGTGTAACACTCCCGCTGGAGTTGGACGCCGGGCAGAGGACAGAGCAACATCGTTGCGCAGCAGCCTCATGCGGCGTAACCGCTGCCGGTGGAAATCCCATGCCCACATGCATAGACCCACATGTGCTTGAGTTGTAATGACGTCAAGTTGGCAGTAGCCACCAGACAACGCATGCGCGGAAAACCCCGCCGGAAGACAACGTAACTTCCTGGTTCTGTATCTGACGTGTCTAAAGCTGTTTCGCACTGGTGGGGGATTTACCATCTATTCAAGTATTATCTGGTAAGATTTCATCATTTTATGAGTAGGTACAGGCCTTTTAAATGTGTCAAGAAGCATTCGTTTGTAGGCAGGGCTTCAGTTTCACCTTTTTTCCCCCTTCCGTGTTTGCTTTTTAAATCTAGATACGTGGTGGCAAGATGCTCGATTTCTTCACCATCTTCAGCAAAGGGGGGATAGTGTTGTGGTGTTTTCAGGGAGCTGGGGTCACTGAATCCTTCACCGGGCCTGTCAACGCCTTGATCCGCTCCGTGATCCTTCAGGTAAGTCTCAGTGACAAGTGTAAAACCTGTGACAGTAAACCTATCTGCGTTTTTCTCATTCTCGGCATGGCTTTGACAGCTAATGCTAACGCTAGTAGGGGACAGCAAACGCTAGCTTATTGCGTAACGTTAGTGTGATAAACAAGGGCGCTTTTGAGATGCGTTTACCCTGAATACTCCTTATTACAAACTGTGAGCTACTTTTTCTTTATAGTTTGCTCTCCAATCACTTCTCACACATTGTTTAGAAGCCACAGAAGACTAAAGCTGTAGGAACAGTAGCAGTGTGTGTTTATCTCCCGTTGACATGTCAACGATGATTGTGGTGTTTCAGGAGCGAAGTGGGAACAATTCATACACTCATGAGGCCCTGAGTCTTAAATACAAGCTGGATAATGAGTTTGAGTTGATTTTTGTGGTAAGTTTCTCAATTGCACACTGAATACATTAAAATCAAACACTACCAAGTTGTGGGCTGCATGTTGTCTTTGTCTTTACATGTTAATGATCCACACTCTTCCATTTTCTTTGTAATCCAGGTGGGTTTTCAAAAGATCCTAACGCTGACCTATGTGGACAAATTCATAGACGATGTTCAGCTTCATTTTAGGGATCGTTATAAGAATGAGCTGGAGCAGAAGGGAGCATTGAAGCTTCTCTGCAACAATTTTGAATTCGAGGAAGACTTTAAGATACTTCTGAGGTAAAGACAGACAGTTTCACTCATGGAAAGGACTTCTTGTCATGTTTTGTGTCTGAAATGAGTGATATAAATGCATCCTTGATTTATTACTTCTGTACATATCAACCTTTTAAAAGTATTAAGATAAGTGTATTAGGATTATTGACAGGAAATTCTTGTGAGTTTTCCAAGTGCAAGTGGTATCATAATTTACAAACCATATCAAAAGAATGTGTCCAATGAAGCTGCGAGAATCAAACACTAACCAAAACCTTTTTTGTTTCTGCTCATGCTGATACATGACACATGTTAAACCACAAGAGAGGCAGAGGAGAGCTGCAAAATTCGAAGCCCTGCCACCATGCGGACCTTCAAGGAGTCCGAGAAATCACAAAAAACTGTGAAGTCGATGATTGAGACAAAAGGTGGGGACAAAGGCAAGGAACAGGGTGGCAAGAAGAATAAAAACACCAAAAAGGAGGGTAAGTGCTGCTGGAGGTGGTTGTTCTAAAGTGTTAATGTTGCATCATCATCATCAATCTCAGTCCTTACTTGATTTGAATTTTTTTCCATTTCATTTCAACCTTTATTTAGACTGGGATATATAATGAAATAGAGACGTCATTTCCAATATTGCCAAGCAAAAACACAAACAACATATCCCAGGCACAAGAAACACAGATAACATACTTAAATAAGGATGATGACAGAGCCTGAAATTAATTTTTCAAAATTTGGGGGAATTTCCCAGTTAAATTATTCACATGAAGGGGATTTTACTTTGTGTCCTATTCTTACCGCAGATTGCATTTTGTCACTCTCCTTCAAGTTATAGTCTCTGAACTACAGTCACCCACCACTTCATTAGGTACACGTGTGCAATTTCATTCAATCCAATACAACAGCTCTGCTATGAATTCTACTTTTTTTAAGTTTATACATTTTCAGTTTTTATTGACAATGTGAAAAATTTCATAATACTGCTTTATGTTTATTACTGAGGTCATAGTGGATGGTTATTCTGCTCTCAGAATAATTTTCATGATTTAAGGTACTTGAAATGATTCAATGAATGTATTAGACTAAACTTATGGTAAGAAATTCTGTATAAGAAAAACACACACACACACACACACTCGGTTATAGTTGTACAGTGATCTGGAATTTTATTTTGAAGGCTACATAACTCTTTATACTTGCGGTAACGTAGCAACCAGCAGTAAGAAAGACGCCGGTCACTCACGAAAGCAATGGCTTTTCACTCGTGGTATTCACCATAAAAGAAGGAAATAAAGGGAGCAAGACGCTCTGATCCTGGCTCAAGTGTTGTGTTGTACCTGAGTTTGGCTGACCGTTTAACTGTGATAACGTACACAAAGTACATAACGTGCAGGGAGAACAGTACAGTGGTGGTGTACTGAGGTGCATTATATTGAATGGTGTTCTTCATATTTTGTGCCGCGCATGTGTTTTTAATGGAGTGGACAAAATATTGGGAAATCAGT
The DNA here is from genome assembly GCF_027409825.1 of Scomber japonicus. Taxonomy (NCBI): domain Eukaryota; kingdom Metazoa; phylum Chordata; class Actinopteri; order Scombriformes; family Scombridae; genus Scomber; species Scomber japonicus. The sequence goes on from NC_070583.1 coordinate 15,859,690, forward strand.
CAAATTGAAATGAGGCGGAAAAATTAATTTCAGGCTCTGTCATCATCTTTATGAAAGTATGATATCTGTGTTTCTTGTGCCTGGGACATGTTTGTGCTTTTTGCTTGGCAATATTGGAAATGAGGTCTGTATTTCATTACATATCTGAGTCTGAGATGATGCAACACTAGCTCTTTAGAACAAGTTTAATTGCTTACGGTTTTAATCAATTAAACTCGGAGCAAATGAGTGGTAAAAACAAGAGCAGTTGAGAATAAAATAGAATGAAATTAAACATTTTAATTGCCCTAAGAATAAAAGTGAGGTAACAATTGAAGGTTCTGCAAGTTATTCCAGGTTGCTGGTGCACAGTATGAGAACTTAGATTTTCCAAGTTAAACATATATATGTTAAGAGCCCACTTTAAAAGACAACAAAGTGATATAGGAGGTAGCGATGCTTTATAAAACCCAATGTTTATTATACCTTACAGAGAGAGAGAGGGCCACCCAACCTTATCATACTCATAATGATGTGTACTGTAATTAATACTGTAATGTATTATCACCAGTAATAAATGTTTATACAGAGTGATAAACTGTGTCCAAGGGCCGAAGCTGAAGCATGCATGTATAAAATAGTGAAAAGCATGAATTTACTTCTGTCTGCATTAACAACTAGTTATTATTGAGTGCCACTTGTAGCAAGGGATTCAACAGTAGAATGTGCTGTATCAGCGTTACAGTATAAAATAGTATTTTTTTATTGTGGGAAATATATGCGATATAATAAGCAAAATGGTATGGTAAGTTTATCATTACTGATGATTTTGAGAATCTAACTTACCACTAGCAAGGTGGAGTCCAAAACACTGCAACCGAGTCCATTGATTAAGCTCCACAGCTTTTACAATGTTAGTGCCATTATCTGTTGTGATAATGACCTTACGCTCCTCACACAGGTCACACATTTGTAATATGCTTTGTTTTGTTTACAGGCTGGCCTTCACATTCTCATGCACACATTTGAAACATTTAAGTAAATGGCAGTTTCTTTTGCAGTATAATCATGCAGCACTACTATGAAGCTTTAAAAGAAATGCATGGTCAACTGTATACTTAAAATAGAAAGTGTTTAGAGAAATGGTTTAAGGATTGTTAATGTCAGCAGTTTCACTGTTTTTATGCAAAGGAGTTACTTCCAGATCCCCGAAACTGTTCTAGTTAAAACTGAAAGGTTAAAAGTATGTTTATATAGCCAACTACAAGTGGCAACTTCTCCAACCAATTGCAGCTGGTAAGCTAGACCAGCTTCAGCTTGGTGGTCCTGGGTGTCAGGATCAATAGCAGACAGAGGGGGTCCTATATATTTTTCATCAAATAGATTACCAGCAGATGCAAAATGTTTATTAAATGCTACACAAGTCTTTTAATGATCTGAAGTAGAACACCCATCAGCAGTGATAAGATTAGGAAATGATGGGGAAAAGAATTTACTGCCATCCAGAATTTAGCTGGTTTTGTACATGTTTCGGCATTTTAGCATTTTTTTTTCAGCAGATATTTCAATCTTTTCCAGCTCCTGCAGCTGAGCCTGTCAAAGTGGATCAAGGTAAGGCCTCATCTGCTGGCCAGAAGACGGTTGAGAATGGTAACCAGGGCTTGACTCATGATGAGATCATGCAGAAGAAGAGAGAGGAATTCTTTCGCAAGCGCACAGCAGGACCTGTTGAAAAATCCAGGTAGGGGAAAACATTTTTATGAAAAATCAAACTTTATATTAGATTAACTTTTTTCACTATAGTGACTATCTGTGAAAACTATTAGCTCACAGGATCCTGAATCCATTTAATTTGTATTTATTTTGTTAAATCCTTTGATTTAAACAGTCTAAGTTGAGTTTTAAAAGGTTATGATGTTGCAAGTAGTGGATTTATGTGTGCTTCATAGACAAATAATGTGCAGTGTTTTAAATCTTTGACATTTAATACACTTCAGTGATGTGCATAACAGTAATCCGCAGTGGATCCTTAACAGGTTTTGCCTAAAATTAAAGCGCATCAATATTTGATGTGTTTTACTTTTAATAAAACTGTTGAATACAATATCAGTGTGAGTCCCGTAGAACCATATTAACCAAGTGTAGCAATTATGGATATTATAAGGTATCAAGAAAAGCTCTCGTAATCAGGGGCACCACCGGAAAGTTTCTGGAAATTACGGTCATTAATTGGCTACAATCAAATACCGTAATTCAAATTAATAGACTTGGCTAAAATCAATTAATTAATGAATCAGTCAAATATCTAAAGTTATGAATTCTCCGACATCAGGGACAGTCTTGATATTCACTCCAAATCAATACACACACACGATGGACTATGATTATATGGGTTCTATTAACTGACAGTGATAAACATTCAATAAAAGCACATTGTGGATGATGGACAAAACAAAAGGAATAAACAAATGAATATATGGTATATGTTCTAAAGAATGAAAGATGATGATGAATTGTGGAATCAAACAGAGGTTTTAGGTCCTATGGTAATGATATTAAAAGGGGATTAAAGGTAAAGAATACTTTGTTTAATTCAGTTAAGCTCTTAACCTAACACCTGCCCGATTAAAATGAGAGATGGTTTAGTCAGCCTACTTTTCAGAAGATGAACTGTCAGCTTTTCTGTGGTTCTGTGGTCCGGGCTGCGGTCAGCTGGCCTAAGCGACTGCTCTTTCCGGATGGTGTCCGGAGGCTCTGTCTCTGTCTCTCTGGGGTCCAGGTGATGAGCACCTGAGATGGTTCGGTGCTTTTGGTGGTGCAGAGTGCAACTGATTGGACTTAATTTGTTGCTCAATAAAGCTTCAAAAGTCGGAGCACAACCTCAGTATTAGTCTTTTATGGGGGTGTGAAGTTTTAATCCTCTGAGTTGGGTCTGCAGACGGCTTACCAGATGTTGACTCAGTCCTGTGGTCAGAAAGTCCTTTGTTCTGCTGTGAACCAACAGATAGGGGACTCTGAAAAACAGACCCCCATGTCCGGCTACACAAGTGGGCAGCCAAGTGTTTTTCAGTACTAATCAGGTTTAGTTCTGTCTGCTAGTGTAAAGCATATTTAACAGTCAGTTTTGCATTGCTTAATTCAGATTTGATGTCATCTTACTCATAGTAAGTCTCCAAAGCCTCAGAAGCCTCGGGAGAAACAAATGCGTGTTTGGGACATGGGTGGTAGCAGCACCAAGAACCTGGACTACAGTGACAGGAACGGAGATGGTTCCCCCAATGGTGGTGACCAGAACCTGGAAGCACAAAATGACCCAGTATGTACCCTTCCCCTCCACTATCACTAAGAGGTTTTGTAGTTGAGGAGAGTCCCATTAATCCTGTAGTAAAGTAAAGGTTATGATGCCAAGTTCTTGACGTCATGGATGTGTTTCAGGGGATGCAGCTTAACTCCATGAAGGGAGACCTGCTGTCTGTGGACTACGAGTCCACTGAGGAAGATGAAGAGATGGAGGAGGAGGAGGAAGAGGAGAGAGTGGTTGTCAGTGAGACAAGCAAGACAAGGTAAGAAAGTGAATCTTAGTTTTGTTAATTTTGTTTTTCAAATGTGTTGCTTCATGTCTCAAATGTAAGTTTCAATGTAAACATGTTACCAGCTTCGTCTGTTTGAGATAATTCGAAATCTTTTTAGCTCCAAAAAGGGTGGCGGTTTTGGGGGCATGTTTGGGATGCTGAAGGGTCTGGTGGGCTCCAAGAGCCTGACCCGTGACGATATGGAATCAGTTCTGGACAAGATGAGGGACCACCTCATTGGTATGATATCTCTCACTCATCACCCTCATTCTGCAGGATTTGAAACTGGCTTGTCTGTTATTCACTGTTAACTTTTTTTCATCCTGTAGCGAAGAATGTAGCAGCCGAAATTGCCTCCCAGCTCTGTGACTCTGTAGCCAAAAAACTGGAGGGCAAAGTCATGGGCACATTCACCAGTAGGTAAACTTTTAACATGTATAGAACTTACTTACAATCCTTGTTTGATTAAGCCCAGAGGGGAACAGTGGAGCATGAGTGATTTGTCCCCTATGAGGTCTGGTCTACATGCTGGGAAAATAATGTGATTACAGTCATTTGTTTTCCCAAACACTTGTGGTATAATTACCACAATAAACTGATTCAAATAGTTCCTTTCTCACTATTTTATATACACAGGACTGTGATTTTAAAATGACGTTTAACAATTAGAAACATTCAACAGATATTCAAGCTTAGGAGGAATAGTGCATGTTGGATCATGTTGTTTTTTTTATTGAATTAGACACTGTAACTTGTCATCAGCCTGTGTGTGTACAGTTTGCTATATATAACAATAACATACTATATAGAAGAACTATAATCATTAAGTGATATCAGATTATGTGTGTCAGTCAATGTATGGCATGAAGAATAGTGCCTAATGATTACACAATTCTAAGCCCTATTCTTTGTCTGTGTTTCCAGCTGTTGCCTCAACGGTAAAGCAGGCCCTGCAGGACTCACTGGTGCAGATCCTGCAGCCCAAGCGAAGAGTGGACATTCTGCGAGATGTCATGGAGGCACAATGCCAGCGAAGGCCCTTTGTCATTACATTTTGTGGTGTAAATGGGGTTGGAAAATCCACCAACCTGGCCAAGGTGAGCTGTCATTGTTAAAAAGGGTAATGACATGTACCCCGAAATCCACTTAGTGCCTCTATGTTCATTTGCCATTTCCAGGTCGTTTTCCTGTGTGGGATCGTGCCCCGTTTTGTGAAAGGTTTTGGTCATGTTGATGTCTGTTAGTAGAGCAAGGGACAAAATTTGAGGAACCCTCAGTTCAACACTTGACCTAAATTTTGGTGAAAAGGGTTTCTGTTGACTCAGCACATCCACATCCTGCAGCAATATTTAATCCCTGACTACTGTGTCCCTTTGTAAAGGGTTTAGGCGTGTGTTAGTCAGTACAACAAGTATAAACACAACAGATAAAGACAGAAGTTTCTGCCCAAATATTCCCATGTAGTAGTCAGTCATTTATTAAACTCCAATTACAGAATTTGTGTTGGGAATGATAGGGGTGGGCCACACAGACAAATCTAATATTGAATTTCTGTTATTTTACTACAATATTGAAAATCACACATCAAATACAATTAACAATTACAATATTCTTTGTTCACAGCAGATATTTCGACTTGTCAAAGTAGAAAAAGCACACATGCTACTAAACATTTATAGGGAGGCAGCCTACACAATACAAAGACTGTGAAACTGAAGCAGATTAATGGCATTCAGCCCTCATTTGTTTACACCTTTGCTTTTCCTGCCTTCACTCAAAATGTCTTCTGTGACAAAAGGCCTGGTCTTAAATATGTAAAAAAAACAACATCATTTTCCCAGCTTCAGGTATTTTGCTGCAGTGTCACTTATAATACTGTTCATTTTATACATGTCCAGATTGTGTGCCACACATGTTCACGTGAGCTAAACTTGCCCTTGTCTCAACGCAGATCTCCTTCTGGCTGATAGAGAATGGTTTCACAGTGCTGATCGCAGCCTGTGACACGTTTCGTGCCGGGGCGGTGGAGCAGCTCCGCACACATCAGCGCCGCCTCAACTCTCTGCATCCTCCAGAGCAGCACGGAGGACGGCCGGTAGTCCAGCTCTATGAGAAGGGCTACGGGAAGGATGCTGCTGGAATTGCAATGGAGGCCATTGCATATGGTAAAATGATTTCTTTCTTGTTAACTAATTATTATCTGAAATGATTTGTAGCCAACATGAGCATACTTACTGCCCAAAAGAGATGTAAAGGTTGAAATTTAACTTATGGGGCTCCAGTAGTTATGAGGTGTTAATGATTAATGTCAACCATATGGTAAAGTCACACGCACGCTGTTTGTGTTTCTTCCCTCTCTCTAGCCCGCAACCAGGGTTTTGACGTGGTGCTGGTGGACACTGCAGGGCGTATGCAGGACAACGCCCCCTTAATGACAGCCCTGGCCAAACTTATCGCAGTCAACATGCCTGACCTTGTGCTATTTGTCGGGGAGGCTCTGGTGGGCAACGAAGCAGTTGATCAGCTGGTAAGGACACTCTGACAAACTCAGACTTTTTGTTCATACACATCATGCCCTGATAGGAAATGTCTTGGATGAAGAGACGCCGAGAAGAAAGTCAGTTAACTTGAATGTACTTATAATTACACTCGCCAGCAGATGTCAGTGTTTCTCCATTGATCTGCTGGCTCTAAAACTCTCAACATGCCGGTACAGATGTTCATGCGCTCCTCCTCTACTCTTTATGAACAGCGAGATTGGAAAGATACTTAACCTCTGTCGTCATCCCCCGTTTTCTCTTGAATGATTCACCCCTCTCTTGTCCTCAGGTAAAGTTCAATCAGGCTCTGGCAGACCACTCCATGTCTGACAAGCCTCGCCTCATAGATGGAATTGTTCTCACTAAATTTGACACCATCGACGACAAGGTATTATAACATTTTCTGTACAGACACACTATGGATTACATCATGTATTGTGGCCTCAAAAGGATGCAGTTAATGACTTGTCTTAGGCAGTTGTTTTTTTTTTCAGTGACTGATTATGAATGATGATGAATGATTTGCAGTTGGAAAGCGGATAGCACTCATGCATAACCCTCCCTCCTTCACAGGTTGGTGCTGCCATCTCCATGACCTACATCACAGGCCAGCCTATTGTGTTCGTGGGCACAGGGCAGACTTACAACGATCTGCGCAGCCTGAACGCCCGCGCTGTGGTCGGCGCCCTGATGAAAGCTTAAGTGGCTGCATGCTCTGCTGTTTATTCATCGCCGCAACGAAGCCAACAATACCTTTTGCCACGCTGCCGTGAGATGTTCCAGCCCCGCTAGCCTGCGTCTTACATCCTCCATGCCCCTGCCCTCTCTACTTTGCATCAAATGAAGAACTCATGTCATGAACTGAACTTTGTTCTCCCAGCTCCAGGCCAGAGTAAAGGACAAGCTGTGCACTTCAGAAAGAAAGAACATCTTGTAACAATGCTCGAGGAAGCCTCTTTTCTGCATCATTTCTAAACTTTTGGGCCAAATAAAAGTACCTCAGATCAGAGTTTTCAACAACAAAGTCACATCCAATAGACATTCTGCTGACTAAATGGACCTAGGCTGTTAATGTCATTCGGTTAGTGGGTTACACAGTAAATCTCCCCCTACCTGGCGTTTTGTCAGTTAGTTTTCCCCTCTTCATGTAAATGAGGTCAGGTCGTCAAGGCTTGCTGGATGTGATTTTTCAGCAGCTGCATGTGCCTGAGGAAAGCTTAGTGACCATAGTGCCTATCTGTCTCCTGTCGTCTTAGTTAACACTTTCACTACGAGTGGTTGTCCAGCAACGGTACCACGACAGTTCAGGTCAGAAACCACTGACTCGGTTTACAGTCTGCAGTCGGGGTAGATGAGAGTATCAGCACTTGTCAAATCAGTTTCTTGAAAATTTGTCATGGAAGAGTAAAAAATGCTGCAAGCTCACTTTGATCAAGGCTGTAACATTTAACAGTACATTGGTTGAAGACACTAACTGTGGAATATTAGTTCTGGATTTATACTACAAAATTGATCTCCCAGAGCTCCTCACCTGCCTAACACACAAATAACTCACTTTAATTACAAAAAGAGAAACTTTAATCCCTCAGTTTATTGTTGATTCAAAGTGGAAAGCTATTTTGTAAATGTATTTTTTTGGTTCTTACAGGTGGTCCAGAGTTTCAGACTACACTTTTTGAGTGGTCTGTTGAAGTTCAATGGGCCTTTTTTTAAATTTGTGTTCCCCTCTGATTTACTCATCATTTACAAGAGGAAATGTATGAACATCTCTACCCCCCTTTAATTTGTGGTAGTGCAATACGAGAGAATCAAGAGTTATACAGAAGATCTGAGCTAATTTATGAGAATGTAAACATTTCTAAATAAATCTGCTGTATGCCATAACAGTTTGTAATCTTTGTTTTGTTGTTTTTCATAGGCATGTGGTGTGTGGCTCATGACAGCCTGTCCGGTAGTCTTTTTTTCTTTTATTGGAAGGAATACAAACACAATAGGACAAATGGGATACCAAAAGCTTTATTTTTTAAAATAGTACTTATAAATACTATGTCAGAAAACACATGCAAGTATTAAAAATACAAAAAGGCTTACAAAGAACATTATTTAATTTTCAGCACAGGAGTGGCAAAGTGATTGCTACTGGCAGGGAGCCGCTTTGCTATGGAAACATACACTTCTGAACTTAATTTGAGCACAACATTGTAACATTAATGTGTTTGCAAACTAAGTAAACCATCTGTGACACAGAATTATATCCACCCATCCCCTACCCAGTAGTGTGCAAATCAAGTTTTCCTGGTTTCAGGGTTAAGCATGACAGATACAAACCTTACAAACTCTACACAAGATGCTTGTTACAGCTTGCACCTATAGAGAGTATCTTACAGAGGTGGGTAGGACAAGGTGATGCAGTTACTTGAGCTGCATGCCTGTTTACTGTTAGGTCTAAATCCAATGACTCACTGCAGCTCAGCCAACTTCTGTCAATCGATTAAGATCTATCATTTTTGTCAAGTTGAGAACATACCATAGTATCAACTCCTCCACCATCTGCATACTTTAACTGTAGATTAACAGAAGTCAGGGTTTAGGCAACATTTAAGTACAGTACAGTGGGGGGGGGGGGGCTTTGAGGTTGAATCTTGGTTTTAAACAGTCATGTTCAATTTTTCCTTTCCCTTTTAAACAAGAACTAATAAAGGAAAAAATAAACATCTGGAAAATACTGACAACAGCGTTTAGGTCTCCCATGTCCCATGGATTCCTAAATCCATAGAATGAACTCAGACTCAAGTACTACTCGAAGTAGACTGATCTCTTGTTGGAGCTGTGAAGGAAAATGTCTGATACTGATCCCGACTGAGTGCCTGTCAAGAATGATAGTCTGGGGCAAAAAGAGAAGGAAGGAACTTGAGTTGAGCAGTTGAAAAACAAAGCGCATCAACTGAAAACGTTGCCACTGACTCTCATGCATGCAATACCACAAAGACAGTTGTATCTTTGTGTACAGGAATATCAGCAGGTCTTTTCAAACTGAAAATCAAGAACAGACTTTGATTTTCTATCTACCAGCATGCAGTGAGAAACTGTCTAAGACAGGGCTGTATTGTGTTATTCTGGAAACGTCTCTTGCCAAATGGCCACTGCCTGATGTCAAAGAGAAGCATTCAGTCCTAACCTTGAAGGAGGCTTTTCTGTGTGTTAAAGCCATTCTGCACTTCCTCCCCGTTTTTTGCGGGAGACCCTGGAAATAAAGACAAAGACAGACAATTATAGAATGCAGGCAGCTCACTGTCTGAACTCCTCATCAGAGGGAAGAGTTGAACTGAAATGTTAGACAATCTCACCTTTTCAGATTTTGTTGCTCAAGTTTTCAGACACTAAAGTTAAAATAAGTACACTGCACTGGTGCCCAAAGCAGGTTTAAAACAATCAAAGAACTGTTACATCAGACTATCTCTTGACTGGAGACTGCTGCAGGGTTGTTAAGTGGAAAGTGCCATTTTGTTCCTGTATCTCTTTTAAATGAGTCTTTAAATGATATCCTCAGTACTTAAGGTAGAAACACCGGACTCACTGAATGATGGAACAATCATATAGGTTTATATCATAACCCCCAATTTTAATCACGTGTTGTTGCTAAGAATAGCAAACTGCTCAAAATACTGTAAGTCCCAAAAAGTTATGTCACATTCGCTCCACCATCTTGCATCTCATCATATGTAATTATCACCTAAACTTTTTATGTGACTTTTTGTCAAGGAACAGGATATTTTTGTCTAATGTAGTAGTTAATCTTTATTTGACGACTGAACTGGAAGAATTTCATGGCCTCATCCAAGCAGCAGAAGTGCTTCAACTGTGAGTCACATGACACTGTCTATAGGACAAATACATGACTTTTACTTCCAGACCCAGAGGCACCAAAATATTTCCATTACACTTCTAGAGTCTCATTTATAAAACAGTGCATAGGATCCATACTAAAAGTGTACGTGTGCACAAAAGCCTAAAATGCTGTTTGCCAAAAAATAAAATGTCCCTGTTTTTGGTTTTTGAGGTTATGTGTATAACCCAAAACAACCATATACACCAAACATTGCTGTGGAATTTTAAGTCAGTCATCTCTGGTTCTTACCGGAGACTCTGCAGCAGACCTTTGAGAGATTTGATAGTGTGTGAGAGGAATCATTAAACAATCTGGCTTTAATTCAACACCTCACCACTGTGTCACTAATTTCTCCTGTCTTCACAATGTTGACACACACGGGTCAGAGTTTACGTACACATGCCCACATTCTCCTGTCAAATTAGTTTTTATACATCACATCTTTTGTGTGGAAATGTGGCGTTTGCCTTTTTAGGCCCTGTTTTGTGTGTATACAACAGTTATAAATGAGACCACTGGTAAGTTTGGGGACTCACAAAAGACCATTTAAAAAACAAAAAACAAACAAACACACACACAACAAAAAAACCCACAGCTGATTTCAAAGACTATATAAAATATATGTGTAAAATCAGCAGCATGCCCCTTTAACATTAGGGGTGTAACGGTACGTACCTCGGTAGGGGGGTCACAGTTCGGCACAACGGGAAAAAACATTTATTTTGAACAGACACCAATTGACGGCAAAATAAAAAAATGGGAGGTCCACCCATCAGTTGTGAGTGCAACAGCTTGTGCAGTAGACAGCTCATGCTCCACCACTGCTCGTGCACGCTTGTAAATGGCAGGGACCACAGACTGGCTGATGTGCGCACGGGGTGGGACACTGTAGCGTGGCTCAAGCACCTTTAATAAATACTTGAAGCCGGGCTCCTCTACTACGGCATATGGGCGCATAGATGTTGATATGTATATGCCAATTGTTTCTGTAATGTTTTTGGCCCTGTCAGTGTTAATGTCAAGAGGTGGCTTAAAAGCAGCGGGGATAAGTTGTTGCACCAGTGACAGATATGTCAGGGTGATGCCGTCTTATGTGACCGTTCGGGACGAATACAAATACCGTTACACCCCTATTTAACACAGAATTAACTTACTGACTACAAGCATAAATTAATTGCAATAGGCTTTTATCCTTCTTACCCCAGCCGTTGGTTGATACATCACGATTGCAGATCTCATTGGCAAGCCTCTCGAAGTACTCGGGCAGGTCGCCATATTCGTCTCCATAGGAGATGACTTTGATGCCTTTGTCCAGCATGTTGTCGCGTAGCTTCTTGAACTCACCCACATCCTCGCGCCGCACAAGCATAAAGTGTTCCAGGTCCGACTTGTGCTTGACCGCCTCCAAGAACAAAGCCTGGAAGGTTGTGTCATCTACTGTGCGCCCGCAGCCGAGGAACACAAATGATTTGGTCTCATACAGCTTCTGGATCTCACGCTGTGGAATCCAGCCGTAATATATGTTATTACCACCATTTCAACTACATTAACAACCACACATTTATACATTTAGCATAGATGTGAACTTTCTAAAAAAAAAGAGAGATAGTAGTGAACAATTTCAGCACTCACCATAACCTCAGTGTTCCTCAGTACATTCTGGTAGCCAGCAGGGTGCAGTACGATACCACTGGGGTTGGTGTAAACACCGTGGATATGGAGAACACTTAACCTCCGTTTCTCCTGAGCCCACTCCAAAACCTAAACACACACAGACACACACACACTTCACAGTCCATTGCACTCAATCCTGTTCTGACTGGGCAGGGAGTAAAATCACTGAACAGCAGTGAGAGGATATTAGCCCTGATGGAGACAAGGTATAAATACCAGGACTGAGAGGCAAAGCCACAAGTCTCTCAGAAAACTCTCACCCTTTCTAGCAAATGTGTGTCGTATTTAACAGATTACAAAACCACCATTGTATTAACGGGGTCATAAATGTCACGATTGGAGCTCTGACATTTTTGTTGAGAAACGAGTTAGAAGTGAAACAAAGCTATGTTTACTGGGAAAACACAGGCTTCCTCCTCACTCCAGTCTCAAACCAAAAGCAAATATTGTTCAATCTATAAAATTTGACACCAGCAGGCTAATGACTAGAACTTTAACCTTCCTCCACCTGTCAGAGACAAAATGCTCTTTCAGGTCAAAGCATTATCTATTTTTCTCCAGAACTAGCTGATGACAAACTTCACTTAAAGAAAATGTCATAGATGTAAATCTCACAGAGTGAGGACCCTGATTTTCAAAAAATTGAGAGCCATGTTGGAAGTGTGTTTGCGATGTGAGATAAGATCATTTGTGAAATGACACTTCAACTCATTATTTATCAGGGTTTTAAATCCATCTGAGTCTGTCCTAACATACAGTGCTTGCTTAAGTTTAGTGACCTTTGTACTCATTTCCAAAAGCTGACTATATCTGCTGTGACAGGACAAATCAATCAATGCCATAACATCATCTGAGCGTTATTTACCTTCTTCTCATCTGTCAGATCCAAAGACTCCAGCTTGGTGCCTTGGTGAGCTGCATAGATCTCCAGTAAGTTGTCAAAGTTAGTGGTGAGGACCAGTGCGCCACTCTCCATTAATTGCAGCACCGAGCGCAGTAGATGTTTCCCTGCATGCTCCATCTTACACTCCAAATCGTCAAACACCTCGTATAGACAGTCCTTGAAGAATGTGGATCGCACATTGCCTGTTCTCTGTAAGAAAAAAAAACAACAGGCAGGGATTGAAATAATGATATATTTAATAATCACAACCACAGCTGTAGATACATTGTAGTTAAAAGCAATTATAGTTCATCACAAATACTTTGGACGTCTTTATAAAGACCTTGAAAAATAATTGAGTTCTATAGAACATTATGAAAATCACAGTACAGTGACAATGAGACTTCTTACGGTGCACAATGTACTGCAGACAGAAAGCCATACCATTGTCTCTACACTACCTGCTACTGATAATTGATATTCAGTCTTCAGCTAAGCACCTTTAAAAATACTGATTGCACTATGGCAACAGCTGGGAGGGGAAGTGCAGTGAAATGTGATATAGTTCTCCAAAGGAAGTTAAATTCACATAATAAAATTAAAATATTAGAATTAGACTACTGAACAAGTACACAGGATTGTGATGATTTTTACTATTGTAGTAATGGGAGAGAGCTTTCCAGTCTAAACCCTAAACCCTTCCCAAAACCATGACTGCTCAAATTATAGTGAAACAACATCTGCACTCTGCAAAGTTTTAAATATAGATACAAATTTATAGTGTTTTAGAGCTAAAAATACAGTGTACTGACTGAAGACTGACCGGCCACAATCAAGTGTGAAGGGAATAATAATTACGATATAATACTGAGTCAGTGTGAATATGATAGAATATTCCTAATTTTATCAAAACTTCACTGTGACGTTAGCTTATTTTTAGTGTGAATGGCCCTGCTGGGAAATGAACCCCTGACTCTATCGATGCTTAACATTCACACATTAACTGTAAAAAGCTTGCTTTACTTGTATTGAGTATTTCATGGTGCACATTTCATGGCCATTGTCAAACTACCCTGTGTTGTCAAGTATACTTTCACACAGCCACAACAAGCAGCTCTTTAATGGGATTGAGCTGAGTAGACTCACTTATCATACCATGTGACTTCACCATGTTGCATCAAGAGTCTTAAAATAAATGTGCATTTGAGCTCAGTCTGAGAAACAGCTGAATATTGATATTTTTTCTTCAGTGAACTTAGAAGAAGAGTGGAACCGTCGCACAAACATGACCACCAACTCAATAGTTTTTAAGCCTTCCTCTTAGACACCCAAAGTGCCCAAATTAAAAAACTACAAACTTTGTCAGTTGTGCTTCAGAAATGAAAATTACCATTTCTCAAAACATCTGCTCAATGGCAACTTTCCTATGTCTCTACTCTGACCCTGTCCAGAGCTCTTCAAGTAGCAACCCCCTTACACCTGATTCTGCCATGAGATTACGGTCTGTGACTACACCGTCTAAATCTCACCCTTACCTGGTGGAGCCTGTTGTGAAAAGAGAAAAAAAAAAGCAGGTAGAATTGAGCAGCTAAGAATAGCAAAGGGTAGCGCAGAGCTGTAGTGACCAAGGTGATCCTACTGCTGGGAAATGCTCTGACTTCCAGAGATTACAGCTCTAATGGGCTAAACAGCGGGAGTCCTTTCCACAGGAAGAAGCTCATTATCCACATCTAGTGTCTACAGCACCCATCCTGACCACTGTGTCCCTGGATTGCCTGAGGACCTTATGTAATAACCAAATGCAGTGCAAGTAAACAACTCTGCTTTTTAAATATTCAACCTAAACTTTCATTCATTTGTTTTACTCAAAGTTTTAAGGTATTTGTGGACTGCCTTATTGAGTAAATACTTACAGTTAGTACTCAAAAGATATAATGCAGACTTTTCATACATCTGTTGCAACTGGAAAGAGTCTGTGACACACCTTGATCTTTATCCACAGGACGATCTGGTTCATTTCACATTGACAGTTGACTTTTTTAAATGTTGAAAGCTACCTTAAAAGCCTTTGGATGCTATATAGCTCACTGATTATCAGCAGATGATGAAGGCTTTCCTCCAATGATTGTGTGGGGGAAAAAATCTTGTCTGAATCGAGCAAATAAAAACTGGTCAGCAAAGTTGTAATTAGCCTCAATTTCGCCAAGGTCATAGGTGTGAGAGGACTTACAACAAAAACATTCCCTTTGAGTTTAAACTTCAGATTAACCCTCATTAGCTGATACTGCGTGCCTACAGAGTAGACCACAATAATCCAGTTGATAAACAATTCCATACAAAGTGGGTTAAAGTCTCACAGCCGACTGTTACTGGATTTAACTGGATATTAGCATTACTAACACAGTTTTCGCTAAATCCTCACAATTATACACATCATAAAGAAACTCTACTTTAGTGGAGTGAGGATGACACTGTGTAAGATTTTGATGATCTTCTCACATATGGTTCAACCCTGACTGAGGAAGTCTACACTTAAGGGAGACCCCAAAATTAAGAAGTCTGTTCCATTTAGGTCTATGCCCTGGGGGAACGCAGGACAGTGAATCTGCTAGGTGCATCACTTCAGGTCAAGTGCAAACATGTGTGCTTATCAGCAAGGAGGAAATATTTGCAGGTGTTTTTTTGTTTTTTTTGTGTGAATGGGCAGTCACTTCACGCGTATGTCTTCCACTGTAACTTATATGCTAAGTGTTTGGGTGGTGCTTTAACCCTGAATGGAAAATCTGGGCTGGTGGGCTGCTGATTCGCATTATTCTATGCTTGTTTTTCCTCAGCACACTAGAGCCTGTAGTGTCTGTAGCCAACGGCAGTGGGCTGCACGACTGTGGATTGAAATAAACACGATGGATAAAGCCATAAAAGCAGTGTTTGTTCCCTTTGTGACAACAGGCTGAGGGCTGAAACAAAGCGTGTTTTATCAATGTCAAAGGTGCGATGAGACATGACTAACACAGGAGGCAAACGGTATTAAGGCTCCCATCTGCCAGCCCTGCTCCAGACCAGACCAGTCCAACAGGAAGAGACCTGAGTTATATGGATCCAAATGTGGTTTTATCCTTTTTATTTTTTAACTGATCTGCCACACTTCAGTTGGTTTAAAGCTGCATGGTACTTTAAAAAAAAAACAATTAAGATCATGATTTCTCCCTCACAATTGACTATTTTCTTTCTTGATTAATAGGCAATTTTTTTTCTTTTTAAAAAAAAAAAGTGCCTTTGTATTGTCCTTACGCCTTTGAAAGCTTGTCAAGGATAGCGATGCTGTGAGTCAGAAACCTGTTATAGATGTTTATGTGGTCGGGGATTTCCTTGTAATTGTGATGGCCTTGATTATTTGGTTATATTTTAGGGTGGCATTACCTTTTACTGCTGCAATTATAACAAAATGTGCTTTTGGTTGTCGTCATTGTCTTTAATTCTCAAAATGCGCCATATCACACAATGTGACCCATTTTTAGAGTACAGGCACAACAATGTTTATCAGAACTGGTTTGATGAATCTATTTTCTCTTCCTTGCCGTCACACGTGAGTTGACACATATAGTTCCCCCCATAGCTTTCTGTTAATCACAAAAGTTGGATTTATTTTTGCTCCAGTCCTCTGTGCTGTCACATAGTGTAACTCAGTCTTTCTTTATCATTGATGCAACTTCAGGTAGAAATTATGAATGCTTGTTGTGATAAAAATGGACTTGTTCAACATAAATATGTATGAATTCTAAGGATGAGATTGCACAAATGAATTCAAAGCTCCATTTAATAATATCAAGCCTTATTTGCAATAACAAATTCAGGCCATGTTCACATTACAAGGTGTGTGGTGAGGGTGAGTTTTGTATCTTATATTAAAGCAGAAGTCTCATATGATGTGCAGCTTGTTGTATTTAAAGTGTATATATTAGTGACCATTTCAATGAAGGTTTGTATGCTGTGTATATGTTGTAAAGGAGGGCAAGGGCAGATTATAAAATAAAAAACACCAGCTTGCATTCATGAAGTTGTCTTTTCAGGGAGCCCTAAAGAAAACACTGGTGATTTTTTAACAACAACAAATGAGAAACAGAAAAATAGCCAGCTCATTGCATGTGTAACTGATTCCAAGTTAAGTGATAAAAAATTGATTTCTAAGACAAGCCACACAAACAAGACTTGTGTCATTTTCTATCAGCCTTTTAATGAGATATGGTTGAGATGTCTTATCTCAATTCATGGAAGTTGAACCAAAATATCCTCAGCTGAAGAAAGGAAAATGAGCTGGCAGTCTGTCTGCCATATGTTGGTACATGTATGATTGGTTGGTGTAGAAAGGAAAGGAAAAAGGATCAGCCAGTCTTACCGGGGAAAGTTTTTGAATCAGGTCATGGGCCACATGCACCAAATTCTTGTCTTCCTGCATGTGCTTCTGGAAACGTCGACTCTCTTCCTCCTCTAGTAGGTCAAAGTCATTTGCTGCATCAAGCAAGGCCTGGATGAGACCTTTCCAGGAGCGCAGAGCAGGGACCTGAGGGGCCACTGCAGAGCTTACCCCCGTGCCAATCACCAGGACTAGCTCAGGGGCTCGCTTAGTCTTCAGGCTGGGCAGCAGTTTCCTTTGGGGCAGGCAGAGATTGAGTGATGACGGTTCCAAAGATGGTGCTTTCCAAATCCTTCCGACAGCATGAAGGTTAAACAATCATTTTCAAACATGCAGTATGAAACTAAAACCTACCTGTATTTAGGACCAGCAAAAATTTCGAATGCAAAAAAAAAAAGAAGCACAACCTTGTTGACAAAACTGATGAATGAGTAATAGCCAAAGTATGCAGTCGGCTCCAAAGCACCTAAGCTTACCACTTACCTGGGTTTTTTTGCATTTGAGTCTGCATCCTGAGAATCAGCTGCAGGTCGCTTCTCAGTTTTCACTCCTACAACGGAGGCCATTCAGCACCTGTAAGATAGACCACATGCTAACTTTGATGACAACTTAAACAAACAATGGGCAACACATTAGTAACAATTCTGGATATTACAATGTGATGCTTGTACTGTTGTTGGCTGTTCTTTGTAAAGCTTCTTAACACCCTGGTTATATTGGAATCATGTCACATATGAAGCTGTTTTATATGTAAATCTGGTCTGACTTTTTTGGGAACAGGAAATAATATATAAACTATTTCTTGGCAGCACACCTTATCTGATGACACATTCTGTTCCAATAAACCACACGTTTGACAATGATTCCAATAAACACTGTAAGACTAAATGACATTAAAATGTAAACAATATACAATAAATATGATTTCCTACATAGCAGGAAACTTTTATTATTGTTTACTTTAACGTTAACGGTCCATGGCCAAGTTAGCGTTAGTATTTAACCAACGTCATGCTTTAAACTAACATTAGTTTCAGATGAGACAATAGCCAGCGGCGTTAGTGCACAAAGTAAGTTAAATAAAACGTTTCATAAGCACGTTTAACTAACATTACCACTACGTACCTTGATATTCAGGTAGAAGTCCCTCTGATTTCAGAAGTCAGCGAAAGTCGTTGAATGTGTATCGACGTAAACCACGTGAACCAATTGAAAATCGACTTGAGTTCAGGGTTTCAGCTTTTCGATGATGTTAATTCAAACGCAAAGGTTAACACACTGTTACTGTGGCAGCAGTGAATAACCGACAACCAAAAACCCAATTTACAACTCACTAGCATTAAGCTAGCGTTCATTTGTTTTTTTTTTGCTTTAAGCTAACTTAGCTGTTAAGGTTAGCTGTCTCCAAGGTTGTTAAAAGCCCCAAACTGCCTCTGTTTTACTTGTCATGCTGTACGTAGTCATGAAGGCGGCATATATCCGCTGAAAACAAGTCTGTTTGGCTAAAAACGCTGCCAACTGCTTTCCTTCGCGTAATTGTATACACCGCGAATGCTCTCGACTCCCCCGGCTACGGTCCGACACATTGCCGGTCGATGTTTAAAGTTTTTGCCGAGCTGTTGAAGTCGCCGCCTGCGGTGATGTATGCTTGATCTTTTGATGCCTTCATGTGCTGTACGAACAACCAGTGGGGATTTACTGTCTTGCATCGTTTGCAGCGTAGCATTAAGCTACACATTTCTGTTTTTATAATTAACGTATTATTCTATATTCTATATCTGATTTCTTGCTTGTTACATGCATATTTTATCAGTCTTATTCAGCCATTACACTAAGCTTAATAAAATAGCATAACGGCCCTTTATTGTTTACTACAAAGCAACAGAGCAGTCGTACTCATGCGCTGGAAGTTAGGAAATGCAGATTTACAATGAGCACTTGAAAGCAGCAGCGTGTGACGTCAAAGAAGGGCAAGTGGTTGGACAACAGACACAAACTGTTGCTTGCATCACAAACTGTAGTTTACTGCCTCTGGGATGTTTGCATACATGAAATTATTGCATAAATACCAGCCTTTTAGAGACAACGGCACGTTTTACTTTCTAATATAGCATTATTCCTAAATCTATGAAATAGTAATAATCCGTTTGTCTTGGAGAAGACAGAATTAGTAAATATGATTAGCATGTAATAAATGATTAGTATCACACCCTTCATCAAAGCCTGTATGCACATTTACACATAAAACACATAGCTTTCATAGTTGACAATAAAACCGTACAGTGTTTTCATTTTGAATCACAAATAGGCTGCTGTTTTAGGTTAATTGTTACACTTTTTTCCTAGTGGGCTGTTGTGTTTCCTTTTACCATACATTGATTTCCTTCATAATTTATGCTGAAGAGGAACACGTCAGCATAGGCTACTTCAGTAAACCTTCTACTAGACTGCCATCTCCTGTTTAAAATGAAAACCACACTTTGAAGTATTCGGGGCAAAAGTCATGAACCTAGTTCCAAAAAGGTCTTGTGATTTAAGTCTTTTAGGGCCAATTTCCCAGACAGGGATTGAATCTAGTTCAAGACTAGAATTGTTTCTCAATGGATATTTTCATATAATCTTGTCTTCAGTCTAGGACTTGTCTTAATCTCTACATTGAGCAATGTAACCCAGACAGTATATTAGTCAAATGAACAATAAGAAAATATTAAAATGTACGCTAATGCACTGCATATTTGTTATGGTCTAACTCTGCTGGTAGTACGGATGGACTCAGCTGACACCAGCTGTGTCATAGTATTCATCACTATGAATGAACACTTATAGCTGTGTAGAAAATATTTACCCTGAGACTGTGGACCCCTTTGCACCATGAGTTCAGGTGCAGCTGACATTGTGCACTGCACATCACAGATGTCATAATGTACATGCCCTACCGCATTATTATGTACAAGTGGTGCCACACTGACATAAATAGAAGATCCAGACTTTATCAAATATTAAAAGGACTCTATATTGCAGTTATTGCAGCCAAACTGGTCTAAGTTGCAGGGAGTATTAAGCAATATTAGGGAGTATATGGGAAATAATAAACAACAATTTCCTTTCCCAACTTCCTTAAATCCAAATGTAGATGACATCTACAAAAAGCATTTTGAGCTAAATGAAGAAAAAAAGTTATTGGAATGTCCCCTCTTTTGTAGACTAACTGGCAATCTGACCGTTCAGTCCTACTTGCTTTCCACCAAAACTGAAAATGTGGGTAGCATTAACACAAGCTGGTTAACACTGATCTATAAATACTGCAACTGTATAACCAGGTTTATGAAGAGTGATGGAATTATTTGTATGGATGCAGTGAGTATAGAAAACTAAGAGTATAAATAACTTGTGTAAATGTAATGTAATGTAAATTTGCAAGAAAACATGTACCAACAAAACAGTTTTAGACTCAAGAGCCAATTTATATCTTCTTTCAATTTATTTGAGAATAAATCCGAATGAACAGTTCATGATCCAAAGTTTGACATACATCCCTCAAGATACCAAAAAAAACAGCATATATGTTGGAGTGAGATGATCCATGTGTTCACCCTGTGAGCAAATAAGTTACAATTATAGTGCAATATATATTGTGTATAGGCATTTTTAATTTATAGCCCACATCACTGCATACATGTTAATATTAAATATCATTTGAATACACAACTAAATCAGCAGACACATTTCAATCTACACATATCAATGTATTTGAAGATACAATCAATCATTAAAAGGCATACCGTTTGTCTGTCATTCAAAAATATTTTCCATTTGCAAATTTATCCCAAATCATCAATCGATGAACAATATTACAGCTGTAAGATTTCACATGTCCTCAAAGAAAAGGCTCTGTATTCATTTTATTACAGGAGAAAGGAATACTAGCATATTTAAACCAATGCACTCTCACTCAATCACTGATTTATTTGTAAGAAATGTCTAGTTATAATAGACTGTTTGAAGGTCAAAAATCAAATCCGAGCTCCTGAAGAGGCAAAATCCCTAAACAAAGCAAAAATGTTCTTAATTCTCATTCTTTCCCTTCTTGAAATGCAGCAATTATGCTTTGAATTAGCACAACATGAACCTGAAAGTCACATGAAGCTCAATAAAAGCTTTACTTTCAAGGCTGGCAGATCTTGAGCTATATTTTACTGCATAATAGTAAATAACTTAATATAATAGAATATATTAACTGGTAATGATAATAATAATACTACTACTACCAATAATAATAATATAACTTATTCATAATAATGCAGTACTAGTATGATTTTTGACTACACAACTGACAGTTGAGGAACTCTTATGGGAGATCAGTAGACTGTAAAGTCATTTTCTCTTATCAAAGTGAAATATGGCTTTAAGGGCACAAAGGATTAGCAGAGGTCGGGTCAGGGCTGGGCTCCACACAGTATCCAACAGTTTTTTCTTTGAAACCCTTCATAAACCCTGGTAGTAAAAGTCAATGAAGGAAGCCAAGGGTAAAGGAAGAATACACTCTTTTAGAAAGTTACAGCTGCTCTATACAGAGATGGAGCCTTCTCTAAAGTTGGTCTTCCCTATCAGAACGTTGAGAAGTGTAGCCTTGCCCTCCTTGGTCTCCTTCTGAGCCTGTTTGATGATGTCACTCAGGCGGTCCTCATCCTCACGCCCTATAAGGTAGCCCTTACCACCGTAACCATCAGCTACTGTGTGATAATCTGCAAAAAGGGGCAGAAAATACAATCTGCCAGTTAACAACTGCCCAAATGTCATACATTAATTCTGTTCAGAGAGTGTGATTTTCTACTCATATGCAGAAAATATACCTGTAAATGCAAGGCCACATGCCACATTGCTGCCAAGTATGGGAACCTGCTCTCTGGAAATCTGACTCCAACATGCATCATTTCCCACCACGGCTATAACTGCTGTCTAGAAGATAAAAGTGAGATATGGAATATTGGACAAAAATAAAGAAAAATATACAATCATGCATGCTCCACAGTGAATAAAGGATCATTCCTTGCTGAGGCCTTTAACAGGGTACAGCAATTAGGCATTACAGCTCCCAGAGATAAACAATTCATAACCAATGTGCGCATAGTTATATTCAAAAGCCTCTGAAGAACCGCATTATATAAGAAGTTTCCAAGCATACTTCTGTGAAATCTTTATATCTATAGTGAAGGTGTTTTTAACGATTGTGTATGTGTGCATGTGTGTATGTGAGTGTCAACAGTGTATCTTTATGATTAACATTTAGATTGGTGTTAGTGTGTTGTGTGTTTGAGAAGATTTTCTGAAATGTTGTACTTCTTATTGGTATGTTTTTCATCCTGATAGTCTCACATTTGCTATGGGTACTTGAGTTGCTTACATACACATAATGACAATATTGTAAGAGTGATTTTACCTTGTGTCTAGTGAATGTGTCAAACTCTGCAACACTGTATCCTAAGGAGCCGTCACCATAGACTATCCACACCTGGAGAGCACACAAATTAGCATTTCATTTAGAAAAAGTTAAAACTGTTAGATGATCAGACAAAGCACTTTCAGAAAAGCCTGTATCAATACTTTACCTCAGATTCAGGCCGACACAGTTTTGCCCCTAGAGCAAATCCTCCTCCCACCCCAAGAGTCCCAAAGGCTCCTGTAGGGACAAGGAGCAGTACTTGTTGAATCAACAAATTATCTGATTTGTTTCAATTATTAATAATTTCACATTCAGTTCACTGAAATTATCACATTTTATGTATCAAACATGTGTTTTATTCACATTCTCACCTGGATCTAGCCAGCGCAAAGGTCCTCTTGGTCTCATAATGTAAGCAGCACTTCCCACAAAATCACCACCATCAGCCACAATGATGCTGTCCTCTGCCATCAGTTCATCCACAAGGTGGAGGACTTTCAAGGGATTTAAGTGGTGGTTTGTCTTTTCGTCAGCTTTAGCTCTGAAATGAAAAACAAACAACTATTTTTATATATGTGGGAAAAAATATTTTTCTTGCCATGGATGCATTTGATGAACTTATGTTTGCTGAAGAAGAACAATTTTATAATATCTGTGACTATAGACTGTACAGTATTGACAGACAGAACGGAGACCAAGCTCTGCTTACCTGTTAGTGTTTTCTTTGGTGGTATCTCCTGCTTTGAGACTTTGAGGCCATTCTTCTGGACAGCGATGGCCCTTCAGGCCTTTGGCAAGCCGTGCTAAGAATGAACCAGCATCACCTGAAACAGGCAAATATTAACATTTCAGAGTTTAACTGTTAAACAGATGTTTTTGTCCTATTTTTCAACCCTAGAAGAGTGCAAGTCAACTGCACTGCATGAAACATTGCTACTGTAATTGTAAACCTGAATGACTGCATGTCATGAACATACCTTGAATTGCTATAGTTGGTTTCCAGAACATATCAGAGTTTTTGAGCAGCTGTGACTTATCTCGGTTGACAGCGATGATCTTGCTACGTCTGTTCAGAACTCTGCCATAGCTCAACCGGAAGTCACATACAGTGCCTATAAAAACACAGTAACATAATGTCAACATTTCTTTTCTTTTGGATTGCCTGTGCCTAAACAGGCTCCTCTGAAATACAGTTCGACTTCTAACTGTATGTCAACAGACATAAAACAAGTATTGGTTACTTTTAGCCAGGAATGAAGCAGCTGTCATTCTATTAATTGTAAAATTAAGTACTGTTGAATTATTTATTTAAGATTAAACTTTTAAATTTGATACCAAGTCAGTGGAACTTATCCACTGCATACATGTGTTAAATAACAAATGCTTGTCATCTTGTGTTAATTACCTTCTGTCATCTTAGGTTTGATTATACAAGAAAAAGAGTCTATAGCCATGCTAGCAGCTGTACTGCTATCATCAGCATGCTAACAGTGTACAATGTATAAAGTATAATGTTTGCCATCACCACCTTAGTTTAGTATGTTAGCATGCTATAAGATACTCATTAGTGTTTAACATAAAGTGCCAATGTGGCTGATATTTAGGCATAAACCAAAACAACAATTGTGAAAGTGAAATTTGACCTGATGATGGTGCTACATATAAAGCCAGGAGGAGGTTCATCAATCCAGGATGGATTGATGAATTGTTGTAGATAGATTTCAGTCAGCACAAAGGTGTGGACAGACTGACACTGCCATCAGTAGAGTGGCTAAAGAGTAAAGGCCAAAGTATAACATACAGAATCTGAACTGTAAGACTTTGTCTGACCTGCTAAGAGCACCAAGTCGGCATCCTTCAGAGCATCGCGTCTGTTCTGTCTGATGTGGATGGGGCTAGCTTTACCCAGCAATCCACGGGACATGCCCCCGAGGAAGCAGGGGATGCCCAGGTCCTCCAACGCCTTCCTATAATGCAGGCAAACATTGTTGATCAGATGACCATCACTAAAAGAAATCGAATTGCTCTAGATGCAGATTACATAGTGGAGAATTTGTGTGCTGTTATATTACTGGGAAAAACTTCAATGCCATGTGAAGACTGACAGACAAACCAATTGCACAAAAGCAGTGAATTGTATTAAAGTAAAGTATTTTGTACTAAAGCATTAAGAGAATTTTTAAACACTTACATTTTATCAGTATCAACAGTAAACAACCAAACAGTAAAAACAGTTAGAGAAAGAATAAAAAAAGTAGAGAGGAGGTGGGCACTGCATGCATTGTCCTTTACCTGATGTCATCAGCCGGGGTTGGGGGTAGTGTTGCTTGGCTACCCAGAAGAATAACTGGTTTCTTGGCTCGGCTCACCAGCTCTATGCATTTTTGAACCTATTTTGTATTGCAAAAAAAAGAAAAGAAAAGAAACTCTATTGTCCACAACTGACTAGGTAGTTGACTAAACCTTTTATAACATAAAGATCTCAACAGCAAACCTTTAATACTACGAGCGGACTTACCTGATCATCTGTGGCTTGTGGTATGTCAACAGGAAGTGGAGAAACATCTCTTGTCTCCCAAGCTCCGGCAAAAAGGTTAGTGAGGTGGCTATTGAGGTACCTAATGAGAAAAATTCGACCATCACTTCAAATCATTTTACATGTATTATTGCATTTTTGCCTGGATTTCACAGTTGAAAATGACATAAATAGCGTAAATAAAGAAGAACCATAAAACCTGTTGTATTAAATGTCCAGGTTGAACCAAAGATGCTAAGATAATAAGGTTACAAGGTATGTTTCCTAGGCTTGTGCCCCACATGCTATTCCTTCATCTATAACAACGTAACAAATCTCAGCAAATACATCATAAAATTGATGACTTTAGTTATATATATGTCAAGTGAAATTTTATATTTGTCTGAAGTCAACTGGTCACCTATTCTCTCAAAGTATGACTTTATTTTAATGTTATCATTTTTATTACACATAGTAAAAAATAGTGTATACCAGACATACTGATAACATACCATGAGACAATTTTTCCCATCAGGCCTTTAGGAGGGTTTTTAACCGCAAACTCTTTGGAAACCAGGTGGAAGGGGTAGAGTGTGTCAATGGGGAATTCTATGAAAACAGGACCAGGAGTTCCAGACTGGGCGATGGCCAGGGCCTTCCTGACTGTAGGCACGATTTCCCTGATAGTCCTTATGGAGGCACAGAACTTACATAGTGGCTTGAAGAGAGACATCTGGTCAATATCTTGCAGCGCTCCTCTGCCCTGTAGCACAAGCACAGTTGATGGAGAGGTTTTGTCGTTAAAGCAGAGAACAGTTAAGATAAAAAACATTCTATAACTAAAGCTATTAATCGATTAGTTGACAGAAAATGAATCAGCACCTGAAGAAGTGTACCAGCAGCTCCTCCTATAAGCAGTAGTGGAGATTCAGCCATCTGAGCATTCTTCACTGCTGTCACTGTGTTGGTAAGGCCTGGGCCGGCAGTCACTGCTGCTACACCAACAGTGCCTAGTGGAGAGACAATCAAAATAACCATCAACTCGCCTCAAAAAACACGCTCGCCTCTGACTCAGTGGACCAACTGTACAAGACACTGAGACAGTTCATCTTAAATGTATTATCCAAGGACTATTTGCAATATCAGGGCTAATACACTGACACACCTAAATAGAGCTTATATCTATTACTGTTTAATACTGTTTCATACATGTTTGACAAGTAAGCCCTTGTACCAAGAGATACACCCAGTTTTCCAATTCTCTGCAATTGTTTGCACCTATATGAGTTCAAATAACACTCACAGTTAGAAATTCATTATTTTTTCATCTATGTGAGATCAATTTGCACCTGAGAGCCTTGCCACAGCATCAGCAGCAAAGACAGCAGTGGCCTCGTGTCTGGTGTCTACAATGCGGATGCCCATCTTCTCGCAAGCCACCAGGATGGGTGAGATGTGTCCACCAACAAGAGTGAAAACATACTTGATCCCGTGAGCACGGAGGACCTCCGCGACACTTTCACCACCATGCCGTGGGCTCTTCGTCTCAGCCTGAAGTGAGCAAGATAAAATTTAAGTCAAAGGAAAAAATATACAGACATTTGTAATCTAGAAGAATGTTTTGTCATAGATAAACAACTAAGTGTGAATGGATGACCCTTCACCTGTCACACTATCTAGTGTTGCTATTCCTCTGGGCTTTGTGCAATCCAGGTTATTGATGTGATACCCTTTGTGCTAGAAAACCTCAAGGCCGGTCAAAGTTTACATGAATGAAGGCCAGCTTACCGTTCACCTGTGCCAGCCTCCAGCGACACAGGTCATTTTGTCAAGGTAGAAAACAAAGAATGCAGATGTATTTGAAATAAATTATCGGTGCAATGCTGCTTTAAAAGATGACGCATATGGACAAAGGGGTAGAAAAGCATTAAAGAGATAATGGTGAGTACGAGTTAAGAAAAAACCTACCTTGTGAAACAACTGGTAGAGTAAGCCAAGTTTGTAGGCTGCAAACAAAAGCCCACCCACCGCAATACCCGCACTGCATCCAAGAATGGCTCCACAGGGCTCCATGTTAGGATGCAGAAGCAAACCTTTAATTGTAAAAACTCAACTTAGGTCCACTTAACACCTACAACCTTATCGTAACTCGTAAAGTTGAGCAGCTCACCAGTTCAGGCTAGGCTAAGATAACTAACTGTGGAGCTGCTCTAATAACTGCTATACGCCCATTTCAAAAGTATTTTTTTCATACATTCACTGTGAATTTAGCTTTAAAAAAAAGTTACTGAATGAAGGCTGTGAAGGGCATGAAGGTGGCTTGAATTGACCGAGCGCTTCTTCCGCAACCGCTGAGCCAACACAGAAACATCAACGTATATATTTACCGGTCAAGCTAGCTACAAGTACATACAAGACTTCCGGATGCTTTCAAAATAAATCCAGACGAAAAATAAGTGCGCCCACATTACATCGTAACTCGATGACATGCACACGATGCACTCGTATTTTCACACATTCATATAGAAAGTTAAATGTTATAATCATGAGAATATAATTTAAACAAATTTGGCCTATCTTTTTTTTGTTAATGCTTATCAGTCTGACAAACGTGTTGCATTTATTGTGGAGCAAAAGATGACTTATTTTCCGGTTGCTAAGCGTCGGTGACATTGATATGGCTGTGTGTCAGGTGTGACAGACAAGTCTTTGGTCCAATGAGAATCTTGTGAGGGTGTGTCCTGTCAAAGCTATTTCTAATCAGTGCAAAGATTACAGTAAAAGGAGACAAGACAATTCAGAAGACGTTGCAGTATTTTTATTTTATGAAATATCAGAAAGCAACGTAATTTGAATACACGGTTACAGATTAATTGTTTAACTGTTTTAATGTATTGATTAATTTACCCAGAAGTGACCCAGGACAATGTGTGTGTGTGTGTGTGTGTGTGTGTGTGTGTGTGTGTGTGTGTGTTTGTTTGTTTGTTTGTTTTAGTGATTATTTTATTATTTTCACAGCAATGTGCAAAAGGGAAGTTTGTAAACATCAGTTGTCCTTCCATGTTCAGGATTTTCAGCAAACTGTATTTTGTCATCTGCTTTTTGTTCCTCAAATACAATGATCTGAAAGAAAACATAAAATAACATGAGCTATAACATTAACATGCTATACATTTCTCACAAACTTCTATGCAGAAAACCAACAGGTTTGTTGAGTATACAGGCTACCTGATTCTCTCCGCTTCTGAGCCAGGGTCCTGGGAGGTAAAGGAAATTCTGGGGACCAATGAACCAGTGGCGTCCAAGGTTCTGTCCATTGACAAACACAGCTCCTTTACCCCAACCCTATGGATGGATGCACTATGATCAATAACCTGACAGTGTGGAAATTGTAGTATGAATTTACTTAACTAACTTAATAACACTGGTCTCATCCTGTCAAGAAAACCAAAGTGTCACATGACATACAGATATGTCTTTCTGCATGTATCTGCATACATAAATATACAAATAAAACATAAATAAGAAAGATATAAGCTGCATTATAATTTTATTGAAAATGCATGGGAATCACTGAATGGAAATTAAATTGATATGAAATAATGCTTTCAAATAGATGCTGTTTACCATAAAAACTCAGAGGTCATTCTACTCACAGGGAGTCTGATGAAGGTGTCTCTGGGAGGGCCGTCCACATGTAATCTGGCCTGGAAAAACCCTGGGAGCGTGGGTGACTTGAAATCACTCTTCCACTGACCTGAATTTGTTAACCTAAAACAAGAGTGAATTAATTTCAAACACATACTGTAATTATGTGAAGCTATTGACATATGACATATGGGATGAGGGATGCTCTTATGCTGTTATTTTTCATTTGTGACAATCAGTAGATTCTTTTTGTTGTGGAATAATTACTGCAGGACAGTTATTTTTTATAGGTGTTGTAATGAAATGTTGGACTTTACTTTCTCTGTCTTGTCTCATTGAGCTTGTGGTTTCCTACAATTGTATGGGTATGCTGTAAACAAAGGCAGCTTCTCAAGTGTGACACCAAAATGGACTCAGATATACAAGGTGAATTAGCAAATACTTGGAAGAGGGGTATAAAGTATTTTAAGGTGATTTTACCTTTTGATTTACAATAGCTAACAATCTAGTAGTTCAGCCATTTTTACAAGATGAAAAATTATATTTTGTGAACCAACCTTTTAATAAAGCCTGGCTTCATATCTAAACAGAAGATGGTGAATCCTCTCAAAGGGGTGTGATTCAACACAATGTCTCCCACAATACCTGTAATACAATAGAAGGTAGACATATACTCTGAATTATAAGCAATGCAAAATTGGTAGTTACATTCAGATGACTGACTTGGTATAAATGCAACAAACCAATGTATGGCAGTAATGTTTGATGATAGAATACCTTTGCGCTGTTCATCTAGAGCTTTTCCATAATTCACTCTTCCACAGTTCTCCACAAGTAAACTCAATGTCCTGTCTCCCTTTGGTGTTCAAAGGAAATAAATAAGACAATAAAAAGTAAAAATTACTGTAAGACAATTCAGTATTTTTCTGCTTGTTACAACAATCAATGCCCATTTCATTTCATCAGTCCTCGTCAACAACATCTGCAGGAATGAAGCTGCTCTGCTGATGACAGTGGAGGGACTAAATGACAGCAAAGATTATTTTGTGTACAGGAAAAGATTCTGTCACGCTGTGTCTAAATGACTTAAATAAAGCTGAAGTATCACTAAGAAATCCTGTTACATTCATGCATGAGGTGGATATATCTTTTATCTATCTATATATACTTAATAGGAAAAATTATGCACTGGAATTGATTTATTACATTTTTGATTTGCCAGTTAATGCTGGAATGGGCTTACCTTTACTTACCTTTGTACTTGATTGTACCTAGACATCATCTTAGAAAAACACATAGTACTTGGGAGCTTTGCTTTGACTAACAGGTAGAACAGGTGTAACCGGTATGAATTTGAGGCTGTTTAGTAAAGTATTTATGTGAAGTTTCATAACATAAAATGTATATGTTCCATGGGCTAAGGTTTATACTGTAGGGAGGACGGCACTGTACATACAGCTAAGAATAGATATAAGACAGTCAGTACCTGTCCGTCAGGGAGTGTCAGCTCCTGAATCTTGTAGTCCAAACTACCGACACATTGTCTGTCCACAAAAACCTAGAGCACATTAGAAGTCACAATGACAGGATTAAGTATGTGTTATCAACCAGAGCAAAGGTTCAGCCTTTTTCTCATTATTTGGCATATCTAGTTGAACCTCTGAATAAATATTTTGGATCTATATTTCAGCATGAATGTGTGTCTGTGTGTCATCACCAGTGCTCTGTCTCTGATGCTGTTCTTGGAGTTGAGGGCTCCTCCACATGTGATGGTGGTTTCATACAGCGTGTAACCATATGACTGACCATTGTTGTTGTTGACAGGGAGATTCTCCATGTTCACCGGCCTTTCTGACCTGTATGGCTGCACGAATAGTCAAATATCTTATGGCATTAATTAAAAGAATCTGGCAGAGCACAGTAAGCATCAGACCTACGATGACATTGGAATAAGATGTAGCTGTGTGGCTTGATAGGCAGGACAAGACACAAGCACTGTTGAGGAAGTTCCAATCCTCACTGAATGAAACCATACAACATATGTATGCATGCATGACACTGTGACACACTTGTAATAAAAGAGTCAGTATAGATTCTTCTAAAAAAGAAGCAGGTGTTTTGACACTTTGATGTGAGACCGAACCCAAGCTCCCAGGTGTGAATCATCTGTCTTTAGCATAAGCAGCATGTTGCTACATTTCATCTAGAATGATAACAGAGATGTTCTGTTTCTCTGAAATTCCCCACATTTTACATTTTGCTCTCTGCCCAGCATGGCTCTCTCTCTGACAGTCTAGTCTAATTGGAATTTGGATTTGCATTTTCTGATCTGCAGATTATATAATGAATTATAATGAATACATCTGACAGGTGCTTGCCATCTGTACAGTAGCTTACCTTTTCGGTGAAGTGCAAGCTGTCCCACAGTGACAGGTACTGCTGGATGACAACAGCATCATATGCTCTCCTCTCCTGAGGAGAGGGCACTTCAGGAAGAGGCTCAGCTTAAATGAGTTGGCAAAAACACAAAGTTAATGTTAATTATGACCTGGGTTATGAAGGCATATAGGCATGCATGGTTTCTTATAAAATCTGTACTGCATTCAATGCAAGTGCATGTTTAAAAGACCTTACAGTGGTACTGGCTGAATAAGTTCCTCAACAGATGATATTTTGTGGTACAGTCTCCAGCCTCAGCTAAGGGAGCATCATAGTCTGCAATGAAAACATTTACAAAAAGAGCCAAAAGCAATGTGTTTTTGATTGGAAAGAGAGACAATTAAAAAAACCCCCACATCAATCAAACATCTTTTTTTATTTGGTCTTTGATGACAGAAGGTGATTCCTACCAACCATAACTGGTGATCTGAGGTTTGTAGGTGCCAAAGTCCATCGCTCCATTCATGAAGCTGAAGCTGGTTCCACCATGGAACATGTACAGGTTAATGGATACACCTCTCTCCAGGATCTCTGACACCACAGCTAGCATGTCTGTCAGGGAAAACACACTCTGAGAAATCACTAAGAAAGTAGCAGTCTGTAGTTTTTAAAAAGGAAAGCACATAGTAATAAATTATTATATAATAGACAAAATCATATTGTCAGTTGAGGTGTTCTAAAGTGCGGTGTCCTTAACCTACAGTAGCAGCTAAAGTGTGACATTCTGAATCATATTAGAATAGAGTATCTAAAATGCCAAGAAAATAGGTTTTATAAGTGTTATTGTGCACAAAAAAATTGTTCGATAGAAAACTTCTGTTCAAAAAATGTTGCCATACCCTCAGCATGGAAAACATGGTGATGCTCTCCCCAGACGTCAAACCACCCACACCAATACTCCATAACCATCAGAGGTTTCTGTGGCTATACAAAGCAGATCATATTTCTATTTAATAACAATTTATAATATTACATATAATGTTATGTGCAAAAATAGAAATAACTAATAATGTCATGACCATCAAAGACCACCCATCACCTACCTGCATGTCAGCTAAGCACTGAATCGCTCCAAATGACAGTCTTTGAAGGTTTATGGTTTTTAGAACTGAAATAGGTAGAATTACAGTATCAATGGAAAAAAGTTTGCATTTTTATTTTCTTAACACAAGTGTTAAATTTAAAACCAATATCTTCATTACCTCCCTCCATCCCTCCATATCTCAAGCCTTCCCAGTTGTCTGAAGTCAGCAGGAGCTCATTGATCCCTCTAGACTGGAGGCACTGCAGTAGTAGGTAAATTAAGTGCTCCATTCATGGTGGATACTGAATCACAATGACATATAAACATTTCAGTGAAATACAAACACTGTAAGACATTACTAAACTCACTTCTTTTATAAACGGCATGTATCTTTCATCTTTGGCATATGATCCATATTCGTTCTCGAGTTGAACTGCAATGATTGGGCCTCCTTCTTCAAACTTAAAAAAACAAACAAACAAAAAACACAAGGAAAAAGAAATATTTGCTTCACCATCGATGTAATATCCCACAATTATCATAAAATGTATGATATAACTATTCTAATTCTAACAAAAAACAGTGAGTTACCATCATGGGTTTGATCACTGAGACAAGTTTGTCAAAGTACAGGTTGACAGCATCTACAAATCCAGGATATGTTGTCCTCAACTGCATGTTTTTATCTTGTAACAACCAGCTGAAAAAAACAAACAAAAAAAACATTACAACTATACTTAGCAATATGCTGCTAAAATTTGGTGGTATTTTAAACTAATGAGCAGAAGGTGTTACCTAGGCAACCCACCCAAGTCCCATTCAGCACAAATGTAAGGTCCAGGACGCAGGATCACCCAAAGACCCATCTCTGCTGCTAAACTGACATAAGCCCTGAGAAAAGCCAGATTCACTGTGTTAAATCTGAATTAAAAATATCATAAAAACAGCTGCTCTACAACTCTTTATGAAATATTTAACAATTATACAAAAAAGATGATGGAGCCCTTGCCTGAGGTCCAACTGATCCTGAAAGTTGAAT
This sequence comes from Scomber japonicus, assembly GCF_027409825.1. Classification (NCBI taxonomy): domain Eukaryota; kingdom Metazoa; phylum Chordata; class Actinopteri; order Scombriformes; family Scombridae; genus Scomber; species Scomber japonicus. Next base: position 15,892,749 of record NC_070583.1, read on the forward strand.
GTTCCTCTCTCAGGTTCATGCAGGTTCCATGGCACATATCTAAAAAAAAACAAGAAAATAATTATTTCTTAAGCAATAATACAGTCTAATGGCTCATGAGATCCTGGCAATTAGTTTGTTTCTATTTTATTTTAAGGTAAACAGTTTAATAAAGAATTTCATACACTTTTGATTCAATCTGATCTGTGATTGATCTTTGCCGGTAAAAGTCTAATAAGTTTACTGTGAATTGAAGTATAGTCAAGTTTCAGTGACGTACGTTGTGAGAGTATTGAGACCACAGGCCCTCATCTTCAGCAGCCGGTCCTCCCAGTAGGCTCTGGGGACACGGAAGTAATGTATAGAGCCTCCCAGGATGCGGAAAGGCTCTCCCTCCAGAGTGAACTGAGGGGAGTCAGCCCTCAGACCCTCCACACGGCTCATTCTTCTTACTTCAGCACAATATCTGGTCAGGAAAAAACTGTTCCATAAAACAGAATAGCAAAAAAAACCATGAATGTTTCTGCTGTGTTCTGTGTGTTGAAAGATAAAATTAAAAGGTGCACAAAAGTGACATTTTAAACATTTGATACAGTCATACAATTGTACGAACAGTTGCTACTGTAAATAATCTATCTGTAATATGTTGTACACATAGTAAACAAACTTCTGAAAAAGCACAGCAAAGATCTAACCTTACCAAGATAGAACAGCAAGGTTCCAAATGCACAAATATAGAAAGTCCTATTCAACATCAAAAAACATGATCAATGCTGTACCTTGAAGCTGACCTCGCCAGTGAGCAATTGAAGGGATGACAGTGCTGGGAGGCCTCGAACACGGTGGATAATGGAAACTATTGTTGTTTCAGAACAAAAATATAATAGTGCTCTGTCTCTCTCTCTCTCTCTCTCTCTCTCTCTCTCTCTCTGTCACTCCCTCTAGCTCTTTAGCCCTCAGTCAGAGTGAGGAGGCATCACATTGTGTAAAATAGTAATGTGGGTCCCATGATAAAGGTTAAATCTACAGACAAAAATATACTGATGCCCCCTAGTGGTTTTAACTTTCATCACAGCCCATAGTTAAGGGACCGTTTGCAACTGTGGTCATGGTGTGCAATGGTATGCATGTGTGAGTGACATATTCATCCTATTTACCATTAGAAATTTAACACCAAGAAAGAAAAGAGCAAATGCCTGCTATATTTATTTTCACATACTTAGGTATGAACTATTGTATACTTATTTATAGACATTTATTGAGAGAAATATTCAATATTATCAGTAGGGCCTATTAATGTGGTATAAAACTAAATAAACCCTTGTACTACCAAGAAACTCCACACTAGCTTGTGGTTTTGATGCATTCCTGATTATTAATCACATTTACAGCATTTATAGAGGCCATATTATCTGGCCATATTGTCTCTTTATACACAATGCACTTTGATTTTCACATTTATATAGTGATACATATTCTGGGTGGATGTGGCTCAGGAGGTATAGCGGGTCGTCCACCAATCAGAAGGTTAGTGGTTCAATCCCTGGCTCCTCCAGTCTGCATATCAGTATCATTATCTTGCCTAAGTGTCCATGCGCAAGATACTGAACCACATCAGTGTGTGAATGTGGATGTGAATTAGAAACATTTGTAGAATAGATAAATAAATAAATAACTAAATAAATAAATAAATAAATAAATAAAGTGCTATATCACTCACATGAGCAGGCTGGCACTTTGCATCGCAGGAAATTTCCCTTTCTACAATATTTCCCAATATTTATTCATGTATTTTTTTTTGCTTTTTTTATTTATTTATATATATATAAGAAAGTAAGGGAAGCTATGACCCTTTGAATTGTCTACGCTTTTTGTCGGTCGTGTAGTTTTGTGACTGTCCCTAACTACCCTAACTACAGACAGTCATCGGGTGTTGCTGAGTTTTGGAGCTACCGCCAACGGTCATTACCACGTTAGGATATTACTACCACCGTGGGAAGTCGGATGTGATTTTGTCATAGACCATGTATCGTTTTTTGACTTATTTCTTCCTGAAGTACGAATAACTGCGCATTATGTGAATATGGGACTCCTCACAACTTCCAGCTACTTCCCCCTGACACTTTTGGCATGTTTTGCGAAACTGGTTTTATCGTGAGTTTATGTGACAGACTCGTTATGTTATATCAGGACTTCAATTGGTCGAGTAAACTGGAAAGAAAGGGGAGCTTGTAAGAAGAGGACTATTTATATACACTTTATTTCGCCCCATAAACACCGGATACGCGCTTGGTGCATCTGTCACTGAACTCGTGTTGTTATTTGCCAATGGAAAGCTCATCAATGTTTGGTGTCCGTCTGTCCCTAAAACAACGATATTTCCTCCTGCTGTGTTTAGTTGTCGGTGGGATAATTGTTTATCGGTCCACAAGGTAAGACAAACATTTAAACAGCTAACTGAAGCCCGAACTAAGTCAACATTAAACAGGCCTTGACTAACAGGAATCATGCATGAAGATAAATTCATGGGTAAATCCCCGCCCACTGTCACTTAGTTATGATAAGTCAAAGATAACAGCCATATGGAGGGTGTGTCCTATGATTGAGTGATGTTGCTTGGTTACATTCCAGTTTCAATTCTTACAATCAAATAACCAACCAGGTTACCTGTGAACTTAGACCTGACTCACCTGCTGGCCTGTGGACATTGAACATTAATACATGTAAGAAGTTATGTCAAGTGACCTTTCACTGCAAAACCTCACTTTGTCCTGTTGCAAGGAGTGGAGAAAGTTTCACAGCTCACCATGTAAGTCTCAAGTCAGACCTTTGCTACTGATCAGAATGCAGTATCATGTTAGTGTTGTATCATTGTGCTCCCCAGGATGGATCTGCAAAATCATATGCTGTCACCTTTGTGATGTGGTATTAGTATTTTGCTCAAGGGTTATTTAGTCACCAGATTACCTCCCATCTGTGTAATGTGTCGCTAATACCTTCGCAGCCCTTTTAGTTGCACTTGTACAACAGTTCTTTATCAGTTATAAACTGTATTGTGGTCCCCTAGGAGTCGTCCTGAGGTAAGAAGAATCAGCCGTGTGGATGGTCTGAAGGCCAACTCATCTCAGTTCACCCTGGAGAGTAAACCCTTCCGCATTTTCGGAGGCTCCATCCATTACTTCCGTGTCCCCAGAGCCTACTGGGAGGACCGGCTACTGAAGCTGAAGGCCTGCGGTCTCAACACTCTCACAACGTAGGCTCCCACTGCAATGCACTGTACCTCAAAGCATTAGAATGAACAGTGTCACAAATGTATTATTACTGCAGAAGCAATACACATATCAAATACAATAAAGCAAAGCACAGCAGACAAAATGTATGAGTGTTTTAAGTTACAGTAGGAAGTACTAGCTAATTTTACTTTCCTTAAATCACTCAAATGTATCACCATTAAAAAGCTTGCAGCACAGTCAAAATAAGCTTTATTTCTTCTTTTAGGTATGTGCCATGGAACCTGCATGAACCCGAGCGAGGAGTGTTTAACTTTAAAGATCAGCTGGATTTAGAGTAAGGAATGGTGGAGGGAAGACTTGGGGGGAATTCGGAGACTGGTAGAGGGCAGATGAATTCCCACAGATGGCACTGTTGCATTGCAAAAGGGCTGAGCTACTCTGTTGAATAATTTGATACTGCTGAGGAGGTGTATGTTTTCCCTTTTTGCTAATTAGTTGTGCAATATCAGTATTACTGATTCTTGACTTATTGATTTTGATGGTGTCAACCTATTAAGATACACTGTGTGATTGCTATCAAGTCTAATGCAAGAAACATGTTCTCTGAAAAGGGCAAAAACATGCTGTGAAAATGAAAACAAATTGAATGATATATTTTTGAATGAATGATTTTACTGAACATTTTGAACTGAGAATAATTATCTATTCCCCACATTATATCAAGATTATTAGTGCACTGTACTGAGCATTAATTAACCCCACTGACAACATCATTTAAACACTGTGTGTCCTTCTCTCAGAGCCTACCTCCGCCTTGCAGCCCGCCTGGGCCTTTGGGTGATTCTGCGTCCAGGGCCATACATCTGTGCTGAGTGGGATTTAGGGGGGCTACCCAGGTAAAAATCACAGAGTCACAATTAAATTACAGTTTACCTTTGCAGGTAGTTGAAATCTTTTTTACTGCACCATTCAGTAATGTTATAACATAGTCAGCAATTAGCGCAACTATTCCCTTAAACTGGCTTGGGAATTAACTGTTCAGTCACATTACATGTTAGTGAGTGGTGTCTTTGCTGCAGGCTAATTCTGAATAACTCCTGGAAATAATTGATAGTTAAGTTATTCACTGTTATTCTTGAATGCCAAATCGTCATTTTATGTCTCTGCACTATCTGAAAGTAAAGGACACCCACCCAAAGCAAACTTTTGGAAAATAATTATCACATAGTCCTACTTCATCATTACCAAGTGAAATCATTCAAGGTTTCACCACTATCTCAGTTCAAAAGAAAATATGTGATGCATTCAGTGAACATTATATTTCCTCTGGTTATTTATTTAAAAAAAATTGGATTTTGCTGGGCAAACAAATTAGGCACTCATACCTTTTCAGTGAAGCCTTTATGGACCAGGAAGTGTTTAAATGCTCTTTGATCTATTGACCCAAAAATTCCACTGCTACTTATCAGTTACAGTCAAGGCTTTTATTATTAGCAGCTCCATTACAAGTTTAATGCTTAACTTATATTTTTAATCTGCTTGTAGTAACAGGAAGTATCCCTGACCTTTGAAAGGCAGTCAGTCCAATGAGCTAAATGATTATTGTCCAGTCTCTAAACTATCGTGTTAAGCTTAAGTGGTAAATGATCAGGTAACAAATCTTTCTTATCTCAACATTTATTTTAAAATCATATCAATCAGGATCTGGACCTGGTCATTGTACTGTGATGGCAGCGTCAAAAGTCTTGAATGATATTGCTAGTGCATTAGATAAGAAGCACGATTGTGTCACCCTTTTTATTGATTTATCCTAGGCGTTCGATAGTGTCCATCATTAAATTCTTTTAAAAGGTGGAACAATCTGCAGAAGCTTGTAAAATCTGACAAGCCAATCCCTTTTAATCAATTCAAATCTCTTTTGACTGACATAGAGCAGTGTCTTTGAATTTAAGTTGTCCATTGTGTTGATGTATACTGTAACTTTTGTGTGCTTTTAATAATTATAATTTGTTATTGACGCATACTGTCATTTTCTTTTGTGTTCATTGTTTTTATATATACTGTAATCAGGGTACAGTTAGGTGTATCATTTCATGTCTGCTGTCTCTCTTCTATTTGGCCAGTTTCACCAAATGTATTGCCACTGAACAGCAAATGTAAAGGAATTCGTGTTGGTGAGACTGATCCAAAGTCTTACATACTGTATGATAAAATGATATCAGGGCTTCACACAGGGTACAAGACATATAATGGATGGAAGTGAACCACTGCTGATATTCAGATGAAAGTCTCTGATGATGTATCAGACTTTTCGTGTAAGGTATTAGAGGGAACGATAATTCAATCTGACAGCCATATCTCCCTGAAAGGACGAATTCATTTAATTCTGTAATCAAAATAGATTCGGACAGATAATGGGGTAAATGTTGGAGGGAGGGAGACTGGAAGTAGGTATTTTTGGAGTAGTTATGCCTTTAGGGAATGTGAGGTTGAGGTAATATTTATTTGATAATCATCAAAACAGAATGTTTCCAAGGGCATGCAGTGGAGCATTACTTCCCACTGCCACCGCATTATGATAGTCATGCTTAGGTTGGTGCAATATCTGTGATAGCAAAAAAAAACCTAAAGAGAGTTCACAGTACAGCGCATATTGTGTAAAATGTTGATTTTTCAGATTATGAAAAGTTTTCCTGTGATTTATTTTCAGTTGGCTACTACGGGATAAAAACATGAAACTGAGAACAACTTACCCAGGATTCTCTGATGCAGTCAACTCCTTCTTTAATCAACTCATCAAGAAAGTTGTTCCACATCAGGTAGTTTCCACCTAAGCACAGTACAAATTTCAAAAGAACCTTTGTGATTGATATACGTGCTGTAAGATATTCTTGAGAAATAACATGGCTGAATAATTACAATGAATATAATAAAAATACATTCACACTCAAAATAGAAAAACTTTCAATGTTTCAGTTGTCATGTCAGTTATATGCATACATATTTCTGTTAATTCAGAGAATCTGCTACAGTTTTATAATATTTTATCATATTTATAAATTTGATGTGATCATATAGTCAGTCATCATTCTTCTTTTCTCATCATCTCCTCAAAAACTGGGCATATGCTAACAATACAATGCACCGGACTTGAATTGTTCAATTTGCCCCCCCCCCCCCCCTTATTGTCCATCTATTAGTGCCATGCGCCATTGAACAAGCTCTGATTTCCATTTGACAGTGCTTTTTATAATTTAGCTGTAGTGAGGGTAGGGATGGTCAAAAACTTGTGCCAAACCCTAATATGTGTTCTCTTTTCATTGGCTAAATAATATGCAGTACTCCAAGGGTGGCCCAATTATTGCAGTTCAAGTGGAGAATGAATATGGGTCCTATTCCAAAGATAAAGAATATATGCCATTCATCAAGGAGGTAAGAAACCACATTTCTAAATTATTTCAAAAATAATTTCAATTTCAATGCAAAAAAGGGGACTTTGAGGCTGAATTTCTCAAAAATGATACAGTAAATATGCTTGATACTGTATGAGTGAACAGTCAGGATGGTCCCAAGGACAACTGTCTCAACCTTTGTCAGAAATTATGGATAAAAGGGATTTTACAGTCACGTAAAAAATGAGCATGAGCCTTTTTTCTATGTAAAGCTTAATTTCTCTTTCATTGACCATGAAAAGACGAACGACGGCTCACTTGACCGCAGTCTTGAAAGTTGCCTATATCACTCTGCTGCTGTTAGTTTAGCATGTGCTGAATCCACCGGCGGGAACTCTTCTTCCCCTTCTCACTTCGCATGTAAACAAAAGCCCCTCTCCTCTGATTGGCTGTGGGATCATTCAATCTCAGATCAGCACCCGCCTTTTGCTGCATAGGCGTGATGTGTAGTTGAAGGAAACAGAATCTGTGAGTCGTGGGGAAGATTCGAGCAGTTGTACTTATGGATTTGTGTTTGTGTTTTAAAAGAACATAAATATTTTCATGATAAATTATTTTACATACATCAAACATTTATTGTACAAATTCACATTCAGATTTGCACAAATTTTGTCCACAACTTCACATTGTTTGATACAGGTACACAAATATGTTTTGCACTAAATATACTACAATAATAGGAGCATGAATGTGAGCATGTCAGTTTTTTAATCTGTGACTTTGTAAAATAGGATTTGTGCACCTGTAATTAAGAATTTGTGAATGTGTAAGTGTTGTGTTGTATTTGTGGAGACAACTCATAGAGTATGTGACCTCAAATTTACTGATACACATACACAACCACTGTACACAACTACAAATTCCACTGTTACAGGTGCTCAAACCTTTTGCACCAATAACACTTTCATAGAATATGCTTATTTACCTTGCTTCTGTCCGTCACGCACTCTCTTCTTCGCACTCTCTTTCATAAATGTCAGCAATTCATTTTCAGAAAGAATTTTCAATGTTTTGTTAAGTTGTCTCTATAACCTCGCTTCTATGCAGGCTTTAACATCAAGGGGCATCACAGAGCTGCTGCTGACCTCTGACAACAAGGAAGGACTAAAGCTTGGAGGAGTGAAAGGAGGTATTGTTAGGCTGACAGACAAACAAGGCTGTGCATACACATACCCACACACATCACACACATATACAGTGTGATGGTTTGTGTGTAGTGTTTTAACACAGCGTCTGAGCCAAGGATGGCCCAGTGACAGGCAGCTGCAGTTCAGAACCAAATTCAACACACAGAGGATCCTGTGTTGTACTAGAACGTTGTTCTTTTGCATGTACACTGGCAAAGGTATTGTGGTACAAAAAAAACCCTTACTTGTTTTCTCTTTTTCTGCCTGTTTTAATGTACATGCATCATTAAACATTGTTTTACATTTTTTTAATAATAGGGTGACTAATTATTCGGATTATTAGTCTTTACTATTACTGCAACAATGCACAAACACCATCCACATAATTACAAGACAGGATCCTCTGTGGTACTGTTAGAATCAACCTTCATTATGGAAATTCATAACATTTTTAACAGTTTTAAAAGCATCATTATGGTCATACTTATAAGTTTCACACCTTCCAAGTTAAGTTTAATGCCTCACTGGCTGATTCAATATGCTGAAGCTTACATTAGACCATTTTATCACTTATAAACTTTGTGAACATAAGAATTATTAATATTTCTTCTTTCTTTTTTTTCTTTTTCTTTTGTCTGAAGCCCTGGAAACCATCAATTTACAGAAACTGAACCCAAATGTCGTCAAGTACCTGGATGAAATACAAGTGAGTTATATTGAGTCATTACCGTTTTTTTGCTTCCTGAGCTTTCCAACATATAGACCGTTCAGGTAAATCCAAGTGACATTTTAGAGCTATATATAGGTGACCAATAGTGTAGTTACTAAAAGAAACTGAGAGGTCATTTAGACATTTTGTTAAGCGAGCGTATGTTGCTTCCCAAAACATGTTTTCTTCCTCCAGCCTCAGAAGCCAAAGATGGTGATGGAGTATTGGTCTGGCTGGTTCGATCTTTGGGGGGGCCTTCATCATGTGTTCACTGCTGAGGGTGAGACAGACTTTGTTCCTGAAGTTACTGCAGAATCACAAACACTTACTGCAAGATGGGTCGACAGGGTTTCTTTCCAGGGGGAAACAGGATCCGTGATAACAGTAAGACAGGCATCCAGATGAGGCTAAGACTGGATTTCTGCCGATGGATTCTTTTATGAGGGTGAAACAGTTTTCTCTGTAGCGACGGTCGATAGTACAGGCTAATTTGAGACTGGGGTAAGACAGGTGTTGTGTGGCGAAAGTAAGAGAGAGAGAGAGAGTCTTGAGCTTGAGGGCAAGACAGAATCTCAGTGCCATAGGGTAAGAAAGGCTTAAGAGAAACGTTTTTAGCTGAGAATAAAATAGTCTCTGTAATTGGGGAAAGACAGAGTAAGGACAAACGCAGTGCTATGTGGGTTGTGTAAGATAAAATGTGAGACACTCTCTCACATTATGGCTCATTTAAAGCACAGAACACAATCAGTGTAGCTGGTATGTACAGCTTAGCATATGGTCATTTCCTCCTGTTTTTGCGGTTTTGTCATAGATTTGTGTACTTAAAATGCATAGTAGGTCATGAGCCAGGAATCACAAACCTGTCTATGTTCCCTCTTCTTTGTTGTGCATCGCATGTTTGCTGTAATATCTAACTGCATAATGTACACCAGCCAATAACACAACACAGATATGACAAAATATGTGGCCTGAGATATGCCCTAATAAACATGTTTTTTCGTCCTCATAAAATTGACCAATTTTTGGAAGAATTTGAAACTTACATCTTTACCCACGAGGTGCACAAGATGCATGCCACATGCCCGCAGTGGACCTTTGTTGCATGTCATACCCCATCTCTCTTCCCACTGCAAGAAAGACTTAAGAAAATTGTGTTGCTTGATAGTGCTGCTAGAGGTCAAAAACTCCACCTTTAAGCCTTAGATGCAGTTAAGCTTGTGTGAACACCTCAGTAGAGCTGCAACTAGTGGTTATTTTTATTAATACATTTCTAAATAAAAATCTAATTTTTTAAGTTATTTTTTTTTTCAAATGATTACCAGTAAATTATAATAATAATATAAAACATCAGTCTGTAATGTGGAATGATGTAAAACGGAGATGTTTCATATTTTGGCTTGCTAACAGTTAGTGGATTTTTAAAATTGTCAGCTTCATGTCACAAACACCATGAGCCACTTAAGATGGGTCACATTGTCCCAGCTGTTGGTATGGGCCATGAAGGTGTTAACAGTCATATGAAATAACTTGTGGCTGTCTCCTATGTTATATTATACCCTGCATACACGCAGCGCAAAGCTTCAAGTTTCTTTTTTTATTGTAGTCATTCCCAGCAGCCATCCACATCTTAACAAGATATGTTCTGAACAGGAAACAGACAGCAGTTGTGCTTCCTTATGTGTTTTCCCCATAGTGAGAAAGGGAAAAGAAAAAAGATCCTCACCATGTAGAGAGTGTCACAGCTATGGAATAAACGCTGGAATATTCAGAGGGGATTCATGTCCTTGACAGTCCAGTGCTCTGCAGGCTGCAGTACACCCAGCAGTTACTCACAGCCAGCGCCACTATGAAACCAACCAGGTCCATCTCTGTCACTCATCCTGCTCCATTGTTTTTCACTGAGGCTCATGCCTTTGATTGAAATCATTCAAATAAGTCCAATTTATTACTAAAGTCTGATTTCTATTCTCAGTTACTTGTCCTGGTATGTTCACTGCAAAATATACTGTAGGTAGCTGATTTACGTAGGTTGGCAGGCAATTTTGTATGGGTTTTAGCATTGCTCTGTAATGAGTTATAGTAACCTGTAATAGGATGTGTGGCTAAGGTCCGCCCATTTTGCAATTGAAGTGGAACTGAGGGCAATAGGATTATTCAAACTGTGGTTCTGGCGTGTTAAAGCTTAAGGAAATACTCATTGGTCCTAATGTTTAGCTTTTCATTTGTGACTCTCTTCCTGACTCAGTTGTAATATCAAAAAAGTAATAAATTACACACTTTGTGCATTAAATAGTTTGTGTTTTGCTTTTTTTTGACAGAGATGACAGCTGTGGTAACTGAAATCCTAAAACTTGACATGTCGATCAATCTTTACATGTTCCATGGAGGGACAAATTTTGGCTTCATGAATGGGGCGTTTGCTGTTGGAATACCATCACCTAAACCTATGGTAACAAGCTATGGTATGTGTGATAGATCTGTTTTTCTTTCATGGATAAGAATCAAGAGTGCTTTAACACATCAATGTGTATTTTATAGCATTTAAATAAAAATACTCCCTGTAAGGGTTAGGGGACATACTTTCTTATACAGGGTTGTCAAGGTTGAACTAGAGGAATGCCACTAGCTTTCTGACAATTTATAGCTGCTGGTTTTATTCAACTTGTCAAAGTCTACAGATCCTGCATCAAAGTAGTCTGCAGCAATTTATAAGGGGAAAAATATTCTTATTGAAACAGTATCTGCTTGTTACATTGAAATAAATGTGGGTGGGATAGGTAGATAAAAATATGTTGAGGATGTTTTAAATGTCTATAGATGGCGCTATCCTTACTCAGGAGCATCTGACCTTCGGCTGCATTGAATATGCAGAACATTAATGGCTTCATTACCTAATAAAATGTGTGGGAAATGTAAATCAAAGATGGTACAATGGGTTTTATATCCTCCTCTAGGGTACTTAACATTGTAATGACCTCGTTCTTCAGAAAAGGAGAGAATTCTGAAAACTGCCCCGCAGTAGGGAAGGCCGCCTTTGACCTTCAGCAATCTCCATACCTGTGTTTTCTCCTTTGAATGCCGTTTACCTTCTTGCCTCAAAAAAGGCTCCATTTTCTGTCAAGATAACCCAAAATGTGCCTCGGCCCACTGCTGTCTCAAGATGTTTGATAGGGGAGTACAGTGAAAGCATCTGCCACGGTAAGAGGCATCCCTACCTCTCTCTGGCTCCCAAGCCTGCTGTTCTGATAGCGCATTATCTTTCAGATTATGATGCTCCATTATCCGAGGCTGGGGATTACACCACCAAGTACCTTCTTCTGAGGAATTTATTCAGCCACTACCACAGTGAGTGTTGTGTGTTGTTGCTGAGTCAGGCCCCACATCTTCTGTCTCTCTTTCTCTCCCTTTCCTTTCATCTCCCCCACTTAAGTTAATTCTCCTTGTAGAACCTGTTCTCTGTTGAATAAAGCAGGATAACTTTGCATATGATTACAAACACGGATTAGATATGGGTTTGTGCATGTGTGCGAGATATCTGCCCAAGTCAGAGACCCTCAATTACTGCCCATTGTGAAAATTACATACTACACTTTGTATCATGTGTATTGCTTACGCAGTTCTCTCTATTTGTAAAACACTGTTTTTGTGGTTGGGGGGCAAATATTTCAAGTGTTTTGTGGCCAGGAGTAGAAATGTAGCTTTTGGCAATCTGGGATTGAATCCAGCACAACAAAGTAATAATTTGCCCAGCGTTGTGGTGATTGAAGATGGTTTGAAAGGCTGCCTGTGCATGATTCATCCGTATGTTTTGTAGTCTGCTGAACAATGAGCAGTGGCCTGGATATCAGAGTTAGTCTGAGGAGGCTTTGTGTTCTACCCAGCAACCACAAACACATGGCCTAATTCTTTAATTAGATCAACTTTTTTTTGTTTTGTTGGCTTGTCAAATCATGTACATTGTGTCAGTTACTCTCTATCCCGTGATATTGTTTTTGCATAACTTGACACGGGTAAGAATGATCTGTCTAAGTCCCTCCCTACACTGATCTTTGACAATAACATGACTCATGACTCTCTTAAAATAGACCTGTTACATTTATGCTTTGAGGTCTTCTTATTATTTTTAAGATGTCAAAAATTGAAAAAAACATTGTGTATTGAGCACTGCTACAGGTGCATTTGGACTCTACACAAACTCTCTGCACACCATTGATGTTACCACCTTATCTTCCATTTTCTATAGAGGATAGTGTAAGGATGCTATGAATATATTGATAAAATATGATCCTGTAGCGGGGAAAAAAATCCAAATTTGTGCCAGGAAAGACACAGTTTCATAAAAATGTCTTTCTAATACGGCCTACTCCTTTCTTATTTTTATACAGCATATATGGCGCTAGCTTGTAAGTGTTGTGGGGACCCATTTAGAGGAAAGGTGTTCGCCATTATCCTTGAAGCTTTCCTTAAGTGATCCAGCTGTTACCACTTGGTGATAAAGAAATGCTGTCAAGCCTTTTCTAGAGGGACTGCTGGTGTCTCTGCATGGTTTAACACCTTTAAAAGCAGTTGGAGGGCATGGGCAACCTCTGTTAATCGTTGTAAAGAGCCTGTTTTGTAACACAGAGCACAAACCGGATGCTGCTGTGGAGGGCAAATTGGCTCACCCATGGAGCCTTGAAAGCAGTTTCCAAGGGACAGGTGACTTTTATGATAAGTACTCAGTGATTCACAGGCTGCAAACTATTAGAAATTCTGCAAGGAAATGTAGAATGGTTTCAGTGGGACATTCAGGCTACTTTCCTGTAGAAGGTCTAATAGTTAATAGCCCTGTGTCAAAAAGTTATATCATATCATTCTTCCTCCCCAGCTGTAGCCAAATGTTGTAGTTATTAGCTTTAAATCTTTGTGTAAAGGAAAACAAATCAAGCAACATTTTCTATTTCTTTCTTTCAGATGTGATTATGTCACTGCATCCATTGGATTGTATATTTGACTGACTGCTTAAAGATACACATATTCCCGTGCACTTTTTGTGATTTTAAGTCAACATCTTTCCCAGTAAAAATGGTGTGCATGTATATTTTGCTTTCTATAACTAGTATGGGGGCCCTGGGTAATTACAGAAAATGAAAATAAATTGACATACAAAGAAATTGTAACCTACTTTCATATTTCCTTCTTGTTTTTACAGCCCAGACTCTTCCTGATCTGCCGCCTGCTCAGGAGAAGAGAGCATACCATTCTATTGTCGTCAGGCAGCACCTGTCTCTGTGGGACATTCTGCCTTTCATTGACAAGGTGAGCTACACACAGAGAGTGCCAACATTTGTGGCACAAAAATAATAAACATCATCCATGTGGCATTGCATTACATTCAATAAAAAAAAAACAACAACACACACAAGGATTTCTGTCACAAATGGGCCCAATCGTTGGTCATGTTAGTACAAATACTTGAAATTAAAATATATGCTACATGGCTACTATTATGTGTAGCTATTATAGTAAAAAAGTATGGGCCCTGATATATCAACTGTCCTTTCATTCCAAAAGTCAATAAGGGTGGGATATTTGTTGAAGCCATGAAGGATAGGAGTGAACCCAGTTAAAGAGTAACCTCCTGTATGGGATGCTCTTGAAAATGTACAGAACGCACTTGCAAGGAGACAGGGATCATTTCATTGGTCAACGCTTCACCTAGCCTGCTATTGGTTGGGGGATTTTGACAGGATTGTTGCACAAACAATCTGAGAGCAAAGCAGATATCTGAGAGCAGCCTGAGTGTGAAGAGAAGGGCTGAAGATGGAGCAGGAAATCTGTGCAAGCAACAATGTATCTGAGTGCAAGCATACAGTTTGGGCCTGATTTACTAAAGGTCTGCGTGTGTAAAATCAGGTGCAAAGTTGACATCACCCGCAAAAAATGTGCAAGCTGATCTACTAACGCAGTGCACTGAGGTTTGCGTTTTTCAACTGTGTAAGATGATATGCGCTGTCCATTTAGCATGTTTGCCATAATTAATATGCAATGTGGGGCGTTTCAACCCCAGTGTGCAGAATACAGTGAGGAGAAAATGCAAATATGTTATTTAGCACACGCATTGTGATTGACCAAACCTGAAGGTAATTTTACTGACGGAAACTGCATCTATAAATAATACCTTTGAAGGGCAGGTATTAAACGGCTGAGCACTGAGCACAGATGACTTCTGTTACTGTGGAGAGGAGGAGACGGAGGTACAATGACAGAATACGCACAGAATGCAGTTTTTCCACCTGTATTAATAATTTTGGAGTGGAATATTTTTTGTTTTATTAACAGAATTGACTTTGTCTCTCCTCGTACTCTCCCATATGTCAGGTTTTCTGGTAATATTTATTTTTCTTATAACTCAATATATTTGTTAACCTCTTCCACTAGAACCTGATAACATTTCATTTTGCGCTTGCGGCTTTCTGCTCGTCCAAACTCTCCATAAAGACGCAAAACCCTCATTTAAATACTGCTGTCTCCACCCTGTTGCACCTGTCTTCATTTACGCAGTTATTCTTAGTAGATCACCCGCAAAACCCACTATTTGGGATGTTAATAAATCAGGCCCTTTGAGCTGAAGCAGAGCAAATTTAAGTGCAAGCAGGGGCTATATGAGTGCGAGGAGAGGGTATGAGGGAAAGTATTACAAAATCTGAATGTGAAATCAATAAATCATGCTCTCAAATTGAAAGACCATGCTCCTGAATAAAGATAAATAAAGAAAAAAGCCCCATTATTAAACAATCTTTTTGGAGCGTATCCTCATGTATTCTTACTGTCATGTCCACCAGTCTGCTTCAGCCATTTACACCGTGCTCCTCTGAGGCATTTATATTTAAAACAGATGTAGCACGTCTGGCAGTTGCTTACAACATTAATTATTCACTCCCCGTCGAAATAATTTGCTTCCCTCTGAGACGACAATTACTTTGCTCCTGACCAGCCGCACACACTTGTTTAAAACAAGCATTTTCTCTTCGGTGGCTTCTGAGAGAGTGAGTGGGATGTCTGAGTTTGATATTGTATCTGTATGTTTGAAGGTAGGTGGTTAATCGTGTCAAAGCGGGGAGTGTTTATTGACTTGTGAAGAGTGCATAATGCACCTCCCAAGGGTATGCAAAAGAATGTTGCTGAATAAAAGAATTGCTCTGAATGCCAGACAGGAAAGCTTCATTAGGTTTGATATATCATCACTGTGGATGAAGCCATCTTGCAAGTGGGAGATTGTGTGGCAGTAATCATAAGATCCCATCTGGCTTTAGAGTGGTTTTGAGATTTGGAATGTTTTCACATTAAATACAGGAAACCTTATGTAACCATTTCATTAAAAAAAAGAATCTAAAAAGTATGAATTTCAGCAGCACATTTAAAAACCTGTAAAATGTATGAAACTTACTAACTATCCTTTTGTATATTTGGTAGCCTTTCAAGTCAGAAAAGCCTGTAAACATGGAGAATCTCCCTGTCAACAATAACAATGGTCAGTCATATGGCTACACACTGTATGAAACCATCATCACAAGTGGAGGATACCTCAACGCCAAGAACAACATCCGAGACAGAGCACTGGTAAGGACACGAAGACAGACAACGCCATAATGCCTCCAAAATCACACATTTTCTCCTTTCTGTGTAAGAAATGTTGCGCTTGTCTTTGTGAGGAAACTGCTAGTTGTAAATCACACTTATGATCAATGTACTTGCTAAATACAACTAACAAACTCAGGCTGAGACCAGTTGGTATTAGTGTCACACTGTTATGAAATCCTGCAGTTCTGCAAAGCTGATTTTCAAACATTTCAATGAAAGACAGAAAACAATGTGAAGACAAATCCATCTATGTGTCACCTGGAGGGCAGGGGTTCAGATGATTTTATAGTCATAGACATCCAGCTGTAAATTTCTTTCAGGTCATCTGCTTAGCGCCTGCTGAGCCTTTCCTCTCTGTTTGTACCTTTGTTGTATGTTCATGTCAGCAACAAAAATGGTTTCTCATGTGGCTATTTTCATCTTTCAAAGTATATTATTTTCCCATTTTGTCTTTTTCCCTCCTAGGTTTTTGTGGACAAACATTTTGTTGGTGTTATCGATTATAAAGTGCAAGAACTTGCACTCCCTGATGGGAAGGTATATTGTGTGTGTGTTTGTGTGCGTGTGTCCTTGTATATGTAGTTTAGATCCAGTTTGCTGTTAGCTTTTTTGAAAAGGATAAAGTTGTTAATATTTAACAACACGCAGCATGTGAAAGCTTCAGGGGATGCCAATAGATGTTTTTGGCGGTGAGGCACTGTGTATTAAGCCAACAGCAAATCCTCAAACCAATGTTTATCTTAACAAATTTGAATAGTCAATTTCAACTCTACAGAAAAACCAACTAAGATTAGCTTTGATCAATTACTCAAACCATACCAGCTGAAAGGAACTGTTGCCTCTGTTTTGTTGTAAATTATTTCCATTGAGGAATGCTGCTGTATTTCAGCTATGCCTCTCATATTCTATGTATTTTCCCACTTAAGGGAAAAAGAACGCTCGGGTTACTGGTGGAGAACTGTGGAAGAGTGAATTATGGGAACACCCTGGATGAGCAGCGCAAAGGTACAAATTGTTCTACAGATTGATGTCTTTGAAGATGTTCCAGTCAGCACAAGTCTTACAGAGAGAGAGACCTCGAAAGACACTAATTAACAGTGTCTTTTGGAGTTACTGTCCTCTAACTCTTGATTGTATTGTAAAGCAGCTCTGACTCACCTTGCAGGTCTTGTTGGAGATATTGAGTTGAACAAGCGCCCCCTCCGAGACTTCATTATTCATAGTCTGGATATGAAGCCGGGCTTTGTACACAGGTTTGTGTCTCTCAATTATTATCTAGTTTACCTCCATGTTTGTATTTCTCTGTCATTACATGTTCTCCCCTCTGATTCAATCTAGCTAATTATCTCCCTGCTTAACACAGTTACTGGGAGTAGAATGGCAAAATGCAGTCAATACACAGCAATACAACCAGGCAACTTTTTTGGAAGCATGTAGGGAATTGGAAAACTTAGATTGGATACAATACCTATGTGATAATGATGTTGACAACAAATTAAGGCTTAGTTGAATGAAGTAGACGATAATTTTGTACCAGTCAGTAAAATTAGACAGCTGAATATATTGGTTATTAGTATATTGGTTAGAAACTGTATTTAAGAAATATATATGAAGAATAGCAAGGCAATCTTAACAGACACCAAAGGTTTTCTGGAATTATATAAACTAGTGCAGTGCCCGTGCAAAATCTGTTTTTGCTTGTGTTTTTACTACAAAGTCAGACATCCCAACTCTCCCACATATTGATAGCAGCTCCCTGACGCCTGCAAATTAGATCCAATCTCCCGGAATCTGGAGCGTGCAAGCAAGAGCGCACGCTACAGAGTGACTGCACGTGTACTGTATGTGTGTATGTGTGCGACTATTAATGCAGCGAGTGTGAGAGCAAAACGTCCTGATAGCTCTGTGTTGCCCCTTATCAGAGCAATCCCCCCACCTCCCCCGGACCGACACCAATTGCCCCCACCCCTGGTCCTGCGCAGTGCTCAGTGTGCTGTGTGAGAGGGGGAGTGGCCAGCGGCTAGAGCGGCAACAGCAAATGTGTGCTTCTTTTACCGATATATTTATCTATATCTTTTACATTTCTCATTCAAACAACGTCAAACTTGGCACTGCACTTACTCTTGCCCGTAGCAAGACACCTGTCACGTTTGAAATCAATCGGATGAACGGTTCAAGAGATATGCAAATAACAGACAGACAGACAGACAGACAGACAGAGGTTCCTGTCATTTATAGATTGATAAGACAAAAAGACAGTAGTAGACTCATATACAGAATAATACTAACTTCCCCAAAACAGACAAAGATGTTGAAAAGGTGAAATATTGTCAGATTACTTCAGCTCCGTGTTCGTGAATGAACTTGAAGGGCACCAACCTGAACTGCCTTGGAAGTTCAGCAAATACAACATTTTATAATAACTCCAGAGAATAAAAAACTGAACTACAAAATATTATCAAATCACCAGGGCCAGATGTGATACATCCTAGGATCTGAAAGGAATTGGCTTGAGTGATCGCTGAATTTCTAACAGTATTCTATAATCAATTGCTTGAAGAATCAATTTTAGATGTTAATGGAAAGAGGCACAAATCAGTCTAATTTTCAAAATAGGAAATAAATTGTAAGACAATGGAAAGACATGTGGACCATCTGAAGTCAGAAGAAACTACTGTACTGTGCACATAAGTGGCTTCTGTGCTGTGGACAAATTAAAGTGCTCTGAGTGATTAATTGTGCATTGTTGATCAAATGCAAGACTGGGGTCATCCACAAAGATGAGTCCAACACCTTCCACAGCCTTTCCCAATCACCAAATCTTTGTTTGTATTTGTAATTTTCAGGTGTGTATTATTTTATAAGCAACACATAATAGCAGCACATATAATCAAAGTCTGGATCAACTGTATTAGTTAACATTCTGGTTTGGTTAGAGGTTTATATTTAGAACTAGTAGAATATCTTAATATGTTTTCGAGACATTTTGCGGTTTCTCCACATCTAGTGCAACATTGCAATTTTGTTACGCAGACAACATCCTGAAAATGTCAAAGCCTTAAGCCTGGTATGTATGTATGAAACCAAAAAAGCATAATCAAGAGATGTGTCTTGATGTTACAGTATATCCTGCCAACCTTTTAAATTTACTAGAAGGCAAAATATAATCTATAGCCAAAGCAAAGATGGTGAATCTGAATATTTCCCCTGCCACCAATGTCCAACTATTCACTTGACATTTACTGTGTGTGTATAAAATGTAAAGACATGATATACTGCTGGCTAACAAACAAGCCTCTTAAAAGTCAAGACTGATAGATTTTTAGAACCAACATGCAGCAGGTGTACCTAAACAGTAGCCTACATGACAAGACTAAGATATGTGTTTATATGCCATAAAATGTATAGTAAAAAGTGTTATCTGTAACGATTTGAGCAAACTGAAATGTGCAACGTGTTATCTTCTCTTCTCTTTACAGACTTGAGAGTTCAATTCACTGGGTGTCTATGCGTCAGCGGCAGACCTTCCCAGGGTTTTTCCAGGCCACATTGTATATAAGCAGATATCCTAAAGACACCTTCATCAAGCTCCCTGTGAGTAGGAAACCCAGTGGAGTTAATTCCACTCTTGTTAAATACAGGGCTGTGTTATTGGATTCAATTTTATTGACTGGTCTTCTTGTTATTTTGCTTGACCCCTGGGAGATACACAATATAAATTGCTTACTCTGGATTTAACAGAAACCCAGGACCTTGTTCCTGACACCTCATTTTCAAACTTAACTCTTAACTTGTGTGCCTGGTTTAATAGGCAGCCCAGATCTACCAAAGCTGGTCTGAGCAAGGGCATCAACCTGTATTACTTTGCTTTATGTCTTCACCACATAAACATGGAAATCTCTCATTTGTAGATTTCTTATGAATGTTTTTTTAGCTAATCATTGATTCAATATGAATGTATTTTTATATTTAAATTGATCTTTATTGATACAGTTGGCTTAGACTATTTTTAGTTGTCATACCTCCATCAGAAACACAGAAGGTTATAATAGACTTTGTACTTCATAATTATTATAATAAATATTGACTGAATTCTTTACTTCATACTTGATGCAGATCTGCAAATTATTTTTTGAATTCAAGTCACCAGAGAAATATATGTTTGAAAAGCTGTGTTGAGCACTGGCTCACTTAATGCTGTAATTCATTAGATACATTTACATGATAACATTATTATTTCATTTAGTGTGATCATTGGAACATCTGGAATGGCTCTTTACAGAAAAAGGTTCTGCCGATGATCCAATTGAAAAGTCAAGTGCCTCTTGACTAATCTGTTTCCTCCTATTATATTATACTGTACTGTATATCTCATGGTAACTTTACTACAGTTCAAATGTTGAGAATCAAAGTGACTGGATGTAGAGACACTAATAACTATAATTAACAAGTCAAGACATATTTAGCAAGAGATGTAAATTATATTAGATAGAGTCATCTAATATCAGTAGTCATCAGTATGTTTCTTTATCACCCATTAGATTCTGATTGGTTGAATCTGTCTGTTGCCATGGTGAAGAGTAGCTGCTTGTGTCCACAGGGCTGGAGCAAAGGTGTTGTATTCATCAACGGCAGGAATCTGGGACGCTTCTGGTCCATAGGTCCTCAGCAGACTCTCTATATCCCAGGCCCATGGCTTAACAGGGGGGACAACCAGGTACTTCTGTCTTATCTTTACTTTCACCTGCTTACCATTCTGGAGACACTTTTGTCAAAGTCACCTCAGTACATTTTAGCATGGATGACCTCAGCAGTATTGCAAGTGATGTAAGGCTGTGTACTGATGGTGTGTGCAGTCCCTTATGTTTGTTATCAGTAAGAAACACGAGGAAAGATAGGCCACAGGCCAAAGAAGAAAAGAAGGAATATCTGCAAATCATTAAGCACCTAATATTTTCAGCTATTTTCAGTCACTGTTTATAAAAAAACTAACTTCTTAGTATCTATCCATACAAGGACACACCCATCACCACATACACATGTATATTTAAATCCTTTTTGCAAAAATTACTTTCTTTATTCAATCTTGCCAAAAGTTGGTACTCATGAAAAAAAGAGAAATGGTTTCCAAATACCTCAAGATACCTGAAATAGAAACCAAATGTAGACATACACACATTTATTATAATTATCGATTCATTTAATTTAATTGATTATTATAATTAAAAAAATATCAATCAAAATCAATATTTATTAATTTTTATTTCATAATTAGTTTTGTTTATAAAATGTCAGAAAACAATTATGGTCATTACTATTTCCCAGAGCCCATGGTGTCATCCTCAAATATATTGTTTTGTTTTTGCCCAACAGTCCAAAATATTCAATTTATAATTACATAAAACATAAAAAATAGCAGATTTTACATACTGGAGAAGCTGGAACAAGCAAATGTTTGGCATTTTTGTTTGAAATGAAAATAGTTGTAGATTAATATGTGATGATCACCTCATCACTTAGTTGATCCTTTTAGTTCTGGGTGACCGTGGATGGCCCTAATATTTCCAGGTTTTACTTGTTATCAAAAAATATAGGATTGTCTGTCACTGTGTATTTTGATGTAGGTCTGAATCCAAATGATTAATTAAAAACTAAGGCTTTGTATCACTGAATTAACACATTTCCCACCTATGATGGATGTATACGTTCTATCTGAGTGCTTTTTATTTCCTTTGGTCATACCTGTATGATGCTCACTTTTGCTAAAATGATAAAATCATATTACAGTTACAGTTCGCAGCTACTGATATTCATCATCACGTAGTGTTGATGTTGTTGAATTCAGTGCTTTCTGGAAAAGGCAGTAAGCAACATCTTCTGTATCTTTGTTTCTCCTTCCTGCGGTTTCAAACTTTTCTTTTCTGTGAGTGTGCATATATTGACATTAGTGCTCAACCACCCACTCCAACTGTCCTTTCATGACCTCGGCTAAGCTGGTATTTTTCGCTTTATCACAGGTAATAATTTTTGAAGAGCAGGAAACAGATGGCAAGATCCAGTTTGCCAGTAGCCCTGACTATGGCATGGCTGTTGATGTCCAGTGAGAACAGGAGGTGAGAGGGAAGGACTGAAGAGGGGAGGAGGAGGAGTAGGATGGGAGAGGTTGGGAGGACTCAGAGCTTTATCTGCTCAGGCATCCACGGCCAGCCACGACCAGCAGCACTCAAAAGTCACACACAGTGAACATGATATTTTGTGCCCTATCAGAAAACCTCAATGTAGCAGTGATCCAGACTTATCAAGCTATTTTTCACATGCTGACTGTATGACATTCTGTTGTATCCTTTTTTATTCAATTTAGTAACAGTATAATTAACGGTTACTCACATACTGCACAAATGAAGACCAAGGGATTGTGACAAAGAAGGATCTTGATTATAATAAAGTGTTATAAAATCTCTTCCTCTCACAGACTGTATTTATAAATTATGTTCAGGCTGCATAAAAATAACTTTGAATAAAGACTGGTTTGACCTCTGTGTCAGTAGCCAAGGCCCATGAAGCTTTTGAACTGCTTTATTTATTCAGCACAGTGAGAGCCTGTTTGGAACAACACTGTCCATTTTTCAAATGTACCTTCTTATGATATGCTGTGAGCTCCTGCACAGAAGTCAAAATCACAAGCTGTTTTTGAAAATCTCATCTGTTCTGCCTCATGCTAACCAGAATGAATAACATCACAATTATTGTAAATTACAATAAATTACAATAATACAGGTAAATTACACTGTAAAAGCTAATAGATAGGTAACCTAAAAATAGTAGGTAATCAGGTTTCCTGTGGTGCTGAAATATTGGAGCAAGTTGCACCAACTGTTCAGAGGTTCAAACTTATCCTAATAAAAACCAAACAGATTGCACATCATACAATTGCTCTGATGTAGAGATTAGTTGCTATTAAATGTTGAAACACAATGGCTAGTTGCCTAGCTTAACAGCTACAGTATGAAGCTAATTTAACAACCTGACCTAACACTAGTTTGCTAATATATTACCTATTAGGATTAAAGAATAAAATAATTGGTGATATATGGTTGACCCAGTATAATTTCTAGTTACTAATTATTTTCAAAGTCATATCTAGAAGACATTCCAACTCTCCCGGAAGTTCCGGGAGTCTCCTGCATATTGATAGCGGCTCCCTGACGTTATGACTAACAATGCAGTGCATATGAGAGAAAAGCAACCTGATAGCTCTGTGTTACTAACCAATCGCATCTCAGTGTGCTTCATCTTATGAAATGCATTTTGCAGAAATTCACTATGAAATATCCCTCATATTTTATAAAATGGAAAAGTTTCATCAATGTGCCATACATACAACAAGGCACTCTGCCAGTTCGTGTGTACTCTGTGCGCCAAATGAGTAAGATCCCACAATAAAAATCCATACAGCATGAAACACTGTGTACATATACGTCCATTGAACAAAACACTCAGAGACAGATGAGGTTCTTCTCAGTTGTTTATTTCTCTTTATTCAACTAACATCGTTCTCTGAGACAGAATTGCTGTGGCAAATAAACAACCTTAAGAGTCACATGCATAAAATGTGATTCACATGAGGCTGGAAGATGACAGTGGAGATGAGGAAAAGGGAGGACTTGTGTGTCAAGTGTATTGTGCCTTAGAGAAGCCCTCAGAGGGTAATGCTCATTAACTGACATTAAATACTGAATAATCTGTACTGCTAAAGTTGATGTATATGTGGGTTGCTTCTACTAGACTAATTACTTTCGAGCATTTGATATTGCTTGATACATCATTTCGTTGGAGTCATAAACCAATCAAATCTCATGTCAGATAATGTTGTGGCAACATCACTGTCAAGGTGAAGCCTTTTGAATTCTTCAACAACTTTTGTGTGATGCTGCTTCAGGACACACCACATCACAGAATCTTATTTAACCAAACCAACCACATGCTGATCTGTACGCTATGTGACATTAGTTTGCCTGCATCTTTGCAAGAGCAACATTAAGTAGATAAAAGCAAAAATTGAGTTTCACTAGAAAAGGAAATGATGTACTTACATAATCAATTTCAGGATAACCTGTTAGCACAAAATGAAATCTATTCATGCCATTCTTCAAGTATAGTGTTTAAATTCATTCTCACACTGGCATTCTTCCATTTTAAATTACACCCAATAGTTTGTTGTAGTGCTAAATAAATTTCAGGTGGATTTAATAATTAATTTATATGGAAAGCCAATAATGACCACTCAAGTAGAACTTAGATCAACAGCAGTGCTAAAAGAAGATGTTGCGTGTCTGCCTGATGGTTCCGCTAACCTATTTTTGATTTTATGATAATACTGTACTGTATGTGGGCATGCTGTTGTAGAGAGCATGCCTGCAGAGAGCTGGAAAATACAGATTTAAGGGCAAACAGTGCTATGATTCAATTGCACATCCACAGTTGAAATAAATACATAAATAAATATATTAAGTTTTGATTTTAATAAATAATGGCAGGCAAGTTGAAGAATAGAACAAATCCAAAGATCAGTATCTTATCATATTCCATGTGATATATATGTTATAACACAGTTTCTCGGGCTGATGAACCAGAGAAACTGTAACATCTTTGTAAGCTTTCATACTGCAGTGTGCTGTGTGTGTGTGTGTATGTGTGTTGACAGGAGGGGGGCTACTTCTGCTGAGCAATGTTAGATAAGAACCACCACTGTGTATTGCACTGGACGGATGATTTATCAAGTAATCAAGCAGGGGAGAGAATCTATTATACGAGGTGTAGAATAACTTTGTTCCAGTGTTCAGCTGTACAGGGTCATAGCTACTGATGTCTATCGTCAGAGGTGCAGTGACTCCTTCTATGATCCAGTTCATGTACAACAGATGGATACAAATACAAAAAGAAAACACAAGATACTAACATCAGTCTAAAATACTGAAGATGTGTTGATATGAACTACCAAATTATCAGCAAAAAATAAGACTGACTTTTTATTTTTGTTGTGCTTTTCTTTACCCGGCTATCACTTCAGATTAGCATGTATTATCCCATTTCATAAGTGAAAGTTTTTATAAAAAACAAAATATTCGGAGGCCATGCATAAATTATTTTAATATACTGTATTAATCATGACTTCAGCTGTTTGATAGTGAGTTTTATTGAAAGTCAATAGATATAGCCTCCAAATTCATGTTTTGGGGAATTTCTGTCTCTCACATCATAGTAAGAGGAGAGGGACTGATAAGCCAAGTCAAACTGAATTCTTGGGATTTATCTATTGCGTCTGACATGATACTCTTAATACTGTTTCATCCTGCTCTTTTATGTACTTGCACACAGCTGACCTGTGTTAACCAGTGGTTTGTGTGTATATATGGACGTGCATAGACAAAGGGAAACATCAGCTTACTAAAATGACTGTGATTTCAAGAATGACACTGTATATGAAAGCTTACAGGGGGATCTGTGAATCTGCCATGTAGCTCATTTGACGTTCTTGTCCAAGCGTTATGAATGCTTCACAAACTGGAGCTTCTGTTACCAAATTAAACTGGTGGTGTGCTATTATTCTTTCCATGTGTTGAACCTCGAGTGAATCTGTGCCTTGTTGTGTGTCACTGTGATGAATTAACCAGGGAGAAGAGAAAGAAGATACTTTTTAAACATATAAATACAGTAATTACAATGCTTTTTGTCAAAAATTTGTCATTAATCCTCTTATTACTCTCATGTTGAATTACTATTTACACATGTTGCCACAGAGGGAACATGATTCGTGTATTTTTAAGTGCTAAGAAGTGTTAGGATTTTGATGTTTACATATAGGACTGTACGTTTCAGCTCCCTATTGCACAACAAGGGATATGTCTTGAACAGTTGTTCTTCAGGTGTACGGGCTGGCTTAAATGCATGAGTTATAATGACACTACAAAATGAACGATGATAACCCAAGAGTAAATGTGTATAAGAGCCAGTAGTATTGAACTAGGAAGTCAAGTGCTTGTAAAACACCCAAACCAATTAAATTAAATTAAAGCAAACATTTCATAGTTATCAAAAGAACATTCCTTCCCTCACTATGTTTGTGTTTGTTCAAAGAAAATCCACATGAGACATATTTGTCCTTGGAATCATGTTTTTGTCCAGGCTGATGATGTAGTTCGTGTCCTTAAATCCTAGAGGACTTTCTTTCTCCTGAACCGTGTGCAGATCCACACCCGTTTGTGTTTTATTTCCTTTTTATTTCTGAGGTGAAGGATATTCTTTAACCTGCTCAGACTTGTTTGGTTGAGTCCGCTGGCTGTATGCTTTTTCATATTGTGCTGTCTCTTTTGTTAGGTTGTCCTCAGCGGGCCATTGTACCGTGAAGGTACAGGTCACGTCCATACACACATACACCCTGACCCTGTGAGGCATCCTTTATGTCGTCTGCTCTACGCTTGAATTGTGGGACCTGATGAATAATCGCCACCTCTTACTAATCTGTGCTTTAATATGATACATTTGTACTGTTTCCGTCCATATTTAAAAAATGTCAGATTGAGTCAAGAGGATTAAATCCCCCTTTAAAGGCCCCCCTTCTTTATTTCTGATGATTAAGACATGAGCGCTGGTTGCACTTATCAAGAGACTGCCATCCCCCCCCTCTGCAGGTCCAAGGCCAACCACCTGCAACAGAAAGGATTAAGATTTGCTGAGAAGGAGCGCTAATGCTTCATTTAAATTAATTAAACCTGTTTATTTTGCAGCTGCTGTAATTGCACCTTAACAGAAAGCATATTAAAGAAGAAATGTACAACACCTGCTCTAACTATCTGAGACCAGGTAAAAATCATCATCACATTTTAATTTCCTCTACTAAATCCTTTTTATTCAGGAAGGAAAAAAAAGAGGGTTTAGCTCGCTAATGGAGGGTATTGTATTGAGGGTTGTTCTAAAACATTATTACTTACCGTTGGTCTGGGGGAGGTGGGTGGTCAAATCTCCACGTTGGGGTCTGTGAATCCTTTTTTCCCCTCGTTTACAAGGACGGGTTTCTCCGTTCTTGTGTGCCAAACGAGTATCTGGTGAGGTAAAGCGCACAGAAAAAAACCCACAGCAACATTAGTAACATGCTGTTCCCCTAATGCACTCATTCAGAGTCCACTCTCCCTTTCAGCTCCCACTCTGCTCCGTGTTCTTCAAAACATTAAATTCCACTTATAGCTCAAACAGTACATATACCACCACGGGGGCCTGTCTATGTGTAAAGAGCTACTTGAGCGTGAACCTGGCAGTAGATGGGAGCGAAGAGGGATCACAGGAATTTGTTACCGTACAAATATGACATAGCCCTTTCATCTTGGCCCATCTAAAGTCCTCTTCCAACCATAGGATAATGGCTACCTTCAACTAAAATGTCCTTGTCCTTGTTTTATCACCGTAGCTCTATGCAAATAAAACAGCACGGTTCTTCCAGGTATGCTACCGTGCTATCAAGCCTTCAGACTGGGCTGATTTGGCCCTAGAGACCGGATGAACATCCAGGAAAAGTGTCAAGCTCATTTTCCCTGGTCATCTCTGTGTTGGAACTCTCCTTCCTTTCATCTCACCACGGCACTGGCCATGAATTATGCATAGGCCGTGTTTGAGATGTTCCATGAGCCCACTCCCTCTTTGCTCAGGTGTAGGGGGAGGTTAATAGTCACGCTTGCATCTGAAGTGGTAGATTATGAGGAAGAGAGATGCTCATGCACGACTTTCTTTTTTTTTCCTTCCTGTTGCTCTCCCACCCCTTCTGTCTGTCTCTGCGCTCATCTGTAATCACTGTGACGTCCCTACTTCCCCCACCCTCCTCCAACCCCAACTCCAATTCCGCTCTATCAGCCCTTCCCTGAATTGCCTCTTTTCATTTACCCCTCTGAATGGCTGGGGGAGAACAGGAGAAAAGGCTGGCTAAAAGTATCTCTCTCTCTCTCTCTCTCTCCCATCCTTGTGTGTGTGTGTGTGTGTGTGTGTGTGCGTGTGCACAGGGGTGATTGCGGTGTAGAAACTGGCAAGCTAAAGCCCTCTGGCTGACTCCTCTTTGACCAGAAAGAGGCTTAGTGAAGTGACCCAGACCAAGGGCCATAAGCAGGAATGGTGGAGTGGGCATGGATAAGAGCGTTGCTGCTGCTGCTCAACCCTCGAGCCTCTCACTCAGCCGTGTGTGTGTGTGTGTGTGTGTGTGTGTGTGTGTATATAGTGTGCATGTAGTCAGTGAAAGAAATCATAATCAATTATATCCAACTTTTCAGCAATACATTTATATTCTGACCATGAGAAAATGCTCATTTTTTCATGGGATATGTGCCAAGAAACACAAGAATTCTCCTAGTATGAATTGTGGAGGAGAATGAATGTGCAAACTGGTAGCCTCGTGTGTTGCTTTTTTTCCAGCTCAGAATAAGTGACACACATAAGTGACACATTTTTTGCTACCATACAATAAATGTTTTTCATATCATAATGAAAATTTGGATTGTGAATGCCTTTGGATCCTCTTTTAAAGATCTGTGGCCTCAATGCATTGAAAGTAGCTTCTTCCACTTTCTTGATTTATTTATTTTATGCAAAAGATAAAGTTTCTCTTCATCTTCATCATCTTCATTTGTGTTTTTATTAATGACTAGTACCTTGCATCATCAACACAATAAGTGACAATGGTGTTGGTAGCAAAAGATAATAATTCTCTCAGATGCTATAAGGCAGCATTCAGTTAAAGGGCCTGATTTAAACTCTGAAGCTGAATATTTGTTTAAGTAAACAAAACCACCCACATTTTTAAAGATTATGCCACTGCAGGTTATAGTATTGTTGTGATACAGCAAGTTCAATTCCTTCATCTACAGTTTTTTATAATCATTAACAGTTTAGAAATTCCCTTAACTCTCTATGCTCAAGTTAAGCAGTTTAACAGTAGGCTACTAAGGGTGGGGGTGAGGGGGTTACCTTAGTGCAATTGGCTGCTTTAGGCTCCAGGTCGTTGAGTGTGACAAGTTCCCGGAGCAAACTACTCTCCTGGTATCCTCCCTTCACCCCGCGGAGTTTGAAATACGCCTGTGGCTTGAAGAGGATGAGCCTCAGGTTGATAGCAAAGCCGGCCATGTCGATGGCAAAGGGCCGATGGGGGTCGAACACTGTCTTCCAGCCATAAACCTTCCCAGCTGCATTGACCTTCGGGGACTCGTACCGCAAGCCGCCCACAAAAGCCACAGGCCATACCGAAACTTTCCGAGTCGATCTCATCTATTGAGAGGACAGTTGAGAAGAGAAATGGAGGAGAGAGAGAGAGAGAGAGAGAGAATTAGTCATCTGAGAAAAGTGTAGATGACAGTGAGACACAGTATTAGAGCATTGGCTGCCAACGCTACACCCGTGCACAGACAGAGGGTTTTAGAGCACTGCTATTATTCACTCTGAAAGACGGTGAATATTGACCGAGTCATTGTGCCATGTGCAGCTGACACTGTTAGATGAAGGCAGATCACACACATTGTTCAACAGCTGCCCTACAATGAGATAATTAGCCACAGCCATCTTTTTTTTCTTTTTGGCATGTTTGCCTTTATTGGATAGTAGGCAGTGAAGAGGCAGACAGGAAACAAGTGGAGAGAGAGAGATGGGTATGAAAGATGATGATGATGGATGGACGCGGCTGGAAATAAACCAGGGATGTCGTGGTTTTGTGGCATGTTCTGTAACCATTTGGTTACCAGGGGGCTGCAGCCACAAGCATTTTTTGGGGGGTAAATGCGGACAATGTCAAGAGGGTTTAAAGGAGGCACCTCATTGGAGCAAATGGCGTTTGTCGCTGGTTGGCTAAGGAGGTTCTTTAAGGTAGAGCACCATCCTTCTTTTTTATTTATTTTTTGGTCCTTTAATCTTCCAGCATCAAACAATCTCTGCCGCACTTTTCTTTGTCTGCCTCTCAGCAAGTCTTTGCCATCCTGGCAAGAGCTGCTGTAGTCATAAAAGGTACGTTTTTATAATGAGGAAAGAGGAAGGTTTAGAAACTCAATGCGGCAAAAATAATGATGCTGCTACTATGTTAGGAAGCTCCATTTAATATGAAGGTGCATGTACAGTATCTTGCTTGCATGCTCAGCAAATTTCTAAACGCAAGTGTGCTTGCATACAAGTTGCTGCTTTAGACTGGCATGTGATCTGATGGGATGCTCTGTGGTCAGTTGGGGGATCAGAAAGCAGCAGAGTTTGAACACCATGAAGCTGGCTGGAGGCTTAGGGGAATCCATGGATTTGAGCTTTAGGGAAAATTATGAAGGAAGGATAGTGCCATATATCCAAAGAAGAGCAGTTGTAAAAGTGTAATTCACAACTTGTGAAAGCACATCTTAGAGTTTGCACTTGTAATTTCTGATCTGCAAAGCTGCAAAAAATAAACTGCAAGTGTAATTCACAACTTGTGAAAGTGCACCTCAGATTTTGCACCAACTTCTGATCTGCAAAACTGCACCAAAGGATTTGCATTTGAATCTTCCTATTTGCCCACTCAGTTGCTTGAATTATGCTTGCAAATGTTTTTTTGCAGGTTTGCAGATCAAAAGTTACAATTACAAACTCTAAGATGCACTTTCACACAGTTTTACAGTTTCATAGTCTGTTCTTCTTTGGATATATGACACTATCCTTCCTTCATGGAAAATGACCAAGCCAAGCACCCAGATAAGATTTGACAGGATGTTCTGTTTTAATTAGCTTTTGGGTTTAATGGTGGAGGAGAGGATGTGTGCTTACATGTATGAATCCATGTGACTGTGCTACTATGATTTTATACATAGGGTCGTGTGTTTTTTTGTTTTTTTTAACAGCACACAATATCTCATTACATTACTTTTTTCCATGTACGTACCATTTATCAACAATGTCCTGTATCACTCACTGTTTCCCATATTAATAAATGGCTATACTTCACTAAACTGCTATTGTATGCTGAGGAGAGCCACTAAGTACATTGCCCAAAGTTGTCTCAGCTGTTGCCAGGCCACATCTGAATCCAGCTACTAACCCACCCTGCCAGCTTTCCTCATGGATATACTGTATGAACGCCTTAAATCAAAAGAAACCGCAAATCAGGCTTTCTGTCGGCAATGTCAAGAGAGGCTTGTCACTTTCCCATCTATACTGAAAATGTGAAAATGAGTGTTCCGCCTGCTGCCTCTGGTGAGGATATCAGCCAGAGTAAAACAGCACAAATCCCTCTTCTGCTGGCAGCCAAGCAAATGAAAATGCAACAAAGTTCTTCTCGCCCAATTCTGGTGAAAATGATGTGTTTTTCCTTGTTCCTTGTTGCTGTAATATGTTTGCATGCCTGTGTGTTCATTTAAGCTGTTTCCTGCTCCACTTATAATAGTGAGAAGTAGAGTAAACGTACAAAGAAAAATAAAATCCTCAAATTGTGAAAGCAGATAGAAGGCAGGCATCCAGGTACGTTAATCAGGATGCAGAGATGATGAAACAAAACTGAATTGTCTACCATCGGAGGATTCTGTCCAAATAGAAAAGTGCCACAGTTTTTTAGGTTTTACTACCATTTAATTATTTAAATCGTCCTAATTAAAAATGTATTTATACAGCTCATTATAAGAAAAATAAAGCTGATGGATCACAATTTACATTGCAAATGCAGCCAGTTGTTTATCTAAATTGTGCCTCTTGAACATACAATAAAGAGGGGGCAGGGTGTTATATCAGTAAAAAATGTAATATCAATTAGTATGTTAAGTTAATATATTAATATTATCTCAATATATTTTTTGATTTCAGTTGTTGACAGTTAATGGTTGAAATAGAGAACAGAGAGTTCATTAAAATTGTCCCCCCCAGTAAATAACTTTGGTCTGGGAAGCAAACAAGAAGCCTCAATAATTCATGCAGTTCTTTACAGGGATGTATTTTAAGTAAGGAAATTAATTTTTCATAAAGTTTTTTGGTTTTCATTAAGACATGACCTAAAAAGTATGCATGTAATAAAAGGCAGCATTATGCCACAGTCAGTGATAGCAAGTGCTGGAAAGAGAGACAGACGGTTTTCATACTGTGGGAGTGAATAGAGTCGTAATGTCCTTTGTTGCTTCAATGTCTCTGACAGCAGTTGTGATGTAAGTGCAATTAAAAGATTGATGATTCAAGTCAGTATGTTATTTCCCCCTCTGCAGACTTGTGTTACGTGATCTGAAATGTACTGTCTCTGTGTCGGGCTGGCAGTCACCTCAGGTGAACTCCCGCTGCTTTGTGCGTCACTGCCACTGTTGAAGAAGAATTGATTTTGATGATTTTTCATTTTAGGTTTGTTACATTCATTTCTGAATATTACAGTTTTTGCATGTTTAACTTTGAACTTTTTCTTCATTTTCTTTTAGATGATACATTAAATCTTTAAAATATGACTTGAAAAGCTGAAACATGAATAGTGTCATATCTTTAGAAAAATCAATGCCATTAGTTTTATTCTTACTTTGGCATTCATTCATGACTGTTCTCAATTTAAAAAAAAATCAGAATACAATAACCTCAACCTTCAACCTCAATGTGATAGAAACTCTAGCTCCATCCTCCATTGCATCAGGTTTAATTTATTCTAATGATATAAGAGATAGGGGGTTAGTGCTGCAGTCTGTAATGTTACCACACAGTTTATGGTATAATTCAACTGATGGGAAAGCATGACTGTAAAAGAAGGGCAGTTATTGTGTATCTGGATATTCATCAGTAATTTAATTATGAATAAATGATTTACATTAATTCATGTTTTAAACTTGTAATACACTATTGGTACAAAACTCTGGCCAAGTTCTCTTGACCAGGTTGAGCTCTAAAATATCTGTCATTGCCTTTCACCATGTCCAATGAATGCATGAATGTTGGTTTACAAAACAAAAATTGTCAGAACTCAATTTCAAAATCAACAAGCTATGGACCTAAAACCTATTAACCATCAGTTTTATATGGAATTTGACATATGGAATATGGCATTTTAGACTTCTAAATAAATAAATTACGTTCAGTTTAAACATGATATTTTCAGGCTACTAGCTGTTCATCTTATATTTAAACTTCAGTCAAATATTTTAATTGGTGTACGTTTGAAGAATAAGAAATTGACTGTTAATTAAAATGTTTTGGGTTTTTTTTTTTGCAAGTAATGACCTACACAAAAAAAGCAAAAAAACATCTTTCTTGATTTTAGTAGTTTAACATTGGTGAGCTTTATGAGTGGTTCTGACGGTTTTCCTTTGTTAGACATTGTCAGCCTTATGCACCTATTTGTTCTCAAGACATGAAGACACTCTGAACAGTTGCTGTGGTGTCAGCAAACTACAGCGTTTTTATAATGGGCAAACTATACAGTAGTTGCAGTCAACTCTCTCCTTTCTGTCTATCTGGCTGTCGCATTCTCTTTTCCTCTCGTTCTTTTCTGTCTGTCTCTTCACCCCGCTCCCTCTCTCCCTCAGGGCTGTTACTCTAGCCCATGAGAAATAGGCCTGTTGGAGGTGATGGAGGGCCTCTGAGGGAGACGGAGCACTTCGGCTGATTCCCAGAGAAAGGTAATGACAGGCCCCGTCAATACTCGGCGCTCCATTTACTACGGACCCCGTCTGCACTACTAACAAGATTTGAGGCTAATACTCAGAGGACCTAGACCGTGTCTGCTCAGGTAATTCAACTGATGTCAAGATGGATGGGCTGAGATGTACTGATTACATGCCCAAACTTCTCTCCACTTGCTTCGGATCCCTGACTATGCTTGTTAAGAGCTAAAAAAAATGCTTCAAGTGAGTGATAATTTATTGTTCAGTTAGACAGCACAGATGCCTACAATGCAGTAGTACATGGCTGAGCAGTGTGGTATAATATACTGCTGGTGTAATATGTTTCAAATACATGCCATATATTGAATTCAAGTTGCATTTGCTTATTAATTTTTTTTAAATTGTTTTTACAATACCGCCTATTTAAAAGTGTAGTCTGACATATTTTCACAAATTGATGATAATATATCACTGTGGGTTTGCTGATCAATGACAGTCACTCCTCTGCTAGGCGAGCTTTTAAGCTTTCTAAGCAGTCCTCTCAAGCCCCATGAATTATCCACCATCTATTCTGCACATGCTTTGCTTTTTTAAAACTCAAGTGGAAATCAACAGTGCAGTATTTGCAGTTTCAGAGTGTGAAAAATGTTTGCAGGGTTGGCATCATAGGTTATTTGTTGAATAGAGGTGGTAGTGGTGTGATAGCTCACTAAACAGGACAGTATTAGGTAGGAAGAAGATTAAATTAGGTTACATTTAGGTATAGGGGCAGCAGAAACAAACTGTAAGAACAACACTAACGAAAAATGTGCATAGTCAAATAGTTTCCCTTTACACATCCAACACAGAGCAACATTATCATTAATTTAGAGTCATGTCTCTGCCCACATGGTGAATGTCAGTCTAATATTCACTGTTCTTTGACTGTAACTCAGCATATGCTCTTCTACAACTTCAGGGGGAAATAAGCAGCTTATTTATGTTCAGCTGGTTGCCAACTTTGTCTGCTGTTTGGCATTTGGTTGGTTAAATGATAATTCTCTGTGGGCGTTGCACCAAAAAAATGAACCCTTCCACATAGTAATAGTCATGTGATCCATTGTAAATATACTCTTAAAAAAGATATTTTAGAGGAAATTTTACACCAAAATACTAAAATTCCAACTTGACTAACTCTCAGACTGCTGAAACATTTGAATTTCATTCCCATTCACTTCCACTGACAGTGCATTTGGAGGTGATCTTCTAATGGTCAGTATAAACAGGTAGAATGATTAACAATGAACCTCATCCTTCAATATTTGTGTGGATACTTCACTATGGTTTTACGGCAGATTATGGCAGAGGCTGACTGAGTGGTGTTCAGTAAACAACCTGGTTTTGAACACTAAGAAAACAAAAGAAATGATTGTTGATTTCAGGAGGAAAACAAATGATCAGCCGCTGGAGATAAATGGGCTAAGTTTGGAGAAGGTGGCTACTTTTAAGTTCCTGGGCACGTACCTTCTGAGGATCTTACATGGACACAAAATACTCACTTCCTGATCGGTAAAGCACAGCAGCGACTATACTCAACCTCCCACAACACCTGCTGCTGTCCTTCTACCACTGTTCAGTGGAATGTGTTTTGACTTATGGGATCCTTGTGTGGTATGGCAGCAGCTCTGCAGCTGATAAAAAGGGCCTGCAGAGGGTTATCAAAGCTGCACAAAACATAACAAAAACACACCTACCCACCCTAGAAGACATGTTCAACTCCCACTGTCTTCAGAAAGCCACCAACATTCTGCAGGATCCATCCCACCCAGCCCATCATCTGTTTGAACTGCTGCCCTCAGGCAGGCGTTACCGGGCAGTTCAAATCAGAACCACCCGACTGTTAAACAGCTTTTATTCCAAAGCCATCACCACATTGAACACAAGCCTAGAAACCCGAACCCATACCTAACAACACATATACCTCACAAACACCAAAGTTCAATAAATCAATTTGTGCAATATCACTGTGAAATGTGAAAATGTATCTGTGTTGGCATTTTTGTATGACTGAGTGTGACGAGATCTCGTGTCACGAGAGACTAAAACGTGACAATATTTTTCGTTGAAGTGAAGTGAATATTGTCTCGTGAAGCTATAATTAAGGGGCGCACCAAAAAAAAAAATAATTGCATGTTTTATAATTTCACGAGTGGATCATTAACCTTTTTACTGTGGGTGTCCTCATTCTAGTTGGTGAACTAACAGCTTTTACCTGCTGAGAAGATCTCAGTCAGAAGTAAGAGGGTGGAGGAGCAGTGGTAAGTTGAACTCAGGTCTATACACTGAAAGCCTGAATTAGGAGGAGCGGGGGAATCTAGTGCAGCTGTGGGAGCCTAATGATGCAAAAAGTAAAATGATTTTATTTATAAGTATGTTGTTCTACTTGTGTGTTTATGTGATATCAATCTATAAAATGTCTATCTATATGGGGAATCCTTTTACAGTGCTGCATACTGCATATGATAATTATATATTTAGAAAGTAGAACTGAAGTGATTCATTACAAGATGATAAGTTAAAACATTTCAAAATGCACCTGCATTATTTCCATTTTGTGAATGTAAAATAAAATGAAAGTCATATATTTCCTAATTGAAGTTTTCTTAAAAATATAGTTATTCTTGTGAACCCAATATCTCGTCTCGTCACAGTGTATTGTCACACCCCTACTGAGTATGTATGTGTATGGTTGTGTGTGTAGTATATATATATCTTATCTCGCCCTATTATTTTACTATGTATTACTTTTTAATTGAGCTCCGTTCTCTGCCTTGGGTTTTGAATTTCGTTGTATTCTATACAATAACAATAAAGGAATCTAATCTAATCTAAAAAAGATTTCAAAAATGGTGAACAAAAAATGAAAAACATCCATTCATCAGAACACTGTCTTGAGATACATTTTGTGAAGAATATTCTAATTGTGTCTCATCATGTTATCTGTCAGTTTATTCACAAGTAGACTACTTTATATAGATGAAAGATGTGTATTTTTAGCATGTTCTCCTAGCTGGAGAGGTGTGGCATCTGCTCACCAGAGTCAGCTTTTGTTCAGTCAAGTGAAATCTCAAGAGAAAAGTACACTGTGCCAATGTTTTATTTAAATCCAGCTGCAACTAGATGTAATAAAATAGTCATATTTAATGATAGTGCCTTTGATTGTCAAAATGTATTAAATAATTTAGTTATTTCTATCAAGATGCATAAAGTTTCATTCAGGGTGATGAACATTTTCAGTTAGGAGCTTTTATGCAGTTCTTCGTAAACCAGAGTAATCGTGACACATGTGAGGAACTGACCCACATATAGCATATGTGTGCACTACATGTATCCATGCACATCACTTCAGGAAAGCAGGAGTGGTGTAACTAACCTCTTCAAACAGCTCCAGGCTGTATGTGTTGTCATCATCAGCAAAGTAGACAATTCCAACTTGGCTGCTGTTGGCATTGAAGGTCTCCCTCAGCCACCGCAGGGCCAGATTCCTCTGCATGGTCCCCCTTGGAATTCTGGGGTCCCGAGTGTCACCCCGCAGCTTATAGTTCCTGGGCGTCTCGACATTGAGGTGGGTGTAGTTGAGCCCTGTTTCTCGGAGGAGCCTCGTTACAAGAGGTGTTCTCCTTTGAGAGTCCTCCACCAGAATCCAGTGCAGGTTGGGAACATGGAGGAAGGTGTTAGCCAGCCGCGTGAGCTCCGCCTTCTGCACCGGTCGGCTGTACGTGGGGGTGATGATATGGATTGTAGGCAGCACGTCGGACCAGGGTGGAGGCCGCGTGTACACATACTCAGTCCTCACCACCTCCACAATGTCCTTATCTGAGGCACAGTATTCCTTGGAGTCCTGCGCCTGGCCACCAGCCTCCCTCTTGCCCTCGACACCATCATCTAAAGATTTGGGGTTAAGAAGACATGTAAGGCATTAGTGCAACCTTGGGCTGCCCTCTGTATGTTTGCCTCAGGTGACTTAAACCCAATGGGGGTAAAGTGTACCTGAGAGCCGGTGGTGGCGGACTGCAAGCCTCTCTGGAATGATAAAGATCTCTTTTACTAGGTGGTGACAGGCTGCAAAAAGTGAAAGCAGGCACCGTGAGAGGATAACACAGCTGATGGACAGAGAGACAGCGCAAGAGGAGGAAAAAGGAGAGATGAGGCTTTTGCTGTTTCCTGAGCAATGGCATTGGGGATATCTTTATAAGGAAAGAAAAATGTGGGTATGTGGTTTCAGTTCACATGCTATCTTTTCATTC
This sequence comes from Scomber japonicus, assembly GCF_027409825.1. NCBI lineage: Eukaryota > Metazoa > Chordata > Actinopteri > Scombriformes > Scombridae > Scomber > Scomber japonicus. The sequence goes on from NC_070583.1 coordinate 15,930,767, forward strand.
AATAAGCCTTCGTCTTCTGCCCACCCCCCTCCATTTCTGAGGCTTGCTGTGTCACTTTCCTTCAATCAGCACAGCCACGAATTACTGTATTTTACTAGTCTTTGTGTTCAAAGAAATAGCAGCCATGTTTGAAGGTACATTGCTCCAGACTGTCTAAAGATACAATTGCTGTGACAACTGTGAGCTCACCATTTGATAGCTGTTGTAATTAAGTAGTGAAGAGATAGAGCTTATTTTCAGTTGTCAGGTCAGGGTTAAGGTAAGGGTTAGTTATTTTTTGTCAATATTGGAATCATGTTGGCCATTTGATATTCACTTCACATGATTATCAAAGATCCCAGCAGCTGTGGCCCTGGTTATTTCCTGGTGTAAGACAGTTAGGTTCATTTCGAATGAATGAGGATATACAATTGTGACCACTTACTGTACCCATGACCAGCATGTAAAACAGAGGTGAATCAGTCAGCTCACATATGTGGATTTAACTCCAGTGGTATACTGTGGCACCAGTAGTTTGGCCATAATGGGTAAAATATGATTAAAGAATCATTAAGGTTGTTAATTTCTTTTCATTGTGCCACAGCTAAAGGCAATCTTTGTCACTGCTCAGCCAAGGCGCCATTTGCCCCTCAAGCATAAAGAGGATTTTTTTCTGCAGCACATAGATTAACACAATCTGCTGATGGCCAGATGTTCGACAGAGGCTGCCAGCGAGCACCCTGCCAAAATCCTCCAGCTCCTCTTTTAAGAGCATACAAAAGGATGCCTGTGGGCAGAGCTGGGTCAGATAGCACAGGAGAAAAATGTTTTTAATTTCTTTAATACTTTTTTGTGTCTTCACTTTTCCACGAAAGTTTAAATTGCTTCATGCATTTAATGGTAGACACCTTTATCATAAAGTATAATTTGATAATAATTTGAGTACTGTTCAGTGGTTGTTGACTCATCAGACACTATCTTAAATATTAAGATCAACTGAAAATTGTTTGTAATTATTATTTGTTCATCATTCTTTTATTAGTTTGTTTTTTTGTTTGTGTGTGTGTTTGCCTTCTATGTAAAGCATCCTTGGGTTAGTTATTACCATTCCTCTTCTGACTCCAGGCTACTCTGGGTCCTGTGTAACCCTGTTTTGTTTGCTAACACCTTTACGTGCATTCATGACATTATAAGCAGAGGACAAAGAGTGTTATTGATTTGTTGCTGCTCTAATTTGGCTTTGTTTACTGTTCAACATACTTGACATTTTACACTGTTGATTTGAGGTCTTGGAGGGAAATGATTTGGAGGCTCATGAGTGTGCAATAATGACTTGTGCGCAAAGGTGGTTTTAAACATGAACCCAAGATGCTTCATGAAGCTAATTGGGCAGACGTATTGATTATATTAACTTCCCGTTCAAACAAACTCTGAAACTGATTTGCAGGGAAATGAAATTGGGGAACAGTTTAAATCTAAATGGATAAAACAGCCGATAAACATGCTGCTGTATACTGCATGCTGTGTGTGGCTGAGCGTCAAACCAAGGGAAAAATATGAATTGATGGGCAAAGCATGTGAATGGATGAGCTGTGAATGCTGTGAAATCCAGCACTAGGAAAGCTATTAACATAGCACAAAATATTGTATATTGGACGTAGCTAAACAGTTTATTCTATATGACAGACTAATAAAAGAGTCTTCTAAATGTATGAGAGTGTGCAGGGTATATTTGAATGAGCTACAGTAACTTCTAAGTCTTCATCGTGCACGTAAACAGTCTGCACTGATGAGGCTTACAATGACTGGACTGGAGTGTTATTGAGCTGTGATGAAGCTGATGGTCATGGTTGGTGAGTGCCTCTAAATGAACAAGTTGTTGTCTAAACCTGAAGTGCGGAATGAGGTTCGAGGACCTACTTCAGCTCTGATATTGCCTGTGGAGTGCAGTGCAGTGCAGTGCAATGCGTACCCTTGCGGATGGCGAGAAGTGGAGCTATAGCGCTTTGGTGCCAAACAGTGATGAGCAGAGTCCAGGGTAACACGATCAACACGATGGCAAGAATATCTCTTCTCTTCGGCATCTCCAGGATTGGTTATTTGGCTCGGCATTACCTGGAGAGAAAAAAGTTAGAGAGTTCAGCACAGGATTTCACGTGGAATGAATTTGAGATCGTTAAAAGTATGGGGTGCCGATGGTAGAATTTCAATTACAGTTTTATAACTGATATATTTTGAATATTTAGCTCACTTTTCTCACATTTAGCTCACTTTTCTTTCATTTAAGACAGAAATTCATGTAAAACAACATGTTATATATAAATGTTAAAATGTGTTTTACAATCCCATATAAAAGAGACTATGTTTCTCTAATTTGTGTTTGTGTATTGCACATATGAAAATTAACTTGCACCGGATTAATTAAACATTCAGAGGGGCATACATACATAACTTGGAAATGCATGGGAAGTATATTACAGAACCTAAATTATTATTAACTCCCTTAAGAACACCATATTAGACACTGGAGGATGCCAATATTCATTAGAGGAAGAAAAAACTACTACGGTGAAATAGAAATTGAATAATAGCTTAATTAGTTAAAACAAAACATCATTCCGCAGCAGAGGCAGTGGTGTTACAGCCTCAGAAGAGTGCATAAAAAATTAGATTATGGAGCAATTGAATGCTGTTCCACCCTCCCAAAAAACTGTGTGTAATTAAAGTGAGACTGAGGACACATCTGGACACACTAGACCACTAAACCCTCCAGCTGGTGGGTGGTGCTGTTTCCTCCGTGATCGTGATTTACCACTTTTTTTTTCTCCAAAGAAATGATGTAGTTTATCAAGGAAACACTGCAGTGGGGTTGGTAGTGCTTGGTTTTGGCTAGTCTATTTTTAAATAAAATAAAATAGTGGCTTGGTCAAAAACATTGCTGTATTACAGGCAAACACTACACTAAAATATGTTTATGTAGTGACAGAATCTTGATTTATATTTGATCACTGCTGCCATTCTACAGTTTGATCTGAGTTTCATGAGTCAAGTGCGTTCTGCTGGACAGACAAATTGAGGTTGATTCAATTTTATGCAAATACAGAAACACTCAATGGTCCTTCAACTGGCCTGCATCATATCCATCACACACCACACAGCCGCATCTCATGCTGGCAGATTTCTATTTTCTAGGATGGTGATGGAATGTTCTGTGAAGACCTGCCCTTACTCTGCCTCTGACGGGCTAGTGCTTGTTTCCTTTATTGGTTAGCTTTGTTAATTTTAGGCATGATGAGTGTGATGGTTAGGGTTAGGGTTAGGGTAATAATATCAGGGTCAGAACGGCGGCGGGTCTTTACAGAATATTCCATCGCCATCTTATGAAAGAAAAAGTTTGCATTCTGTTCTCCATAGACAATACATCATTAGATCCAATCTGTGCACCACATACAGCCAACTGAAGGAAGGTCAAAGCCACTGGAGGAGGCCGTGGAGCTGTAGCTTTTGCTCTCTGCCAGGCTGATGATTTCATGCCCAGTGCTGAAACTACTCACTGGCCAAATGGCAGGAAACGATGTCACCAGACTGCGGGCTGGGCTGTGTTTGGCAAATATGCCCTTCCCTCTGAGTCTAGATCATTTGGTACAGCTTTGTATCCTTTTAAAAAAATCTAATTAGCATGAAAGACATTACAAACAAATATTAGTTCATTTCATCATGCTTTGAAGCAATTTAATTTAAAAACAGGAAATCTTTGCAAATGGCCAGTGTTTTAATGCATTCTGATTTTTGGAACAAACAAATGTAATAATTACATTAAATGATCTCCTACATCATAAAACATTTGCAGTACCCATTTTTAAAAGTTTAGAAATCTGCACAATTACTATCAACTTAGAAGCAACTGTTACCACCTCATCCTCTAAAGCTACAATCTATGGAAAAGACGTGATGTAAAAAGGGCATTTACATAAACTTAATGGAAATTATAATTTAATAAAATTGCAAGTTTATAAAGCTTTATACACACAATTGTCCTGGATGTTTCATAAATGCGATCCATTAACATATATGAGTGGGGCAAAATATTAGTAACACTACATTCTGTATTTTATTGGTTACATTTGGAGAATATGATATTATGGTACTCTAATACAATGTGGTCAAAAAAGACTATTGAGTTTAATTAGCACCTTTTTGACAAAGTCTCACAAATGTAGAATTAAATGTAGTCACTTTGTACTAGATTGCATTTGACTGTGCCTTTCAGACCTTCTAATTATTATGTCCGCTCTGTGTATTTAATCGTCACATAGCTCATTTACATTGAATTTAAGGACGGCAGACCTCCGCAGCTCTTCCAGGGTTTGTCTCCCCTCCTCCTTAATAGGCTTCTGGCATTATGCTGTGCCCTAACTGGTAAAATGCCATTATTAGCTGATCTGCTCAATTAAACAAAGGAGAAAAAACAGACATAATATGGGCCCAGGTGTTTGGTGTATTCATTTCAGCTCTACACATGAGGGAACAAGTCGCCACATTTCTCACAGTGATCCTGCTGCCCTTGCTGGGGAAGGTGGCAGTATGAGGCTTAACATAATTGAACATGCCAATTATGTTTATTGAGCCCTGTATAATAAATATAATACACCACTAAAGACACTATTAATGCTTAATGCTTGAGGTAAGATTGACTTCAGTGAGTCCTTACACAAACTGCACACCATATAAATGTTTTCTGCAGATCAAGAAATTGGCCCTGCAGAGTTTTAAAGCTTTATTTTTTTCTACTTCAGTGGAGAGGTGATTTACAGTAAAGTCCTCTGTGGAAAATATTGTTTTGTAGGGCTCTCCATGCTTATATGGAAGCATGATATATTGTACTGAAAGTGACATTACCCACATCCCCAGTTCTTGAATGAACGTCATGGGAATTTCACTGAGAAACCCAGTGAATGCATCCCTTTGAGCCATGTTATTGAATAGATGGAACAGTAGTATACACATCCTCATATCTTCCACCACATAAATCTCCATTATTCAGTGTGCATTATTAAAGATGATGGTTTGACTAAGTAAATGCTACAGTCGGAAGACCCTTCAAGTATAAACTGGAATACAAAGTAATTACATCCACGCTTACAGACACTGGAAATGCAGAAAAACTTTTTTTTTACGTCTACAAATATGGGAAAAAACAATGTCTACTTTATTTCACGTTCTAACTGTATCTGAGGGGAGTTTTCAGTAATTTGCCATGTAATCTGATAAGCACTTAGGGAGCACAACTCCCTCTCCAATGCTGAACATCTACCCATCATTAACTTAAATTGTAAGTCAAATTGATTTATCCACCTTGTAAATATGCCTGTAATGCTGTAAATCAAAACTGCATCTCTGTTAGCTCGATGGCTGGAAATTATAACTATCAATGGAAGAATGCCCAGAGTTATATCATTGTTAAAAGATCTAACAAATATATGGCCTGTGCCCCTACTAAAATCACTTGTAAATCAATTGACAAATTATCCAGTTATCCAAAAAGCCACTTTCAAGAAGGTGCATACATACTGTACAGACTGCCTTTAATAGATTTTGGTTAAAGATTGAGTCTACAGACACACCTGTGGCACTAATATACTCATAGTGCCACTTGCTGAGGCTAGGAAGGTAGAGATTACAATTCATACTGAAGTGGACCTGATTGTTTGAATGTTGTGGCAATGGAATGGTTGTTAAGAGAGGTCACATAAAACCACACTGACTGACAGACAAACACTACCATCCCTACAGCCATACTGCTGGTATGGCTACAGAGAACAGATTTTAATCCATTCTGACCTAATATTGGTAAAGATTATAATTCATCCTGACTGCACCCTCTTTTAGACCCTCCCTGCTGGGTAAATGCCTATGTCACTCCACACCTCCAGTTTATAACGCAGGCGTTTTCTTTTTTCAATAGTGATGACATAACCCAGATGACATCATTAGGACATCATCAGGGGGCTCCACCAGTGCCACACAGCATTACTGTTCTCGCAGGGTGAGTAGTATCCATTATGACCAGTAATTTGACATTGATGTGTTAAATTAGTGGACTGCCTCTTAAATAACTGCGGGAATATAGAGGGTCTATGCATGTGATTAAGTGATGGTTGATACAATCATATGAGTGAAAAAAGGCTTTGGATGCTCACCCACAGTTATAACTGGATCATGGCACCACTGATGATGCGCAGCTGGGAAGGCCACACTGCATACTGGGCGAGCTATCGAGCGGTGACATCCTTCACGACATGTCAGCCAGCCAAGTCCCTTCCCTCTTCCTCTGCCGTGTCTACTTTCACAGACAGGCGACTCCTAGTCCAAACCTGAAAGATAAAGACATTTCTGTAAATTTGATTCAGTAGACAGAGTGTACCTTCTTGTGCCCCCCCACCCCACCCACACACCCTTTGCTTCTCTCACTCAACACAAACATGGGGCATTCAAGGACAGTCAGCCAGGTTTAAACATAGCAGTTTGGACTGGGTCTCAGAGTCAAATGCCTCACAGAGATTCTTGGCCATGCACACCTTCATGAAGCAGTGTGGCTGTGTGACGTCTATTCATTATTTAACATCAAAGAGCCATGGCTGAAAATGCTGCTGAAGAAAAGCATGCCAGTGTAATGTAATGAACTCTAATTTGGATGCACATCATTCAGGTTCATTGGAGGAATGTCTCCCTCAGTGGTGTACCGCTGGTGTGCTTTACAATCCTGCGTGTCTGCTCATGTGTGAAATGATTAATTCTGCATTTATTGATATGTGCTTGTAGCTCATTGACTCCAATCTTAACTGCAGAGACACATTCTGTATTTTTCTCTTTTTTAACATCTAATGTAGAAACTGGAAGAGGTTTAGTCACAACGTCATTGCTTGCCAACAGTCTGGGGTGGGGGATGTTACAAAAATAAACTGGCATCATGTCTTATTCAAATACATCTGAGGGAACGCTGCTTCTATGGGGGCTTATGCTTCACTCAGCCAGTGATGTCTGCACGCTGCATCATCTCCAATGCCGGGTGGCTGAAGACTATATTTTTAGTGGCTTTGTGCTAAAAAATCATATAAGCTGCAACTATGTAGGTTTTTGGGGAATGAACAGCAGGAGTCCCAGAATCCATTTACTGAGGCATACTGTTGTATAAAAAGCAAATTGCCTATGACCTAGCAGTGCAGTAGGGGGTGTTTATGCTTTATGTGCACAAAATTTCAAAACAATATATTTTTAGGTTGCCTGTCTTGTTGTCCAATATTTCTAACTGAGGCATCAGGCATCTGAGGGTTGACATCAGCTGCGTGCACAACAGAGTAAAAAAAAAACTCTAGTAGAAATTGTCTTCATGGGTTAGCACAGCCTTCTGCAGGATTTGCTTTTTATGACAGCGACAAGTACTGTAGTGACAAAAAATAACTAAACAGTAGTGATAGAAACACTTTACAATTGCTACTAAGTACTGTCATGCATGCAAGCTCACAATGACAGTGTTGTCATCCTGATTTCTGTACAACACCCTCCCCTCTTCTACGTATTGTGATGGAGCTAAACAGAAGGGAACACAGTATAGTACAACAACCTGCCAACAACATTTCAGACCCTCCAACAGGCATCTCAGCAGCATCTCAATGCTAAACATTTTTGAAAGAAAGTGTTTGGAAAAAGAAAACAATGCAGCAAGCACTGCCAGCAGAAAGAAGCTGGAACATGGTGCTGCTGTATGCAAAATACACAGAGCTATAAGGGTGGATGATAAATGTGCATATTGCTAATTGTTACATCTACAGAGACAGTGTAAAGAGGGACGGGTAGAGAGGTCCCTCACCCAGGTGTCCTGTTTGTATTCATGGCACCTGAACTATGTGATGTGGGAAGAATACACCACAGACACATGAAGTCAATCCAATGCTGCACACTGCAGCAGCCAATGGCAGACAATGAAGCCTGACAGCCTTTCACATCAGCACAAGTTAACCAGCTGTGAAAGGAACACCTGCAACTGATTAATAAAGAATCACAGAAACAATGCCACGTGTGAAAATTGTTGTACTGATTGTTGAACTAACATCATTACACCCAAAAGATGAGGCACAGGAGGTTTGAGAGTATCAGAGAAAGATAGTGTAGGAAGTAAAAATGATGGGAGATATGGACAGTAATATATCTCTAATGTTCTCATGATTCAGGACCTCATGTTGTACAAAACACAGCAGACTGTCTTTTTATATGATCATTGATTTTATGATTACAGCAGTCCACTCATGGATGCTTTTACTCTGCTCCAGAAGCTTTTCCATATTGTCAGTGTTGCTCTATTATTTTGTGGATAAGAGCTTTTTGCATGCACAACAGTTTTCCAGATCTGAAACAAAAACAGCCCTTTATGATATATTAAATCATTTTAAAGCCCCCCAACTGCATACAAACAAGATGCATGGCAGCAGCAGCTTTAAAATAATTAAAGCACATTGTACTGTGTGTGTATATATATATATATATATATATATATATATGTCTATATAGATCCTCCAAGCCATTACATGAAAACACAGAGCCTCATTAAACTTTCCTTTGAATCTGGTTTTATTTGTTTTGGAAAGTATTTTTTATTCTTTAACAATAAACCTGCTTTAGAAATAGAAACAAAAATGGCTCCAAGCAATGGGAACTTTTAAGACAGTGAGACAAACTTATTCCCTGTCAAATAAAGTTGAATTATTATAGTGTGTGCCATAGGGTTGTGACGATACACTCAGCTCACGAGACGAGACACGATATTGGGTTCACGAGATCGAGACGAGATGAGATTTTAACTTTATTTTTAAGAAAACTTCAATGAGGAAATAAATGACTGTTCTTTTATTTGAAATTCACAAAATAGAAATTGAATTGAAACGTTTTAACTAATTAATTCTGCTAAGGGAAACCACAAGATGTGGTTGAAAGCTCTGGAAAAAACTTAGTATGTAAATAATGAACTTGAATCCATTTTTAAATTGTTTTAAAAGACTTAAGAGATTATTTTAATTAGAAAAATTAAACCCTTACCCTAGACAATGTTTAGTGTACTAATATATGTGCCCAAAAGCATAATGTACTCTCTTCTCTTAAACATATTTATATTCATTTTTATATACAATATATATGCCAAAATGTGTTAAAATCCATTACAGTTGTTTGGGCCATAAAAAAAGCACTTAAATATGACTCAGTCCCTCACAGTGAGAAGTATATCACAGCCATCAGGTCAGTGCTGGCAGGCTCACACATTCTCCTTCTTTCTTTCCTTCTTCCCTCTCTCCCTCAGATTTGTAAAGCTGAGTCTTCAAAGACGAAGCGGGGGCAACTTTCCAAGTTTGTAATCAAGTCTGCCTCTGACTTCTGAGCTCCCTTGGCCCCTACCATCTCCTATTTCCCGAGGACCAATAATAACAACATCTTTTCCTCGCTTGCTTTGCTGTGCCATCATTTTGATGTACTCTCTAGTTGGAAGGGAAGAGAGGCTCTCTAGAGATACTGTGTCCTGGTATGTCCGATCGTTCGTATTCGTTTATGTATTAATTGGTCTCTGACCAAGTTGGTGAATCCCCGGAACAGTTATAGATATCTGGGGAATCTCGGATGACAACTTGCAGCAGTAGATCATTATTGATGTTACTGTCGCAGCCCCAAAAAACAGCTTAGCCTCTAAGGTGTCATTTAATGTGAATTTTGAATTAATGGGCATTGATTCAAACAGGTATAATTGCATTTGAAGTACAGTAAGGCAGAGGAAGGTGATCTGACTACTGGCTTTCTAAGACTTCTCTCAGATAGTCCTGGAAGAGAATCACGTCATCAGCAAGTATTACAAATGTACAGTTTTACCCTTTTGGTTTTCTTGCTTCTCTTTCATCCCTTTTGACACAGGTATATTTTGGTATATACTGACAACTTTCAATGTTACACAGTTTAATGTATCATGAAAAGCAGGAACTCTCAAGTTGCAGACTACACATGCTTTTGTATATGTGTAGTGAAATGTATAAAAGAAATTACCTCATGAATGCATTTAAGAAAAATCTTGTGATTTACAGACCATGATGGACTGAGACTTGAATCAGTCTGGATATTAATTTGCTGTCTTTTCCTCCTGTTTTTATTAAACTCATTTGTGGGCAGAAGGGGGATCTGATGACATACTGTACAATGTTCATGAGCCGTGTTGGCAATTATTTTGCTTTTCAAAACGTTTCTTTCAATTCCTTCTTATGGTCTTCAAGGCCTGCCTTGCATGTGCTGGCTATGCTAACGTTCATATTCTAGCTTTGGATTCAATGAGAGGTCGCCCTCACACTAGTTTTGTGTTACTTGCCCCATCAATCCAATTCACACTTGTCATGGAGTGAGTGTCTTCAAAATGTGATCCTCTCCTTATGAAACGGAGGCCTGCAATGAGTCAACCTAATAATAGCAATGCAGGGAAGGCAGCTACTATAAGAATACGACCTGCCTGTAAGAGGAAAGTCAGATATGTTGTTAACGATGGTGTCATATTCTTAAGTTTACCTTAAATCATGCTAACTGGAATTCTAACTCACCAACTCAATTGGCTGAAACAGTAATAATGAATACAGTTATGCTAAAAGTCTCTGATGTCTAAAATGTGATTACCAGTTACGAGCAATCAAAAACATGACAACCTGAAATCAGAGCCCAATTACTCTAAATGCTGTCTGATACAAAAATTAGCCAGGACGTGTAGCAGCAAGTGCTGTTTCTGCTTGATTTAGATGAGGATGGCTGTTTTATTTTCAAGAAATCTTGAATAACCCATTAGCTGTGAGCATTAGCTCTGATCGATGGCCCCAGTCCATGCCTGGATCAGGCTGCCTCAGCAATGATAAAAGATTTAAGAGCACCAACCTTCAGGCAGGTTCTCCTCTGCCAATAACCACAGGGGATTGCCTAGTGCAGTCTGCCCTTAACTTATCCTGACTAATTTATAGTCCAGCTCACCCAGGGCACATTTCAAATGCTGGAACTGAGAGCACGATGCAGCTTCTCACAGCTGGCTGAGCAGACTGAAGAAGCTCCGTCAGGATTTCAGATGGTGCCGCTGAGACCTGGGCCTGCCATGTCAGGTCAGCGCAGCTCAGCTCTGATCAGAACAGAGTCAGGGGAAATGTCATATTCGAGAGACCACAGGGAGAGACGGGAATATTAAAGCGATGGTTCGGCGTAATTTCAACCTACTGTAGCGTCATATGCACCATTATGTCTATCTAAACACCGCCTCAGCCTTTTTTTTTCATTTGGTCGCAAATTAGTGGAGTTAGAGCCATCAGCCGAATGGCTTAGTACAGGCGCTAATGGAACCAACAGTGTATCTCATAAATTACCCCACTAATAATGCCTGGATTGTTATCAAACTTCTACAGTAGTACAAATAGGGCCTTTACTCATAAATCCATACATTGGAAAGTTTGTAAGTACACCAGGAGTTTATTACCTGATGGCTTTTACTCTGCTGTTACTGCTAAAGCTGTAAACATCGTCAAAATCTCGCGTGATCACTGAAATACTGTGTGGTCGCGCAAGATCCTGCACAGAGCACATCGAACGTGAAGATGAGTGGCTCAATTTCGAAGGTAGAGGTAGAGCAGAGCACCATCAGGTAAGTGTTATTTTCCTGGTGTACTTACAAACTTTCCAATGTATGGATTTATGAGTAAAGGCCCTACTACTGTAGAAGTTTGATAACAATCCAGGCATTATTAGTGGGGTAATTTACGAGATACACTGTTGGTTCCATTAGCGCCTGTACTAAGCCATTTGGCTGATAGCTCTAACTCCACTATTTTGCAACCAAATGAAAAAAAAGGGGCTAAGGCGGTGTTTAGATAGACGTAATGGTACATATGACGCTAGGTCGAAATTACGCCGAACCATCGCTTTAACAGCACTGGCTAAAAGTTTATTCTTATTGTGGCTATTACAGACTGGACCTCATTATTACTCAATGACTTCTACAGTTTTTTTCCTGGAAATAATTTCTACAGGTTGAACATTTTAAGTCAACCAAATAAAAGGATTTTTAGACTAACATTTTGGCTTGTTTTACCCGCAGCCTTCTTTAAACTCTCTGAGTTTGTAATTAATAGATGGGAATTAAAGTTGACCCAAAACAACATTGACCAAAATTACATTTTCTGTGTGAACTTTTAGGCCAGTACTAGCTTTTATTACAAGCCACTTTTTTAATGAATAGTTCTCCCTGTAGCATCAAGAAAATTAGTAGCATTATGGTTGAGGTTTTTTTTTCTTCACTGCTGCCTTTAGAGGTTTACACTTTAAAGTAGTCCTTTGTGTGCCATCAACAACAATATCCTTCATGAAGCAGAGGCTATTGTTGAAAATGACACAAAGTCAATACATCACAATCTCCGGAGAGTCTCCAGGAATGATTCATGTATGTGGACTTTAACAGTTCCTTAAGATAAAGGGACGGCACAGTGTTTGTCTCATTAAAATTGGTTTTGCTGTACTGGGCATTGATTTTAACCCCATGTGACATGTCTCACACTTTGAACAGGCTTATTATGCCTCAGTAAAAGGTCAAAGGTTGGCAGTGGGAGCTCCCAGATTCATTAGCTAATAAAAGCCTGCTTCTTAAGTGGAAGTGTAGGTGTTCAACTCTCTACTTCACCATCTCGCTATCACATTTCAACATGCTAGCTCTGCTGAATTCTGAGATTCGTAATGAGGGTTAGTCCTAGGATTTCTCCAATGAAAGATTCCCCAGCGTCAAAGTTCCCCAATTATATGCCCTTGTGGAGGGAAAATATATATAATTATGAATCTGATCATCGTTAATTAAACCTGGGGGATTTGATCCAATGCAGTGACAGTGCAGCTGAGTTTTGTTTGGGCTGTTATTTACTGCTGAAAATAGAGGAGAAAAAAAATGATAAGATGTGCTGATGCAGAGGCTTTCCTTAGGTACAATCTTTTTTCTTTTTTTTTAACTAAATGCTTATTTGACAAAGGATCGGCAATATCAGAAACATTCAAATGAACTGAATTCTGCCAGTGAGAGATATTTTATACTTTCTCTGATCTGTATGAGCCATGAAAATGGGGAAAATGAGACTTGAGAGTAGAGCATGATGATATGAAAAATGACATATGGGGTCACCAGTAGCAGCAGGTTTGACAGGCCAGTGGGGGAAGTGGATTGGGGCTCTGTGACCAACAGGAGAAAACTGGGTGGCTTTATAAGGTGACAAGTGTGTTTACTGCATGTGTAAATGTGAGGCAGGGAAATGCTGCAGGATAAGCATGCATGCTCAGCAACACCTCCCCCCACATAAGTTGAGGTTTTAAAGGTGAACTTGGTACATAACAATTATGGACTCAACACAGCTGCCTGTTTGTCCATATCCATCTCTGGTGTTTTCTTAATTGCATAATTAGTCAGAGTGTTGGTATATATGATTTCCCTCAAGTGACATGCTGTCATTAGTCATGAACCTGCCAGTAAAACACAGTGCTCAAGAGACAGCTGCTTTGAGGTGGATACTCATTTAATAGCTTTGATAACTAGTGGATACATTGTTAATATTATTATTTATGATTTGAAAAGCCCAATACTTTAAGTGTCACAGATTATTTATTTGCACAGATGTGTTGACACATTACAGACTATAGTCTGAACACTGTGAATAAGTTAAATTAAAGGTAAAACGTAGTGTATTGATAGACTGTTTATGGTCAATATGCAAAATTGAGGCCAATTTGTGACAGTGATAGTCAGTATATGTAATAGGAATTAATAAATAAGTGATTTCTGATAATTACTTTTCTTACATACCAGTATCGATCACAAATACAATCATATCCTTCAGGAAATAACTTTAATACCAGTTTTAATACAGTATATTTCACTTTTCCCCCAAATTCTATCATGAAAATCAGCTTAGCACATACAGTACACCACCTTCACACAAATGGTATTTCTTGAACTCCATAAAAGCACTGACATTTAGAGATCACTGGTAAAATGTCAAATAAGTGATGATGTTGAACTCAGGCCTAATGAAGTAGCACGTCAGCATAGTTTCCAGCTTAATGTAAAAACAAGTCACCTTTGACATTTCAACCCGAGCCTTCTTAATCTGCTCTTTGGTCGCCTCTCAAATCATTGCTTATCACGTACTATTATTATTTGTCCTTCTGCTTTGCTTGTATGCAACTATGCGCTGTCACATTCAAAGAGCACCCGGGGGCACAGAAAGATGACACCCTCAGAACACTGTTGACACAGCGACTGTGTGTCTGCTGATGCTACATTACAGAGGTGTCAGTGACTCAACGGAGCAATGACTTTGCTAAGATAAAGAGCATGGCGGTGACTGGCAGCATGTATTTACAGGCAACTAAATCCATTGGCGATACACAGCTTTATGGATGCTGTGTAAGCATCTGTGAAGACATACTGTGCTATGTCATAATGATAATAACTGTGACGGACAGATACCAAAACCAAACCTCAAATTGAATGTGTAACACCTTCATTATCTGAGTCTACCAAGAGAGTACCAAGAGTCTTCAGCCATGCTAGCTGCTCTGTGAGGGCTTCTATGAACATACAGCCAGCCAGGGTACCAATCAGCCCATTTAAAGCTCACTAGCACATAGCATTATATTCAATACAAAAACTGAACAGTAAAAAACAACTTTGTGGTTTTGTAGGGGGTTATTTGCAAGTCTATTTCTTAGCCACACACAGTCATTTGTCATCACTGTTAGGTTGTCACGCAACTCGACTCTACATATATATCTATATCATCATCTATAGCTCTTAAAAATGCATAAACTTCTCAGCTTTTCACCGAACCATTCCCAATTTGTATGTCTACAGCTCTGCACCATAACCCAGCTTACATGTAATATTCTATATTATATTTCAACTACAGCTACTGCCACTAGCCGTTATCTTCCTTGAAGTTTAATTTTGACGCATGAAAGGTGAGTCATTTCTGCAGTGCCCAGTTATGTGCCTGTTGTGACACACACACAAACACAGTCCACACCAAAGCCTGCATGACTTCTATCCCTCCTAATGGTGATCAATAGCCTATTGGTTGAAGGATACCCTGCTGTATCTGTCACTGGACTGAACCATTGGACCCTTATGAGGGGGTGGTTTAAGAATGGCTGACATTCCCAATATCTATAATGAGGCCCCTCTGGGCTGCCACATTATGTGTGGAAATGGCTCCAATTAGGTCATCCAGCTGTAAAGACCATAGGAAGGGAGGGCTGAACAATAACAAAGTTAGAGGGGATGTGATGGATGGGACTGGGCTACAATCAGGTGTGATCAGAGCTGCATTCAATCACACTGTTCTTAGCCTGTGCTTTCTTGCACAGTTCAAAGTCTGCTGATTGCACAAATCAAAGGCTTTCTTTCCTCAGTTGTCCTAGTTTAAAGACCCCTATTAATGCACAGTGAATCCTCATAACACACGTTATTAACAATGCAGAATTATACTAAATCTGTTTTTATAGTCACTGGCTTTCATCACTTGACATCAGATGCCTATGCATGCATATTAAGTCTGAATAACATCTCAATCTGCCTGCAGATTATCATAATTATCATATGTTTAGCTGTATGTGAATCCCTTCGTGTACAAATCATTTATTACTTCTTACTCTTACTTATTTTTGTTCTTTGTAACTGATAGTTTTCATGACACCTTGGAGATGACATGTTATCACTTTGATGAATAAATCCCTTGACTGACCCCTCTTGCCCTTTGACCTTTAATGCAACTAAATGATTTCTAGTTAGATGGATGAAGTACTAAGCATGAGGAAAGGTCATTGGTTCAGGACATCAATTCATCTTTCTGTAGTCATGTAATAATGTCAAATGTTTACTTGAATTATCTTCTTTATTATAGTTCTGGCAGAGAGATTTCCCACTTCAGCATGTTATCCAGGGTATATTTGAGAGCTGCTGGTTGCATTCTCAAGTGTCTGAATAGCATGATTTATAGTACACATTGGTGACAGTCATTCTGGCAGTGCCTCATGTTTATGCCTCATGAGCTGTCAGTCTTTGTAAGACAATTTCTTTAAACAATTTTGTTTTCAGAGGGAAAAAATGTGATCAATCATTCTAGGAACAAAGCCAACATTTTAGGCACTGCTTCAGCAAAAAAAAAAAAAAAGGGCATCATCATAATCTCTAATAAGAGTTTGAGTGGGATGTCTTTACTTGACTTTTTCTTGCTCAATTTGTCTTGAACATTTAGACATGCCAGTGGGCAAAGGAATGACCCTTTCTCTCTGCATTATAAGGAATGGCCTCTAGTGGAGCATCAGAAGATTTTCTCTGGCTACTATTAATTAACTCCTTTGTCTAATTCAGTGATAATAGATTTTTATACAGCTCTTAACTGATGTATAACTGGTAACTTAAACATACAGCACATTGCTGCATTCAAGTTGTAGTCCTTCATGAGGACGTAACTTATACAGCTTCCTTCAGTTTGGCACGCATATGTGTCTATTAAACACTTCACAAACGGGATGTGTGTGTGTGTGTGTCACGTTGTTTTGCCGCAGCTGGAAAGCTCATTATCATCTCTGTATTTTAATAATGCCTTAAAATCAGAAAATTACCATACATCTTCATCTATTTATTTGCTTGTTTGTTTCTTTGCCTTTAAATCTACACACAATCTGCAGTCACAGCAATAAGAAATTTGGCAAACGTTGAAAAAATGATGCATCTCAGTATTGGGTTCCAGGAACAACACAATACCCCAATTACAGACCAAAACAAGGTGTTACTGATTGGCTCACAGGCCCTACACCTGGTGGATGACATGTTCACTGCCATCTGGAACAGAAACCAATCATTTATGTTAGTATAAATTAGGATTACAACGGCTGTGCACAGCTTTGACAGATAAGAACGTATATTTACATTACAAGTTATATCATTTACATTTTCAGAGGCTAGGATTTGTATCCCTTTTGGCAACCTTTCTTTAACATTGACAGAGATCTTCCCCTAACCAAGCAGTTTTAAATTCATACTCAAAAATGCTCATACTGATCAAATCATTTAAGACTGACATATGTAGCAACTGAAAATATATATTCAATAATATAAATAATATCATTTATTCACAATTTGTTCAGTGTTGTCAGTAATATGTAGAAATCTTGGTTTGGTAATTGTACCTGACAGCAGGTCTATAACTTAACTTGTATGTCTTGATTAAAACATAAGGTGGAAGTGTTAATGTCAAGTAACACAATGCTGAACACAAACAAAACCTTATTATGTGAAAGTAATGCTACATATAAGGGCTAAACAAACAAATGACAAGTATGGAGAGAATCACAAACTGTAATAGGGAAACTGGTGTGGGCTCACCCACTTTGTCACAGTGCACATACATATGGACTAAAAATACTTCTCTCAAACCCTAAACATCATGCACAGTGGCCATATGCTGGGCTAGAAACTAGAGCACTGAAATTGCCTCTGAGGGGATTGTTGAGGCTGTATAGCTGCAGGGCAAAACAATGTTGTTGTATCCCTCTTTGCCTCCCAACAGAGATGGTGCCAGTCTAGGGGTTTTGTGCCATAGTTAAGGCTGTTGTCCTGTTAACTTGTATTAGTTGAGCTGGCCTAAGGCTGTCCAGTGACACACACACACACACTCACATACACACACACACTGACGCAAGCTGATGGGCTTCAGGGTGATTTAAGTCCTTTAAATGCCTCCAGGGTCTCACCAGTTGTGTATTTGTGTGCAAGTGCAATGTGTTTATATTTTGCTTGAGTTTTTATGTGTGCACACATGTGCCTGCATGTTGGTTTAATCAGTGCCAACTCAACACCAACTTTCACAATTCCCCAGGACTTCACTGCGTCTTAGAGCAGTGCTAGTTATCTAATCTTGCAGGAGCTCACTGTGTGCAGGTACCATACAGTGCTGCAGCCAGCTGGCTCATGGATAAATCCCAAAATGTCTGGTAGACTCAACCAGCTATGTGGGTCATGTTGGTTTAGGTGGAATGAAGGTGTTCAAATGCTGAACTTTCAGTGATCTACTGTGCTCATTTTGGCTTTGTTATATGCTAAAATAAAACGATTATTTCTCACCGCAATTTGGCATTCTGTCTGCATGCATCTGTGTGTATTTTATTACAGAAACTGTAAAATAAAAAAGAAATACACACTAAACATTGTAGTAGTAGTGAGATGCTGATAACTGGACGTAGATTTGAGATTAGGAAAAAAAAGTCTTGCACACTTTGGCTCCATATGCATTTCTCTTCTTATTTAGATGACGTTTCAACCATGAGGCCTTCTTCAAAATCAATAATCAACATATTCGTCTCCTCGAAAGCTTGAGGCTCGTAATGTCATCTAAATAAAAGAGAAATGCATATAGAGCCAGTGTGTTACATGAAGTGTTCCATACAATTCCTCTGTGGTTGGTTCACACTCCAAAAACCAGGTTGCTGTGTACTGAATAATTCATTGTTCAAGAGGGAAACATTAAGAGACATTTCTCATGATAACAATGAATTTGCAAACAGTTGCATCACGGCACAACACTTTACTCCTTCTAACCTTACAGTACATCCATGTCTGACAAATTTCTGTCCTTGCTCACGTGCTCTAAATTGAATCTGTGTTCAGTGATGTTGCAAGCTGCTGTTAGTCTCAGTATTTTAAACTGTTCACACAAGATAGTTATGGTTGTAGATTTGTATTGTTATTTGTCATTAGTGAGAGGTTGTTTTTTTAGTGCAATGACTTTCCATAGTCTGAACAAACATTTAGAAATAACTAGCTAACTGGAATACAAGATGAAGGAAAAAAACAGTATTTTCATGGCAGCTGCTTATTCTCCACAAATCTTCAGGTCAGCCATTTATATGCTTGCTTGGCTTGTAAGAATTAACACTACAGAAAACTGCCAAGGGCACGAATGTAATTGTAGTGGAAGTGATAAAACCAAGTAAATACGGATGCATTTAAGCGTTTCCTAAAACCACCAAATGTGTGTTATTATCTTTGAACTGCTCATTTTCCCCTCTGTGTAAGTAATCATATACAATGATTATGTTTCATGCTTGGCATTTCATCATTAATCTGAGAATGATTCAGCAGCTAATGCTCTGAAATTGAAATGAGAAAATGCCACCTTTAGGATTTCTGCACAGCAGGTTGCTACTGAACAAAGAGCTCGTGCGACAAAAGGGCAGAAAAAATGCGGCAAAGAGCTTACTGTAGATTTGGTGGAGTGATAACGATGAGCAATGTCTTCCCTACATTAAAAGTAACAAGCTCATCCTGCATCACCAAGCTGGAATCTATACAGAAAGTTCGAGGATTTGCAGGCATAAGGAGAAAACACAATGAATGTTTGTTTGTTTTTTTCAGGGGGAGGTGCATTCTCACTTAATAATTTATGTCCCAATATCTTGTTCTACAAAAACATTGGTCTCTAGCGTGTTTATCATCCAGGGCAAGGGAGAGACATGGGATGCTAGAGCAGAATGGGAAATGCACTTACTGTTAATAATAATGCCTGGAGGTGGGAAATAGAAAATGAAGGCCTATTCTAAATCTTTTCTGCAGCCTTAGGTCAGGATACATTACTATAATCTATTCTAAACATACAGTACACTGCACTGTTCTGTGTTGCTGTTCAGAGACTGCTTTACTGTACCTCTATGTAGGAGATTAGTCTGAATGCTGCAGCTGTGATAAAATGTGAGGCAGATTAACACATACAATGTTGTAGTTGTTGTTGTTTTTTGGCATCAAACATAGAGAAGGGCATCTGAATATTTTTTGTCATCAACACGCAGATGGTGTATGCTGTAATTGCCCTACAAATGCTGACTACAGTGTTTATTAGCAGACTTGTGATTCTTTCCTCTTTAGAAGTGCTAGACAAAGCTTACAACCATATGAGCAGCCACTGAAATTGTGTGATATTACATTAAGACATAAAATAAATATATAACCATCACATTGTGAAATAATCTGACTCGGTTTGAAGTTTATTGCTGTCTATTTCAGGTCATTTTTAAATTTATTTTTGGTTTCTATTTCAAAAGTCTATTTCAATTTCACAATGTCATTTTTTCACAGTGTTTTATTTCCCCGTGTAACTTTTTACAGGGATAAAACAGCGCAGATCCACTTATGTGATTGACTGTTGCCTTGGCCACATAATCACATAACTGCTCTGCCATAGTAAAGCAGAATGAAATGACATTTGATAACAGGCTGCTGATTTGAAAAGATGTATTGTTTTTATAATGTTGGTGTTTATCGTAGATTTAGATTGGTATTAATTCACATGATAATTGGCACTCGCATAACATTTTAAATGACCTGATTCACCTGATAATATAGATTAGAGATTTTTATTATAAAGGTATCATTTTGAATGTGAAATGTGTATTTGTCTGATTTTTTTGTCAGTTTTTGGCCCAAGACAGCCTCACATAGAAAAGTAGGAATTTCATTCTACTGTAGGTGCGTCTGGTGGCTTTAGATTCTTTGAGCTTTCTCTCTCATCCTCTCTCTTTTTTCTCTGTCAAGCTCTCTCTCTCTATCTTTCTCGCTCTCTCTCTCTCTCTCTCTCACACACACACACACACACACACCTACACACTTTTACCTTACCCTCTCCCTCTTTCCTATTCGAGTGCCCCCCCTCTTTCTCCACCTCATCTTCCATCCCTCTCTCTCACACACAATTTCTTCCTGCCTCTTTTTATATTAACTTTCTCCTCCTCTTAATCTCCAACCTCCCGTCTTTCTCCTCTCTTTCCCCATTCTCTCCTCTCTCTTTCCCACTCTCTCTCTCTCTCTCTCTCTTTGACTGGCTCTCTCTGGGGGCGGATGTGTCTCTGTGGCCCTCTGCAGATCTGGAAAGGACATCCTCTCAGTTTAATTCAAGTCAACCCCGGTCTCCTGGTGCTCCGAGACGCAGCATGTGTGACAGCTCTACAGAGACAGCCAGAAGGAACAGACAAGTCTCATCTGCATATATGTGTGTGTGTGTGTGTGTGTGTGTGTGTGTGTGTGAGTGCTGTGTAAGATGGGGAGGGTATGTGTTTCAGCCAACATTTCCCTGCAGACAGAAAGAGTTGATTTCACCCTGGCAGCAATCATGGCCATCAATAAATCTATGATGAGAGGCTGCTATCTTGATTTGTCAGTGTTAATTCAGCTCACATCAATTAAAGGGGTTTGTAATTGCTATCTAAATTATTACATAACATATGATATTTGCTCTAACCTTGCTGGAGAGACTGTAAATAACACTATGAACACACCAACATTGTGGGATCATGCATTCCCTCACTTGTCGAGGCCACACACAAGCAAATAAGCGTGTCTGGCAGTCACCTAAAGTGTGGCTGCTGGTGGGGATATTACATCAAAGAATGTTAAATATAACACAGTATTCTTGCAACATTCAGTAAGGCCGCCTAATAAAACCAGACACTGAGTCCTCAAAGATGAACAGATTGCTGAACTCTGCTCTGCCAGAGCTTCATGAAAACTTGGGCTTGCTGTAAGGCTGTAATGTCAGGCTGTGTTTCTGTTATTGTGTCCACTGCCTATTTTAAATGACATGAGTGCATCTCTGGGAAAAAGAAAAAAACAAAAGCAAACATGTTCTGACTTTATCTGTTTCATTGATCTGCTGTTAATCATTTTCTGCGAGCAGTGAATCTCTTTTTTCAAAGAAAGAAACATTGGGGTATCAGGTGTGGAAGTTTAATATTTGGTGCAGTGTGGAACTCTGCTATTGACTGGCCTTGAGCTCCCAGAGCACTGTAGTTTATGTAAGTCCTACAGATCTGTGGGCTAACCTGTCTTATTTCTGCTGGGCAAAACGCAATATGAGAATATAAGGTTTGGATTCATCTTACCATACACTTTCCAGTAAGAAATAGTGATATTTTCTCTGGCAGAGAGGAGACAACAGAGCCTACAAGCGATTTAACAGCCAAACTGCTCTTTCTTTCTCTCTCTCTCTCCCCCCCCCCCCCCCCCTCTCTCTCTCTCTCTCTCTCTCTTTCTTTCTCCATCCCCCACTATCTCATTATTTGATACCTTCACACCTTGAGATTATTTCCTCAGTTTTGTCATCAGCAGCATCGGCTCTTGAGCTCTCACACCTCACCCAACCCCCCCCAACCTTCTCCCCCATTATATATAGTATCAAACTCTAATAATATCAGAGGCCAGGGGGATTGTAGACAGTAGAGGTAAGTGGATCTGTCAGATCATTTTGCCACTGTCCTCCACCTAATTCCTCTACTGGATTTCGTAGTGAAAATGGAAGATCTATTGGGCAGGAAGTGAGACAGAAAGCAGGGAGACATGATAGAGTGAAGCAGGGAGGGAGGGAAGATAGTGAGTGAAGGTGCTATCACCTGCCACCTCTTTTTACCTTTTATATCATGTCCTTTGATGCTCCTGGTTTTAAATTTAGCTGCCTTGTAAATTAAAAAAATAAACAAATAAGGCAGCTGTGTGTTCGTTCAGGTGGGATTTAATTGAACAATGAAAAAAAACAACAAAGCCAGATTGTCAAGGTCAGTCCAGCTGTCTGTGTTTCAGACAGAAACACAGAGATAAAAAAGAAAAATCATATATTTGAAAAATGTCTCTGGATAGAAAAATAATACTCCTAACAAAGAAATCTATATTGCGTTCATTCTTTGATATTTTTTCTTGGTATGAACCCCACTATGTGCTGCACTGGAAAAACATCAAATGTATGGGAATGGGTATTGCATCAACCTGGTCAGTAGTATGGAAGTGTGTTTCCCTACAACAATGAGAACAATAGGATACTCACTCACAAGCAGTCCTCTGCCTGTTTGCTGCAAACTCAAGCTCCTCCTCCAGTATATTCCTCCTCGTGCCGGTATCACCCGATACTGTCACAACTCCTGGTCTCAAGCCTGCTTTAATTGGTGCCGTCTGGAGAGCAGAGATGTTTGTAGCTGAAGATGGTCAAATGGAGATGAAGCTGTGACCAGTGACATTCAAGCTCCCAACAGTTTTCACGTCCTCAGGGCAGGCCCCTGGAGAAACAAGAGCACGAGAGATGTGAGTAAGAATGGGCCTCCTCTTCCTAATACAATGAGGGGCATTGAAGAAAAGCGAATGAGCAGGATGGCAGCTGGGAGGAGACGCTGCCATACTATAAGAGCCACCGGGTCATCCTCTGTGCCTCGGTGACGGAATTTCTGTCTGCATCTGGACAACTGTCAGGAGAGATAATCATTGTGTGTATCTACTACTCTGAGGGCTGTGATGAGGTTAAGTTACACACAGCCTGACTGATAGGAAATTAAAGAGATTTTTGTTTTTGCCTTCATGGGGTGTGTCTTTCAGGACTACACCCATGTCTCTGACTTCAGCTGGATATGAATGTATCATATTTTTGTTATACAGTATGGTAAACACTTGCATTGCCCTTGTTGTTTTTTCTGTGTCATCAGTTTATTTGTCCTACTCTCTGGGGGAAAGATGGCTAAACAGGAAAGGAAAATGTCCATAAATGATTGAACATGACCAGGTGCATATCTACAGCGCAATTTGATAATTTATTCAGCCTATCAGCTATTAATAGACACCTTCCCCTTATGAATGCCCTCTGGGGAGTGTCATTTCAAAATGTCCATTTGGAAGAAATCAGACAAACACACCAGCTGCACTTCTCACACACTCCACTGCAATTCCTCTGCACGACTCCCCCCAGCTACTGCTCTCCATTATTGATGAGACTTCCTATGTCGGCCTCATCTGCCACAGTGTCGGTTGTACTCGCCTGTGGGCAGCCGCTGTGGTTGTAGAGGGGGACCAGCTGATGCCAGGCAAGAAAAATGAGACAAGGGTCAGGCACATTAACAGCCTATTGACAGGATGCAATGCAGAGGGCACACAGTGTTGCAGGTTTGTTATTGGCCTAATCTAAATTCAATAGGGTTGTCATAAAGGAAGAAAGCAATTATCTCAAATCCATGGGGAATGCCCCCTTCTGTAGATCCAGCTGACTCACAGATACTTGACCTGAGCACCAGGATTTAAAACACGCTCTGTGACGTCCATTTATCGAATATAAATATGGATGTCACGACAGCTCCCTGAATGTGAAGCCAAAATTGATTGCAACCTGGTGGCTGGCTGCAAGTACACATCAAGTCAATTTTTCCCAAAGATAGTTTCTGTCATTTTAGGTAGTTCTTATCGTGCTGATGTTTGTCCAAGTGCTCATTTCTCTGATAAATTTGTTTTTAATTAGTTATTTGATGATATAAAAAAGGGGAATGTGACACCATGATTGACAGCTGTGACAGCAGCACTGAAACCTTTGTCAGGCAGTGGAACGGCTGAGTGGGCATGACACATGGGCCGTCTTACCATTACCTGACTCTGGCTCCAAATTATGTCACACAACCAAGATGGCAGCTTCCGGAAAGGAGATATTTTAGCTTTACTTTTGCAAGGTAGCAGGAAGTTGAGACCCATCATCCATATTTATATACAGTCAGTGATAGGTGTCAAATTACAACAACAAAAGGACTATACTGGAAACACAGAAGCAGAGCGAAGGGACAAAAAAACAAGCTACAGGGTCAACTCTACAGTTATAGATTCCCACGCAAGCACTGTCTCCATAAGTGTGTTTCTATGCCATTACGATGTGTATCATGCATTTCACTGCAATTGCTTGTTGCTATTTTAACGCTCTATCGCGCTTGCGTGAAGAGCGTGGCGCAAGTGCCTTTGGGGCATATCCAAATCCACTTTTGCTATTTTAATGGGGTGGGGGTGGGGGAATGGTCACTGCGCTAGGCGCATGGTCTCAAAGGGTCAGACTTAAATCCCCTCATTAATCATAGGCGTGTTTTGGGCATAACACACGGTAAACCAATCAGAGTGTCGTCTCCCATTCCCTTTAATATCCAGGCGCGCTGTCACCTTGGCGGATTGTGTGCTGTGATTGCGCTACTGACCAAAATAAAACAGGTCTAAAATCACTGGCGCATATGTCACTGTTATTGAAAGGTGCATCATCAAGAGTCCAATATGCTCGTAGATAGGCAGGTGGGCAGCGCACAGACACTGTGCCTGTTACGCACACATGGGTGCCCAGCAGCACAAAAAACATGCAAAATATCACAAATAAAAGGACCACAATGTGAATTCCTATTATGATGTACATCAAAATGACATGCCACTATGTATCAGAATCAGTCAATTGCAGTAATGATCAATGAAACTGTCAATGTAGTCATGTGACCTATCCTGGTAAATCCGCCATCAAACTAACAATCTGCCAAAATGACAGCACGCCTGGATATTAAAGGGAATGAGAGATGACACTCTGACTGGTTTACTGCGTGTTACACCCAAAACAGGCCCATGATTAATGAGGGGACTTAAGTCCAATCCTTTTAGACCATGCACCTGGGGCAGTGACCCTTTTTCCGCCGTTAAAATACCAAAAGTGGATTTGGACACACCCCAAAGGCACTTGTGCCACGTGCAACGAGCCACCAATGCGCCTGACCACACCTCATTTTGAGACCAACACGCCCATAGGCGCACAAACTGGTGCAAGTGCATTTGCTATTTAGACAACGTGGGTGCAGGGCAAGAAAATGACAACTGCGCTGGGGGAAACTAACACACAGACACATGCACCATGCCTGCCAAGACGAGGCCCTAAACGCCTGTAGTCAAAATTAAGAAAATTGCAGTTTTCTTCCTTTTCATGAAGGCATAAAGAGAGACTAAATGAAGACAGACTGGCATGTGAAGTCACTCTATATAAAATGCATTAAATGAACTAAAATAGGAGATACAAATCTTACAACATTATCTCCCTATTTAGCTTAATGTGTTTAGTAATATAAATATAGACTCAGAGAATTAAACTGGAGCACCTATATAGTAGTTATCACTGAAGATCTAATGCTTCTAATAGACTTAAAATATAATGCATATTAAACAGACTAGCTGCATTACATCTATAGAGTAATGATGCAAGCTTTTCTTCAGCACCCACACCATCACTTGTTGAAATACTCTCTCCACCGTTATCTCACAATGTTGTATCCTGCTTTGATTGATTCATCAATGCTATTACATGTTGAGACTCAGTCAGCATGGATCCCCAAAAGAGCTGTTCACACCTTGCCATTACAGTATAACCCCCCCCCCCCCCCATCCCCACCCCAGTAAATAAAGATAAATAGTTCTAAATATATTATTAATAACTCACTAAATAAATAATGTGTAAAGAAATTATGTGGGCAATAAATGAATGTAAAAACAGATTAAATAATATACAAAGGGTAAATGGGTAAATGCAAGAAATATTTCAAATGAAGCAAAACAGATAAACAAACACATATCCGATGATGTAAACAGATCAGAGTTAGTCAAAGAGAAAAAGCTCTGGCCACTGAGTTGCCCAGTGGGTCATTGCAGTACAGAGGGATCCTGATGGAAAAAGCTCAAACAGCAATAATTGTCAGACTTAGACTGCGGCGCGACCAAAGGAGGCCGAGGATCTCAAGCTGTGCCTGTGCTCATCGGGGGTTAAAAGCTCAGAGATAAAACCAGGCACTTACCCAAAATGTGTCTTTTGTGCCACGCGTAGCTATGGTTACTACACTGAATTTAAATTGGCTGCTGATAGGAGGTGTGAGCAGAAGATGGTGTTATAGTTTTCGAGAGTCTTTTAAATGTTTGACGTAGACAGATACATTCCTGCTGTTTAATCTCTTTGTTAAATGTTCAGTTTTACCAAAACATACACCTGCTCTTTTGTTTTGTACAATAAAACAGGTTTCTAAAATTAACACCATCACTCACACACACTCCCTGAGCTACAACTGTGATTGGCTGGAAGTATGGCTGGCTGGCTGAATGGCTGTTATACATCAATATATAGTGTATATCCACCTAATCAAATCTGATTCAGACAATGACAGGGAGGAGTTGTGCTATGAATGTCCTCATTTTCTTGCACAGATGCATCATATTGAGGTGCAGCTCTTAATGGCTTTTTTCAAACAGTTGTATTTCTTCACATTATAAAAAATGTGAAACAGTGATGAGGACTAGATTATCTTGTTTTCTTTACGACCTCTCAAAATTGCCATGGTACATGCAATTTCTAATGGTGAAAACAGCTGCCTTGTTTCTGTAAACACAAAATCACATAATGAAACTTTAGACAATTGCAACTCATTTTGGTTCCACATTCGGATAAAAATATTTTCAGACACAGGTAGTTTTATGTGTCTTACTTTTCCTCCTCAGTTAAGATGTGATGCTGATCTGTGCTCCCATCTGTGCTCTGCATTGTCCCCAGCTTCTAGAAAGTTCACATTTTGGTGACATCAGGTTTGTACCCGGCAGCAGTTTCATGAGTCATTAACATCTGCAGTGCACTCAGGACCCCCCCCCCCAGACTTTCAGAGTGTATGGACTGCAGCTGGCGGATACACTGTTCAACCACCGTTCTGTCATGTTCTGCTCTATGAACACACACCGCACACTTAAACACTAAGGCACACCAATATATGTGTGTGGGTGTGTGCACACATTCACACAATTTCACACGAGCTCATACTGCGTGGCGAGCTGTGGTGGCTGTGTAACATTGACTGACCATTGCGACCATATCAGCCTGTGCATCTAATGGTGACGGATGGAGGACAAAACTGGAAGATGGAGGAATTGAATGGGAAGGAAGCAGGGAAATAATTAAATAAACATAAAAATTGCAGAAATGTGACTTTCCTTCGTTGATGCACTTTTGATTGCAATTTATATCGCTATATGTACTGGCAGGATGGGTGAGCTCTGATATACTTTATAATCTAATAGAGAGTCTGGAGGAGAAGCTGCCAGAAGCCCTGAGGGGACAATCCTTCCTAATTCCGCTCCCACCTGATGGACCCATCGGGAGCCATGTGCAGGGCAGCAGTATAAAACAAACACACGCACGCGCACACACACATGCGCACGTGCGCACACAGACACACACAGATACACATACACACACAGTTAAGTATATGGACCCACATCGATATACAGTACACATATTGCCAACAGCAAGAAAGAAAGCACACTGCACTATGGGCAAGGAGAAGCATGTGCTTATTTTCTGCAGTCAGTCTTAAATATGTTTTAAATGTATCTTGCCACATTCTTGGAGGGTTAGACCTGCACTCCATGAATTCACAAGGCATTATTTAACCCCATCCCTACATCACTTTTACTCAATATAGCTGACACGTACGTGTTAGCTATATTCTTCGTTTTACTTATGCATGATGACTATTGGGAAATCATTTCAGTAAGTGGAAAATACCCCACTGAGAAAAAACACAAAGCCTGTCCTCTGCTAAATCTTTGATGGTGCAGCAGATAATGCCAGAGATAATGACAGAGCTGTTGGCCTTTTTTATTCTGGAGACATCTGTCATTTACATGAAAATTGCCAGGTTTGCCATGAAAGAGAAGTCATCATGCCTTTGAGTATGGCTCTATGATTAATTCAGGCATGTCAGTTGGTGAGTAAATGCTTCTTTATTCTCGCGTAAGTGGTCAATATTAATAATGCACACGCGGGTCTAAGTTCAACATCCGTCTTGGCAAAGTTCAACATGGAAGGTTTCACCAGCTGTGTGTGCCTGTCACCACATCCCTTCTTACTTTTTTTTCTTCTTTTCTTTTCCTCTGAAAGCTCTCTATCCTTCCTCTCTCTTTGTGTCCCCGGCCCTGAATGGTGCTGTATGGCTATGATGCCTATTCTGAGAGAAAGATGTGGCCCATCAGCAGTAATTGGAGGAGCTGTGGTGGTTGGGTTTCTCTAGGAGGCGGCGGTATGATCGATCCCATGGATGGTAGAGGTGGGCAGGCAGGCAGGCTGACAGCCCTGAATCCCCCACAGCTCCTGACAGCTCAATGAAGGCCAAGCTGCAGAGCACAGGATGTCCTTTTACAAGAACAATCATCAGGCGTGCAGGTCACCCTCGAGCCCCCAGAACTCACAGCCCTTCAGTTAAATCATAATTACCCATTTAGTCGATTATCAGCTTGATAGAAGCACATTGAATTTAATGTTAGGCTTTCATTATACTCACATTAAAGAATAAAGGAAATGTCACAGGCTTAATGGCGATGCTGTGATGTTATTATCTCCAAGGTGATTTATTTAAAAGATATTTCAGCAATAATCTTTTGACACCCTCACACATTATGTGAAGTACACAATATAATTGCACCCCTTGTTCACTAACACGATAAAATAGCGCAAGATGTGGATGATGGATGAGGCAAAGACTTCTCACCAGTCAGATCATTTGCATGCTTGTGACAACACACAGGCTGGTGTCCATATCGTGAGTGTGTTTTCTCATCACAGCTTTTGGAGAGCAGTCTTTGTTTGTCCCTGTGTTTATGGTTTTCTTTATGGATCAAAATTGTACTGTGCTGAGCTCAGCCTGACCATCGGTTGCCATGGCGACGTGCGGCTGCTGGGACTGATGGTGTGTAAGAAAAGCTTGGCACAGGTTAAATCTAAAGAATTACTTATTTGCCTCGCACTGTTGTCTTTATCCTTATCACTGTCAGACCTAATGTATTGAGATAAGTGTGGTGACTGTTTAGGAACCTGCTTGCAGTTGTCCAATTGCATTTTAATGACTATGAGGTTATCCAGTCAAACAGACTCAAAGAAAGAGAAAACCTACAGAAAATTATACATACATATTGTTTTTCGATTTCCTTCCGTCCTGCATTTCTGTTTTGCCTTTCTCAGTTATCCCTTTCCACTTATTCAGGACTTACATATAAATTATATTTTTAAAAAGGATGAAAATTAACTAATAATTCAACAATGTCTACCTTGGATTCAAACAGACTTCATATTCAACAGTCTATGCAGTGATAGTTTAAATGATAATACACATAAAAGCTCCAAATATCAATGAATTGCTCCAATTCTTTATCAGTATCAGGCCTTGTTACAGAGTTTCAGCTCTGTGACCAGTAATATTGTAGCTGCATCAATTCCCATGGCTCTGACCATGACATAACCCCTCCACGTCCTGGCTTAAAGCTAGAGCTAGAACATTCAGACTATAGCCGTAGAGATAGCAGGCAACTTTGGCAGGGTTATAGCCAGGATTTAAGATATCTGTTCAGATGTTTGATTACATTTTCTGTATTTGTTTTACATTCAGACCTAACATGGTCTAATGCTGGCTGAAAGCCGATTGGGGAAGTACTGAATCCTTTCTTTATGGATGTAAAGTACTGAAATTTTTCATTTGGAGATGCTCGTCATGTGTTTGTTTAAAAAGAATGAGCCTGACAGTCCCTTTGGTTAATTCCCCCAAATTATCCCAACCCAGTCTCACAGCAAAATGTATCACAGCTACATTGGTCCACAGTGCAAAAGTTTCACGGCAGATGGTGAAATAGCCACGAAACTACCTTCCCAAAAATGCCATTTCTAGAATATTATTATCCTAAATGAAACATCTACACTTGTTCTTAACATAGATCATCTAGACACAGTGTGATTACTAGTTCGGCTGTACCAGATATTTGATATATTCAGTAGAAATATCAATTAATATTACAGCGCGTGGCAGAGCAAAACGTTGTTAAACTAGACATCATATACATTCACCCAACAGAGATTGTGAAAACAAAATGCATATTTCTCACTAGAAATGTCATCAAACACATTTTAATGCAGAAACTATCTTAAAATATATATAATATATACAATTTTAGACTGAGAATTAAATGAATGGCAGCCATTTTATTTGTTTTCGCAGACAAAAACTTGTAGCTATCTCACAATTTATGAGCCCAAATTGTGAGATGGCTACATTTTGCACTGTGGACCAACGTAGCTGTGATACGTTTTGATGTGAGACTGGGTTGTTATCCCCACAGAGAAAATATAGAATATAATGTTATTCTTAGTGGTAGCTACAGCCTGAACTTTAAAATGAACTCTAAAAATATTTGGAGAATGAAATATGGAGTGACATAATTTGAACTTGTTTCGACTGTCAGCGAGCTATGATGAACACATTTCAGCTGTCAATATAAATATGTTTAAAACATGTATTGCATTTCCTCACACCACTGGTAGATTCACTTTTTTATTATTGGGTTAAACATTAAATTACTTATAATAATATACTTTTTTTGCACAGCAGTGGGAGTTAAGAGCAACATTCACCTTCCAGGAACTTAGCAAATACTTTATGAACAGCCTTCCCTTGACGCTACCAGCTGATCCCCCACAGGGAGAACTTCTGACAGAGGCTGAGGACAGCTAGCCGAAGGTTGGGGCTTTACAGGCAATCCCCCTATAATATTACCTATCTTCCTCTTGCTACACACACACACACACACACACACACACACACACACACACACACACACACACACACACACACACACACACACACACCACTACTACCACCACCACCCACACCATCTCTGGAATTCACTGATCTCTGTGAAGAATTTCTAGCTTGAGCCAGAGCTGCGGAGCTGTACAGGAATAACATCAGCAGCCTGAAGGTGCTGCTGGGTGAATCTCCGTTGGTCCCTGGAGTATAAATAGATAATAGCATCTGGTCGTGTCCGGCTGGAACATAGCACCTCTCTGTTTCAAATAGTGACAAGAGCTACTCCTCTTTATTTCTTTTTATTTATGAACTTTTTTAGAAATGTATTTTTGCTTTCAATGACCTGCTCAGTCTCACAGAACTTCTGAAACTGTTGGCTCAGTGCATCCCCTCAGTCCTTTACCCTCTGAGTGGTTGATATGATGGCCCGGTGTTGATATTTTGAGTACCATTACACTAATAGGGCACTCACTTCCAAAGTGAAGCAACCACAACCTCTCACTGGGTACCTTTCATCTTCACAGCTGTCACTCAATGTCCCAGGGTCATTTACCGCTTCTCCAAGGGTTCAATTGATCCCAGAGAGATAGTCGAGGGCGTGGGGGTGGGAGTAATTTTTTACTCTCGGCTAGCAGGTAGCTAAGCTCTGCTGTTTGTACTTGGCAGCTTTGCCTCATGTCTCATCATTACACTGGCAGAATGATAAGAGTGGCAATGTCACCAGACACTTTGGACAATGCTGGAGGTGATGACACACCCTGGGCTCAGAGTTGTGTTGCCTCCCTGCATTGAATGTTTATGACCTGCTATTATTACAATTGTGGTAGTAACTGCAGAAAGACAACAAGCCTGCACTTTAAATATTTATCACTTTCTCTCATTTGTTCTTTTACACTATCATACTGTATGTGGTTACTGTTCACAACACCTCTGCTGGCCTCAGTGCTTTAATATGCATCATAAGGATTATGTAGGTCACTTTACTGGATCTTTGCTGCTAATGATGCATTTAAATGAATCGCTTCATATCCACACTCTTGACTGTAAAACTTGAGCTCATGCTTAGCAGTAAGAAGTTATGGCTAGGCTGTATTATATTTCAGATTACATTTTCTTGCCCTAAAGCTGAAAGAACTTTATTGGGAAATTCCAATGTAACCCCTTTTAGGCTTTGATAAAGTTTAGTTTTGGTTTTAGCCATGCTAGCGGCAAGACTCCAGGGATGGCAATGTCAGGCTGTTGGTCGTGCAGTCAATCCACCATTTTGGTCCATTTTGAAACAACAATTGGACACATTACCATAAAATGTTGTACAGATATTCATAGTGCCTGGTGATCTCCTGACTTTCTATCTAGACATTTTAGGCTTTTATTGAAATTTGTCTACAACAATTGGACGGTTAGCAATGCAGTTTTGTACAGATATGCATGGTAAGGAGAGGATATATTTGAATGACTTTGTCCCTTTTATCCCCAGTGTTGTGCCTGAACGTGTTCAATGAACGATCGTTCATGAACTCATTCTTATTTTGGGTAAATGTGAACTGAACGTACTGTACTATGTTATTTGCATTTGTGAACGGCGCTCTCTCACAGTTTAACTTTGTTCAAGAGCGCCAGATTTCCATAGAGCCTTCCAGGCGAAAACCCGGCGTAAACAGGCCTCAATATGTAGCGGAAAAAAGACCCAATCTGGCAACACCAGCCACCACAGAGTCACACCGCCGCATACGTCATCAAAATGGGAAGCATGGAGGCAAAAACAAATGAAGGCAGCAG
Organism: Scomber japonicus; assembly: GCF_027409825.1. Taxonomy (NCBI): domain Eukaryota; kingdom Metazoa; phylum Chordata; class Actinopteri; order Scombriformes; family Scombridae; genus Scomber; species Scomber japonicus. Next base: position 15,964,094 of record NC_070583.1, read on the forward strand.
CACTACCACAGACTCTAGCTGTGTCCCAGTTCAGATGCTGCATCCTCCGATGGGCGCATTTTTGCGTGTCATTCCTTGCCTCCACTATTAATGCGGCATCTTCGTATGATTACTTAAAACAATTTTGAAATCTGACGCATAGTTTCAGTGTTAAAACAGATAAAATAATTGCTGTCTGTGGGTCTATATGGGCTGTGGCAATAATTTTGAAAAATAATAACTTGCAGCAACATATTGAAAAAAAAGAACTATGAACTAGTTCATTTTTGGAACTGTGAACTTAGTTAAAAATTTTGAATTATGAACTATGAACTGAACTAGTTCATTTTAAAATTAGTGAACTGAAGTTTGAACTAGTTCATGGAAAAAGTGAACTTTCCCAACACTGTTTATGCCCCAACTTTTCCTCAAGTGCCATCAGCAGGTGAATTTGTCTTCACGTCTAACGGGTGAATTGGAACACAATTTCGTATAGACAGTTGTGTTAACCCCTGACTCTTCATCTAGTTCCACCATGAATTTCCCATTTGATGTAAGTGGAATTTCTCAACATCTCTTAGATGAACTGTCATGAAATTTGTTGCCCACATTCTTGTCCCCTCCCCAGGATGAAATGCAATAATGCTTGTGATCCTCAACTTTTCAATAAACCACAATCATCAGGTCACAACAACCTCACAAAACCACTAGCATGGCAGCAGGATCATTACCCTTATCCATTACCTCATGTGCCCATATTTGTGTGCTATATTTTACAGAAATGTAATGAGGTGCATGAATGCCTGTTACTTTGGGGAACTTTTTAAGTACTTATATCTGTCTAAGTGCACTACTGCACCACAGTGAATGTCACATTAGAGCTGTCCGCTAATCATGCATCGCATTACCTGCATATTTCACTCCACAGCTGCACCTGACAGTCTGAGCACGCCTGTGGTTGCTGGTGCAGTGAAGCAAACGATAAGAAAATCCCTCTAACATGGTCTAACAATTGAATTCTGTGCGAGCTGCAATTATATGTTGCTCCCCGAGGTACTCCTTGACACCCTAAAAAGGTAATACACCTTCTGTCGTACAACACAATCACATGGTTCACACTGCTAGTCTGCATAATTACATGGGCTTGGGGAAATTGAAGGGCTCCACTACCCATAAAACTGGGGGCTTAAGTAATCTTAGTGAGAGGGGAGGCATTAGGAAGAACATGGGTGTCCTTGTTGGATCAGTGCTGCTGTATAGCTTGGACAACCTGCCATGTGTGGATAAATATGTGGTTAACAGTTCCCTCACGGCATTGTCTGACAAGCAGTGTGTGAGCAGAATGATGACTCCTACACCAGATATATAAATATAACAATTGGCTTTATGTAATGCTTGGCTATAACAATGTGCAGGTTCAAGTTAGTGATGTAAACACTTATTTCTGGACAAGGAAAACTATCTATCTATCTATCTATCTATCTATCTATCTATCTATCTATCTATCTATCTATCTATCTATCTATCTATCATTTACTTAATTCAAGTTTTTATTCAAATCAAGTTTGGAGACATGTGATAGAAGCTGCATGAGTGGACAGCAGATTTCTCACTAGATGAATCTCTACTGACAGGTCTGATCAGAACTGAGACAAATGATGAGGCATCCTTCCCCATCTGCCGTCACTGCACTGTCTGCTTGACTCAGTGCTCTCTCAGGCGCTATTTCACATCTGATCAGCAGATTTTGACCTCTGCATCCCTATTACATGATGCTTCCCCCATAGTCACAACAACACAGGTCACTGGTGGTGACAGCAGCGGGTGTTATGAGTTGAAGTTGCTGAGAGTTACGGTGGCATCTCATCTTGATTTGATGGAGCATACAGTTGCTTGGCGAAGGACACCATTTCTATCTATTGACTGAGGAGCAAGCAAAGTATCATATTTTGCAGAGAGGATGTGGTTGAATCAATGTTTGATCAAATTGATGCCACAGAGTTAATTTATTTGATAGCTGATTTGGCCAGACTGGGGAGGGCTACAGTGTCTAAAACTTTTTAAAATGTGTAGCCCGGCACATTTTATTCTCCCCTCGTGGTCTATTTGTTGAAAGTCTTTTAAAAGGTCTTTTGAAATCCTGTCAAATGGATTTTTATTATTTCATGAGCAGGCTTCTACTCTATATAATGAGAAAAAAATCATAAAAATGCACCCAGTGGGGATTGTTGAAAGATCTGTTAATTGATTTGATACACTCCGGGGACTGCCAGTCGAGACCTTTGCTCTTGGCATTGACATAAAGGTTTTTGTCAGATGGGTGATCTCTGGACTGCAAGCTATTAAAGCCACGCACAAAGTGATCAAACCCAGAAGACGGATCATCATTTGCCGCTAAAGCTGTTTCTCCTTTGCCAGCTTTCCTGGAGAGCCTGCATCAGACAATTACTTTGTATTAGTTTATTTGTTCTTTTCACTTAATTGCTGCAGAGCTGCACTATGTCAGCTCGGTCCGTAGAAAGAAACTGCTTCTGTCTCACTTACAAGATGAGGTTTTCCTGCCATTAAGAATATCCTCATTCTACAGTAATTGCAAGTATTTTGTGAGACAGCCTTTCTAATGAAGGGAGAGATACGCCAACATAGCAGATCACATTACAAACATTGGAGGTAGAAATGTGGCCTAATTGTTGACTGGGACAAAAAACAAAAAAAATGAGCTTGTTGGATGTATTACAGGGGTAAATAATCTATTTGCAAAGTGTTGATGTAAAAAAAGATACATCTTCTGATCTGCATATTTTACTGAACAGATTATTGGCAGGAGAGATTGCAATTTTGATTATCTTGCTGAATCCAATTACCTATCCACTGTACACCTCACATGCATTTTCCACGTTATCTTCATTCAGATACGTCTGAATAGGAGCACAGTATGAATGCATGAGAATTTACAGTGTGGATATGGACATGTAGTATGTATGTATAAGTCCAGCGTGTACAGGTTTGCCTTCAGTGGTTAAGTGTTGCAGGAGAGTAACCTCTATTTAGGTACTGACCTGTCACACTGAGACTTCATGTTCAGTGAAGCTCCCTGCGGACATTCAACCATGCGCAACACTCGCTCAAGGCGAAAAAAGAAGAAGGAGAAAAAAAAAATGGCTTCATGATGTGACTGATAGGATGTACTGTAGCGGTGACTATGAGACCTAGAATTCTCCACAGTGTTACCACAGAAAAACTGGCCTCAGTGTGAGTGACTGACATTGAATTTGAGGGCATGGAGGTCTAAAGCTTACCCTTTTATCTGATCTCAGAGAGGCAACTGCTGCCTGCATTTCCGAATTGTTTGTGCCTGCAGCACATAGCGGAAATATTTTAATAGCAGGCAAGGACTGCACTCCTTGTAATAAAAGACAGTTTGCTTGCACACATTTAAGGTTGGGAAATACATTAACTTAAATTTCCAAGGGTTTGTGAAAAAGTTTTATTTTGAGTATGTTACCTTGAACTTTCTGAAAACTGACAGTGTGCAGTTGCTAGGGAGTCTAGTTATTAGCTTTGATTTCAGACTTTTCTCACTGACATTGAGAATAAGAGGCAAAATGAAAAGCTTGCAAAAGTTATTGTAAAGATGCACAACAGGAGTAAAAATGAAAAGGTCTGCAGGTATCTAAAGAACAACTGTTTCCAATCATGTTAAAATCACTCTGAGATATGTCGTCTTTTGAAGAAAGATTGGCTCCTCTCAGCTTGTTTCCTCTTTCCTCTTCATCATTGGATTGCAGAAGTTGTTTTTTTGCACATTATAAAACTGTGCAGTCACTGACCGAAAAAAAAATTGTAATGGTTCCAAAAACAGAATCTTTAAAAATGGATTGACATATGTGTGTCTAAAGCCTAAGAGCCTGTGATTGATTTGGGGAATCACAGTGATCACTGTAGCTTTCAGTTGACTGACAAACTAGGGCCTTGATGCAACACTATGGTCAGAAAGTGTTCTATGATATGAATGTTGTGCCGTGCATTGTTAATGATAATGCTTTATAATCTTTATCTTACAAAACTGAGTCAACCACAAAATTTAATTAAACTAAGCAAATCTCTCAAATCCAATACATTTCCATATGAAGCTGCTCAGCTCTGAGCAGTAAGCACAAAGTGCAATTAAACAGCTCTGTCTCAGTAAACAAAGCTAAATTTGCATCAAAGGCAATATATGCACTGTTATTATTTACTACCCTGAGCACTCAGCAAAAATCAATAACATGTGCAAACATCAGACCAAACAGGATTTTCAAATCAGTCTTCATAAAATAAATGCAGACAGTAAAAAAAAATCCTTATGACTACACTGAGACACATCATAGCCACTGGTGATAAGAATTAAAGAATTATCTTGGGAAGTTGAAACATTTTTATGGATTCCTTTGCATTTAGGGCATGAATGACTTAAGCTGCAAAATGAAAGTCAGAGTCAAAGTCAGTTCATAATTAAGCAAGTGTGCATGTGTGTGTGTGTGTGTGTGTGTGTGTGTGTGTGTACGTGCATGCGTGATGTATGTCCTTGAGTGTGGGTGAGTATATGCATGCACACAAAACTCCTCTCTTGACATGTTAATAGGGGCTGATCAACTGACAAGTTTTATCCCTCAGATGTAAATTTAAACCTGTATTAATCAATATTTTGGACGTCAAGTAAAATTACTGAAATTACCAATGTGAAAAGGTCACTGGCTCATTGTGCCAGAAAATAAGAATTATCAGCCAGCAGCTCTCTTCTCATCTCTTTACTTCATTATTAAGGTTTTATTCTACAGGATAGGCTGAGGTTTAGCAGCTTCCTGCTCTGTTGGGAGACATTTTCTGTGAATAAGCTCTGAAAAACGTACTGTTCGCTGCCTGTCTAGACGGTCTACTTCTTGATGAAGTACTAATTTTGCATGTCTGACTCCCTGCATTACAAGTTAGCATCTAGGAGCTGGCGGAGACTACTGTATATGACAGCTACAAATGAACTTAATATTGGACTGACATTCCTCAGTTGACCAGAAAAATGACGGACGTGAAAGTGAGCAGTTATTACAAGCTGTGTTAGCTTGTGTCAATGTTTTTCTTCTCTCTAGAGGTCAAATGATGCTGATTTAAGATAACAACATATTGCTAGGTCAACAGCAGCCACCCTCTAAATAAAACTATAAAACACAGACAGACAACTTATACAGATAGTGGATTTGTGAGTTGAGCTTTGAAGGAACCTAATGGAGATGCTTGTCATGAGGTAAAGCTATAAGTAAGAATGCTGAACAAGACAGATAAACAGCACATTAAATATTCTATAAAACACCACAGCAAATATTTGTAGCATGTAAGAGGCATGAAGAATTAGAAATATGACACATGACTGATGAGAATCCTTACAGTAGCTGTAATAACAATGGTGAGAAAGACAAATAAAGACACTGCTCCCTCATCAATCACAGGCAAGGTGCCCTTGAATAAGATATTTAAGTGATGATAGAGTGGAGTGTTTCCCTTTTGCTGCTCTGTTCTATTTCATGGTACATAATACAAATATTGACAGACCAACAAGATTTAAACTGTGTAGCTTTCAGTGAACATGATATACTCCGCCTTGCTTGTCTCTTCATACCACAACTGAATTGAACACCATACATTTCAATCTTCGTCGCTTCATTCTCCATGTGTGGACCTGTAATGTGCTGGATAGAGCTCTTGGAGCACTAAAGAAGTGTTGTGGTTTCACAGTTTGTAACACCTCAGCTGCTTCTACTGCTGCTGTTTGACAATATACAATCTAATGACCAGGCAGAGCCACATTTATCTGCTGGTAAAGAAAGCTATATAGTCCCTTGAATGATTATCTTTTGTACAAAATGTATTTATGAGCTCTGTGAAACTGTAACATAAATGTTTAGTATGGACAGTTTTATGTGGTTTAGCCGTTAATTCAACACAATAATATGTCTTCTGACGGTATACAAATATAGAGAGAAAATTATTATTTTTGAGCAAAGATTTCAAAGTCGTTTCACTACATTTCAAATCTTACTGCTCAGTGTAGCGCATATAATAGGTGAATTAGGGTGTTTAGAAAGGCAATCATTTTTCAGAGGACTATGCAGGGTTTCGAAAGGAAAGTGCATTATTCCTGTTTCCTGGCTACGACGTGCAACTTAATGGGTCTTTTCTCCCCTCCGACCAGCACATTCTCCTCCCATTTCAACAGACTTCTAACAATATAAATCGGATCCTCCAGTTGATACGGGGCTTCAAATACAATCAGTTCTCCCTACTGCCTGCCTCCTCACAGTTCCAAATGCAGAATGTGATTTACATAGACTCAAGTCTCCACAGTCTCCTTCAGCTGCATCTGTCTCATTCTCACTGCACACTTTTAAGTACCAATTTGGGGCCTTATTGAACCCAGCTTAAAGTGCAAAGAGCAATTTGTCATGCAATTCATTGCTGAAGACAAAAGGTTCAGAGGCGTTTTATGAACTGTGAGCATAATAAGTGGCCAGGGGAGAACATATGGATCAAATGTAAGTAGTCTCTCCTGTTTGACCAAGCTGGGAGTTCTTCCAAAGCTCCTTCCCTTCTCAACCCCCAGCAGGGACTTTGGTGCTCATTTGTCACTGGGGCCACCAGGCCTGAAGAGGTTGTCTGGTTTTGATGAATGGAGCAAGGGCCTCTGTCCTTACTCCGCCATCCATCAGCTTCTGTGGATGTACAGAATAAAAGACAGACCCGTCTCGCTGGACAGACTGCAGCTCTGCTAGAGCTCCAGCACATTGTCCTAATGGGCAAGAGCAGATTCTTAGAGTCTTAATGGGAATGTAACATGCGTTTTGTGATTTTACGTCATTTATAAACTGTTTATAATAATGTTGAATAAATATGTTAAACCTGATCAGAGTTCCAAAACATGAGGTGAACATGTGTAAAAATACTAATGCTAATACTATTATCATTTGCACATGCCCAAACATGGTTGTTCATTGTATTGTAGCCTTTGCAGCTGATTTTCATGGGTTGTCCACTCACATATTTTGGATCGGATCTCTGCTTAAATATATAGTATTATAGTAGATGTATTTCCATTTCAAGTAGAGAATGAGAAAAATAGTCAAAATCCTACTGTGTGTTTAAGTAACCTCCAGAAGCTAACCAATCAGGACAGAGCTCATCAGGAGGAAGCCTTAAAGAGACAGGAATAAAATGACCAGTTTCAGACAGAGGCTGAGCTAAGGGGCAGCAAACTGGCCAGGATACACAGGCTGTAGAACTGTAAGTGATGCAAAGATATTCTAGTAGGACCCCTGAATAAAAATATAGACCTGTGCATGATGCCTTTTAAAAGATTTAAGTTGGGTAGGGAACTATGTATTGTACTATGTATTGCAATGCATGTTTACTGCATGTTTAGTGAATGTTTAATGGGCCTACAGAGCATTCTTAAAAACGTTTTGATTGCATTCCCTCAGTGCACTACCACAAACAGTGCATGTACAGACTTTACTGTATTATCCTATGTCACTGATGACTCGTCCAGAAATTTGTGGAAGAGACTCCACAAAAGTTGTAAAATCCATTAGAAGCAACCTATTAGAATTAATGTCATGTGGAGTAATCTGAAAAGCACAAAATCTACAAGAGACAGTAATCATGCTGGCCGGTTTTTATATTCTGTCAGATATTTCCTTTTTGCAGGAAAGGCATACATTTTTCAGTACAGCAGCTTTTGAGAGCATACCTGCAGCAGATCTAAACCAGTGGTGGACAATAATTAAGTACATTTACTCAGGTGCTGTAATGAAGTGCAATTCTGAGGAATATCTACAAGTACTTTCTTGAGTATTTCCATTTGATGCTACTTTATACTTCTGCTCCACTACATTTATTTGACAGCTTTAGTTACTTTCCAGATGAAGATTTGACATGATGGATAATATAAAAAGCTTATAAAATAAAACATATTGTTAAAGATGAAAACCAACCTTTTTGTCTTTTGATATCTTACAAAAAGCAGTGTGTAGTCAAGGTAACATTTTAGATGTCTGTGAGATGTTAACAGCTCCACAAAACAGTGTTTTTTCCTCTAATCTCACATGGCTTCATTTCAATAAATGATCTAACATTTTTACCAAAAATCAAAGATTAGAGAAAAAGTCCAAAAACTGAAAATAGATTTGTGTATCAGAACTTTGTTTTTTCTTCTTTCCACTCCCATTAATCATCCAGCAGCTACAACAGTAACATGCTGCTCTAACACTGATGCTTCAGTATCAGAGGGACCAAACCACTACTTTTACCTACATATTATTGCTAATAAGTAGGCTTTTCATGCAGGACTTTTAATTGCAATGAAGTATTTTTACATTGCTGTATTGGTACTTTCACTTAAATAAAGGATCTGAATACTCCTTCCACCATTGCTATAAACATTGAATTGATTTTCTAAGGGAAATGTTGCTAAAAATAACTATACAAGCTCTCAGATAAAAAATTTACAGAATCTGTCAGGCTGAGATCCTATGTTTGTGACAGCTCAGATTTGGGTATTTCAGGTCTGTGCAGACTTGGTCTTTGGACACACTGGCCCTGTGCACTCGACCTCTTTTAAAATGTCAAATATAAGTCAAAATGACATACTAGATGCACAAATTTGACAGCAGTTTTAATAAAAAATGAAGTCCAGATGTGTTTTTCAGCTACAGTGCTTGCAGAAATCCTAACGCATCAGAAGTCTATTCTCATAGGTAACAGAAGAGCACAAATGAGAGTCTGTTCTCCTCTCCTTCTTTCAGCGTGGGAACTGCTGAGCATCCTGGCTCATGTTGCTTGTTTCTCACACCTTTGGGAAATTATTGCTGTACTGTAGATGTAATTTAGATTAATGCATCATAATCTACAGACACTATGACAATCCTGTGAAAAAAAAAATTGTGTGAGATTGTTATTCTGAAACCAAGGATATTGGTGGATGGCACTTTAGTTTCAAGTTGAAATACGTACACATTCTTTTGGATTTCATGCATCTACAATTAGCTATAAATCCTTGGACCAATTGCCTTTTTCTTCCTTGATGGGAAGTGATACCATCTCTCCTCTATCTCCCAAATGAGGCAATGGAAGCCTGTCCATCTCCCTGGCATGACATTGAATTAACCTCTCACATACTAAGGTTCATCTGCTGATAAGGTTACTCTCTACTCCTCCCTTCACCCCTATCTAGTTTATATCCCTCTCCTTCCTCTCTGTCTTGCCCATCCCATTTTTTCCCCCAGTTCAATTAACAGTAATAGTGTCTGAGCATATCGCCTCTTGTCTATTCATTCCTTGCTTCAGCGCTGTCCTCCCAACACCAGACTATGCTGAAATTACATTACAGCCAGTGAAATCAGGGATGCCTGTATCAAGGTGATACCATGTGAGAAAACACCTGCATGTTCACAATGACCTCCAGCAGCTGTGCACAGGAGGCTCTGTGGCTGACACTGTGTCTTGAATCAACCTCAGCGCCTTCAGGCAGAACAGAAGCCCATAGACGAGTTGAGGTTGCTGGTCTCATTGAAAGACTGGATGGAGATGTAGGTTGATGCCCTGGAGAAAAAAATGGCTCAGATGGTCTTTAGAAGCAGGCATTCTCAGAATAAAGACATGGTGCATGGCATCTCTTAACCTTGAGACGTTACCTTGGGCAAATAGATTTGAGTTAACATTTCCCGTCATAATTCATTTTAACACAAAAACTCTGTATCTCTGTAGACTACGTGCTGTGTGTGCTAATCTGAGCCAGAGGAAAATGTTCAGTCTTTGTCTTTTTTCCTTCCTATGTACCATCAGGGATTTTGATAAAGGAATATCCTCTCACAATACAATGCAGTCACTGCTAGCAGAATAAACCGTGTTGAAGGCTTATTTGATTTTCATTGTCTTGATTGGAATATAGGCCCACATGTCACCGCCTGTAAGGAATTTATTATCAATGTTACCTTTGATCACTCTTGTGTAGGTGTTGCTGGCTCACGATTGCACATGAAAGAGGGAGAGGTTACTCAAATGTGAAAGAGCACCACAGTAAACAGAATGAATCAGGTCCAGGATGACACAAATTAAAACAATGAGTCATCAGTGTTTCAAATCAAAAACCCTTCAAGCTTGAGGCTCATAAAACTCAACATATACACAAACAAACCTAAATAACTGGATTGATCACATTTAAGTTTATTTTAGAGACAAACTTAACCATTCATTTTATACCTATGCTACAATTTTGCTTAGAGAATATTCTGTTATTTTCTGGTTGGTTCCCAGTAAGCTCTCAACAACATTAATTGCCTCTGCCTGTTGCCGATAACAAAAAGTGTGGATAGGATTTTATCGATTGGGCGGTTAACAAGGCAAAAGGCTGTTTCATTTCTCCAGTGATGACAGGGTGTCTCTAAAACCAATTCTATATAATGTTGCTCTGACTTAATGATCAATACTGTATTTGTATTTGAGTGTCTGGCACTTCTTCCTTGTGTTCTTGCTTGAATCGCTTGAAAATTGTAAGACATTGGAGCATTTCATATTATGCTGCAATAAAATTGGTTTAAGTGAAGCTACTTTGGGCACTCGGACTTATCAGATTTGTGTGAAGCTTAAGCTTAACGTCAGCCACTCTTTAAAGGATACCCTTTCCTCTTTATTTAAATGGCTTAAATCGTCTTAGATTTAGCCCCCTCTCCCCAAGTTGATGTAGCCCATCGCTATCGCTAGGTGCAGCCTCACTAACCTCTCATTACACAGCTTTAAGGACAAAACAATGCGCCAAGACTCAGAAAAAACATTAAAGCAGCTGCAACCTTGTATGCCATACACAGTACCTCAAATTAGGTCAGCTAGTGACTCCAACAAGTCCTCCAAACTAAACAACCAGAGGGATTTACTTTGCTTGGTGGAGCAGTAGCACATAGACTTTTGATGGACTGAAGGAAACATCTTCATTATTCTAGATTGATTCATGGTTGATGCAACAGAAGATTGACCTAATTGATAACCTAATTGACTGAGCAGTTGTTTGTATGTTTGTTATTTTTGATGTAAAGCCTGCAGATTCAGGATGTTATATCATTGTATTGTATAGTTATTATTCTGCTGTTGTACTCACTGGCTACATTGAATGACTAAAACATCATAAATAATGATAAAATAAAGAAGAGACAGTCTGGTAAGACATTACTGAAATCTGAAAATACTGTACATTTTCTAACAAGCAATACAACATGTCAAGCACATTTTATTTTGAACAAAGTCAAAATAGAAATGAATGAAAATGGCTAAAGTGATAAAGCAATGGGTTGTGAGAGTGCAATGACAGAGAGAAAGGTTAGGGTTAGGCTTAGGTACATCCTCTCTAGTCTTTTCACTGTACAATAGTACAATAGCAAATTCTTCTATTTAGTTCACATTTTCAGAGATCCGAGGGAAAAGAAATGTACTCAATGAAGTGCGAGTTGATGAAATTTTGAAAGTGTAGCCTCTCACTTTGGGTTTGCACTTCAAAAGAATTAAGGAAGAAATATGGTGTGAAGAAAGCAGTCAAATTTCTTCTTTGTGATGCCATTCTCCTCCAAATTACAGTTTTACATTTCTCTCCAGAAATCAGGGAGGAGGGAACTTGACTTTTGAATCAGCTATGAGACAGCATTGCAACCTATTTGATTTGGTGCAACAAAGCTGATACCACATTTTTATCTCTCGCTACAGAGGTGAGGATTTAGAGTGCAGATGATGATGCAGAACTTATTCAGCCATGGTGCAGTGGTCACAAAAGTGTATAATCTTTTCCCACACAAGGTTGAGAAGCAATGGAATACATTTTCTCAAAAGCTTACTGCTGAATTGAAATTTGAATTCTTCTCACTTTTTATGTAAGGACATATGAACTATAATGATACTGCACCTGCTGCTGTGCATCTTTTTCAAATATTCTAACGAGGATAAAACATTTTTTTACATTTTAGTGGAAATGGTTTCAAAGCTTCAAGCTTCTGGGAGTGGGGGGATGGGGGTTCCCATGGCAATGGTTGACTGACATCTGAGGGCAGGTTGCTATGGAGATGCACTATTAACTACCATAGTGTGCTACAGAGTGGAGCACTTCATTGCCGGGTATAGTCTTCAAATGATGACATTTTGTTCCTCTTTGTCAACAACCTGGCATTGGTTACGTACCGATTACAAACATCTGTCCCTTTAACAACCTTCAGTGATTTAGAGGACCTATCATGGCATTAAGTTTGTATTCCACTTCATTCCAAGTGAAGGCTAACTAACTAGGCTAGCTTCCACACTGAAACTTTGATTTCTCCTTTATGGTAGTGATTTTGACCAAGTAAGTTCACAAGTCAACAGACAGCAAAGGACTGATGTCTTAGGGGGAAAAAAGATCTTAATTTCAATTAAACTTTAAACCCTAAACAAGTCAATGACAGCAGGTGGAACTCATATTTACAAACAGCCAGCCTCATAAATATTTATCAGCCAATAAATATGTTCAAATAAGATCATTTGTATGTCTTGGCTGTGTTAGCCCCAGTATGAGGTAATGATGATAAAGGCCAAGGGCTAGGACACCTACAGTGTTGTTGCTGCTTTAAATATGTATGGCTGACTTAAAAACATTTTTTTCAATGACACTATTTAGTGAGATTGAACTCGAAATAATAAAATATAAGACAAAAAAATTAAACTCATCATTGTGCTAGCTGTGACAGCTTCTATGAAAACCACAAGCTATTAACCTGGTAACAATATCCAACACAGCCTCAATTTTTATTTTTATACAACCTGCAAATGTATCAGCTATACATTATTGTGACCCTTATGCAAACATACTGCCATGAAAGGCGGACACACACAAAGGCGCACTGGGAGGCTAGACGCAGAACAGGTGTCTTACTGATTACAAACGATTCGAGACATCTCAAGGCTACAGTCTTGCTCTTCTCAGCATGTTGAATATTGTAATATTACTTTCTCTCTTTATTCCTTGCTGCCTTTTCACACAATGTTTGCCTTTCTATGTTACCAATTCACCCACTGTTTAAACAGGAGTCTAAAGTTCATCTATATTCTGTCTTTACCTGGCCTTTAACAGCAACTAATTATACAAGAGTAGCAGCATGCAGCTCTGGCAGTGGTATTTTAAACAAAAAGAAACTCACTTACAGTACTGTGCATTTGTAGCTGTGCTACATTAAAGGAATGGTCCACTAAAAAATTATATCTAAGCGACCATTTCTCTACACTTGACACAATGTTTGAACATCTTGTAATGGAAGTCACAATATGTAGAAATTCACTCACTGTCTGTGCACTCATCAATCATCTTTTCAGCACTGCCTGCATGAGAATAAAACATGAGTCACACACCCAGAAATCCATATCCATTATCGTGGTATGCATGCTATTCATTTGCAGTATAGCGTGACTGAAGCCATATTGATTTTCATCCCTTTTCTCCTGCTTTGTACGTAGTGTAAGAGCTTGTTTTCCTCCACTTTAGTTGAATTCAGTACGTTAGAAGCCACATTTGGACACTACCAATCAATCCAAAGGGATTATCACCAATGTCACTGCTGTAGTGAACACCAACAGTTTTATTTGAAAGTCATGTTCATCACAAGCAGTTAATTGTTTTGTTATAACGGTTTCATTTAACTATAACCACATTGAACATGCCTGAAAAAAACATGAGCAAAGAGGATATATATGGAAACAATTATACAAAGTGCTTTTCATTTTAAATATGGTGCTGAAAAATGTAAGGGAGCAGGAGCAAATTGTTGTGTCAGATTATTGTATGTACTTAGCTTTGATTATTTACAGTATGTGACCCAGCATGCTTTGGTCTTGCCTATTAAAAGACAACAAGTGTGTAGGATTTAGTGGCATCTATAGCGGTGAGGTACCAGAATGCAACCAAATGATTCCCTTCCTCCTCTGTCTCACCTTCCAAGTGTGTAGAAGAACCTACAGTGGCCATACAACTCACAAAAAAGCAAAAGGCCAATAGATCCCTCTAAATCTTACACATTGGTCCTTTAAATAAGTGTCTCTCAAGTTGACTTCACCAATGGTATAAAGTACAATTATTGTAACTAATGTGGACACACACACCCACACACCCACACCCACACCCACACCCACACGCACACGGACAAAATGCTTTGTAGCAAAAGGACATGTCATCCTCACAGGAGAAAAGCCAGTCTTTTTTCTATGAAATGCTCGTCTGTGGAGGAATTAAGACGACCTCATTGGTCCCCTGTTGCTTTCCTGCCCAAAGGCTTATGAACAAACACTACAACAAATTAATTTTCATTACACACATTGATGGAATGTGGTATTTTGGCTTTAAGTCTTAAGTAGCACATAGCCAACACAGACACTCCCGTCCTTTTGTCCTCTGTGTATAAAAAAATGCTGCCAGATTCTCCTCTCTTTCCCCCTTCCCCCATCCATGACTGGTGATTCACCCCCCTCCTGTCCTTTGGTGTGCAGACAAGACTTGAGTGACACAATCATAGAGCAATCAATTAAACACACCTCCTCTGAATGTCCTTCCAGGATCCCAGTTGTATTTTCTTGCTGTCATACTTATCAGAGAGTACCAAAGGGCTTAACATTGACTGTGGTGAATCCAGGTTCAAAAATAAAACACCAGTGCTGGAATCCATGGTGAAAATTAAGATACATGATCAAAATGCAGCTTTTTGGATGGATGAAATTCTTTTTATTAACCAGGTTTAACAGTTATTGTTAAACCTGGTTACACATAGGCTGAAACAGTGCTTGAAACAAGCATTGTGGTTTAAACATCAGAAATATATCAGAAAACTACTTTGAAGGGACCAATGAGCAATATCTTCTACAGAAGAACAATATTGCATGTTATATTGCAACGAATGAGCCAAAAACAAACAAACAGCAATCTGTGATGAAAAGAAGGCCAGATATTTACCTCATGCAAAAGCCTGTGCTCTCCCTGCCCTCCATTCAATCTGAGTCACCGCACGCAGCTCAGACATGCTCAACATCACACATGGCGTCCAGCCCTGCTTATCCTCTTACAGTCATCTCGGTGAAGCATGAAGGTTTTAATTGGTTAACCACGGCACTTGGAATATCAGTGGATCTGCTACTGACCAATGAGCCAAAGAGTACAGCAGCTAGATAGTCCCTAAATTGGGCTGATGGTCATCCACGCT
This sequence comes from Scomber japonicus, assembly GCF_027409825.1. Classification (NCBI taxonomy): domain Eukaryota; kingdom Metazoa; phylum Chordata; class Actinopteri; order Scombriformes; family Scombridae; genus Scomber; species Scomber japonicus. Next base: position 15,979,357 of record NC_070583.1, read on the forward strand.
CATACTGTCACTAACTACAGTTAAAGGGGCTTTCCATTTCCCATCAGTTAATGCATGACTGCCTGCTACACAGCCCTTGTCTTGTTTGTCTTTGACTAGAAAAAGGTTTTCTTAGCAGTGATTGTTAAGCGTTAAGTACCTAACTTGTCAGATCCCATTGCCAGCATGTGATTTGAGCAGCATTGACCCTGATTGCAAAGGTGGGCGAAGCAGCTCCATGCAGCAGAAGAGGACACAGCTCTGTTCTCAGCCAAAAGCGCAGCTTGGTCTCTTTCTCTGGGCCTTTGAATATGAGCGTGTCAATACAGCCATTGCGCATGGCTGCATATGCCCCTCTGGCATGATTCCTCCCCGACTGAATCGATTCAGGCTCTGTTTATCTCATTAGCTTGTAGCGTGTAATCAATCACACAAGGGCATTTGTTTCGGGCCTCCAACCCACTGTGTATTATAACTCAACTCCTCTCCACAGTGTGAACATTGTTCTGTCCTCAGTTATCTTTAGCAATGACGTTACGCCAAGCTGCATGTAACTGAGCAGAAGCCCTTGGCATTCATTCAGATGACCTAGTGATTGAATAACATTGAGTTTTGTGACAAAAGTCACTGTCACAACAGTCAAAAACAACCCGAGATACACCTGCACTCATTATTAAAAAATCATTCTGAAATCAGCTAACTTTAACTATCAGAGGACTAATTACGTAGGTGCTCATTGTGTCTCTGTTTGCACTACTACAAATATGTGCTTTAACATCTTCTTTTATTCTGCTCATTAAATCCCCAAAAGATTGTGCTAACATTCATTTCCCTACATTTTATAAGGTAATATAACAAATGTGATCACTGAAATTGGGAAAAAGGCAATATTAAGTATCAGTGTGGTAGAAATGAGAAGATTAATCATTGCATTTGTGGTGTTTGCTATTTTATAAAAAAATATGTTTGTGAGTCATATTAAGACGACAGATGTGAGAGCACTGGACACCATCACACTCAGCATGGCTGCAGCAGGGACTCTGCCTCAGGCCAAACAGCAAATGCTGCCAATTTCACTGAGCTACTTTGATCACCATACAGTTCTTTACACGAACCGCCCCGTCACACAGATGCATCAGCAGGCAGCACAAACAATTATTATGCTGTCAGAGATACCTACATGGCATTTAATGGAACTACCACTTCATCTACTCAGCAGCGATTCACAGTAGCAATTTGCAACAAGTGTCTCTGGCAACATACTTTTGCTCTGCACTTCATGAAGATGCTGTAGATGTAAACAAGACATTCAGTTCAGTCTCTCATGGGGAAAAAATGACAACAATACAGACTCATTCTCACTAAAATCCTCTAAAACTGTACCACAAGGTTTGAGAGGAGACGATGTAATGGGTCCCTCAGTGCACTGCTGTGTTGTTCTGTTAAAAACAAAACATCAGACAATCAATCATAAAATATCTATGACACAGAAATGAATATTCTTGAAACACATGGTGTCAATAGCTAATAGTAATTTGGGTTTGGCCTGCAATTCACTGATCTTGAATCAGATCAGATCACTTTAAGTCTGAAAATACTGCAGGACAATCATCATGAAGTTTCTTAAACATGATCAGTATCTGAGATACTGTGTAGCACCAATCAAATGGATGAACCAAAAAAATAAATGGTAGAAGTTCAATTCATTTTGGAGGTAAAACATATTGCTGGTTTAACAACACTTAATGATATTCGACGTACTTGTTATCTGAAGCTTTTTCGTTGCAAATGGTAACCATTTAGATTGAACACCACTGCTCTGTCTTAAAGGTCTGTATATTTTATTTTTTATCAATCATAGCCTCAAAATCCTTCTGCAGTCGATTTTAAAGGTCACTGAAAACCAGGATGACAATGTTTCAAGCAGGGATCGCATATTCCAATTACATGTTGTACATTTAGATGTTTGCCTTACAGTAATATGAACATGAAGGGCATGTGAGAGGCAGCACAAATGACCGGTTGATACAAACTACAGATTGTGTACTATAAATGAATATGCTATTGCGTCATTTCTGCTCTACTAATCCCCACATATTATGATAAAGTTCACAGCCATCATGTATGTAGTCAGATGGTATAGACAGACTCAGTAACTGTAGCCTGAGGGGCATCGTGGTGCAGCCCTCAGGACTGCATAACTGCATATCAAAGCTGCTGGTTAGCATTAAACATAGAGGGCTGAGGGTGGGCATCTGTCAGTTGGCAATGTTATAAAATAAAAATATCTATTTAACTTATGAAGTGTCCTATTTGTGCAGTATATCGGTAGACCTCGGGAAATAACTCATTAAAATCCACCTTATTCATAATTTCTTTGGTACACAGACATTATTTATGAGATGAGTATGAAAATGATTTTTAGCATGGACTGTTTCAACTCTGTTTTATGAATCTGTGTTTTACAGTTCGTTCACAGTAATTAATTCTTATGGCTTAGCAAATTAATGCTGGTGCAGGGCAGGTCAGTCTTTCTGCTCACTGGTCTTATAAAAATATTAATTAAAGCATAAAGCAAAAAAGGTTAAATGCACACACGTACTGCTCCAATAAGGTCACTTTGTCCTTTAAACTTTTGACATTAAATAAAATTTGGAAATTCATTTGATTTTTGACAGCCACACACAACAAGCCACATCAAATATGTTTCATTATCATGAGCAGAAGGGATCAGGAGGATTTGTCAGGGAAAATAATTCATGTAAGTACAAGTCCAGGAAAATCAGAACAGACTGTACTGGTTTAAACACACTTTTTAGTAGATATTAGCATGACTTCTTGGCATTCATAAGGGAATCAGGGACACTTTGCCTCTACTGCCAGTGTGCCTGCGTGATTCAGAAATGCAACGCCGACAATTGGCGCCTGGTGCACATGAAATGTCACACAGACAAAGACAACAACAATAACAACTGGTTAGCTCGGGCCTGTCATCTCTCATGCCTCAGTGCAACGCTTGACACTGTTTGGCAGCTCTGAAGTGCAGAAATGCTGAGACTTCTTTTTCCCATTAAATCTCTCCCTCCTGTCAGTCACACACCTTTACAGTGTTTAAACTTCCTCACAATTAATTTAGCTGATTTCTGGCCATGACAGGAGTTGGATGTTTGGAAGTACTAAACAAGACCTACATCAGAGAAGTGGCGTATAAATGAATTCCTCTGCATGGTTTGACACATTTCTATCTTTATTTGCTCTGATTTGAGGTTTGCCTTTCCTGTGTTGGTATTGTTGGGTCTGGAAATGCAAATATAAAAAAAATATAAAAAAAAATTAATTAATATTTAATCTAGAGTAATTCCCCGCTGCAAATGAGTGTTTATCCATCTCACTCAGTCAAAACAGTCACAACTGCTGCCTACATTACCTAGTAACTCCAAATAGGAGAACCAGACAGCCCTCTCTGTGCCAATCCTATTTCATACTGCGTAACAAGGATGATTGCACCATGGCAGAAAATGAGTTCAGCACATTCAGCATCGATGGATAGAAAAACTGTCATGGTTTTAATAGTGTTTTTCGTGGAGTAGATTAGTAAATCTGATTGGTCTCAGATCTACAAAATAATTTTGAAAATTGATGGCGTAATGCACTAACCCTGGCGTTTATTCTTATTTTGCAGTCATCAGCTCTTTGCTGAGGCCCAGAGCTGCAGCTTACGCAACACTGTTGGACTGTGATGCCTGCGCGGAAGGTGTGTGGTAGGATATAAATGCATCACTATACATTATATACAACTTTATACTGGCTCCATTGTTGATATGTCACTCAATCATTTTTATTAAAATTTAAAGTCATGAAAAAAAGTGGAAAAGAAATGCAAGGATAACATAACTTCTTTAGTTAGTCGCACTCAGGTGTCCTTGTTCCTCTTGTTAGACATGGTGTAAACAACCATTTTAATTAAATCAGAGGCTTTGTATATAACACAAAAGCAACAACTCTCTCTCCAACTGTCTAATACTGTGAGATGGGGCGTAAGTCAAGGATGTGATATCTTATCTCTCATGTTTGTCTTAAAAAAGTCTGGGTTTATGACAATTAACATCAGACCTTTAAAGAGTGACATCCCATTTCTACATTTCAGTGAACTCAATTAAAACAAGTTACTGGAAGTTCCTGAAGTTACTGGAATAATATCCCAGCATGTCCATAAGGTGATCTTTTCCCCCTTGTGGGTGTGGATGGACGCTTACTGTAGTTCTCGTTAAAGCTGAGGGATTTACAACAAAGCCTCTAGGATTTTCTCAAGAGGGTAATTGAGAAAGCTTGTTTGTGCCTCAAAACCAGGATTTATTTCTTTGTTGTGCACTGCCACCGCTGTTGCCTAATCTGTAAGTAATTACTTTAGCGATCCATAGAAAGACTGGATGTTTATCACAAAACACAGCTTGTAGAAAGATTCACTGCCAAAATGCTACATATTTGGTAGGCTCAGCTATGGATAGGGGTGACTTTGTTAATAAAAATACTATAATCATGAATGATCTTCAGGTTGGCTGACACAGAAATCCCTGCAGAACAAGTCTGGTAACCTTTTTGCACATTTTTCATCTGAATCACACATCTTATATTGCTTTCTATTGAATGCCAGCATAGATTTTCGACATCATATACATCCAGTGCACTGCGTTTCCCATTTTAATCTTAAACAGACCTCACCCACAGTGTTCACAGCAGTGTTCTGTCAGGTCATGTGAAGACAGTAATGATAAGGGAAGACCTCTATCATTACATGAAATGAACATGTCAGCCTCCTGACCTCAGCTACCTACTATTAGGCAGAGCGTATGACATTATAGCCTCACATCTAGCTACTTGCAGCTCTTACGCCACTGTAGACACAAGCTATGCCTGCTCCACCATGCTGATTATAGGTTAAGGTAATTTTGTCATAAAGGACAGAGTGGGGCTCTTCTTATGCTATGTAATTGTAACACTCAAAGAACATGTCTGAAGGTAGGCAAGAGAGGAAAGAAGAAATAAGTCTTCACTCTGTTCCTTGATGACTGTGAACACAACTGATACCACAGCTGTCCCAAATACCTCCTTTTTCTAACACAGCAGTGCTGCCCCCAGGGTCCACTGGCTACCACAAATATAAATAATGAGATTAAACCCAAAAGAGAAAAAAAATCATTAAGAAAAAAGGGAAAGTCGTTTGAATTGTTCAGCACTACTGATTGAACACAATTATAAGCCTCAGAAGCAAACAGAAATGATGCTGTTCATTTTATTGATGCTCAGACCAACGTGTTCAGCAGATTCAAAGCAGAAATTGTTAGTAAATGTAGTAATTTGCTGAAATTTTACAGTTTTATAATAAAATCATAAAGAATTAAGAACCAAAATGCAGAAAACTGAGATAAGCTCTGTTAGTGTGGCTCTTCTAAACAGTCAACTACAACATGTTTTGTTGCATCTTAGCTTTCATCTGAAGAAGTGGTCTGCTGACTGAATTTATTCATGGCTAACAGCATTAACAAAAAAACAACAATAAAACCCAAGAGTCTTCATCCAGACTTGGCACACAATGCAAAAACAAAAATGTAACATCTGAAAAGACTTTCTACTGTAGCTCTTTTAACATAGTTTTCCATTAAATGAATTTTCATAAGAGAGTTTGACTAGAATTATAAGAGGTGGACAATACAAGCGATGACAAATGGCATGCACAAAGAGACAAAGACACACACACCAACAGCAACTTAATGCTCAGATTCCAACAAATCTTGCAGAAAAAAAAGATGAATAACCAAAACAGAATAAAAGGCGTTCACTGAAAACAATGAAAAACTAAACATTTGTTCAAATCCAGCTTGAATCTGACTACCATGCCTCTGATTTTAATGCTGTTGATCACAGCTCCTATATTGCCTCACAACTTTCAGCATCCTCTCCTTATAATCCACAGTTTTCAAACCCAATTTCCAATTTAAGTGAGTGTTGATGTCCTACACAGTGATTATACATGCCACCCTTGCAAAAAATGCTGAAACAAGTTAGGATGAATTCAACAGCTACAGCAGTTTGGAGAAATTTAATATCTAATTATCCTATGTTGCTGGTCAGTCCAAGCTGTTATGATGTACCTTGGGCAAACAACTGCTGTCCCTGGAGGGAAAGAAGCTGCCGGAGAGAAGGCACAGAGCCTCTGCCAGCTTGAGTCCGAGGAGTGCAGTTTATTCTAATTCCTCTGCAGGACAGTAATGAGCCAGGGTACTGGCTGTCTTAATGGGCAGCCAGACAGATTTTATGCGCCCTGTGGAGTGTAATCCACAGAGGTACGACAGCACTGCTGCAAGGCCCAACAGATTGTTCTTAGTCTTTATTGTGCTTTAACTTTGCTTATAAGCTCTTCATTAGAAAGCCACATGCCCAGTGCATTTTAAGCCCCTGCCTTTGGGACGCTGCAGGCTGCAGTCAAGTCATGCCATCACATATTTTCATACTATTTAGATTTCAGCTTTTGACAGAACGGCTTATCTTTTATCTGAAAGAGTAAACAGTGTTTTACGAGCAACCATTCCTTATTTATGATCTTACTTCTCTCTAATTTTGATTCATATCATCTGAGTGAAATCAAATAAGGTGAAAAGGGATGATAGTTTATTATTTACAGGAATTTACAAGCAGAGGTGGGGAATTCATTTAAAAAATGTATAAAACTTTAAGAGCTAATTATTTTTTGGTTTTATTTCTCAAAACAATAATAACACCAAAACTCTTCTACTTCTATTACCGAAAACATTTTATGAGTTGTTCTTGTTGCAAGAGAACCTTCTTATATAAACTGTGTGATTTACATAATGATGCTGCAGGAAAAGCTTCCAAAAATGCATTTTAACCAATTTTGCATTCTAGTTCTCATATTTTTTAGTAAAAAATGATCAAACTGAAACTTTCATTGTACATTTATCAAGCACTTTGAATGCAATTTCTTGATCCTTTTGGTAAGAGCCAGTCAAACTACACTTCACTTTGCATACATTATCATCATTGCATCCTAATATAAGCTTTTGAAATGCTGTTGTTTTTTTTCAAGATACAAAAATACTTCCATGTAGCAGCAGACAGCATGTAACTGATGCAAACTCTACAGCAATTATACTTGACTGCTAACATGCAACCCTTATGATTCAGATTAAGATTCAGACTGTAGAAGATTTAGTAATATAGGCTCAAAAAGATCAAGCTGCTGTGGCATCACTCTGGGAAACAGTCACAACGGTAAATATTCATGATCATAACGATTTACCAGGAAAATACATTCCTCCAGTAATCATTGCACTTGTTTTCCCTACACATGCTGCTGTTGGATTCCCAGTTTAGTTTTCTGTTACATATTTTGATTATGATGACTGCACAAAGTGGTTATTGAGGTCGAGTGTGCTTTTCCAGTCCATACTTTTACAAGATGTGAGAGGCTGTGTGTGTCAGTGGGTGTGAGCTATTCCAGTGTTTTAGCAAATACTATATATCCTACAGTAAGCAAATACTATGTATACGTAATACTGTGGGTTGTATTGACTACATCTATTGTATGTGATAAAGGTGATGCTTTATTCTCTGCTGTTTCGTTCCTCTGTTGCCTAAGGCTGGACAGCTCCATGAGTGAATCTTCAGAGAAGCTCAGTTACCTTCACACACTGAACTGACATCAAACAAAAATGAATTTTGCCCAGTGCAGTGGAGTTCAAAAACCTGTAACTGTGAACTCTCAGTGTAGGTAGATGTGCTTTACACGCACCCACATGCTGCGCTCTGTTTCTAAACCTCTGCAGCCTTGTCAATAGCTTTCAAAACATTTGTACACAATCTAATTCGTCCGTCTTGTCAGGCTTCATACACGTTATTACACTGTTCAATGATGTGTGAAATGCTGTTGAACTATCAGTGACGACCAGAGCATGTGTACTCCACATGCATGAACATGCAACACGTGCATTCCTACAGATCATCTATACACATCTCATTATGTATCTTTATTATGATGTATATGGTGTTCAGTATTTTGAATTCTAAAAAAGCTGAAAGTAATGGTGCCACTTTACACTGAGGACTGCTTATAAATGGTTAAGATGTTGTATCAAATGTTGTGACTTTATAAATGCTTTACAAAAATAATAAGCCATTATAATTTATTTGCAACTATTTCAATATCTGATTAATTGTTTGCAGCATAGATACCTGGCCGGATTTGAAACAGGGATGCTGCGATTATGTGGCATGCGCTCGAACCACTTGACCACCAGGGCGCTCCGTTTTGAGTCTTTTTTTTTTTGAGGAAGATTTCCAAATGATCTCATTCCAGCCTTTAATGTAACTATTTTCTGTTTTCTTTAGTCTTCTATGACAGTAAAGTGAATATCTTTGGTTTGTGGTTAGTTGAAATCAATCAGATGATCAACATTATTAATGAAATTCTGACATTTTATGCACTTAGATATATTCTGTTCTATTCTATTCTATTCTATTCTATACTGTGACTCATGAGTTACAGTGGAATAAATGCAGCCACATCATGTATGTATATCTGACCCCTCAGCACATTGTATGACAAGCTGTCCTTTTCCATAAATGAGATCTGGATGTTATTTGCTGACATTGCTAGACTAAGCAGAAACTAAATATATACATGGTCAAAGAGTACAGTGCTACATAATCATGCTAACACCCATGTGAGAAACAGCTGGGGACACACATGGCTTCATTGCATGTGAATATAGCTTACTGTGGGCTGAGAAATGGGCACCAGGTGTTGCTGCCATCATGTATTGTATGTACAGATGAGGAGAAGTTAAATGAATGGGGACAACACAAAAGGTACATTCACTTGTCTGTGGAAGAATTCATGTCATTCTGTGCCTTAGTGTGGATTAATCACAGCCCTGCACTGTCCATGGGTTAAGATTTATTTGGATATTTTCTTTGACATAAAGGGTATTTGTGGAAATATGAGCTTAAGAGAAACCATATTTCGCCCAATATGCCTGATGTCATGATGGGTGTCAGCGTGCTCTAACTGGACCAGTCAGAACTTCCAGACAGAGTTAGGGTGATGTGTCTTGATACATGAGTAAGGATTTAGGATTAGTGCCCAGACCTTTGGCACTGTAAAAACACGGTGTAAGACTTTCCACAGGGACTACTGAGCGACCCAGCAAACTACACATATATAATTAAGCACTGAACCCTGCAATATTATTATTGCCAACGCACGTTTCACATGCAAACAGGGACTGTTGCTTTTTCTTGCCATAACAGTAATATTCCTGTAATATTCCTGTTGTATTTCCTACCAATGACATGCACAAGAGAATTATCATAAAAGCCAAAAAAAACCCCAAAAAACAACAACAACAACATACTGTACCACCAGGAAAGAAGAGACAATGCACTATTGTCTCTTGTCTCCAGGGTTAGGGAGGAGAGCTGCTGTTGCACCTGTACTGGTCAAGAGAACAACTACGAACCACAGAGAGCCAGGCTTTCCTACAGTAAGTAGGTGTCAGAAATTGGAAAGTACAGCCCATTTAACTTCAACTCAAGCTTTCCTTTTCTCAAGCCAATGCCCCCCTTTTTTCGCTTCTGTGGACAAGTTGTTATTTTTTATCTGGAGGATAGTGTGCGGCTCCCTAGGGTTGCCAGTGAAAGTGCTCTGTCAGACTTTGCTTTAGAAAACACACATTGAATTTTGTTCTATCCCTCAATCCCACTTCTTTTTTTCATGAGTCTTCAGATAGTTTATTTCTTTCACTTGATTAAAAAGAAAAGTGCACAAGAGGAGATAAAATTTGATGAGAAAGTGAATTGAATTTACATTTATCAGTTAAGCCCCATAAATCTAAATTCTAATTGGAGCCTCTCTTCAGTTATGCTGGTTTGTCGAGAGAAAATCTCTCCATGCCATTCCGCTATCTCAGCACCCAAATGCCCATCATGAGGATTATCAGCAATTCTTTTCAGCAGTCCGACACTGACTCCTCTTATACCCCCAGCTCACACTGCCTCTCTGCGGCATGCAACATGCATAGATCTTCCCTCTCACTTCCACCGTGCCGCTATACACAGCGACCCGGGGACAAAGATGGCAATCTCCTCACTGCTGTTCCAAGCCTGATCAGCATGGAAATTGCTTAATCTCTGTCACAAGCGTATATGAATGCTTTCAAGTGCCTCTCAGATGTATATCTAACCTTGCTGGTCAATCAGGCACAGACAGAAATGAAAAAAAGGAAGATAAAGTGGAATCATTATTATTATTATTATTTACCTCATTCAGATACTTTAGTGTGTGACTGCTATTCCCAGCGCATGCGGCAGAAGGACTCCCATTCATTCTAGAAATCCTGTTGTCCCTGCTGTGTGTTGTCCCCCCCTTCCTCTTCCTTCTCCCTTGTCGAAAGAGAGGCAGCATTCAAAGCATCCCTTCCTTTTATTCTGCCATGCCAGCTGACACCCGCCTTCATGCCTTGGATGATGGAGATAAAAAAAGAAAGGGATATAAAGCCAGGAGAGGACTCAAGCTCCCAGGATTTATTTTCCTCCCTTAATTCCCTCTCTCCTCTTCTTGCGCTCACACACGCTGAAACAGGCGCGTCAGAGTGGCAGCGATGTATGCTCTGTGGCTCTTCACCTCTTTTTTCTCTTGCTCTCCCTCTTTCTCTTCTCCTCGCTTCCTCTCCTCTTGTGTGTATCTCTGTCACTCTGTCTCTCTGTCCGCGGCTCGTTGGATCACACAGAAGCAGACTGCATGCGTTGTCGTGACGGTTGAGACGGCTCTACGCGCGCAGACATCTGTGAATGCGCTTATGCTAGGGGGGGACTAAAGTAGCCTCTTAGCTGAGATTGAGACCACCCCTCCTCCTCTTCCCTTCCAGAGATGGGCTTTCTAATGGCATGTACCATTAAAGCTCGGAGCAGGGTGGGCTGCAGCATTGAGTGGAGAGAGGAGGATGAAGAGAGAAAAGAAGAGGAGGAGTTGCCCGAGGAGAGAGAGAGAGAGAGAGAGAGAGAGAGAGAGAGATGGGGATGTGGAGTGAGGAAGGAGATGATGGAGAGGGAGGTGTGGAAGCCTAAAACAAAGAAAAAGAAAGTCCAGAAAAAGATTAGTAGTTGCATCACTGTTTGTTTTCAGTGATTCCTGTTTTCTGATTGTTAATATGTCTTTACAGTCGTGTTAAGTAAGCGACATACAGTACAGCACTGACCAAACTGTATGAACTTTCCCCTTACATGTCAGTGTTATAGGCACACATGACCTCACTGAAAAAGACGTTTGATGAGAGTAGCTTGGACATATGCAGGATCACTGTATAAGACAAGAACATATGTTGGTTTTGGCAGAAGTGAATTAATTCTGGAAGAGCTGCAATTGTGTCACTGATAAAGGATTCCCATGTGCATGACTGATTGCACAATAGCACACATGCAGAAACATATTGTGGAAAGTGGGTGGAATGAACTAATTTTTGCACACACAGACAAACAGACAAAGGTTATATTGTTCTGGACAACAGAACATCCAAAATCTGAAGCGTGCATCTCCAGATGCCACCGTGGCTTCAGTGTTTGGCAGAGGCTCCCTCAATCCCAGCTTCCAAAGCAACCTTTCCATCCTGTGAAAAGTGCAACATCTAATTTCAGGCGTCACTGAATAAAGAGCCTGTCTACTGTGGAGGTGAGACAGCGTCTGGTGCGAGGATCAAAAACATCACCTCGGCCAGCTCACCTCCTCTGAGCCTGGAGACCAGACCTGGCTCTCTGAGGAGGTCTGCCAGGAGGACTGCAATATGGAGGTGGCCCTGCTGGAGGGAGCTATGATCATAGACATTACACCAGCAAAAAATAAGACCATAGGGAGAGGCAGGGAGTGTATCACAGGCATGAAAATGAACAAACTCATACACATTTGTGGTTTTAATTATGTGTGATATATTAAAGCTCTCAGACTATTTTGCCCAGCACAGTATGATGAAAAAAACAGCAGTATCCAAGAGGGAATTGAAATCACTAAATTGCTGTTAAGAGCACTGCCACTATTATGTGTTGTGTGCGAGTCTATAAGCCTGGAGAATAACCTGAAGAAAATCCCTCAGATGATCTAACGAGTGCGTGCGACATTTCGCTGCAAAGTGTCATGTGGTATTTTGAGATTCAGTCTTTCAGTTTGCCTGGACAGTTATGACTTGAGTTGCTGAATCAAAAAAACAAACAAAAAAAAACACACAAGTGTGACACGGGGGTTTGTCAGATTAATTTACTGGAAGCGATGAGTGCTCCATGGCGGCTTTATCATGAATAGAAACACTGAAAAACTGGCTGTTGGAGGGTTCAGGGATGACTTAGGATCAGATCTGAACAGGGTGCATTTGAAAGGTAGACAATCATACATTATATTTTCAAGCTGAATTGGTATTCTTGTTAATATGGAACTGCAGTAAAGCATATCGTAAAATAAAGAGGATTCTGTTTCAATTTATATAGCAAAAGATTGACTGCCTTTCACTCCTTATTTTTGGCTGGATGCAAATACACTCTTCTTATGACAGCACATTCGGATTCCTTCATAAAACCTGATTTTCTTGGATTTTCAAAACAATTATAAACATGAAAAATCCCTACAACCAACCAACCATACGTACAGTATATCAACAATATTTATTTCTTATTAGGGCAACATGTTGACTTCAAACTATTGCTTCATAAAAGAAAAGGTCCAAAAACTCAACCACAGCTTTGGTTCTTTCTGCTATCGTATACAGGTCAGGTGTGCTGGAGACTTTAAATGACCCACCGGTGTGAATGTGAGCTCAAGTGTGTTTGATATATGAATCCTTTGAAATGTGTAAAGAGCTATAAATAAACTTGACTTGACCATTCAGCTTGTGAACAGAACATGATTGCACACACAGTGCCTTTTCTGACACACACAGCATAGCCACGGAGTCAAGGTCACAAATGTCGGGTCACTATATCAAGAATCCACCGTCAGACTCAATCATTCTTATTTATTAGCTGCTGTCAATCCTTTCAGGTTACATATGCCGTTTGTACAACTTGAGCATGAAGCAATGAGGCCTTTGTTTGTGTGTGTATTTAAAGTATGCCATGTATGTCTTAAATCTTTCAGAGCTGTACCATGCGCTGTGGGTGGTGCCTCTTTCCCTTTTGGAGGAGTATGATTTTTTTCCCACAAGCCATCTGGTGCGTCTTTTCAGGCCTAATAAGAGGGAAACAGAGAGACATTGGAGTTCAACAGTTGATAGAGATGGGAGTTGAGTGGGCCAGCACATACACACTAACTCACACACATACACACACACACACACACAAACACAAGACAAGGGCAACAGATGGAAGGGGCTCCGATTTGCTGCTGGTGCTGGAGCCAGGCCCGGTGGGCAGGCCCCACTGGCCTCATTGGGGATGCATTGATATCTGATGTTCTGACAGACTTTGAAGAAGTGAGCTGCATCCAGACAATGTAATTCTACTTTTCCCGGTAAACTATAGAGACACTCTAGAAATTGTTACTCAAATGAATTTCTTTGGTGAATAATAAGTCCATTCCAAACACTGAAAAATCAATTTTGAAATAAAAACATTCATCAGTCAGTATCAGAGAAGAGAGAAGAGTACGCTGCCTTTAAAAGAGTTATCAGCATGCCATGTATTTGAGATATACAATTTTATTTTAAGAATGTGCCATGAATGTTTTATTAAAAAATCAGATCAGATTTTTGTTCTGCATTTAGAAGAGCCTCTCAAAATACAATCCTCCTTTAGTCAACCATCTTGAATTAATAATTCATCTCAACCAGGCCAATACCCCAACATACATTTCTTTTCTTTTCCATACATCCCACATGATGTATATTATAGTATGCAAAAAAACCATATTCAAACATGATCATAACACAGCGAGGTGACAATAACAAGCTGTTATATACACTCTTGTCGTGTCTTTCACGTATGCTGCAGATATGCAGGCGCCAAACAAACAACATTTAATAAAGCCTGCCAACATACATGTCATTAGAACATGAAACATCTTTGAATGTGTGTGTCAGTGTGAGAATGAATGCTCGCTGCCGTGCTTAAACAATTACAGTGATTATCTTTCCTTTGGTTCCTTTATTCATCAAATTTAGTTGTCAAAACCTTCCTGAATTCTGTCCACAGTAGCAATGCTTGCACGCAATTGTGTTTTTCATGTTTTGCAGGACGGCCTCGAGGCACACACTTACCAGGGAAGAGGAACGACAGAGTGAGAATGGAAAAGGGTAGTGTCAGGGCTGTGTCAGACACAATTATGCCATTTCTGCATGCTGCATACAAGAGAGTGTAAATATGTATGTTTGTGACCAATAAAACAGTGTGTATATATATTACAGAGTGGAACAGTTTTCAGTCATCGTGCAGCTTGTCACTTTTTCTTCAAAATGTCTGACTCATACGTCTCACTGACAGAGACACCTCTACTATATTCTGCCAGTTGTGGATGGATGACACCGGCTTGTATGTGATGGTTATAAAGAACATTAAACTGATACATGGGCAGGTGGCCATCCCAGTAACAGCCTGCATTATAGCTTCCTGGTGACTACGGCCTTGGGCTATATCATTACTTGGAGGTGAGTGTGTTGCCAGGTGACCCCCACAGGTAGTCCCCGAGACTGATAGATAGTGATGGTGCACTGGCCCTGTTTCCTGATAACAGATGAGTGGCCTTCCTAGAGCCAAAATCAGAGAGCAGCTGTGGAAATGAGATTAAACCTTATCACTGGACTAAAATATTTTGGTCATCTATGAAAGAAATAGCTGTTAGTGTGACCTCTATGTTGTTAAAATGTTCATTAGTAGCACCAAATTAAACCAGAGTGTTTAAAGTTAAATATCTACTGTACTTCTGTCCTGAGAAGAGAATCGTTGCATCTGCCTCACAGTATTTGTCCAGACGGGTGTAGTGCATGTGTGGGTAGTTGGATGGGTGTCGTCACATTTACTTCACTGTTATGAAGGAAATGATGTCAAATGGGTGTGTGACTATGAGATTCTTACTTGGCAGGATCACCTCAGGGAGCACACATGATATTTTGTGTGATGACGCAAATGTACCAAACACAGTATGTCATTGAGACATTAAAACAACAATTTTTTTGTCAAAATTATAGCAATTAGGAATGAGTTCACATAGAAATCAAGTCAATCATTGCTGTGGTCTGTTTTATGTATTTGAACATACATAATGCATTTAACACTTCACAGGCAAACATTGACATTTCAAACTGTTGTTACACACTGCTGTCCATGTGAATAGCTTATAAGGAGCCGAGGGTCTCACCTTACCTGACCTTTAATAATTACCACTGACAAGAAAGCAAGAAGTACAATCATGAGTAGCAATAGTTGAAGGATCAGCCTGCAGGGCAAAGAAATAATAGATACAAAAGTAAGGCAGCATTCATATCAATTATATTATCCTTTATAAAATGGAAATGAATGCTGCAATCCCACAGGCCAATTAGTCCTGCATTCTTTCAGAGAAAGAAAATCAGTGCTTTTGTTGAAGTATAAATCTAATTATTATCAACTTGGGTATTTTCTCCCCTAGTTTTTGCCATCATGACAATTAACTGTGTCAATTCTGTTGGCTTGGCTCTTAGGATGGCAATGGTCACTGCTTTGGTCCAGATGGAAATATCTCAACAACTGTTTGATGGATTGCCATGACATTTGGTGCAGACATTCATGGTACCCAGATGATGAATCATAATGACTTATTTGTAAATACCTCCCTGAATTTTCCTCTATCCTTTTCAGAAGTTTATGAAAGAAATCTTTGCACACCTGAATAGTGTGTAGGAGGAAAGTGCAACCCGTAAAAAAAAATGAAAATGAATAGGATATGCCTGATGAAGGTTGGATAGACATAGACATTTTCATTCAATGAACATAAAGCAGTTTGTGAGACAGTGTGTGAGAGGTTTTTTTCATTTTTTCATTTTTTCATTTTATTTCGTTACATTTCACTATATTTCTACCAAATTGTTTGACTAGATAACCCCTGGAGGTACATTTACTGAAGTTTGAATGTGTCATACTGTACCATCATCTGGGCAAAATTTCACTTTGTCCAATACTTAGGTTAATGACATACCTGCTAATAGTAATAGTATTACTATCAGCCTCAGCTGTACTTTGTACCTATTGCTAATTAGTAAATATTAGCATCCTAACACGCTTAACTAAGGTCATGAATACAGTAAACATTCTTAAATCAGCATGTTAGCATTGCCATTGTGAGGATTGTGACATTAGCATTTAGCTCTAAACACCACTGTGCCTAAGTAACCTCACAGAGCCTTAAAGCTTTTTGCTTTGCTATTGGGAGTGTTTCTCTCTTACAACACATCCTTACAATAAAATGACAAATCATTTGATGTAAATCATTTTTCACACCTAGCAGTTCGTGTTTACACTACACACTGTGTGACATGACATGGAAACAGTTACTTTAGGAGTATACAGTCATTTCAGGCAACAAATAAGTGGAAATCTGATGTGCCAAACTGAAAGGGTATACAAGTCCCCACTGAAGTAGTCTTCCCAAAAAGAAAAATAAGACTGACGTTGAAAATAACCTGAATCATCCTTTCATGGTCTCATTCATGGGAGAAATACAATTAAATGTGTTTTCAAAAGCTCAGAGAGGAGTGGCGAGAAGCCAAGTCTTCCTGATGAACAGCTGTCTTTGGCAACAGCAGGGAGGCTGAGGAGGGACTGTATTTACATTGAATTAGGCCATCAGTTGGACAGGGTCCTCGCCATACAAGTGACTCAGACAGATCAACAAACAGCCGTCTGACGGGTGTGATTCAAGGGCAAATCCTTAGACAGCTACAAATCACAGATTGACTCTCCTGAATCTGTAAGAGGAGCTCCTGTCACCAGATGAAAATAGTGAATGTGTCTGTTATTCTTATGCCTACAGTAGACCAGCTATGCCTTTACTCCTCCGAAGAAGGATATTTCAAGCCCTCAAGCTTTCTGTGCTTTATGTTCCCGGTTGGGATATTGTAGCTGCATTCACATTGAAAACAACTTCAGTCACATCTTTCAGTTGATGTAATAAGAAAATCTCAATATCTCTCAAAATTATAATAAACAAAATGTACTCCACAGCTTACCACAGAGCCCATCGGAGTGATGACAAGTTCAGCTGTGGCCAAAAGAAAAACTGTAGTGTATGTTTTATTCAGTGACTTTGCAGAAACATCATTAAAATAATTCTATGTTGAAGAAAAGCATGTTCTGAGTGATTTTGCATTTTTTCCTCAAATGATATTTGCATTTCCAAATCATTAGTATATGAACGTAATTCTTAAGAGACAGCTTGGCTCATGATGATCTGAGGTTATTGCCGCAGAGGAGGTATTGCACTCCACTTTGTTCATCCTCATTCTAAAAAAAAAATCAGTTGGCTTCACAGCTGAACTATGAGCTTCCATTTTAGCATAAAAAGTAATTGTAAGAAACCACTGTAGCTGAAAAGCTGATTCTGATATATTACCATAATAATGGCATTTCAAGGTTAAACTTTAGTATTTAACTACAATAATTGTGGAATGGGTTTGGAGATACTGAATTACACACAACAGTCTTCAATCAGGGAATCTCACTGAGATCAAGACCCCTTTTGTGAGTGAGACCCGAATAAAGCAGCGAGAAGGAAAACAAGCATAACTGTGGATAACCAAAGCACAGAGCTGTAATGAATAACTGACGGATTAAACCTTAACCAATTAATACTGGTTTCAGCTTCTCAAGTGTGATGATTGAGTGTCATACATGATAGTAAACTGAATAGATTTGAGTTTGAGACTGTTGGACAGACAATACAACATCTGAAGTCATTTTTGACTCTGGAAAATGATAGCGGTTATTTTTCAACATTTTCTGACATCTCACAGACTAAACGATTAAAAGCAGGTTAATCAATAATCAAAACATTTGCCAGCTGCAGGCCTAAAAAAGACAAAGACAACACACATAGCCATCACAACAAAAGTATCACACACAATTATTTTGACGTATCAAACAACTTGAGCTCAGAAACAAGAATGCTCTTTTCTTCTGAAATGAAAAAAATGATCTAATATATGCAACAGTGTTTTCTATGGGAGTGTTTTTCATTAACTGTACAATTTGTTTTACATTATACATTTGTGTGTATCTATATGATTAAAACAGAATTGAAAATGTTCTTCACTTATTATGTGAACGTCTCCACATACAGTCCTATTCATTTTACTCCAATTTGTTTTTCATTCTGCATCATTAACACTAGACTACCAAGGCAATTGTTTGCATTGCAAACATTTTTGCAATGCAATAACTTTGTTGAAATGAAACTCATGTAACTATTGGGACCCTGACTTTTCCTAAATGTGTCTATATTTTATTCTAACATCATTATTTTGTTAAAATTATAAAATAGTATTTCTACATTCAATGGTTATAATGTCATATCATATGTCATTTCATTGTTTGTTCCTTTGTCCTGCTCTTGAAGATGCACATCAGGGTTGCCTAGCAACAATTCTTTCTAGCTGTTTTTTCATTCTATTGCAAAGCTAAAACCTAGTTTTTGCTTCGGCTAAAACTAAGGAGGAAACAACTTTCCGGCCTGAAACCAAATGGAAGTAACTGAAGACAATTTGTCTGAATCAAATAAACAAGAGCTCTGCAAAGGGCAGAATAGAGTAAATTATGATCACATGAAATTGAACAGAAATAGAATATCAGAACAAAATGTCAGCAGGAAGGAGAATGACTGCCACAAAGGCTTTAGTTATTAGCCATGCTTCAGAGCCTCAATGAGGCTGAGTTTCATGGAGGAGCAGGTTCAGATAGGGATGTCTGCTGCACAAAAGCAGAATTAAGAAATCCAGGATTACTGAAAAAGCGAGGCTCGACAAAGTCTCATCCTGTATTAATCCGCTATCTAGGTTTTGTGCAACAGGCAGCCCTATGGTCTCTTCAAAGTTCACCCGATGTCGGCTCCGAGAGTGATTCAGAGAGTGATTCAGACATAATTCCCTTCCTACACGGCAAAGACTGATATCTAAGAAATTAAAAAAAATACTTGTTTCAAGAAAATTAGACTTATTTTGTGTTTGTCAAGCATTTTTTTACATAAGAAAACATGTGTTATTTAAAAAAAAATATATATATATATAACTTTTTCTTAATAAGTTTTTCCAGCTAATATCAAGCTGTGTTTAACCAGTAACAAGGTAAGGTAATAGATTACAAATGATTCAAGCAAAGACACAAGATTGTTTTCCTTATTTTAAGACAGGGCTATTCTTAAAATAAGAATTCTAAGTTGTTTTTTTTGGTTATTGTTGTTTGTTGTTATTTATTCACTGGCTTTGAAAACATTACAAATATGATAATGCAGCTTAACACAACTACTGCTGAAACCTCTATTTTTACAAAAGAAAGTTTCAACAACTCTATACCATTTAAAAGTTACAGCTAATAGCAGAAATATATCAAAACAAAGTGCAAAATCAACCTCAAGATCAACCTAAAGAACCTTACTCAAAACTCAATTAACTTGCAATTGAATGCTACATGAACTCAGCTGAGTCTCATGAGATTGCTTAACTATTCATCTTTCTTGCAAAAAGTGTGAAAAGCCACTTTAATCACATGACAAAAAATTGCTATATGAAAGTGTCAATAATGCATACAAGTTTGCTAATCAAGTTACATTGACATGAAACACAGTGCCTTTTACAATAGACATCAGGTGAGGCTTTGTGTAGTCCAATCACATCCCCAAGGTTGTATTTCATTGGCACATATACCATATCCTTGTCAGTAAAGCTGTAATATGGAGTGAAATCTACAAGGCTATCAATGGATTTCAGTTCAGTTGCTTGTGCCAAGTTTGGGATCTCTTTTATATGGCATATAATCACCATCCATACATGAGCGAGATTCGACAGCATCGTACAAGAAAGCCATTGCCAAGTGGAGGGCTTTCCTCGAGTAAGCTTGTTCTGTGTCATGGATCTATAGGAACCTGTGTAACGTAGTGATCTTGTAGAGTGTAGTGTTAGCCTTTTCCTGTTTACACTAATGTAAAGGTTAAGACCAATTTGTTATTGTTGAAGAATTTCTGAAACACCTATACGATCACAAAGTGGGTAAATCCTGCATGTTATTTTCTTATTTCTCATATGTCATATTTTATGTTTTATAAGAACTACATGAAACGAATAAAGGATCCTCTTATCTTTATGCATTTCCTTTGTTATAGTACATAGTCAGTAGTGTGCTTGCTAGTGGCAGTCAGAATCACCAGATGTTCTTGTACTGTTTATTTCTGAATGCAGAAATAAAAATTAATTAAAAAAAAATTATTTTAAGAATTTTTTGCTAGTCTTTAATCTTACATCAAGGGATAAATTCTCGCAGCTAGCTAAATAAAAAAGAATAAAAAGGACACCAGTTCGAATCCTGGCCAGAGGGCCTAAGCTGCATTTTAAGATTTTATTTGCTAGTTATTATTTTATTTTTTAAGATATGAATTCTTATAATCTGCTCAACCAGGGACTACAATACTTATTTCAAGGAATTCTGTCTTAAATAAGTGTGATTTCATTGCTTGAAGTAAGCACGGATTGCTTCAATTTGAGCATTTCTGTCTAGTTTTAAGGCACGTTTTGAGTATTCAGTGCCTAGACTTTTCTGCTAGTTTTAAGAATTCTAACCAAGTAAATCTTTTTCTTACCCCATTGGCAGATTTTTGCTCAATACAAGAACATTTGGCTAGATTCAGGAGTATTTAGCTTATTTTGTGAGGGGCTGTTTTTGCAGTGTAAAAAAAAGCTGGCTGGACACCTCCATTTCTGCACCTGCTGTCATTCCATTTGCTAATTTTCCAGGTGTGTTAGGCTGATAGTGTCATCATCATCATTATTATTATTATTATTATTATTATTATTATTATTATTATCATTAATATCATTAGTTAGTTTTTTATATTACTATAAGGTAGGCTATTAGCAGCCTTCTTGTGAGTTTTTTCTATACAGGCTAATATTAGCCCTGATAAGATTGATATTTCATGAAATAAAACAAACTAATTAGGGCTATAACTTTTGGTGACAGGGCAAAATCCTGAATCATCAGCTGTGTCTGCTGGGCCAGACACAAGAGCACTCAGCTCCCTACTGGATGAAGAAGCTGTCCCACTAAATTCACCTCCAGCAGAGAGACATAGAACAGCAAAAGACAACAGTCTGATGGAAGATGACAAAGTCAAAATGTCATGACAGAAGCTGCAGGCTTTACAGTGTATGCCATGAACAACATTGAAGAGACCCTCACTGCTTTTCTGTGTTTGGTGATGGTATGTTGAAGCACATCAGGGACTGATCATAGCTGAGGTACACAGAGTCAAGGAAGACAGCTCATGGGATATGACAGTTGATGAGCTATAGGCCTTTATTGCTCTAGTCTACACAAAGTGGAAAAGGCATGGACTTCGTGAGCTTTTGGTTGACCAACTGGGGCTATGCATTTTTCAAGGACACTATGTCCTGAACAGATTCCAAGAAATCACATGATTCCTGAAATTTGACTAGATGCACCTGTCTGCAAGAAAACAAGTTTGCCTGGGTGAGTTATTTTATCCTAAAATCCAATGAAGATTAAATTTATTTTTGGATTTTACCAAGAAAATGATTCAAATAAATAATTAAATATCAGGTATTGCAGTTGTTGATTAACTAAAACATTTTTACATTCATTAGATTGTGAATTTAATACACTGACATTTGTTATTACCTATCCTAATATTAGAGATTCATTTATTCTTAGTTTTTGTATTGATTAATAAAATGATATGCAAATAATGAATGGAAATGAGTGCTATGGCCATTCTAGTTAAATAATGATGTTACTTTGAGTGTTAATGAAGATAGAAACAGAGTCACATACACCTCCAGTAGTTATGGATCACTACACAAATAGGTGTTTGATAGCGACTGTGCTCACGCAGCACTGCATCTTTTATGCTGCAGTGTTAGTTTTTATAAGAGTGCAGAAGCGGTGAAAGGTGTAATTTCAGGAAGCAATATAAGACGTGATCATGTTGTTTCTATTCGCTGAATATTAGATGTGGTTTCATCAGTATGCATTGGGAAATGCTTAGGGTCCAAGGAAAAATATCATCATCTGTGGCTGGCAGTTTGGATGTGGAAACTGCAAACAGGTAAAATGACTCAAAACCAAACTCAACAACACATTTGCTGCATATATTAGATGATCTATTCAGTGACCCCGAGCCTGCTTTCCATATCTGAAAAATTCAACACATATCACTCTGTTTTGAGAGAGCCATATCTCTTTAGTGTCGATTTTTCACTGCATAACAACCTCCCTCTCTAATAGGAGAAATTCAAAGGCAGCACTTTTCCATCTGAGTTTGTCAGCAAAGCCACGCTTTGATTTGTTCCCACCCCCCACTACACAAGTGTAATCCACCCATCTCCCATTTGAGAGCTTTAGGGTTTTATATTGAAGGTGTGGGGAAAACAGATGGGGTAGAATTAATTCTCTCTTTCCACCCAAACAAATGTTGAAGTTGGAACATGTAAACAGTTTTTTACTCATGTTTGTGCTTCTGTCAGCTTATGGTATCTGGAAAATAATATTAGACTGATTTTGACCACATTCAGTATTCATGTAATTAAATAACCCTTGATGATAATTGTCCTATATTATAGTTAAATACAGTTTTTTGTGTCAGTATGATTTGGTGATTTCGGTTTTATAATCATATATTTTATTTCTAATTGAATGACACAAACATTCAGATTTCTAGATTATGCCTGAGAAATAACAATTCCATAAAGATAGGATGAGACACATTTAGTTGCATTATTGAGTTAGTTTATGTATTAAATCAAACAGATTGATTTACATTAAATGTTTCAATCAACTGTACATCCAGTGTACAGCCCTAACAGCATGTATTACAGTACTATATGAATGTTTATTATTTCCATTACTGCTAAGACCAACAGCAGCATAAAAAACAACATCCATCCTCTGCATTCGAATGGAATTTGCAGTTTTGCCTTGTGAGCCTATGATTTGCTTGTAAGGCAGGTTTGTTTCACATTTATGGATGAGGTTACTGGAGTGCATTCAGAGACCTGGGGCAAGCACTTTGAGAAAATGCAGGAAAAGGAAAATCCTCAGCTACCTTGAAAACGGGTGAGGTAATCAATGCAATACTGGCTTCAAACAAAGGCACAATGCTCTTTTTTTTAGCCTTTTTAGCCCTCTAACTCTCTCACACACTAGCATACACACACACACACACACACACACACACACACACACACACACACACACACACACACACACACACACACAAACAGATGCACAAACAAATCTGAAATATTGAATTTGGCCAGCGTTTTTGTTTCAGCAAGAGATCAAAGCTTGACTCACTTCAGATCCTTAATAAATGCAGTTGACGGAAATGCGCTCCGGATAGATGAGGAATTATGTGCATCTCATTAGTGGACTCTATCCGACATATGTTATATATTCCCATTCAAAATACCACCACTAATCCTCCACTGCCCCCAAATAGTTTAGGATTTGTGCAGTAATATTGCAAAATGGCTTTGGAAGTCAGTCCTATTTTCAAAAATGGCTGAAACTATGTTTTCTGACATACAGAATCCAGCTGTGGCCAAACTGTATGACCTTGAGATTGCCATGTTGAATCCCAGGCCTAACTGGCTGTAATAATAAGAGAAACGCTCCCTCCCAGATGACTGTACAGCACAATAGCGAGGCATTTAACCCCAGCCTCTGCTCAGATGCGGCACTGCAGCGTCCAGATGTAAAGACGTGAATTTGTGTTAACTGTGAATGTGAATTACTGTGTAGCTGAGCCGAGCGCCTTTATTTGTAGGTTTACTGACCGCAAGGATGGCAAGGTTAAATAGGTAATTCAATCCACTTTATTGATGTGAGGATCAATTGTTCCGTGTTATTCGTGTTTCAGCACTTAAATAAATGATGCGTCTGACAGTACATTAAATATGATAAATTACTGACATCAGGACAAGTTTCACATATATCAGTCCTTTAAATCTAAAGGGTCAGTTTATGTTATTACATAATATATATGTCAAAAGAAATTCTACATCAAGGATAATTTCCAAAAGTTGTCAATGTCATTTGAATGCCATGAATAAGTCAATTCTGTGTTCACCTTCTTTTTGACCATATCCCTATCATGTGATCATGCATACGCTTTTCTTGCAACTCCCTGCTTCATATTCACAGCGTTGCATGTATTCAAGGCAACGGCATGTCTGGGGGTTGCCCAGTGCAACCACAGTCTTCCACTGTTGGCCACTCAGCTGCTCCACTGGAGCGAAGGGCCGTTTTGTGCGTCTTGATCAAGGGCACCTAAGCAGTACATGAGGGACGAGAGGCTATATTTGTTTTTTTCCTTCAAACCCCTGTGGTCCAGAAACTCAAATATGTTACTCTCTGATAACAAGCCCAGCTGCACGATGCAATGCCCAAAACTCATTCTGCTTCATATTTTATTTAAGGTTTTACTTACTCAATCATTTTTACATTTACTTTGTCAAAGAGATGACAGTTTGATGTCAGTGGGGCATTAACACTGCTTTAAGCTGCAGCGTCCTTTGAGAGGCCGACATGTAAACACAGTGTGTTCAGTTTTCTCTCATTAGTACAAAATATGCACAGTAGTAAGAAAAACTACATTTTAGCACAGCTTGGTTTTATGTTTGAAGCTCTGACCATTAGTTTTACTGGTTATAATAACATTTTAATCAAAATGTTGACATGTCCGAATCCAGCAACATGGCAAAAAGGTTGAATGGGGAAAGCAGTGTCATGTGAAGCAGATTGAACACCCCCCCCCCCCCCCCCCCCCAAAAAAAAAAAAAACAACCAAAAAAACAGGTTGGTTGAGTTTATTTGGCAAAGAAAACAAAGGCACCAGCAGAAAAGTGCATGATCACAGTTTTCCTGCAATAAGGGATTATTAGCGACATTAAGGGTGCGCTCATTTTGATTAGTGGTGGCTGATCCAGCAAAACTGTCATCTTATTTATATAGTACGAGCCTGATGGTTTGATCCCAGCTGGATCTATTTTTAGTCATGTCGGCGCATTCTGAGACCTCAGCACTTACTGTGGTGAATAAAGTTTTATTATAAATAATGGAACAAAGAACTGACAAAAATAAAAATAGTTGTGCTGCCAGAACATCTCATGCAGGTGGCTCATGTTGGATGAACAAACAGTGATATTTAACATTTTACACAATGTCTTATGTTCTGAAAACATTCAAGAATACAAAGTTGTTGAATGAATTAAGTGTATGTCTTGCTAATCAAATGTTTAATGTGTGTGGAAAGTTTTAAAAACAACTATTTATTCACTTAACATTTAAAAATGAACGGCTGAGGAAAGTATGGGCAGTCTTTGCTCTGTCTATGATGAACCCAGTTATAGTTACAATAGTTATTTTAAGCTGAAAAGAAGATTTAGTTCAGCTGTTTTAAATCCAGGATCCAAAAATACTGTTGCTGTCATACACTTTGACTTCCTGAAAATGGTTTTGATTGAGATCAATGTGGTTCTGTCACTGAAGCAAAATGGATGTGTGCGTGCATGCGTGTGTGTGTGTGCTTGTGCTTGTGCTTGTGTGTGTGTGTGTGTGAGAGAGAGAGAGAGAGAGAGAGAGAGCGAGTGAAAATGTGCGTGTATGTATCCAAAACCTCAGCGGTGCCAAGTCAGCAATGCTGTGCTGTCCAGGAAAACAAATCAACAGTGCAGCTGTGCCCGATGTTTTATTTATACATATTACACAGATGTTTGCAGCATATTTTGTGTCTACAGAATAATATAGCAGAGTTCAGCGATGGAGGCAGGAAAAATGAGGATGACAATAATAAAATGGTATGCAACAAACCGGCAGCTCTACAATGTGGCTGGTATATGGTACTGTAGAGACTTCATTCTACAGATTACAATATCTGAATATTGACCATTTCAAATTGTCAAACTAGCTAGAGGATTGTAGAGTGTTGTGCTCTCCCATGCCTCAAGAATACAGTGAAGCTAATATTGTTTGCTAGAAAACTCCACAAATAAATTCCACCATGAGTGCAATGGGGGGGAGAGGTTGTGGAATTGACAAGCAAGTGGAGAGGTTTGGAGTAATGAAGAGGCCTTGCCAGTGCACCCTATGTGATGAATGGAGCTCAAAGATAAACCACATTTTGTCACCCGTAAGGGGGCTTCAATAACTCATGGAAAGAAAAACCATCTCAGACTAACATTGATTTGGTCAAAGAGTGAAGCGGGTGTTATTGTTGCATTGATTTCTCTCTGCACTTTTTTGGCACCTTTAAACCAATACTTAGGGCTTGATCAGTGGCAAAGTGTCCAAGTTTTTACCGTCATCTGAAGTGCCTGCTATCAGGGACAGGTACTATGAGTGTCCATCCACACATCTTTCACCCCTTATCTGTTTCCAGTCCATGGTGGCAGCAGGGAAAGCAAATAGTCTGGGCATCCTTCTCTCGAGCCACTTCCTCCACCTCCTCCTGCGGGGATCTGGAGGCGCTACAAGACCAGATAAGACATATAATTCCTCCAGTGTGTTCTGGGTCTGCCCCTGAGTCTCCTCCCTGTTGGAAGTTTTCACAGTTTTTGGATAGTCTGACTTTAATGGTATTATTCTGGGGACTAAAGCTCTGTCAGGACAGGATACTGCAGTTGGTTACAGACAGGAGTACCAGCAACCTGGATACAGATTTTTCTTTTTTTTCTTTTTTCTGTTTGATTTGATTTGCTGCATTTCTTCCTCCACAATGATATTACATCAGCACTGTTTGCAAAATGTCTCATTAATTTTCTCGATTTAGTAGCATTTAAGACCATTTTGGCAGCTTTAATTCTCCTGTGACCAGTGACATATGCAGAGACATTTCCACCTAAGGGGTACTGATAAATCTAACAGGTTTTCCAATATGAAAGAGCTACAGTTAAATATGAGAAGCAAGTGTTATTTTTAGGTGCAGAATAAGCAGACATTACTGAAAGAGACTAGTAGAGCATCTAATAAAATGCAGCATCTGAATCATGGAGCCTTGAGTGTGAGAGATGAATCATCATTTGAATTTCATCATTTTACAATTCCAATTCTGCATATCGATTATCAGTTTAACTTCTAATATGATTTTTCTTTCTTACTTTAAGCATTTACTTTTATTGTTTCATTAAAATAAGTTAAGTCACAAGCAATTTAGTTGAACATTCAGAATGAAACCTTTTTTTATTTTCTACAAATTGTTTTTTCTTTTACTTTGCCTACCTAAATGATGGTTTGACAGCTGAGAAGTGCTGCAGCCCTTTCACCATGTCGGTACTGCTCTGTGACATTCAATTTTCTCTTTGGTCATCGTTCCCTTTATTGCCAAAGAGAACAGCTATAGTGGAGATGCACACACTCAACCTAGGATACCACAAGACATTAAACACTGAACATTATTTCAGATCACCGCAGTGCTGCCTTAAATGCTTGGTCAAATTTGACCTGATTTAGAGCCACTTAGCTTCCCACATGCAGTGCACTGTGCCTTGTGGTTTACTTTAATAAAGTGAAGCCACGCTTGAAAGCGATCCATCTTTTACGACGTCAGTGACGTTGACATGCATGCTCATATCCAAACTAATCTCCTATTTGGGGGGAGGGGCGGGGGTGTGGGGAGGGTATTTCTGCCTTTATTGGATAGTGGGCAGTGAAGGAAACAAGGGGAAGAGACTCATGCAACAAAGGTCTCTGCCTGGAATTGCACCAGAAACATTGCAATTATGTTGCATAGGGAGTATAGCCACGTCCTTAGAGATATATACAGTATAGCATTTATTGGCAATAATAAAG
This sequence comes from Scomber japonicus, assembly GCF_027409825.1. Taxonomy (NCBI): domain Eukaryota; kingdom Metazoa; phylum Chordata; class Actinopteri; order Scombriformes; family Scombridae; genus Scomber; species Scomber japonicus. The sequence continues at coordinate 16,007,434 of NC_070583.1, forward strand.
GGTTATCACATTTAGGAACTGATAAACAGAACAGAAATTTACATTTTTTAATGGGTTAGGGTTCTCAGCATTTAGGATTCAATTCTAATTCCAAACCAGTTTTCAGTTTCCAACCCAAGAGATGACTGCTTGTTTTTGTTTTGTTTTTTCAAATGAACCCTCCTCAGAGTAATTGATCAGAGTTAGATTTTCTTTTGAATATCTATCTAAGACTTGCTAAATTGTTGTTGCTGTAAACACGAAAAACAAAACTTGTTGAGCAGAGGTAGATTTTCTGTGAAAGACCAGCTGCAATAAGCAATCACAATGTTTTCATGTCACTTTGTACAGTATGTGAATGGCAGAAAGAGTGTTGTTTCCATGGTGTTTTATTGTATCATATCATTTATAAATCACCTCTCCATTACAACTAAAACATGCCACATTCTCTAAAAACAGAGCAACCACACACACACACACACACACACACACACACACACACAAATTAAATGAAAAAAGAGTTCTTAAACACGACACCAAACACTATTGATTACATACAATTGATTACATCTCTCTGTTAGCTGGATGAAGTGATTGACAATTGATCAATGTATTCTGTAAGTGAAACTGGACTGTAAAACAAAGCACTGTTTGCTCACATGGTATTACTGTGCCAAAGCCATTCTTTTCTGTTTCTTTTACGCTCCTTTAAGACCAGCCTATACACCGTATAATCTCCTAAACTACTATGTAAAACATTCCACTGTTCTCAGGGAAAATGGTGCAATAAAGAGAAATGTACCATACATGTTCTGTAATAAAGATCGCTCACTATACAGCAGCACTCAGGAGATGCTGCTGGGTGAGGGCCTTTATTGAATAAATATATGTTGTGTAGAAAAGAGTGCAAATACTGCAGTATTTTTCTCTTTGCAGGGCTGCTGGGTTGGCAGAGAAAATGGGAGTTTTGATGATCAATTGATCTCAGTAGTGCATCATTTGATGTACAGTCATATGTGTCATATCTCAGTGGCGGAGGTTTTGCTTTTAAGGGGAATTTTATTTTTCTCTCTATGAAACTCTTATTCTCTTACTCAAAGTATGTTTAAACAGAGACCGACTATCACTGTTGTTTACGCACTTCAGTTTTGTTTACGTCACCTTTTACCTTTAAGTTCCACTCTATGAATTCTTTATGGACATATTTCCCCTGCAGCTATTATCAAATGATTGTCCTTTGTACACAGCAGCGTGAGGGGGTGGTGGGGTGAATGCAAAGAGAGAAGATATTCATCCTCATTCGCAGGCATCAAAGAACACGTTGCTTGATGTAATAAATGCACTGGATACATGCTAGTGTCATTTTTCGAGATGCAGGGTAGTCCAAAAGAGTACTGTAGACCTCCCTTTTCTGAAAGAGGAGCCATGAGACCGATGATGTATACAAACAAGACATCTAAAAGTGACAAACCATTTCCCTCAACCTAACTAAGTGATTGATGTGCCTAATCCTAACCAGACAGTGTAACCTCAACTGCTATTACAGTGAGTAAGTTGCTGCTATTACAGTGAGTAAGTTGAAAGCCCAGTGCTTCTCATACAGATGCTAAGTATCATACAGTATGAGGTGTTTGACAAAGCAGCACTTTTTGATGCCCTGGTAATGAGAACAGATACTGTATGGAAGTAATGGAAGAGTGTTGGTCTGAGTGATTGCTGTAATATATGCATTTATAAGCTTGTTTGTGAGTGAGTGTATCATGGAGTGAATGTGTGCTGATATAGTCAAACAACAGAATTATGGGGCAATTTACATGTAATCATCTTTTTTTATTGCCAATGAGTAAATTGTAACAGAATTTAAAATATGAGACCTTCCCTAATTTTGCTAATTGGGTACATCAGCTTGTGGACTGACTTCTATGTGAAAGACCTGGGCCCAATTTACTGTAAAAATCCAACAGATATAAGGTTTTTACAAGCTCCCTCGTGCTGTCAACAAATGACCAGCATTTACCAAAACAAAAACAGTGATATCCAACTAGAAACACCCTGCAGATATTCAGATCTTCAGCTAATAAGACAGCTGGTGGCTTCAATCAACCACTACACACTTCACAACAAAATAGCCCCACAATGACAAGTCGCTCACTCCTGAACACAGCTAAAACAACAAAACAAGCTTATGATGTTTTATGTTATTATGTGAAGTATAAATAAGAAAAAAATCTGCAATGGTCTCACACTGCTGCAAGCATAGGCTGATTGGAGCTCACTTAACGGCCACCAGTGTCACTAATGAGTAAAAATGTGTGATTCTTTCATACTGAACCTTTAAAAGCTGGCAGTTTATTAGACTGTAAAACATGGGCTGGCTTTTATTGTAGAGCAGTCACAGGAAACACAATATAAATATAATAAATAAACAATTTGTCACAGAGCTTAGCTACAGTACAAAATAACAAAATAAGACATGGTTATTTTCAGCATTTTTTAACAGCATATTAGTTTTAACTTTTGCACAAATGAGCACTGGAGCAAAGATGAAGAGCTGCACACCTCCAACTCCTCAGAAAGGTAACTGACTCCACTGAGCCTCACTGGTGTGTACAGCATGAAAACCGATCACGGTTGCTCATAGCATGATGGAAAAACAATGATCACTGACTCATCTCTTTATTAAAAAAACAACTTGTAAACATTGTGAACACACTGACCAGCTGCTGCTCCCAGAATTCTGATACCTGCAGTGTAAATGGACTGTTACTGTTAACATGGGTGCTGCCAAAGCAATCTATTTTCCATCCAACCATTTTCTTTACCACTTATCCTCTAGAGGGTCATGGTGGGGGGGGGAGGGGGTTGCTGGAGCCAATCTCAGCTGACATTGGGCACAAGGCAGGGTACAGCTTGGGAAGATTGCCAGTCTATCCCAGGGCTTTATATAGAAACAGACAACCATTCACACTCACATTCACACCACCAATTAACGTAAACTACATGTTTTTGGTCTGTGGTAGGAAGATGGAGTACCCATAGAGAACCCACACAGGCTTGGGGATAACATGCAAACTCCACACAGAAGGGCCACAGTTGGCCGGTTGAACCCTAGAACTGTCATGCCACTGCACCACCATGCTGTCAAATCTCAGCTTCTCCTTTTAGATATTAAATGAAAGCTCTGATTTCGACTTATCTTGTTAAACTGCCTACATACAAACATCTTCAGTCTGTGACTCAGTCAAATAGCATCTGTAGAGTCGTCAGGAATAGAACGAGCAGACTGCATAACAGAATTGCTCATTAGAAGAAGAGATGCAGATGTTTATTTGTGCTTTTTTAATGTTTTCTGTCTGCTACGGCAAACACGCAGACAAGATATTTTCTTTCCATTTCACATGGCTGCTGTTGCTGTGACCTTCCTCAGTTTCATAATTAAAAAAAACTTCTACAGTACACCCAGTCAAAGCAGAAAGTCTTAACATATCTGAAATACTACTGACAGCTTTATACAAATAAGGGATTTAGTAATGTATGTACAAAGTCTGTGTAAAAAAAGCTGCAGGCTAAAGCTTTGAGTAAATATGGATACTTGCTCATTATTAATGCTCCTCTCGCAACTTTATCTTAAAAAGCATGTTAAAGTGTTTTTAGAGCTTGATAATTTCATACACATCTGCCTCCAGGCCCAACACTTTCCAGATAGTGCTGCAGAAGCACTGACACAGCTAACCTGAGTCTCTCATATCTCACTTTCCTCAATCTTCAAAGAGGTCAGCCTGCCCTGCCCTCGCCTCTCCTCTCCTCTCAATGCATCGCTCACTGCCCCCCACATTCATTAGCCTAATGAGTTCAGTTATCGTCCGTATAGCCAATGTCAGCCGACAGTCACACTTATCAGCCCGACTGTCCCTTATCCAAACTCCTTCGGAAAGCGATCTGCGTCTCTGACCGTATCCACTGTACAGTGCAAGAAGAAATCCTTATCATCACGTTCAAGGTGAAAACCAGAGATACAAAGTAGTTTGATACTGCTGATGCTTGAGTTTAAAGATGTAGTGGAACTTAGGTAATTTACTCACTGCCTTATCTTATAAATAGAGATCACATACTCCTATAGCTGACATAAACAACCTTTCTCCATCTTCAATTTACCACTATATCAAGTGACGTGATTAGCCAAAGCTCATTTTAGGCTTTAGTTCTGTTTCCGGGCTTCTTGCAGTGCTTTCAAGGACTTTGGTGGTTTGATTTCAGCAGACAGCACAGTTTGGTTATGATCCGTCAGGGGAGGAGAGGGAGCTGATTGTGGGTCGCCTCTGTTGGGAATCTGCTTTCACAGATAAGATAGCCCACAGAGACACGCTGCCTGCAAGTATCGTCTTCTATTTCCAAATCCAGTTGATCATATCTGGGTCAGAATATTTAGCTAATTAGAGGGTAAAATAGTTTTTTTTCGCAATTCCACAATGAGGGGATGAGCCACAATGAGCATTTTTCAAAGACAATAAGAGTGTGACTGCAGATTCCTGATGGGCTTTTATACCTCCATTTATAACAACGTATCTCCTGCTCATCAGCAGTATAATTTCCTGCAGAAACTGTGTTTAGTCACTTGGTATTCAATAGAGGCTATGTTTCAGATTATATGAGTCTGTGCAGTCTAATTTGCATGTTTCTGGGCTAGCATCGTTACTTCAGAGCTCCCATTGAAAAAAAGGAGGAAAGAGCAGGCACAGATTTGATTTTGTCTTTGAGCTCTCGGAGCATCCCATTCAAAAAGTTCAAGATGTTTAATTTACCGCACCCCCCTCCCACCCCAAATATGCCCCCAGTGCAAATGAGATTTTGACACATCACGCAGAAAGACATCAAGATAGCACTAATAGAACTCAGCACTGCTCCCTCCTCTCTTCCCAACAGCTCATCTGTATTCTGTGGAGGAAAACAATAGAAACAAGCTTCAGGGCATTGTACACCAGAGCTGGTTGGTATTTAATAAAATAATAATCTAATATAATATAACATAGGAGTGTAAAAATAAACATATTACGCCATACAGCATGTGACCATACTCTAAAACACTCTTAAATAATTCCCCCCCCCCCCCCCCATAAAACCAAGTCCATTATGCGGGAACTTAATAATTTTGCAGATCAGAGAAGTGGAAAGCCACCACACCGAGGTGAGTGACTGAACAGGGATCAAGCTCCTCTCTTTACCATCTCTTGTTATTATCAGAGTTATTATTCATATCTCCAATCACCACTTCCCACTGGCTGAGGAGTGATAGCAAGCAGTGTTGTGTCCCCTTCAGTGCTTTGCTGTCATGATGAAATTTTGGTTTTATTTTTTCCCTGTGGTGCACTAATGGTCAACTAATTTGATAAAGATAAAACTATTCAAGCATTTTGATTTTAGGTGATATTTTCTTCCAGCGCTGCCATCTGCTCCAGAAAATGGAGTGAATCACTTCTGTATGAGCACCCTGAGGATCCCAGATGGCTGCCGTTACAGACTGGACGCTGTCAGTTATAACTCACCGGTCCTGACTTATTAGAAAGATGAGGAAGACAATCATTATGACAAGATAGGTGCAAAAATAACACTGCTGACATATTTTATGTCAACAAGAATAAGAGTCTACAGCCATGCTGGCGGCTCTGTGACACTGTACTTAGGCACAGCAGTGCTTGGAGCAAAATTCTAACATCAGTATGCCAACATGGTAGCATACGATAGTTACTAGATATAACATTTGCCATATTCAAATAATGCATGTTAGCAAACAATGTACTACTAGGCCTGCTGGTAATTACAACAACAAAAACAAGCTCATTTAAATTTTTTCTAAATAAAGAGGCTCAATTGGTTTTTGACTCAAAACAGAAAATCTCAACACATAAATAATCACTGAGTAACATTTTAGACACAATGAGCAATTCTGTTATTTAAAAATAAATAAATAATTGTCTTCAAGTGAGAAGTATCAAGTTTAAGTGATATTTTGTTTGGGATTAAATTCTTCATATAACCTGTCCACCTGTCTAAGAATAATGGCTTTTTGCAGCTCATCACTTGTATACAGTATTTACTGTCTGCTGTGATTCCACCACCACAGAAGGATGACACAAATATTTCTGATCCTTCACTCTGTCCTCTGCTGACTTCCTAATATTCCTTCCTCTCAGCAGGTAATGACCAGTGATAACTGAGACTCTTTTATATACTGACAGGAAGGGGAAAAAATCTAATTGTCTGCTCAGTCTCCTCTTCAACATGCATTCACTTTTTTATCCAATATACTCTGGAAGGACTGGATGCTGGAGGGCCTGAACATTTCCATCAAAAGTTCACTAGATAGAAAAGAGACAAGCAACTCTGCAACTCAAGTGATGGAAAAGGCTCTGTAAATGTTGCAAACTTTTTATAATTGTACCATTGATAAATGAATGAATGTTTTTTTTTTCTTAAAACCAATGAATGAAAGCTGCTCTGATGGCCATATTTTATTGACAGTTTTTTCACTGTTTCAAGAGCACCAGGACCATGAAACATGCTCTACGCCCACAAGATCATAATAAAAATGAAAATAAACAACAGTTTGTGAAATCTAAAAACCTTACAAAAAATGTTTTTTTATGTTCGTTTTAGTTCAGCATAAAAATGGATTTTCAGTGGAGCAACAAAATGTCACGGCTGTGTATTCAGTGCTGTGAAGGACAGACATATACATTTTTGGGTGCACAAGCATTGTTTCTGTTAGAATAGTGGAGGACAGGGGATCTGAAAGAACAGGATGAATATTTAATCAGCTCTACCTCGTTGGTATCCGGTATGCCATCTTTTTGCTTAGTTGCAAGTTGGGATTTTATTTCTACAAGCACAGCAGAATGAAAGTTGAGCAGTTTGTGTGCACTTTATTGAACATCTCTTGTCATTTTGGGGTGTTGTATAGAACAAATATCACCGTCCAAAAACAGTGTGAGGCAAGGCGCTACAGTTAGGAGAGCAAATGACTATATAGGTTGAAATGACATGCTTTTTTACACTTGTCTGTGCCAGGGCATCTGTAATGTCTGACTGAAACGACAAAACAAACAAACAGCAAAACAAAAAGAGAAAATATAAAGACAACATTGCTACTAATTTCTTTGTCTGTATTTTCAGTAATCTGATTACTGAAGCAGTGATAAAGTTCACAAAAGAGTCACACGTGTTTTGCTTTAGACTGATTATAGTCATACAAGCAGATTGTGCATTACATGGCATCAATATGTCTGAATTGCCCCGGCTCGTAAATTCCTAAAGTAGCTGTTTTTAACCATAGTGCACCTTCTGACCTGTGAAGTGCTGCTGGTGTTTACTCTGCAGTTGTTCTGCAACATATATCCCCATTGTCCATAAAGGGGCAGGGAAATGTCCTCTATTTTCTGGCCCAGTAGACAGATGGTGGGTTTCTTTTGTGCAACATAATCTCCCAGCAAAGCTGAGATAAAACAAGTTTAATACTGTAAAATCCTGAGGTTTTATCCCTGCTCTGGTGATACCACACATATGGCTCAACATCTGGGGGGAGGGGGTGAACAGCGGCTGGTCAGATGTCATGTAACAATTTAGGTTTAGGTTAACTTCTATGTATTACGATATCAATATGAGTCAACAACAACAACAACAACAATAATAATTATTATTATAGCAATAATAATAATAATAATAATAATAATAATGATTTACCCCAAGCCAATTTAGATACTTGCTATAGGGATATAAAATGGCTCAATAATATGGAACACTATCACAGTGGAAATCAAAGGGCCAGAAATCATATATGTTTAATAAGACTAGACCACACTTGCTCAGAGGGATAATTCATTTGTGATTATCTAATTGGAATACTGGGCAGGAATGTGGACTGAATATAGTTTGTGAATTATTCAGATTTAGTCGGAGCTTTTAAATTGGGTGATAAAGAAAACTGCTCGTGTTTTATTGTTAAATGTGATATGATTTCTGGAATTCATCAAATGGTTGAATGGACCTACTGCAACTGGAAAAAATAGTATCTTCACTATAATTGTTAGTAGTATAAAGACACATTATCTCAGACAAAACATTATTATGTCATAACCAGAGTGTAATAATGCTGTTGGTGTATTTCTTTTTGCATTATATGAAATGACATGGGGGGCGTGAAGAGAAAGACCATCGAAAGTTCAATCCATAACTTTTTTGACAACAATTAGTGCTGTCTCAAACACCCCCTGCCCTCTACTGGACTCTATGGGTAATTCTACTCTTCCCCAAACGCACACGTATTCGCCCATGGAAATTTGCATATACTGTATGTGGCCGGCCAATCGAGACCCACCATTACTGTGCTCACAGGTGTGAATGTCAGCTATGGTACACCTCATTTTTCCCTTATCCTTTCTTATTACCTTTAGTGATGAATCACTGAAGCCAAAACATGTTTTTGTTTCTTAACATCGAAAACATTGCACATTTCAGCCAATTTGATAGCTTTCAATCAATGTAAACCTTCAGTTTTGTTTTTTATTTTGAGTAATGAAAATAATAAATTTTGAATTTATGCATTTACAATTATGAATATGGTATTTTGCAAGTTAATCAATAGCTTTCCACATTCATTTCTTTAGAACGAAGCTTATTATGAACATCTGACCACCTTTTTTGATAAATCTACAGCTGAGGAACAAGTGTTAAGATGTTTCAATATCTGATTTACAGAGATATGTAATCTCTTTATTTACCATTTGAACAAACTCCAAAACAAAGTCATTTGCACCTTTTCTGCATTTGAAAGTCTTCTGATTTATCTTCTTCTCCTCTCTGATTCAGTGATGTTTTGCAACCAGCTTAAGGTGTATAAATTTAACACGTGGAAGTGTGCTGATTAAGCCATGAAATCCATTATTGTACAAGTCATTTCACTGTCATTGCTTTTTTCCCAGGACTTTATTAGCGGTTGGCTGTTAATGTGTGCATGCTATTATTTCAGTAGCAGACTTTACTTGAGTATTTACAGAACTTTATTTTGGTTCCTTTTTTTGTAAAAACTTCACTGTGCGTCATCAGTATGAATACATCCTAATCAAAGCATAAGCAGGGACATTTATTACAGTACAATCTATATATTTTTCCAATGGCTCCATTTTTGTGTGCTTATGTATACAGTCATTTTCCTGGCCCATGCTCTGCAGTGAACGAGCTTGTGAATATTGCCTTTGAAGATAACATATAGTGAGGGAGGAAAGCACCACACAGAGCCATAAAAGTCAGTGAAGTTCATGATTTTGATCCAAACTGACCATGATATGGTGCATGCATGTACATGTCAGAGGTGACATTCATATAATGGTATGTTTCCTACCAGCAAAATCTCAAGAGGAGAGATGAATTATAGGGAGGAGGCTCCAGAGCTGGATGGGAGAAGACATTTATAGCTCTATCATGGAAATGGATTTCACTCTTAATTACCCTGAGGACTGATGACATGACTTTTAATGCTGAATCATTGTACCGTGACTTGTCCTATCCATCTCGCCTCTCAATATTGTGTGGCAATTTTGCATTACATCATCATTGCTAAAGTGTACACATCATAACTGTATGATAACATATTTGTGTTTGCTATTATTTGACATCTCAGCTTTACATGGGAACATTAACCTGAGCAAAAGGATGCCACAAAAATCTGCCTCTATAAATTATCAGTTAATCAATTCACTGTCAGCTCTTTGTCTTTAAGCTGGTTATTCCTGCAGTCAACGCCCCTCTATTTCACCTCTACTGCAGTTTCTGCCATTTCTAACCCAAAATGTGTTGGTGTGTTTAAGGATGCTGAGTGGATAGTATTCATAGTATCTCTGTGCTGGTGTAAGCTCAAATACCCACAGAGATTGGCAGAAAAGCAGCAGATGGACCTGACAGTGAATCAGACTCAGTGACGGTACTGATGGTGGTGGCGGAGAGGGAACGGAGGAGGGTGCAACATCACACAGAGGAACACAGAGAGGATGCAAAGCTGAAGAAAAGGGAGACATGAGGAAAGGAAAAGGGTGAGAAAGAGATATGTGGGCGTCAAACTCAGTGACATGAGACAGACTGATTCAGGCAGGAAAGGGCATGTTAAATGAAAGCTGGGTCTGCGACAGCTGTAGGGGTATGGATTGCACTCTTATCAAACCCAGCTGCACCCATCTCTGCTCAAAGGCAACACACACATAGACACACATCTATGTATGAGCCAACAGTACATCCCCTCTCTGCTCTTCTCAAAAGTTGTCAGCTTGTTGACAAAGAGGTTTTTTGGGGTTTTTCTTACTGTTTGTGGCTGTAAACTTTTTCTCAAGCTGAGGCGGTGAAATGTTTTGCTGTATTATGATTTTAATTTGTACTTCAGTGTTTACAGCCTCCATGCTTACAGACAGCTGTGCAGGTAAACTTACTTTGCAGCAGCACTTTCATACAGTTATTTTGCCATTATGAAGTGCCATATACAGATGAACAACTGAGTTTAAAACTGATTTATTACTTGGTGGCCTATGTGGACTCCTTACAAGCACACAGTTCCTGTTCAAACACAAGCTGCAATGTTCCTGGAAATGATGCAATATTAAACTCAAAGGTGCGTGTCGAAAGCACATATTTTATTAGAGTTACCCACCGCTGTGACATCTATTCAAAACGTATTTCACATAAAAGACAAGATGACAGCGAGAAGCAAATATATTAATGACAAAGTAACATTTGATTCAACTCTCATTTCTTGTGTTGGAAACATAATTTATCAAATTATACATGTACCAGCTGGCAAATTATGCACTAATTACACTGTAAATCACAGATGACTCTGCAGCATGACAGTGACTGCACACCGCTGTTAAACTCTTCCCTGATCATTGCACCCTAGGAGTGAGCGAATATCCTCTCACATAACAACCCAGTCTCACATCAAAACGTATCACAGCTACGTTGGTCCACAGTGCAAAACGTAGCCATCTCACAATTTGGGCTTAAAAATTGTGAGATGACAACATTTTTTCTGCCCTATTCTTTTCTATAGGACTGCGTTCATGTCAAGTTTTTGTCTGCGAAAACAGATAAAATGGCTGCCATTACTTTAAATTCTCAGTGTAAAATGTAATATTTTAAGATAGTTTCGGCATTTAAATGCATTTTGATGATATTTCTAGCGAGAAATATGCATTTTGTTTTCACAATCTGTTCAGTGAATGAATATGATGTCTAGTTTATCACTTATTAGATGATCTATGTTAAGAAAAAGTGTACATTTTACACTGACAGTTTAAAGTAGTGGCAGCCATTTTATTTGTTTTCGCAGACAAAAACTTGAATGTCACCTGATGTGAACGCAGTCCTATAGAAAAGAATAGGGCAGAAAAAATGTATAGTCATCTCACAATTTTTGAGCCCAAATTGTGAGATGGCTACGTTTTGCACTGTGGACCAACGTAGCTGTGATATGTTGTGATGTGAGACTGGGTTGCACATAACAACTGGCTCGATTTAAACTTGAAGCGCATATGACTCCATCTGCAAAGCCCCACTGCATGCAATAGTACCCCAGAGCCCAGGCGTCCTTATTCCCAAGTCTACACTTTACTCTGCTTGGCTGGGTTTTATTAATGCAACCCTTCTACGTTATCCATCATTTCTCTCTGGCAAAGTCCTGACAGTTAATTAGATGCCACATTTGGTAGAACTATATCAGGCATTAAACGCTAAGGAACACCTTAACCAGCAGTCACGACCTATTGTATGGAGGAAACAAAACAGACACATATAAAAAGAGGAAGTAAGAGACAACAAAGTTAAATGTTTAAACCCTTAAATCTGAAAGGAGAGGAACATCAGATGGGATCCATACATCACTGTGTCTGACTGTGTCCAGACTTCCTGAGGTCAGACACTGATGAATGATTCACTGTATCAAAACCCACAGCTTTGGTTCTATATATTACTACATGGACTCTGCATTGTGAACAATAATACAGCCATACCAACCTAGTCTCATGCCAGTTAGCTTAATTTAATCTATAGATTACTGTAAATGGACACAAATGATTCATATTTTCTGTGACATCCAGCATGACTTTTAAACTAATGTATTTCAATTGACATCTGTTGACTACTTTAACTGTATAGTGCTGAAGTTATTCACTCAAACCACATGGCAAACATACAAATAGGAATATATGAAGGTTGAAACAGTAACTGCTTGATCTGCATTGTATAACACATCCGTATGAAGTAATAAATAGGACATATGTGCAGTCCATGATGTCCTTTTAGGTAATGCATCCCTAGGGGAGACTTGTTTCTCATTTGTGATCGATGGAGAGCTGAATATGTCATCCATCCCTGATCCATTCCACTTTTAACGTCCTACTTTCATATGATAATAGAAAGGTACACAGTGAGTAGTACTACTGTTTGGTAATGTAAATGTGTTACCATAAGATACCAAACAGTCATTTTTCTTGGCTGCTACTTACTGAGGTAAGCACAAAAGCACTTCCCAGCAGCGATGCCCCCCTGAGAACATGATTGATGGCAGATCTACCCAGAAAAGTATAAATAGTAGCCCACATAGAGCAGAATTATGCAGTGACGTGCAGTATCAAAGTTAGGATGAGGTTTTTTCACGATTTCCCTGAGCGTGAGTTGATAAATTGAAATTGCCTATTTTGTCCAGCCATCAGAAAACTCAGAGAAATTCAAATCACAATGATAAAAACCCAAGTGAATCCTCACTTTTGAGAAGCTGGAATTAATTATCAAAATTGTTGGTTAATAACAAAGTCTGCCAATCAGTTAATTACTTTTGTGGAGCTGTGTTATTTCCCCTTTTACCAAGACGTTGTTGACAGATGTTCTCACTCACCTTTCTAGGAGTCTCCAGGCATTTTCATTTGTCCATGACATATTTGCAGAGCTGTCGGGTACAAACACAGCCTTCAATTGTGTGCTACTGAGGCATAGAACAGATCAATAAGGAAGCTCAACTAAAGCCTAATTATAAGCATATTCCTTAAAGGATATACAGCAATCATAATCTCTATCTCCATTAATGCCCTTGAACTCTAAAATCTACCAGGTTTGTTTTTCCTCCTTACATAAAACTGAAATCTGTGTTGTGTTATCCTTTAATGCCCTAAATAATATTTTACACCAGATATTGTTCCTGTTATATACAACATATGGAGAAATGTGCCCATGAGATGTCTATTACAATTCCAGATAATGAGAGAAATACAACATAATGACTTTTAAGGGTACCATTTCATAAAATGTACATTTTCTCAAAAGCTGAAGGGCTGAAGGTTCTCAGTGTTCTGTTCCACAGGTCTCTGAGCAGAGTGGAATAATTACAGCTAGAGAATGACCTCTTTTTAGTTATGTTTGACATGGGGCGTAGATGTGTGTCTCTTAAGAACACTCATTTCAACACAGTAGGTTTGATTTGCATGCAACTTTACTTAACACTGCACTTATAATGTCTTGAATTAACCCAGCTACAGAAAGAAGAGTGCATCAGACTCCCACTGCTGTTATCTTTTCTGCAACACTCATGTCAGAATGCGCAAGTTCAGCCTGCCTGTGTGTGGCTGCATATGGACAGGGCACACACAAAGTGTTTGTGTCATGGCTTGTGATTTAGCTGCTCCCTGTGAAACGCAGTGATGTGCGATGCAGCTTTATGAACTGACATGAATAATTGGGAAATAAACTGGCTGCGGTCTAAGCTTAGGAAAGCTCTGCTTTCTCCAAAGAACAGACAGCAGCTTCATAGATCTCAAATTAGCATCCCAATTTACATATCCACTTGCATATTCATACTCATATCCGGAGTGATTCAAATTCCCATGCCAGGCATGCAGCTCACCTGAGAGGACAATAAGCTCCTGCTTCCTGGCTCCTTCTTTTTAGGTTATAGCCTTTTACAGATAGTTTCCTGCATTTCATTTATTTAAGTTAATTCTGTGGCCACTTAATAGTGAATTAAGAGAGTCTTATTTCATCCATTTCCCTTACTTAAGTCTGGTCCTCAAACCGCACAGGAGATTATACTGAGTTTTCAGTATGTCAAATGTATCAAATTTGTGAAGATTCATAGGCTTGAAAGCAATAAAAGTAGACATGAGTTAAATATGCAGCTAAGAAAAAAGATACAAAAGGGGAAGGTACTACATAGGAAAGACTTTTTAAAATCTTAGTCAGTATTTTTCCTTCAAAAAAATGCAAGTTTGTAAGAATTATCATCATTTTTTTCCTATTTTCAGTTTTCATTCCTCTATTGTTATAAAAACATAATCAGTTTAGTCTGGTAAGCTACACAAAGGCACTCTGAAATGCAAATGCATATTGACTCAGCCTTAATCAAAGTGAATAATTATTCATGGCCTGTCAAGATTCATTGATCTGATTTTAGGGTGGATATGCCCACACTTTTGGCTAGGAAGTGATGCATATTGGACACACAGTTGCTCATTAAATGAGACTCATTACATTGCACAATGTAGTGGAATGTTGTATTATATTTTATATTATGTAGGTTACTGATGAGCATCATTTAACTTAAATCTCAATGGGGATTTAAATGAATGTCTCCAAAACACCATCGAAGCTCTCAAAAATCCTGCACAGTGCAAATATGAAATAATAGGAAAAGCCACTACACACAAAATTTGGAAATATGCACACACACACACAAACACACACACACACACACACACACACACACACACACACACATCTCTCTCGCTCTCCCTCTCTCTCTTTCTCTGGGGTGAAACTGACGTGCGTGTCTGCCCTTACAGAAACATTCAATCTCTTAACATGCCTTTCATGCCTGTCATCAAATTGGAGAATGTGTTACCATGGCAACGGTGTCTCAGGCACGGCCTCTGGTGACAGCCTCTAGCCAGTCCTTGCACATATACACACAGATTCAGATACACACACACACACACAGATCAAGCTGGAGCATGGGCAGGTGAAATATCTGCACATCAAAGCAAGCCACAGTGCTGCATACTGCTGTTTTAAAGCACCAATAAATTTCCCACTGATCTCTGTCTACAGGTAGGAGAGAATGGAGCGACTTCAAATGCCTTCACAGAGCAACAAAAGGTGAAAACACCTGAGGCCTACAATATTGCCATTTTTCAGCAACAGCAACACAGTGAATGATTATAATAATCATATGTAATCTTCCTAAGGCTTTCTATGATGACTCACTTGGCATTTAAGCCACATTGTTATGCTTTACATTACAGTAAAAGGTCCAAAATGATACTGGACATTTCCAGTTCTGAACCTCTTATAGTAACCAAATCCTTCTTCTTCTGTTATCATTTTCACCAAAAGCATCCCTGTCTCCACAAAATGGCTCTCTTACTATATATACAACTGCATCAGAATTAATACATCTAAATGCATTTTCGTAATTAACATCACAAGTAAATATTTACATTAAATATATTCTCAAATTGTTCACTGATACAACACATCTGTAAAATGGATTTAATTTGGTTTTCCTACAATATCTGCTCCTGGCAATTAAAGAATTTGAATGTTCATAGGCACTGTTAAAATAGTAAAAAAGTTAAGACTAGCTTGAAGAAAAAGATGGGCTGCATTAACTTTTTCAATATTTAAGCAAAACAAACTCTCTCAAACCTAAACCACAATGTTTTACTCTTTTAAACCTAACAACAAATAGGATGCAGGACATAACTAGAAATTAAAGCTGCAAGCAGCGATGATCCATACATGTATGGTAAATGACTGAGTGATCACTACATTTTCCACAATTTCTCCTCATACAAAGAAATAATTATTACCAGGACTTCAGAAATTAGTGTGTTTACCTATAACTACATGTATTTGATGAAGAACTCTGATTCAGATGCAAGCTTCCAAACAATTTCTATTACTGGAATAAAGTCAGAAGATTTTGCACCCAGCAGCAGGTAGGCACTGTATGCCGTCCCTGAGTGCTTCCTAGTTTCTTAATCTTTCTGAATTTCACACTTGACTTTAAGGCATTCTGCTTTCTAGAGTAACTTTGCTTCTGAAGAGTGCACATTGACAATCTGCAACAAATGGAGAGGTCAACAGAGGCAACAGCAAAGATTCACATATCTCGAATGTCTGCTGTGAAAAATTCACCATCAACTTTAGAAGGATTCTGCTTTAATTGCCAACAGCATAATATCTTGAGTTACTAACAAAAGCTATTTTCCCTCTTGTGCAGGCTGTGTAGTATAGCCTATCAGGCAGTTACAATGAACTCTTTAGTTGTTGGTGATTTAATCTTCTTTCCATTTATATGCTAAGTCTGCCACAAAACCATTTTGTGCCAACCTCATCTTCAATGATCTTAATCTTTCTGACACAAAATGGAAATGCAGCGTGCATGGACCCGCAGTGACTGCACTGCTCAGATCCCAGCCACAGCAAGTAGGCGAGAGGTCAAGACCTGTAACTATGGCACCATGGCTCCTTCCCATGTGACTGCTGGAGGAAGTTTGAAATAGGATTGTTACAGACAAGGGCCACCAGGGATTTTACATTATTACACTCCTGGGGGTGGCAGAAAGAAAAAAGAACAGAAGTACAAATGAGAACGAAGAAAACTCACAACCGAGAGGATGTGAATGCTCTAGAGCCTAGGGACAAAGCAGTCATACAAGACAAGACCAAGTGTCCAAGGATAAACTACGGTCCTATCACTTGAACAAAAAGGCCCAAGGCTGGGAAAACTGACAGATGGTGGCTGTTGTTTGTACATTGTTCCCCTTACTTTCATGCATCATATTCAACCTTGTCCAGGTGCAGAGAAAATATGGAGAATATGAAACTTGAAGCTTTTACTTACTCAAAATCAAAGAATTTCCTCACTGATATACTTGAACAGTATGCAATATTTGAGCTTCGACTATTCACAAGCTGACATTTACACAGTGTTGGTGCACACTTTTCTGTCTTTACTTTTGTATATTCTAATGTTTCTAACATAATACAAAATTGTTTTTCATGTTTTAAACACAACCACATCTCTAATGATGTACCAACATGCAAACATCTTCACACACATTCAAATTCAAATGCAAGGATGGTCTGTACCACTATACTCTCTGGCTCTGCAGTTTGTAATGTGCCCTCATTATTCCCTGGACACCCACAGAAACTGAAGTGGGAGTGTTTTCGGGGATGGAAGCGGCTTAGAGGAGGCTTGCCTCATCATTAGCTACTGCATGCTAACACTGTGGAAATCATAATGAAATATTCAGTGCTCTGCTGGAGTGTCTGAAGCTTTCTCCTGGTTCAACAAGATTACTTTCATTTATTAAGACACAACAATGGGCAAGGTTGAGGAAGTAAAAGCCCATACAAGCTCCCTAGGTATTTATAAGGACTGAAATCTATCAAAGTAGACATTTCTCTTTAGACAAAACACATGTAAATGTGTCCTTTCTTGATTCATATTTCATATGCTGCACTTGTGCACTGGCTTTACAAGCTGTATATTCAGTCCACTGAACTTCTTGTTCCATGTGCTGAAGATGGTTTTCATTATGCTCCGATGAACATCACTAAAAGGAAAGTTTTCAGTTCATTTGGAACAGGATAGAAAAGAAAGGTTATGCTGAATTTCCCTAGAGCAGATCTGGTCTCTTTCATGATTCAAATGACTTCTGCATTTCTTAACATTTCATTCAGCATTGCTAGATTTTGTCCATTGATGGTCCGCACATCCAAAGAAACAACAATAATTCTCACACCCAGCTGGCTAGACTGGTTGTTGATTGAGTGTCTCGTCATGTAGCGATGACATAGTTTATGTCTGTTGACCTAAATTCTGCATCGGCAGACAATCAATATACACTTCATTGCTTTTCAAACCAATAATAAAGCAGTCAATGTGCTGTTATATAAAGGGCCATTCAGGTGGTTGATTTCTCTTCACTCTGTTTAGAAGCATGTTTGTGAAAAACATCTTTGTAATGTTGGCGAGCAGAGTGTAAATAATGAATGCCAGCACTAGAAAAACAAGTACATTCAGTATACTACCCCCATCCTTAATATCAGAGAAATTCAATGGAGGACAAACAATTGTCCTGGAAGAGCCACCAAATGTGTTTTTGATGATGTGAAGTGTGTGAATGCAGGCACACTGTTGATATTATCTTCTTGCTACAGTGCCTTGCATTCCTGACCGTATGGGTGAAAATGAATCATATTACATTAGCCAAGAGCTATTTGATGCATACATTTTAGGTTTGCGTGTTCCAGTGTGGCCCAATCTGCAATGAGAGCCACAGTGCTTTAGTACACAACACAATGTTCCTTTGAGGTCTCATAATGAAAGCAGATACAGATCCGCAGGACTGAATGATGATAATTACAGTAGCAGCTGACTTAAGAGAACTGAACCGCAGACTCCAAGTACTGAAGAGCTTCTATATGGATGTAAAAACAATGGGAAAGCTAGCACTTCTTTTCACGGCCATGGACTTGAGCCAGTCAAGCCTTGAGGCTGTGGCTGGGTGGCTGTGATTGAATAGGAAATGTGGAATGGTAAGAGAATATGTATATATATAACTTAATTGCAAGAGAAAATGTGTGTACCTTTTAGCTCTCCTATATCCTGTTTATCCTGAGCTATTGAACCTGGTTTTACCTCCTTTAATTCTGTGAAAGCTGTTTTTAGTTGTATAGGTGAATACTGTAGTTGTCATGTACCAATTAATTTGTTACGCGGTTTGCAGAATGTAGAGTGTTCTGTGAAAATTATATACTATACCTCATGATCTGTACTGGCATTATCATGTAATAAACTAACCAGTGTTATGTACTGTAGCCTCAATAAAACTTCTGTATAAATGTTAGAATCTGAGTCATAGGCAGAAAGTACACATGTTACTGCTTGCATTTATTCGGTCCTTGCTGCCTCACTGCAAGATATAAATGAAGTTTTATAAAAGGTCAAACTATCAGCAAAAAATGCTTTAGAATCTATGGAATTGAATGGCAATTATTCTGCAGACTATTCAAACCTTGAGTCTTTTTTCAGATTACATTGGTAATCAAAAGTGCATATTTAAAGCCACAGAATGCTACAGCATGTTATAACTTCTTTATCCAGTGTGACAAGATGTCTGCAGCTTCTTCTGAAGTACCACTGAAACAACTTTGACAAACTTAATTTCCTGGATTTGATCTTCATATGGATTGCATTTTAATATTACTATAGTATCAGTAAACAGATTCACACAATACCTCCTTCATCAGATTAATGCAGATTCACATGGTCTGACTTTTACTTAATACTCAATATCAAACATACTGTGGCTATTTTTCATAAACAAAGTGATAATGTTCTAGAGATAGTAATACTTAGTGAATACCCATATTTTCACATATTTTCTCTAAGCTGCAAAATCATAATTTAGCATGTTGTTGTTAAACTGCATATCACATTTCATTTCATCTGAGAAACTGTTTTTTTTTTGCTTTTTGACAGAAGTTTTCCTCTCCTCCTCTCAGAGTTTGTGGTGAAAGATGTACTTTAAAAAAGGTTCACAATGCAGTTCAGGTCATCATCTATACAGCATTGTTCATTGAAATTCTTACCACTTCTCATTGCAACTCTACCTGGACAAAACATTTTCCTCATTAAGAATGACTACATGAAGTATTAGCTGTCAGGCTTTGTGTTCCCAAAGCACCACCAGCTACCACTGTGGAGCACACAGAGGTTTGGCTTCCTGTTCATAGCTACAGGAAGATGAATCTGGCAGTGCATCGCACAATTATACATGAGGTGTACACACTCCATGCCAGTTGGCAGTTATCTCAGTAATAGTCTTTACATAGACTAAACCTATCAATCAGAAAAAATGCCCTTTGTTTCTATCCAATTTAATGGCAGATGACAGATTATTATTTCCTTCCTGATTTTAAGGAATAACATATGCAGTCTGGTGGCCAGTTTCATCCACATTTCTTTGTGTATTGGTGGCTACTTTTTAAGATGGTTTTACGGTTTATGGAGTCTACATCTGGTGTACACTGACTATGCTAACATCATTAAGAACAATGCAAAAAATATTCACAATTTATCACAATATAATGAAGTAATTTGTGTATTGTTAACATATTTTTAATAATAAGTATGCTTAATCTGGTTTGGTTTTAGAGTCATTTTACAAATTACATTCACCTTTTTTTTTATAATTTGTTAATTGTGAATCTATTAGTGTACATGTAATAAATGACTGCTTTTGGTAAACACTGAACATCCCTGATATCAGGAGGCTGAAACTCCTTCATCAGCGTGTTTATGAAGCCAGCTGTGTTACTTTTCTCACTTGACTGCTTTGTCTTATTGGAATCAATGGGAGACCAAGGTGGTTCACTCACTCCATTAATTTGGTATCATGAAACTGCCACTTTGTGCAAACCCTAAAGTAATATATATCAGACAACCCCACACTTGTTTGGCTTTGGCCATGGGAGACTAACATCTATACTAATGTACCAACCTCTGGTGGGAGGAAGGTACTGTATGGTTTTCCTGATTTAAATGAGACTTCAACCTTGTGAATCGATAAGCTTCACCCCCTACACACAAAGGAAAACCAGCACAGTGGTCTGAAATGCATCATGGTTTAAATTCATGGTGCATGAGTCAATAAGCAATTTGAGATTAGACTCAGTTGTTGTCCTCACTGGGTAAAAGATGCAATAGACAAACCACAAGCAATGTAAGTTCACTTGTTTTTCACTTTGTTATGAATAAAATGTGTGGGTTTTTTTAAAGCTATTTGGCTGCACTACAGGGTTTGTTTTTGACCACTGCTGGAAATCAATTCCCATACTGACATCAGTTAAATAGTGAAGACAGTGACTTACAATATATATTTTACATATACATAAATCTAAATACGTTGTGAGCAACATGTTGTCTTATTCATCATTTTTGAATCACATACTTGACTGCTGCAAAGAGCAGCTGGTTGACAAACATTTCTCACAATCACCAACAATCTGGTCTGATGACATCATCAAGCATCATCCCAGTGTCAGTACCATATATAAAAATATGTCTATTGCCAGGAAGTAAGGAACCACATTTAATTTTTAAAGCACCTAATACTGTTATGAATGCTGTTTGTAGTTGAAGTATACCTGTACATTTTAAACAAGCATTCATTCCCTTGTCAAACATAAATGAAAAAAATGTAATTAGAATTTTTATTATGTATTTTTATCATATTATTATATTTATGAGCAAACTGAGGACAAATAAAAAATGGCTGCAAGCTGCCCACGAACTCACACGGGGACAAGAGTGACAACAGTGAAATATAGCTTTAAAGCAAACACAATGGTGTTTAGTGTTTAATAATAATTCTCATAACAAGAATCAGAGTCATCCGTCTGCCTGTCTACCCTTTTTGCCATCTTCATTCTATTAACAAACATACAGTGATTTACTATTGCAGAAGTGATGGATACTCTTCTTCTGCATGAAGCATTGTAGAGGCACTGCTTACAGGAAAGTAATACAGCATTTCGTCTTTGTTTGTGAGCAGTCTAAATTTAGATGAGCACTAACTTGAGCTCATATGGAACCACAATCAAAATCAGTGGGGTATTTTGGCCAATGATTTTTGATGGGTTGCCCCCGGAAGTTCCAATAAACACAGGAATAAAACTAAAACTTAAAATGTTTGCCATCTTTTCTTGCTGTTCTTGTTACACAACATTAATTATTAATTAGTTTATCAGGTGACATTTTCTTCGGGTGTAAATAGTGAAATGTTGCTAGGGGGTTGCAAGGGGATTTAATTACCACTAAACTTTCAGGCTGTGACAGCTTACAGGCTGCAGCATACACTGAATGCCTTTGGTTGCCAACAATGAGAAAAGAATGCACGTGACTTAATAGAACCCCTGTAAGCTCAACAAGCATGCTTGGGGCAAGCCTACTCCAATTCTCCAGCACTGGTTTCAGTTAATTTACCTTAACAAACAGATGCAGACAGAAACTAAACCAAAATATTTCTGGGATGAAGGTTGTTATTCATTGTCCATCACGGCCCCAACAACACTATCATCAGAATGACACTCTCCATTCTACTTCCTCTAGTCTTGCCCTCTAACAGGCTCATATTTGATAAGACATGCCCTCTCAAAGGTTAGTAATCCATGACAAAAATGATAACATACAACAGTGATAACAGTTTATTGACTTACAGACACATATGGAGGTTTAACCCTGATGATGATCATTCTATAAAAACCTGTGTAAGATTTTGTAATTGACAACGTTTTTCTGTTTTGTTTGTTTTGTTTGTTTATGTCTTAACAAACCTCACTTTCTAGAGTATCTGGGCATTGCAACGCACGGTATGGTTAAGGTGCAGTAAAGATTGAGGTTGTGGTTAATAAGAAGGTGTCCCATAAAAAGGTGCAAGTTTGTCCAATATGAACATAATTCCTCGGGATGCTGGGTTGGTTAGTTAAGAGTAAGGTTTTATTTGGAGTATTTGTGGCTATTTCCAAGTTATGACATATGGAGTCCTTTCACATTAATGCCCTTTTTTATTCTGTAGAGATCTTTATATGAAGTGCGTGGTTAGATGCAACCCAGCAAGATATCCCCCAGGACCTCAAAGAAAGCAAGATGGCCTTTGGGCAAAAGTGTACATGTACAAAACATGAAAGATGGCTGAGATGTGACAAATTCCAGTGAAAACTTTGTGGTTATATGTACTTTAAAAAACATGCCTTTTAGGATGTGTCATTGAAAACAGAAAGGACAAGGCCACTTATTCCCACTGACTGACTGCCCTTCACGCTCTGAAAGTTGTACATGTGAATGTGCGTGTGAGCTTGTGTTTTATTCATACGCTCCCCACGCAGCATGTCAGCTGTAATCGCACAACATGTACAAATGTGAAATGTTACAGGACCAATTTGGCCAATAAGTAGAAGCAGTACTTCATTCGCTGGTTCCATTCCATTAGTTCTGTCATCCATACTGGAAAACCCTCTCTCGCATCAACCCACTATGTATAATTGAATTGCTGTTGTTGTCATTTCATGCATCTGTGTCCTTTAATGTGAAATACAATTAGAGAATCATTGTTATCAGCTTTGCAAGTGAAGCCAGTACACTCGACAGCTGGCTATTCAACGACCTATTCCATTAGCAAAAATGGAGAAAAACACAACAGCATTTAAATTCGTAATTTTATTTGTTTTATAATTATGGAAGTTAAGGATGTTATTTTCATAGTTTTAGCCATTATTACTATTATTTATGATCACATTACTGTATTTACCAGTGCCACAAGATAGATTTTGTATACTTGAGACTACATAGAGCTATGGCTTCCCTTCTGCCACCTGAAATCATCTGATATCAACATCTCTAATGCTGACATCAAAGTGAGAACTGTGAGGAAAAAGGGGATACAGGCTGAAACAAGGCCTCTGCACAGTATGCTGGTTGGAACAGTGGCATCTGGACAAGCAGGGTTAGGTTAGGAGAGAGACTAAGGGCAGGAGAGGTGTCACATGGTCTAAGAAAGCACATTATCAGGGGTTGAAGAGGTATATGCCAACAAGATGCTGGCGATGTGATAGCAGGGTGTGTGGACCTGTAAGGAGCAAGCCATTGAACCCAAGATGACCTGGTCAAAGCTTCAGTGGGCCCAGCTACTCCGGATCAAGTTCCTGATCCAGCCAGTGTAACCTTTTCCACTTGGATCTGCCAAAAGCCTTGGGGGAGGGGGGCAACCATTGACATCATGACCAAGTGGTGAGGGTCATAGTTGATGGTATCTGCACAGGGATCATCAACGGCCAATAGCTGCACACAATGAGAAAGGCAAATTACTTCATAATGGAAAGGTAGAACCCACAGCAGCACTCCAGCTCATCACACAAGTTTCTTGCTACTGCTCATGACTGGCAGCTGAGGACTAGCCTATTGAAGCAGGTCAAGTTCCCAAACACCATCATAGAGATCACACTCTGGCCAGACATGCCCTGATGTCAAAAACAGCAAGACAAGTGGCCTGACTGGAACTGACTAGGAAGACCAGATGAAGGAGTTCTACAGGAGAAAGAGAGTACACAGTCCTGGTAGGTGAGTGCCAAAGCTGACGATGGCATGCAAAATTTATGCCCATCAAGGTTGGTTGCAAATACTTCACTGGCCAGTCATGGCTTTCAAGCTCCTTGGCATCACAGGACTGGAGGAGAGCCATCGAAAACAAACTGTGGCCTGATTCACACTGGCTGGGTCACTGGGGTGAGGGTGAAAGATGTGTGAAAGAACATAGACACTGCTTTATTAGGGAAAACAAAATAAGCTTTGACACTGTCATCTTAGCAAAAAATACATCTTATAGTGTCCTGGTTAGACTTTGTACATGACTTCCTTTACTTTATGACTTATGCATTGTGCCAGCTGGGCTGTTATCCCATTTGGTGGCACACAGGCTGTTTTTCTCATCAACATCATATATCTATAAAGTACTGGTCACGAACAGACCCTCTACATGTTGTCTTATGGATTCTTTTTTTTCTCATGGATTTTTTTTTTTGCTTTTGGTTTGGCTCTATATCTAATCTATATTACAAAGAGACTCACAAAGAAAAGAGTACCTCATCTAGGTCATGGCAAATGAACAGGTAGGTATAAAGAGACAGGACATAAATGTACCCTGAAAAAAATCAAACAACACTAAGAGTACAATGGTAAAAGCAGATATTAAAAACTAATAGATAGTGAAGATTATCCTGGGTTTCAGGACTTTGACAGCTTGGCAAAAGAAACTGTTGCTCATGCTGTCTGTGAGTCTTCCAACCAGATGGCAGAGGAAAAAAGAGGCAGTGGGAAGGGTAAGGGAGGTCGGTGATAATGGAAGAAGCTTCACTCGTGCACCATTTGTGAAAAAAATGTGCTGAATGGATGGCAGACAGGTCTGAATGATGCTTTTTTTGCTCTGTGCTGGAGGGATTCATGGTGTGAGGCATTACAGGTCCTGTACCAGCAACTTTGCTTATTGAAAACAGAAAAGACAAGACTTAAATGTCTGACTTACCTCAAGAGTTTATAAAGTTATATAAAGTGTGCTATTGGTGACAACTAGTTTCAAATATAGAACATCTTGTTTTTCACTGAATTCCAATGGAAAACTTTAAAGTTGGAATTAGAAATAGAATTACCCTGTCTTATAACTACACACAATATATTACCCACCTGTAATCCAACCACTACAATGTCAATCAGTGTGCAAAAATGACCTTTTCTCTTTATGTATTAAACAATGTAATGATACAAATTAGGCCTTAAAAACTGTGGGTGTGAGCTAATACACGATTAAAAGAAAACTAAACGAAAAATATGATATGGTCCTTGAAAATTGTCCAATACTTCCACCTGCTATTATATGCATAGAATCACTAGCAACAAGCAGATTTTGCAGGACTGGATTCACAGATGGGAAGACTCTGAAAAGGATCAATGAGCCTGGCAAACTAAACCTCTCTCTACTATATTTCCATTTTGGAAACTATACAACAGACTTGAAAATTGGATGAGCAAAAAAAATAAAGCCTCCTAATGAAATTCAAGGGTTCACTGCAACACTCGACTTGCCTCCGTTGATGAAGACACACACTCTGATGGGAAGGTGAAATAATGAGAACTCGATGCCTGAGAGGTACAACATAATTGGGATGGGCATATTCAATCAAAACACACTTCTATTCAATTTCCACTTTTGCAGGCTTAACGTAATTTCTTTTGATTGGCACTGGTTGGTGAAGGCGGAGGGCACAGATTATTTTCCCCTCATCAGAGAGTGATGGTCAGTCAGTATCAGCCTGAATATGATTAGCAAGATCACTTCGGTGACCTCTGAAAGTCATTTCATGTCTGGACAAGATGTGACTGGCTGGGAAGTGCTGTTATATTGATGAGTAGCAGTTCCTCTGCACAGGATGATGGTGCATATAACATCTCCTCGGTGAATGATCTTTTATAACTGCTAAAACCTAAAGTTTTTAGTTGGACCAGACTAAAATAGTAAGTGTAAAAAAACTCTAGTGTATGTTGTGATTGCAGAATATAGTGCCTGTGTATATGGGGTATGAACAAAATAGTCCTTACAAGGTTAGGGTTAGGGTTCAACAAAGGCTCCCAAGCATGAGAGCAAAAATATTATCACTTTGAAAGAGTATCAGTTGAACATTATAAAAGTTGCAGGGCTATTGCATTGCAATTCATTAGAATGTAGTAGTAAAGTAGCTGATTCCACCCACTACAACAAATTGAAAATAAACCACAGAAGTTGTTTCTAATTACTCTTTGAATCTTGCTCTCTGTAAGTTGCATCCATTAAAGGACTTTTTTATAGATTTCTTAGAGACGGCTTTTGTTGTTACTTTCTGTCTAGGCAGTTACACACTGCCTTTGCCTTTCATACAATAATTACTGATGACCAATACAAAAAAGTCTGAAGGAGATAAAGGTTACATCTAACAATTAAATGATGCATTCATTTTTCATTGAACTAAAAAGTGTGGATTTCATACCAAGGGAAGAACCGAGGGTATCAATCAACCAATTTTAGGGTTTTCAAAGGGTGTTAAAAGGTAATGATGTGGCTGTATCAGAGAGTGGGGACTCAAAAACAGTGACATATTCACGCAATAAATATCCCATGAACAAAACATCAGGAACAGCTTATAATATAATGCAATCCCAATTGACCAGACAACAAACCTCAGAGAGGTACTACAGTTGAATTAGCTCCTCTTTGAAACAGTCTCAGGAAAAAGTCCACAGCTGTTGTATTTGATTGCAGTGTATATGTACAGATGCTGATCTTGTATCCATCTGCTGTAGATATAAAATAATAATAATAATAATGATAATAATTTGCATGGAAAGTAATTTCAACACTAGATAATAGCATACAGTCTACTTTTATCCAACTTTAAAAGTATCTCTGTAGAACCAGTATCATCTTCAAAGTAGAGTGATCTGAGAAGGTCTCAGAAAAATATCACGTCAGACTATAAAGGGAAAAATATCACTCTTGGGGCCTGATTTAGTAAAGGTCTGCGTGTGTAAGAACGTGCAAAAACTTGACATCACCCGCAAAAAATGTGCAAGCTGATCTACTAACGCAGCCCAATGAGGTTTGCGTCTTGCAACTGTGCAAGATAGTACACGCTGTCCATTTAGTACGTTTGCCATAATGAATATGTAATATGGGGCATTTCAACCCCAGTGTGCAAAATACAGGAGGAGAAAATGCTAATATGTTATTTAGCACACGCATTGTGATTTACCAAACCTGAAGATGGAAACTGCATCTATAAATAATACCTTTGAAGAATAATTTTGGAGTGGAATATTTTTGGTTTATTAACAGCATTGACTTCATCACAAATACTCCCCCATATGGTAATATTTGTTTTTGTTATAACTCAGTATATTTGTTAACCTCTTCCACTAGAACCTGATCACATTTCATTCTGTGCTTGCAGCTTTCTGCTCGTCCAAACTCTCCATTAAGACACAAAACCCTCATTTAAATACTGCTGTCTCCACCCTGTTGCACCTGTCTTCATTTACACAGTTATTCTTAGTAGATCACTCGCAAAACGCACGCAAACGAAATGCGCAATCTATTGCACTGTGCACGCAATTTAGTAGCCACTATTTAGGATCTTAGTAAATCAGGCCCTTGGTGTATTGTACGGTCAAGGTGCTCCCACAGAGGCAGTTTAACACAGGGATTAAATTACACTGTAATTTTCAGTGCTCACTGTTTACCTATAATTGTGACAGTTTACAAAAACACCATCTGCTGAGACAGTTAATACACCCTCGTCAGGATCACCCTGGGAAGAAAGATCAAACCTTAGATCAGATGTGGTACCTGTCCTGCTTAACCATCACCTACTGTACTAAAATAGAAACCCAGCTACACAAGGAATCACCGGTATCTACCACTGTGGCCAACCACATAGAGAATGCAGAAAGGAAAGCCTGAAAAACAGAAGCATGCAGTCCGACAGAGAATAGCAAACACCTCCAAAAGGATTACCAGTCTACCTCCACCCAACAGGACAAAACACACTCATTTGAGGACAGTAAAGACAGACAATTTGTAAGCGGAGTGAAGGAGGTCATCTATGACAAACTGGAGCAACCATTACTGAACAGAGGAGAAAGACTGAAAGACCATTTATCAGCTACTTACACTGTCTTCCTGACATCCCTTTGCCAGGTTTTTTCACACCAACTCACACCTTGTGACTCTGATGCCTCTCACATTGCTACCATCTGACCTAAATGGCTCACAATTGACTGGGAAAGGGTACTGTTCACATTTGAACTGATTCTGGTACTGATTCTAATATATAATAAAGTAAAAGAAGAGAATTGAAAAAGAATAAGATAAATACATTTTGTTATTTTCCTATATCAATAAAGATGGCATTTGAAAATAAAGTACATTACAGAATGCTTTTGATTGTGCTTCGTAAATAAAGTACTTAGTTTTAATTCTGATCTGTCATCTCTCTGTCTCTCTTCTTTTCTCCATGTGTATCTCACTGACAGTCCAGTCTTTCCACATGTTTGAATGCACTGATTTGATTTGGCTGGAATATTAGACTGTAGACTATGTCAGACATGAAACCGTGTCACCACTGTGGGTCAGCCTGCACAGTGCATAGCGGGGCAGGCAGCCTGGCTGGTGTGGAGAATTGTTGACATACGAAGCTTCTTTTCTCAACTCCTGCTCAATCTGTGTAATATTAGTTCAAACAGGAACTCCTGCCTGTTGTTTCACCAGAAGGAGATCTGATGTTGTTAATTTCTTTATTTGTTGTCAGTTTACATCCTGACAGTTTGGAAGTTTCTTTGTCAGAGTGTGTTTGGCTCGTTTGGGGAACCTGGTGTTCCTTGGAGAGATTTTCTTCACTAGAAGCAGTGACAGTGGGGGGTATGGAGGAATAATCAATATGATTGATTAAAAAAACCTGTTCTGTGTCAGGAGTGTATGTGGCTGATGCAAAAGTAACCCTAATCAGACCCACAGAAAGAAAGCCTTTCACCTTATGTATTTTTCTGCTTTTTACAGTTGAACACACTCTTCTTAACCTTTTTCTGTCTAAACTAAATATATATTAAATGTATAATGAATTGATATGAAACATTATATTAATTATAATATTATTATTATCAAAGTCAAACTCTATGTAGAAAGATAGGGCCAGCAGTAGCAGCAGTACAGCAGCAATGCTGTCTGTGTGGACACCTTGTGCCTGGGAGCTACAGCAATTCAGCGACGCACATGTGCTACTAAGATAGAGGTAGGCAGTGTGCCCCAGGCATCACTCTCAGTCCCGCTGACAGTGAGCTGTGCTAAGGGCAGCACATATTCTCAGTCCCATAAACCGGTACTGAAATTTGTCACAGATTGATCTTACATGAATCTTCTACTTGGTAGTACTGATGTAATTCGGTCAGTTCAGTACCCAGCACTACACATGATCTCAATAGGAAGTGTTGTTCCCCGATCTGTATTCCCATTTAAAAATGTTTTTTAAATGATTACTAAACATAGAAACACAAGACAGTAACTACATGTTTATATTATGACCACCAGTTCCAACTTTTTATTTCAACTTTGTTTCTGAGAAGCCATGGCTGTGATTTTTGGTATAGTGGAGGGTTATTATTAGTACGATACTTATTCTCCATAGCAGGCCTCAGCCATCATTGCTGTGGAGAGGATTGGTAATGAAGCCAGTCAGCACCATGATGATTTAAAAACTGCTTAATTGTTGCAGTTGTAAACAAAACGCACCATCACAGTTGCTGAATTTATTCAAAAGTGGCCCAGAAATTAAAACTGAACTGATTCACACTGTAGATTTTAAAATCAGTTTTCTCAACACCATAATCTTAAACTTTCACCCACCTTCAGTGGTGCACACTACTTGAATTTAAACTGGAGAATTGGCACTATAATTAATGTATCCTCTTTGATTGGTGAGGAAACATCTAAATTTAGCAAGCAAACAAACTATTACACCTTCTATACAGTTGGCCTTCTCATGTGAAGACAAAGTGAGATAAAGTGTTTCTCTGTTTCAGGTGAGATGATGCATAAGACAGAGGATAATTGTACATACTATGATGCTATTTTCACTCGCTGATATGCTCCTTATTCGGGGCCAGCTATTAATGGAGTGTCTCTTGGGAAATACTGTATGTACTGCTTTGGTTTCCATGGTAAAGAAAATGAATCATTTCCGTGTATGTCTCGCCAAAGTATTTAATTGAACATTTAAAAGCAATACTGAGTCAAAGGAAACCTTTTATTAAGCACTAGGCACAGCCTCAAAGGGTGCTGTCTGTTAGCTTGTATACAGTATAATAAAACAGCATGCTTTGAGGTGATAGAAGAGCACAGAGGTCACTGCTGGCACTGTAGCTGCAGCACATAAAATCTTTGCATCTGCCAATGCACACTGAAATGGTTTTGATCACCATTGTAAATTTATAAAACCTCAAATAAAACACATTCTATTCAATATGTTCTGCAAGTATTCACTAAACAAAACAGTGGAATCCATTCAATACATTCAGCTTTTAAAATTGTTTTATTTTAGATATGCTTAGGAAATCCAAAGCATATCTTGTATATCATAGAAGATGGTGGCTCCTGTCTCTCTGATACTATGCTATTGTGTCGAATGCCTACAAACAAGCAAAGGTGTTTTTCCAATATTATGGCCGACTTCCATTGGACTAATAACATTGGATGTAGCAAGACCACACAGATCTCCCTGGATTGTTGTCGGGCCCAAGAGGCAGTGTAGAAGGCAGCGAGAGTGGAAGCAGAAATGAAGATGTCAGGCAGGCCTGCTTGCTAAACTAAGGAAGCATCTGCACAGACAACCGCTACCAAGCATCTTCCTTTATCAATATTAGCTACAGTGCTAAGCAACGCTATTTCTCTAATGATTGTAATAATATTGTTTTTTATTTTGTCTGAATGCACTTTTAGTTCTATGGTGTTAATAAACATCAGTCAAAAGGAACTGGAGTCTTGCATCCACTCAATGGGCGGCATACCAGTAATAAAATACATAAAAACCTGGCCTGAAAGAGAGTTAGGGTTAGGGTAGTCTGGGTTAGGGTTAGCCTGAGGGAGCACTCTCACAACTACAGGACTATTTCTGTTTTATCATATATTAAGTTCTGCACAGACACTGTTACAGTGGACAAATGCATCCAGGTTTATTCCAACCAGAAACCCTGGATGACAAGTGCAGTGCAGTCTCTCCTGAGATCCTGTGACTTGGCCTTCAGGTCAGGTGACAGAGCCCAGTACAGCATGGCAAGGGCGAACCTGAGAAGAGGCATCAAGGCTGCGAAGGAGGACTACAAGAGAAAGGTGGAGGAGAATCTCCCACCCAGGTCACAAACTGTTCTCTCTCCTGCCCTCTGGTAGGAGATTCAGGAATTTGAACAAACAAGACATGAACAAACAAACAAAGAGTTTTTACCCATGGGTTGTCCATGGGTGGGCTGTCTTTTTACACCATTTCCTTAGATTGCTTATCTATTTCCCCATTGTATTTTTGATTATGTTATCTTATTGCTTCATTTTTATTATTTGTTTTTATAGACCAATCAGCACTGTTTCAGATCTTGTATATTCCTGTGCGATGACAACAAAGGCTTTCTATTCTATTCTATTCTATTCTATTCTATTCTATTCTATTCTATTCAATAAACCTACTTAATATCCAAAGAAATATGTACAGTATGTCTCATTTCAAGCTAAAAGATCAAAGTCATTGGAATAGTTTTCCCCAAGCTCTGATATTTTTACATGATGTCAGATTGTGTCAGATGTTTGCACAGCTGGCGGGAAGTCATAGAATAACCTGAAAGGAATTACAATGTAGCTGCTCTGAAACCATCTGTAACATGTCTGTTGTCTCATGTGTGGTGACTTTAAACATTATATGGTAAGCCAAAGCCAGTCAGCAGAGTCTGAGATATCATTTGAGATGTAAAGGCGATGAAACCGATTTTGTAGAGACCCTTTTAGGCCAGAGTAATTCTTTAAATGTATCAGCAAAGCAATGACCTGAATCACTCCCCAAAGTTTGGTCACACTCTGATCAGTGGTATCCAATTTATTGTGCTTGATTGATAGATATTGATCCATAATCCCTACACCAATGTCATCTTGGAGAACCAAATAATAACCCTAACCCAACACTGGTGTCAAGAAGATGTATAGGTTTTTCATAAGACAGCAGCACTGCTATTCACTTGCAATTCTTTTAAGACATCTTCCTGATGAATGACTTGAAGAGGATGTATATCTTGTTAGATCATTAGGCAATGGTAATAGTTTTGTTTGTGGGCGCACTGTTTTCTTCTTTTTATATGTGTGCTTTAATATCTGTGTCTGAGGTAATTTAAGGGAATAATTTCCTACCTGGTTGAAAATTGAAGTTCTGTTCTCTCTTTATTAATGCATGTTAAGTGAAAATGTGTCTGTTTGCTTCGCAGGTGTCCAATTGTGGATGTTATATGTACATAATGAAGCCCTGGGATTTGTAGCAACAGTGTATGGTAAATTAATGACTTTTGCTGAACAGTCAGCAGTTTGTAAATGTGCTATCACTGCACATTAGATTGATCCAAACAAGCACTTAATACATTACTTTCTGGTCTGAGGAACACGGAGGGGTCCAGTGGATGTAAAGAGACAAAGAAATCAATTGGCCTGATAGAGAACAGAGAGGAGGAGCGAGAAACTGGGTGGGTAAAGGGAGCTGATCCAATAAGACCAGATGATGATTGCCTGTGTAGTAATCAAGTTTTTATATGGGTTAGAGGAAATTGGTGAACCAGTCAATATCCAATCAAATCAATATCAACAAGCACCATTCGAAAGCAGCGACTTCTTAATAAGCTGCTGGCTGGTCTTGCTAATCTTTATCAATAATATGATTTACAAGATAATACACTATGGGTCTGCTACACACAAAGAGTAAATTCATGGTCTGTTATAAGATTACCGTTCTGTGATGAGGTTAAAAAGATTGTATGGTTTATTTATAAGATGTGTTTAAAAAAAGTTTAGATCACATATGCTAAAGCATATATAATTCATCTCATTGTATATTTCATTCTTTATTAGTTAAGTTAAGCTATAGGGTAATAATATCACCAGTGACCTGCATAATAGTGGAAAGATTGTACTTGGTATAACATATGCAATTTGCAATTAAATAAAAAAGTAGTAAAAATGACTATAACTGACCTAAAATAATAATAATCTATTTTCTTCAGATGACATTAATTATATAACTATAATTGTTGTATCTTACAGTACTTTATTCTTGGGGTCCCAAAGGACCTCAGCCAGTACTACTTAATAATAATAATAAAAATAGGTGAGATTTATATAGCGCCTTTCACAAACCCAAGGACGCTTTACTAAGGATAAAACAAACAAACTTGTAAATATGTTGGTAGGATAAGGATTACCCTGCTAGCTTGAGATTGATTATTTTTGTCTCCACCCACATACTCAAGGGAAATCACAAGTAAATATATCTGTGGACCTGCAGTATCTACACAACACACCCACTTCACTACATAACACACCCACATGGTCAGATTTAGGCATGAGCAGTGAGATGGGATGGTTTCAGGGTGGTTTGTTTGTCAAAGTGTGTTTGGCTCATTTGGGGAACTTGCTGTTGTCTGGAGGTATTTTCTTCACTTGGAGTGGTGACAGCAGGGGCTTAACTGGCCGAATACTCAATATTATCAAAACAAAAAAACATCCTGTGTGAGCAGTGTATGTGCCACATATATAAATTAAATGTATAATGAAATAATATAAACCATTCTATTATTTATGGCCATTGGCAAAGTCAAAGTTTATGTAGAAAGACAAGTGTGGCAGAAGCAGCACTGCAACAGCAACATGACGCACAACACAGGCATTGGGGGTTGGTTGTGTCGTGTCGGTCAAGACTGCAGACCTTAACCAGAAGTAAAAGAAGAAGTAGTCACAATAATTTTCTAATATGTTTTGAATGTCTGTGAGTGAAGCCCCAGCTTGTTAGCAGAGTTCAACCCACGACCTTGCTTGCTTGCTTGCTTGCTTGCCTCTCTCTCTCTCTCTCTCTCTCTCTCTCTCTCTCTCTCTCTCTCTCTCTCTCTCCTCTCCTCTCTCTCTCTCTCTCTCTCTCTCTCTCTCTCTCTCTCTCTCTCTCTCTCTCTCTCTCTCTCTCTCTCTCTCTCTCTCTCTCTCCTCTCTCTCTCTCTCTCTCTCTCTCTCTCTCTCTCTCTCTCTCTCTCAGCATGTAAGTAAAACAAATTGATTTATCTAGATCAGAATTGCTTCAGATAGAAAACATATTTGAATTTTATTATACAATACTCACTCTGAGCTTTTTGAATCCTGCACCTGACAAATAACCCAAAGTATGAAAAAACTAAAACTAATACTAAAACTAAACTAAAACTAAGTAATTTTGAAAATATAACTAGCAAACCCACACTAAAAACTGATTAAAACTAACTGAATTGGAGAGAAAAAAGTCAAAACGAAATAAAATTAAACTAAAATGAAAATCCAAAACTATTATAACCTTGGTTTGTAAGTGTCTGAGGTTTCCAGAAGATATTGGGGCAGTAGTTGAACATTACTCATCGTACTCATACATTAAACTCCAATCAAGATTTGTCTGTTTCTCCTCTATGAATATACAGTATCAACACCAAGAATAACCTCAATACAACTGATATTATAGCCCAGATTTATGTACACTGTGATGTTAAATGACAAACTTCTTACTATTAGTGACTTGATTAATGTTTTATTGTACTCCATGCAGAATTGATTGTTTACTAAAACCCTCCTCCAAACAGTCATTGGCCAATCATAGCTTACCACCACTGCTCAGCAGGTCTATCAAGTTTTGGATTTCTCATATGCCGAGAGTTGCATGGAGCTCTAGTATAAGCAATACTTGGCATACCAAGAGTTTTGTTTTGTTCTTGCAAGGCCAGAACTCCCCTGCTATTGCAAATTCAGCACATCAGATGTATGTTTTTGAGACATCAACATTTTTGGTGTAACAAAGATTACTAACAAAATCTTCTAATAGTTTGTATAAAAAAAGACCAGAACATAATCAGGTGGGTCCACATTTGGAGAAACTAGCTAAGGTGAAGGTGTGAAACCTGCATGAAGCACTATATTGCATGGATGCTAAAGGGCACAACTGTGTAGTGAAAGGCAGCCTCTATTGTTTTCCTTAGGGAGAACACATGGTGCCGTGGGGGTCTATGTTCTACATTATGTACATGTACACTCATCCACCCATACACACACTGTAGTCACGCACACTAGAGGGTGACACAGGAGTGGAGTTTCACTCCTGTCCCATCCCGCTCCCACAAAAATGCTCCTCTGTTTTCCCAATCCCATGACGGATTTATAAAAAGATTTTGTCCCACCCCATTCCCGGATGACTCTCGGTCCTGTCCCATTCCTGTACTTTTCTTCCGACGATATCCAGTGCATTTAATTAGCCCATAACGATGGATATGCAGGTCACATCACTTGAAAGCCTTCAACCAACCAGCAACTAGCCATAGCTGACAGGGGAGACAACAGGATAACCAAAAAACAGATAACTGAACTGAACATTGCATTATAACTCCAAAATAAATTCATTTGCAATTGCAATATACATAATGAAGAATGTACTATAATTCCCACTCCCGCCTGCTCCCATTGATTTTTTTCCTTGTCCCGTCTCAATCGCGTGATCAACAATGAAATTAACCGACAGGTCAAGGGATTCCCGAAAAATTCTCATCCTCTATCGCACCCCCCTTGACATTCGAGCACCTGTTTTTTTGCTTGGTTACAACACGTTTTTTGTTTCACACATGTCCAAATTTCGATTGTTTAAATCTGTTAAAGTAATACAGACGGTTCTAAAATGCGGAACATCTCCGGGACACTATGGGGAGCGCACCAGGAGCGGACACCCCGCACAGAGAAAACAAACAAGGCTGACCGCAGCTACCCACCCCACCATGAGATCCGACCAGCTCTTTCCAATTCAAAAGCAGACATGTGGAAACACTTAGGCTAGAACGTCGACGGCGGAAGCAAACTGGACAAGAGGGACGTTATAAGTAAGCTCTGTTGCGCTTAAAAATACTGTAGCAACCCTGCAGTAATGTTCTTTTATAATGTTAAATGTTCTGAGTTAATTAAATGTTTGGGATTGAATGAGTAGGTAGGGGCCGGAGTGCGAGTGTGATGGGGACGAGGGCTGTGTGAGTGCACGTGCTTGTGTGTGTATGAGCAAGCTGGAGGAGAGAGCAGCAGTACACAGTTTGAGTTGCAGCTAAGTCCTTGTTTATAGGTTGTTTTGGTGTGGTTACAGCCAACAGTAACCTGTACTGTTCAGTAATAAACGGTGGTTTGCCGAATAACTGCGTCGTCCTTTCCACACGTCCTGGCTGGCGGACGCTACAATACTTTGGCAACACAACAAACATGAGAATACTTGTTACCTTTGGTTCTGTACAACGAAGTTGTAACTTTCCTGTTTGCATGCATTTCCATTAGTTTAATAAAATATAATGGAAATGAACTCATTTTTTCTTATCACAAATGCACAGTTTTTAAAAATTGCAAGTAATTAATGCTTATTCAATGAGACAAAAATAAATGTGAAAAAGTGCATCAATATAGATAAATTAAAGATGCATCAATAATTGTTTTATAATCGGTTAATTTATAACCCCTGAATCGTAATCGAATCGGGAGGTGCCCAAAGATTCCCACCCGTAATGTAAAGGTACACACAGTATGTCACTCCAAGTTTATTGCCCTCACATCAGAAGCCTCTAAAGTAGAGCGTGCATAATCACATTTCCTTCTGACTTTGTGCATAATTACTTATCAAAGGTTGATTAGTAGATGCTGTCACTGGAGTCATTGGAGGCAGCACAAAAGATATTTTAATTAGTTTGGGGGTACTGGGATTTTATAAACGTTTTCTCAGTTACTTTGTCACAGGCGGTTCTGGACAGATGTTATGACTTCATGTTTTACAAATGAGATGTTAGACATACAAATAATTTGGACCTAAGTCTAGGATCCATGTGACCTGATAATTGTGATGTCACTATATCTTGTACCCACAAGTGATTCATTCGCTTGAGTGTTTCCCAAAACGCCATGTTACTCAGATATTACAAAAATCTTTTCGTGTGCAGCCGGAGCCTCTGTCTTTCGCAAGCAGGAAGCTGCGGGTTTGAAAAATTACGCCAATGCGGAAGTGACTTAAACCTGCATTCTCTCTTATGGCCAGCAGGGTCCAATTGTATGGAAGTCTATGAGAAAATGACTCCTAACCAGTAAACGGTTTACTAATATTTTAATAGTATTAATCGCTAATTTCAAGTCTTCTTCAATACAACATGGTGTTCATTTTATAAATTATGATCTCATTTAGAGTAAATTAGACAACAAATAGAATATTTACAATTTAAGGATACCCGTATTAACCTTTATTGACTATGCATTAAAAAGCAATGTCTGCATATGTAGCCATTTCACTGACTGATACCCAAACACCAGTGTCTGCTTGTGTTGCTGCTTACCCTAATGTATTGTGTCCATGTATTCACTGTATGTATACATGCAGTGTGGACTAAAGTAGCAACCCCCCCCCCCCCCCCCCCAATATGACAGAGCATACTTCTACTACTACTACTTCACCCTCGATAAGGCTCCCTGCTTCTACTTATGCGTTTCCTGAAAATGAAACAGCCAGCTTGAAAATAAAATCCTTTTCCCTATTAACCAGATGGGTGCACAGCCGGTCGTGAGAGCGCTGAATTAAACACTAAATTTTCAATTGTGTTTTCAAAGCACACCCACTCCAGTCTCCTTACCTACACTGGAGGTCTATTTATTTTTCTAATTTTATAAAACAGCAGCCTAGCACCGTCACGGAGTGTAATTTTCCCAGTGGAGTAGATACGCTGCATTATGTTCTGATCATGGCAATATGTTCTCAGTGAAGGAAACAATTAGTACTGTAACAGTGAGTTTTGAATGGTCACATACATGAGCCCCGTTTCCACTACAGGAACTTCAGGGTAATTTTACAGGACCGCGGCCATTTGTACGTGTCTCCATAGCAGGAACCTCCACTGAAGGACAATCTCCCGGAACTTTTAAGGGGGCTAAACGAGCCCCTTCCTCGGGGTGGGTACTTCGTTAGGCCTCAAAAAACTCCTGGGTGGTGCTTGACGTTTACTTGGTGCTGATTGGGTATACTCAAAGCGGGGTGTGGCGTCAACAGAAAGCACTAAAATAAGCAGCATTTTAAAAAACCCAGCAGAAGAAGAACAGTAGTAGAAAGCGTCTACACTGCCGTAAAAAAGTTCATAGCGTCCACCACCATGTACACAAACACACAAACCAGAGACGCGGCAACCACCTCAGCTCCTTCCATGGTTACTTCCTCGTTTTTGTTTTATTTGCTATGCTTTCGGTGCGTCGCCTCGGTGACGTCACAGTCAGAGTCAAGTGGGTCCTATCTGGGTCCTACTATGGAGACACAACAGCCTAGAGGACCGAGTGAGAGGACGTTCCTGTAAAGGTACCGCCTCCTAAATTTTACCAAAAACTTCCTTAGTGGAAACGGGGCTATGCACTGTGAAATATCACAATATCTATTAAACATTTCCTTTTCTACAATCCATAGATTACTTGCCCAAATCCTAAAACATGTCACTTTACCAGCATCTTCAGTATTCCACCATACAATCCAGTCTCACACCAGTCTCTCTAGAATTACTTTAACATCTCAAATGATGCAACACACAACAGTACTTGTATGAAATTATCACCATGTGTGTATTATGAAGGGATAATCCAAAAATGGATTTAATCTCTGTTGAAATGATCTGTGGCCATATACTGCTACTGAAGCCAAAGCAGGTGACCACTTCAACCTCTTCAGGCTCAATGGACTATATTATGTTGCCACTGGGGATTCATAATCAGCTCTCACAGCATCTGTCTCACCACATGGATTAACAGAGTCAGTGGAAACCAGCATCACTCTAATCATGACCAGCCAACCTGGTAGGAGACACTAATACTGTATGAGGCATGGTGCTCTGAAACTACCGCAATGAGTCTGATAATTCTGTATAGAGTATGATTCTACAAGTTGGCTGACAGTGACAGTAACATGAGTTATACTTTATATAACACATGAATTATAACAAAGGGTGACAAGCTACAATTAGTTTAATTAAGCATGAATTGTGAATCTTGATCTGCTTATTGCATTTTTTCCCCTACACACAATCAGTGGAAAATTCACAACCCCCACAATTTGTTTTACTGTCAGAATTTATTTATTTATTCATCCACTTTTAAATGTATTTATTCATTAATTTATTGATTGATTTAGGTGTTCATTCCTGTATTACTTTCCCTTTGCATCCCCCCCCCCCTATTTATTTCCCCAAAGTTATATATTTCTGTATTTTCTTTTTACATGAGAAATCTGAGAATATATAGAAAAGTAAATAAATACAATTAAAACAGAAATGTCAATTCATATCATATTTTATCAATTAATTAATGCCTACATTTATTTATTTATTTTTTTGTTGCATTCAATGGTATATTCATTTATTTAAGCTATGTATTTATTTATGATTTTGGCAGTTTCGGTCCTCCATATAAATGTGTATCCTCAAGCATGTGTTCTGGATACTATTCACATTACATGCTCAATGTGAAACCAAATTTAAATGTAGCTTCAATTGAATGTGAAACCAAATTTAAATTTAGCTTCAAAAGTGCAACTTCAGTATGCCTTTTTAAAATGAGGGGCAAAATTATGAACTCATTTATAATTTACTGAAAATTAAAAAGATCAACAAACCATTTGCCGCCACTAATGTGGGGCCATTACTGTGGCATTTGCAGAGAAAATTAACTGAATTATATTTCCTGGTTACTCTTCAGAAGGCACCCAGCAGCATTTCATCTTTTTATTGTTTGATATTGATTATAGTAGCTTTTTTTATGACAACCTGGACTAAAAAGCAATGTCAAGTTAATATACTGGTGCAAACATGTATTCTGCTGATTTATTTCTATGCAATGTCTGCATGTATTTTGCAGAAATCAGAATATGAATGTGACTGTGGCCAGGGACCAGTTGAAATGGCTTCCTGTGCTCTGTGCTGCTGTTTTCTTGCCACCCAAGGCAACAATTACAGTAAATTCATTACTCCATAAAACCTATTATACTCCCATTAAAAGTCCATTATGAGATGGAGTTGTCGGGAGATAGGAGGTGTTTGCTGGCCCTCTGGGTATCAGTCACAGATGCTTAAGAGGCAGACAATTACAGGATTTTAACACGTTAAATAGCTTTTATCTGGTATAAAATAAATTAATGAGTGATTTATTCATTCATTGCTTAAGATGGCCAATCTGCCTCTTTTTTATTTATTTATTTTTTCAGGATGAAGACAATATGTCGAGTAACAGCATGTGTTGATCCATGACCTTAACATCTTTAAAAATAGATAAGGATTTAAATAACACCTGTGAGTCACATACACGGTTGAAATCTGCAAAGAGACACAAGAGAGAAGGAAAGAAGACACAAATGTCAACAAGAGAGCTTGCGGGCAACAAAAGCTATTCATACATTTCCTACGTCCAACCTCATTAAAGTGATAAATAAGCCTATCAACACATTACACTCAATGTCCCTGTACAAATTTTATCATGCACAAGCCAAAGGACTGGTAGATGATGAGATTAGGTTTATGTCTCCCTGTCTCCACCACCTGGAAGCATGCGCTGTTTGTCAACGCACTGTTTAGTCTCCAAGTAATGCAGTTTGTTCTGAGTCAATCACCTAGCAATGGCTCTCCCTTGAGTGTCACATTGCCTGACTGACAGCATAGACTATATCGCTCTCCAGGACTGCTTAGCAAATGCCACAAAATAGCCAAAGAGATTGGATTGGAGGAAATAAATTAGGTACCTTATGGTAAAGTCATTCCACTTACAAGCTGTTTTGATTTATTTTTAATTTGCCTTTTGGGAAATGAGGGCGCAAGGCCAGTGCCCAACATGCTGTAGGATCCCTCAATAATCTTTTCAGGTGGAACATAAATCTTATGTGAGTATGCTTATTAGTCCTTACTTTGTCCATAGATAATCAAATGGAAATTGTCTTTATGATGGTTTTGAATCTTTGAGTGGTGAAAAACTGGCATAACTGAAACCAAACACAGATGACCCAGGAGAGGGTTGCTTTGTTTTCTGCCCACTGTGTGGACATCATCCATAATTATATACTGTATATCATACCTCTAAAAATACCATTTCAATCTAATGGTACCACTTCTTGTCTAGAGTCACATTTAGCTGTAAGCATGCTCTGTCTTCCATGGCAATAACACATTTATCTTTTCTTCTTTTGTTTTGTCTCCAATCATTCCAAAGAATGTCACTTACCTACAAAATTGCGGTGCCTGAGGCAGAAGCTAGAGTATTTGTTTTCACTGTCTGTTTCTCAAAGCCAGGCTCATTTGTCAAAAGGAGCATGATCTGAGGGCCCTGCCCCAATGCCATTTGTCTCATATTGATCACCTCTTGTCACTGCCTTTCTGGAGGGTGAAGGGCACATTCTCTTCTTTCTTTCATTCTTAATAGGTTTGCTTTTTTAGAGTTGATGTAATTGTTTCCTTATGTTTGGAGATGTTTACCTAAGTGTGCCAATTGCAATTAGATGTGAGTGAGATCAAATTACGTCATGATCCAATAAGTGATAAGTGAGTAGAAAACTCTAGGCTTGAGGCTTACTAAACATCCTTGTCTTCATTATGAGTCTTTCATTGTAGAGTTGCTCAGCGATTGTGTAGATGTAATTCACAAAATAACTACTTCAGTGTTCAAACTTAAAATCTCAACAGAATTATAATACCATGTAGTGAATAACATCTGCATTATGTTTGTCAAAAAAAGTTTAGGTACATGTGGGCAGATAGGAAAAGTACAATAGTAGCCTGAGTGCTTCAGTAAGTGGAGATTATGTTGAGTGTATGCCATGTAAAAAGCGCTATAAGATATAATTTGTGTCCAGGTCAGAATCAAATTTTCTTGGTGGTTACTCGAGAAAACAAACGAGCATCTATCAGAAAACATGCCCGCATCTAACTTGTGGCAAACATCACATCATGTTACAGTTAAAATAAAAAATACCTTCACTTCAGTTTTTGACTGGCTGTGCAGCAGCACAGAGAGAAATGAAAAATGT
Organism: Scomber japonicus; assembly: GCF_027409825.1. Classification (NCBI taxonomy): domain Eukaryota; kingdom Metazoa; phylum Chordata; class Actinopteri; order Scombriformes; family Scombridae; genus Scomber; species Scomber japonicus. The sequence goes on from NC_070583.1 coordinate 16,049,953, forward strand.
GTCAGGCAGAGATGTGGAGGAAATGCTGCTCATGTCAGCGATAAAATAACCATCTGTCAGACAAATTCTGAACAAGATAACAATGACAGGTAAGCAGTGGTGTGACTTTTATAAAGCAAAAGTATCCTATACAGCACTGTGCAGCATATATATTTTTATTACTGTAACATATACTTTCTTCATTTAATGTGTATTACGTGAAATCATTTATACTGAATACTATGCAACAGATAATTGTCTTCATAGACAAATTAGTGCCCAGGTAGGGTCATGTTAGGTTCTGTTCAGACTACTTATTAGGATACTTGTTTGACCATGCATCTCTTCTCCCTGTGCCATTAGCAGACTTGACTGGTTTACTGTCATCAGAGACAAAGTGAAGAGGGGAGTGACAGGATAATAGCAGGAAAGAACAGCAGAACGAGAAAGGGCTTTGAGAATGGCTGAAAGACATCAACTATCGAGACAGGATGGGGGTTATCAGCCCAAGTAAACACTCGTAAAATGCTCCATAATGTGGGTGCTCCATGTGTGATTGTTGCTCCCCAGTGATTGCAGACACACCAAGACAAAGGCCATTCAAGTTTTATCAGAGGTTTGCAGTGGCTTGGCCAGAGCCACTAACAAACAGATGAATATATTTTCTTGTGGCATTAACAGAATCTGCTTAAATGGCTAGCCGGGTACTTTCCATTCTCCCAGAATAATGGGAGGTGACTTTAAAGACAAAGTGCTCTTTGCAGCTGTTAAGAAAAGAAATAGCCCAATGAAACCTAAAGAGGCAGCCTTTCTGTTGGTGTTAGCATCAAAATGACATCACCATGGTGATTCCGTGTCACTACAGATTCTAGATAAGCCATAACAATAATTTGAGGACATGACCCCTATTAAATGCAACCCATACATGTACACAGCCCCCAGTCCCACCTGCCAGTGTTCATGCAGATGCTCCCCTCACCACAGCTTAACGCTCTCGCTAAAGAGAGCTCAATGTGCAAATGACAGCACCAGCAGAGTTAAATCCCTCTAAATGTCCTGAAATGACTTACACAGAAGGGTTTAATAGAAGTTATATCAGACAAGGTCGACAGCCACTAGTCCCGACAGCTGTAATGACCATCAACAAGACCTAGGTCACATTGGACTTGCAAGTAATCCCTGGTGTTGGTTGTATCCTGTTGTACTTGAAGGATCAAATGGCTGGTATTCAAACATCAAGAATCACATGGTAAGTGAACACACTCTATAGTTTTTTTACTGCCCTCTCTGGTGTGTTGCACCTCTGACTACAACCAGTATGACTGATGGGTGTGGAAGGGTATGGTTAGTGCTGAGTTGCACCTTCAACCACACCCAACAGCAATGTAACTGTCTGGAGGTGGGATGTCACACCGAGCTGTTGAATAAATTAAATTTTTTACCTGATGACAAATATGCTAGATGAGAAGTCAGCAGTTCACCAAAGGTATTATGGAACATGGATGTCTGTGCCACATTTCATGGTAATCAATCTACCAGTTGTTGAGACTTTTTTACTCAAAACCACAAATGTCAACTTGGTAGTGCTCGAAACAAAATCAAGAGATCACCAAAGTGAATAGGTTTCATTCATAAACATTCATAATTAATATGGCAGTCCATTTAGTGGTTGTTGATAGTGTGATCTTTCAGTTTGGACTAAAGTGGTGGACCATACTTGTAAACAAGTTAGAATTACCCACATCCGTTGATTGCAGTCCACACAAGAATTAAATTACCCATAAAAGACATGGAGTGTAGTAATGTTATGTGATGGTAGTGATGGTAAGATTGCATTCACAGCAACAGTACGGAATCAGAAAATGCAGCCACCCCATTTACTTCAATGAAACCACTGTGTTGGTGCATTCAGCAGTGCACCCTCACCAGCACAGCCCATTCTGTTTTTTTTAGGCAGTTACTGCCAGTTTGAACCCAGCCTAATAGTTATCATATAACAATTATATAACGATATAATGATATGGGCCATATGTCCCAAGATAGCAAATTAATGTTGTGGTTGGATTTATTTACAATGCAGGACAAACCGACAGAAGAAGTTGGAGATAGGGGTTACAGCTCAACAGCTGGACCTATCTACTACTGAAATACCTAGTATTAGATTGCAGAAGCAAGCATAATACTTTCACTCAAGTTTTATTATCAGAACAGCTTTGCGGTCATTACAATGACAATACAAATGAACTATACGCAGTTAATTCTTTCAACTGTTTTTGTTATGAAGCTGTTGCTTCACATGGGCTGTGTGTAAGCAATGTTGCTTTGCTTTCCTTAGTAACGGGGAGAGGATTTTTATTTTTCATTTATATTTATTGCACTCTTGCCTTGATGACAACTTCCAGTCTAAGAATATGAGAAAACTGGTCATTTTTTGTTTGTTTGCCAGTGATTTTATCTTTTACTATTCTAAATATGAAAAGAAAATCAAACCATTTTTAAAATTTCTCAATTTCTCATCCCTATTTGACCAGGAAAAAGAAAAATTGTATTTCAATTTAACATTTTGTATTTTAAAACAAAAATCAAGTAACTACTCTTTTTTTTTCTTTTATACAGAACAGCGAGGCAGAATAGCCTGCGGTGAACAGACTCTCAGAGGAGAGGAGCGCGATGACCACAAGTAGCAGCAGAGGCTAACGTTAGCTGCTCCTCCCCTCTGTCTCGGGCACCAGCTGACTCCTCCATGCAACAGACACAGACACAAGGGTGGTGAGTTGTGACAATTCTCAGTAATTCAGATGCAGTTCTGCTTGCTTCCAATATCATTGTAACAATTTATTGATATTTGGAAATTGACTCACGGGCTATCCATGCCTGCTGTGTGTGTTTGTTGTGATAATAATGTTGAATATCACATGTATATTATTATTATTATACCTTTGGAAATCCGAAGAATACAGGGAAATGTGACGGTTACCATTGCAACACACATTGAATAGATGACCCTTGTAACCTTGATGAGTGGTTAATATTGGGCTAACTCAACGTCTTAATTTGACCTTTTCAATGTTATCAGCTCACCGGGCGAAAGGGGACCGGCTATCTGACTGGCTTGCTTGCAGTACTGAACTGAACTGAGGTGCAAAGCTAGGCAAGGCAGGGGTGGGGTGGGGTGGTTGGGTGAAAATGAAGTGCTCTGATTGGCCGAAAGCACTCCACTTACGCGCAGATCTCTGTGGCTCAGTGGCGCAGATCTTCAGTGACAACCTGGTGACAACTTGACTGAAACTGGCGAAATGCGAGATCAAATATGTGTACTTTAGTACATGGAATCGTACAAGCGTACCAGGAGGTCAAGATGCGTACATGTTGGCAGGTCTGCAATTGACCTATGGCTAAGCCCCGCCCTCAAACGCGATGAGCCAATCACAGTGCGTATAGCCATTCCTATACATTCTCTGCCTGCATGTCCATTGAAATGCATTGCATAAAGTCAGGTTTCGTTCGGTTTTATGAGGTTTTTCTGAGATTTTAAGTTTAAAAATGGTCAAACAGTGTTCATGGGGTACATGCAACTCTGAGAGGCTGGGCGACGTTGAGTGGCATTCATCATCCAGTTCTGCAGGGCACTGTTGAAGTGGTCATCAGTGTGGGATGTGGCCAATGGACATCCACTTCTATGCCTTTCTGTGACTCTTCCAATCTCTCTGTATCTCTGTTGCAACCTGCTGATGATACTCTGCTACACTCTAAGCTCAGTGGCCACTTCCGTCTGAGAACATCCTGTTTGAAGCCTTGCAATGGCGAGGTACTGTTGATCAATTGTTAGGTGTCGTCTTGGTCTCACAATGTCAAAATGTGAACAGCATGATGAGGAGGACTGTTTAAATACCAATTCTAATTGAACCAGGAAATGTATTGGTCAATTCATGGATCAAACACCTGTTGTGAATTTTGCCTTGAAGCTCCTTGTTAAAGAACAGCAAGTTGTGCAGAAAGAACTTAAACATTTAACTGTTGGACATGTGCATTCAAAAGTTTAGAGAAGGTCACAGTTGTCGATTTTAGGTTAATCCTGAAATTTCACCCAAAAGCAGAGTATCCGTGACTTTTTGTGAGTAGTATAAATCTTATGTGTGCTCATAACACATAACACAACTGACAACTCTGCAGATAATAGCCTACAGTGCCCTGCGTGGATGTTTTGTATCATACAGTCATGTGTGGTTTTGATACTCGTCTGGAGGTTTTATGTGGTCATTGGCTGATTATCATAATGTCAGTCCTTTCTTTGAGGCACGCACAAGGCAAAAGCCCCCCAAAGGCCATGATATAGTTCACTGATGATATTATTTCTATAGCTACAAACAGCAAGCTGATGCCAAATTGATTGCATCAAAGAGAATCCAGTTGTGAAATCAGTTATGCTAATTGATGAAGTGGGGTAGAGTAGTCCTTTAGGCATCTTATTGATACTTATCATCAGTTTACGTGTTGCAGTAATTTACAGTATGAACCACAATTATGAGTTATTAGGGGCACTGCATCTGGCACTCCACACTCTGTTTCACACTCATTAGCAGCTCATTAGGAGAGTGGTAATGGTTCAACTGAGCTTGCAGAATTATGAAAATATCCTTGTAACTACTGCACACAGATGATGCATGTAAATCTTTTTATCTTGAAACACATTGCTGAAAGAAAAAAAAACATTTACCACCATCTCCCCCATTCAATTGTTTGGGATCTGACAGATGAAATCTTAACACTCCAATTAATGCCTTCAATCAATATACAGGCTATTATAGTAGGTTTGTTTGAATGTAAATGAAAATATAATTTCAAATCGGCTGTATTCATTCTCAGAGGCATCAAGTGTTACTGTAAAAGACATGTTTTAATGTGAAGATAAAAGCATGTCTCAAATAATTAACCTCAGTTAGTGCCTGGTTGTGAAGTAAATTACTGTTCGCTAAACCCAACTCTTCAATAATAATTAGGCAACCAAGTGTAGCAGGCCTGACAAGCTTTGGACTTCTACACATTCTGCAGATGTGTGCAGTAAGAACAATACATGTTATGTAAAGGGTTTAGAGGCTTGTGTCTTTTTATTTTGGTCTACTACCTACAGTAGTATCCAAGTGTGACTTCGAAGATCAGTAAGCAGTTAGCTAGATACAGTTATGTTAGCAAATCAACGCCTTTCATGATTACATATTATCGCAGACATAGATTCCCCACTGTGTGGGAGGAGCGTGGATAAGCGTGTCCTGCTCCTTATTGAATTTAGGGAAGTCTCCACTCAAGCAAATTCTGAGATATCCAAGTGCTGGGAGGTTTGGGTTGTCTTAGTGTACTCAAGTCCAGACTTTCAAATGTAAGGATTACTTCCAGTTTTCCAGTACTGGGTGTTGTGCACCTCTGTGTGTATCAAGTGGTCGTAAATCCATTTATGCTTCAGTATCCTCCCACAGAATATAGTGCATGACAAAAAAAGTAATGACATGGAAAAAATATAATATATAATAAGCACATAAAACATTGTGAATTGTATCGCAATTTTTGAGAAAAAAATTGCTTTTTGGCTGCAGTCACAAGTTTAATAACAGTGGACTGGATCTCTTTCTGGAGTCAAACAAGAGGCGCTGCCTGAAGCTGAACCACTGACAAACTGAAGCACTGTGTGTATTTTCTAACCTTGGACTGATAATCTTCTCCCTGGGGTGTGCTATGACATTCCATGTTTCAGTGAAAGTGCATTTGAGTGAGTCAGTGCCGTTCTGCTGCGTGCTCACTACCACTCTCTATTACCATAATGATGACTCAGTCATGTTCTCTCCCATCCCGTCCTGTCCAATCCTCTCAGTGCCCTCTCCTCTCTCGCCTCTCCTTCCACCATCCTGTCCTTTATCACCTTGTCCTGTCATCTCCTATTCTTAGATTGCTCTGTCATCCCTTGACCACTCTCCTCTTCCCACATTGCCACTGTTCCTGCAGTTAGTCACCTTCTCAATTCGCTGACACAACCTCCCATTGCTGTGCATTATACAGGTAAAAAGATTTGAATTCCAATGTTGTTAGGGACACAGTGTCATCTGTCCTCATTAACCTGCACACTGATTATTTGAACTGAGTATGATGGCCAATTGACCTATGGCTAAGCCACGCCCCCTCCACTCACTACAAACAATCAACATTCAGTGACAGGCGCTATGGCAGGTGTCACAGTAGGAGACATTTCGCAGGAGGTCATTGATGATTTTTGGAGACAGAAAGATCAGCTATCATCTATAAGTCACCAAAAGGGTCTAAACTATGCATTGGAAGACTATATTAATCATTTTATTGTTGAGAAGGTCGATAAAAAGCTTCAGTTACAAGCCAAAATGTACAGGTCCCAGTGCAAACGTGATAAACTGCATCTCGTTCCCATCACCATCTCAGACAACATTGTTGACATCAAAGAGCCACTGAAGTCAAGGTTTTTGGCTCAGAATATGAGAAAAATATAACAGCCTTTTAACCATCTTTACCAAGAGTGTCTCTCTGTTAGTTTGGTGCTACAGTATTTACATTGAATCATTCAGCATAACGTTTGCCAACCTTTGTTATCTCAGTTATTACAGATAAGTTAATGAAGCTAAGCTCCAGAAGTTAACTTTAGTTTAACTAGAGCCCAGCAACCACAACCTCGCAAACCTAGCAAAAATGGGTGGTCCACCTTGAGGACTACACACCCAAACTCAATAAATGCAATCCAGTCAAATGTAGTGAGGAATGCACAGACTTGTTGAGGAAACTACACAACCATTAAGTAAATTCATGGCTCAACACAGAGGGCCATCTCCTCAAGCCAGGACCTAAAAGATAGACACTCTTTCAAGAACAACAGCATACATTTTGAATAGGGAGGACAGAAAGGAGTGACGGAGGCTATCCACGCCAAAGTAGAGAAACCATCCTTCAACAGGAGAGGACTACAACACCACATATCTCCCACCTCCAATGCCGCCCTTTCATGCCTTCCCAGGAATTTTAACAGCTATTCACATTTGCCCTCACATGACAACTCCAACTGTCATTTACACTTGGCCTCAGGCTCCAATGACTCTAACAACTGTCATTACAACACCCTGGAGCACTAATGAACCAAGTGGTATCAATGACCTTGATAACAATCCTGCACGTGTTAAATACCTGAGACTACCCTGCCAGTCAGTAAGAACTGAAGAAGCACCCTGAATGAGAGGTGAAATGACTACAGGTATCTACATTCAAGTCCAGTTTCCTTTAATTCAGCCCTCCTTGAATGACTGTGACTTGGATGACTGACAAATTTACCTTCTGATAACCATGTCATGTCTATATATGCATAGAATTCAATTAATGTACAATAAAAGATACACATATTGCTGCTTCACTTTCTTACCTACCTGCTAGCATTACCATGCTAATAAAAAACCTACCTGTCTAACTAATTCATCCCACAGCAACTCTAACAATTCTCATTTACATACACCATCTCATTCACGTATGGCCTAACATGTCCTTGGTTATGTGGATCTAATTTCAAACAACTATCTGATGTAACTATACTCATAGATTGCATTTGAAATATTTATTCTATAGCTGAGCGCTGTGAGAACGATCGCCAACGAAAGAGACTGACGAAGTCATTGGAGCCACTTCAGGTTACAGGTACTCATACTTTCTGATTACCCCAGCTTTAAAAATCATACAATGTGATTTTCTGGATTTTTATTTTAGATTCCGTCTCTCACAGTTGAAGTGTACCTATGATAAAAAATACAGACCTCTACATGCTTTGTAAGTGGGAAAACCTGCAAAATCGGCAGTGTATCAAATACTTGCTCTCCCCTCTGTACTTATACTTTCCAATTAATCCTTTCAGACATTTGCCAGCAACCAACATGTGGCTCCTGGTTATGTATATCTAATTTCAGACAACATTCTGACTTTTAAGGTCAACATCGAATGGCAGCTCAGCAGAGGAAAACAACAGACAAAACCAGAAAGAGGAATCAAAGCTTCAGAAGAGCATGGACAGCTCCACACCAAGTCACGGATGCAGTTTCATTTGATACACCTCACATGGATTTAGTCTGCATTTCCTGCACTGCTGTTATGTTCCCTTGGGAGACATATAATTGCATGTATTATATAAATTCTATATATATATATATATGTGTGTACATATCTTCTGTCAACAATCCCTAAACCTTTGTATGGCAAGTTGTCCTTTTGGTTTGCGTTTTACTCTTTACCTTATATGTAGTCGCATAAATGTCTATCCTTCACTTTACCTCTGTGTCTCATCAGTGGGGGAGGGAGGGGTTGCCAGGGCACAAGTGTGTTTGAGACACATACTTTCCGTGCCCTTCATATACAAATATACATTCTTCTCACTGCTTTAATCTATGAGCATGTGTCTTGGGCGCTTCATTCTAGTTATTTTAATAGGACAAAAGGCAAAACAGAAAAAGGTAATGACTGCACTCAAGCTCTCTGAAAAAAAAATCACCTCATGCAGTCAGTGTTAAAAACACTGCCAAAATAGATACTGTGAGTGTTTAAAGAAATCTAACAGGCAATTTAATTTTAGAATGCACCCTGGCAGGGATTAAAACTGTTAGATGGCAGCATCTGATAGTCTGAACCAGCCAGAATGAAAGGTTAAACCAAGGGTACAATGATAAGTCTCAGACTCCACCATGAACTGTAGATCACATCACAGAGGCCATGCAGTATGTGTGACTTATAAAGCACATCAATCAGATTGACCTTTTTTTTCTTTAAAAAAAAGAAAAAAAAGAAACTTGTATGTTCTGATACAAGATAAAACTTTGGAAATCATCATCGAAGCCTTGACAAAGGTAATACACTGATACATGAATAAGCTACTCATATTCATTTGTTGTTGATTATTGTTGCAACTTTGGGTAATGAGCTGCAAAATGCACATTTCATACACAAGTATTAGTTTCAGTATTTGATTAAAGGCTGCACAAGCCTTTACAACTGCTTAATAGATGTTTAGCAAACATATTAACCAATAAATTATCACACATCATTTATCGCAGTAAAACAAAAGTGCAGTCCAGTGCAACAATTTAATATTTGTAAATAATTCAGTTACAAGTACATATATTAAACTAACACATTGGCAATTATGATTCAGAAATGATTATATTTTCAGTCCTTTACAGATTGATCTAATTTAATTCTCCAGACTCAGTGTATTAATATCTAATTTGTTAAAACATCTAGTAAACTATATGGGACTTGACTTACTGTATTGTTGATTTAAAATCTACATCATCATGTTTGTACATCATTGACTGCACCTAAACATATTGATGACCCACAGTTTCATTTATGCCCCCTTTTCTATTAGAATTATCATTTATAGCCTGATGATAAAGCTGTCTGTAGCCATTGCATTATAAAATAGTACATTAGATGGATTCAGGGTACTCTATTTGAATATGTAAAATAACTCTTTAAAAATATAGACAGAAACTTTCAGATGGTATACACAAGATGCTGAAACTTTTATTTTTATTGTCTGAACTTTAGATAGTTGTTTATTTTGTGAGCAGTAGACATTTGAATAGATATGGCTAAATTTGTGGTTTAAATTCAATTTTCAATCATCAACTCTATCATCTCCTTAATCCCTTTCACACAAATAATGTCTACTATGATCAGGACAGTGGCAGGCTGATGTTGTAAGCCATCTTTTATTTACATTGATGAGATGAAGTGAGAGGATTTCAATATCACTGACAATTCAATTGAGAATACCCAACTCTACAGCTCTCTGAAGCTTTTATATACAGTATATATATAAACAATTTTGTGGATGGAAAGACAGTGTAGAAAAGAGCAAGTGACTTGATAAGAACATTCTTAATCTCGACACCAGAGTTAAAGAACAAAAAATAACAATACAAAATAACCCGCCCTTTACTCCCACAGCAATAGCCCACATTTACCCAGCCTAACCAATCTCCCCTACAGGCTTTCCCCTCTTGACAGCACATACTTAAAAGTCCTTGCACACACAAACCTATTATATACATGTTCAAAAAGAAAACAGATGAAAAATACATAAATAAGCAACAGAAACAATCCGTGGCTCAGATATTTGTGTTTGTGAACAGCAGATTGCAGCCAAATGAACGCCTTCCCCTCCCAAGTGTGTAGGAAAACCTGACAACCTGCGAGAAAATACAAAAAAACATGAAAGGCCCTCTGTAAAGCCAATGTTTGGTTTGACTATTCTGGAAACATGGTGATTCATCATAGCAGTCTCTGTGGAAGACGACTTGCTCCCTATATGTAGATATTAAAGCTAATGAAAACACAACACTATTAGTTTAATGGGATTATACATTAAAACATATTTGTGAATATAATATTCCATTTCTGCCAAGTCCAGTCCACCAGATGCCATTAAATCATACACACTGCTCCTGATTATCGACTCCAGCAAACCAATGCTTGGTCTTACGATGGACCCTACCTGCTGAGACCACAGAATATTGATGTAAATATGTGACCCTTGTATTGAACAGTTAAACATCCAGCAAGCTGAAGAGACTCATATCATTTTTGCTGGAGTTGAATGAGCCCTCTAAGCAGGACTTAAATAGTACTATATGCTCATGTTGTTCTGTGTGTCCTGGATATGCACATCAGCAGTTGTTTGAGAACTAAGTGGGTATGATTTTTTAAGGCTCATTGCTGTGATCTTGTTTTGACTCGTTCTCTTCCAAGTGTTCAAAAATCACTTAACGCAGCTGTGAGTGTACAAACGAGCGATGAGTAACTGCTACATTGTGGGAAATAAATACCTCACAAAGTAACACTGTTACATCATTGTTGCATGGCCGTCTAATTTTTCCAACACTGAACTAACCCACTGGTTTAATTTAAGATGTGTGGCAGCAATTACAATGCTGTCTCGGTACACTGATCTTTGATCTCATCATCCACAAGAATTACCACAATATCAAAGAGAATTTTTACAAGAGTCATTTGTCAGAGTCCTCAGATAGCAATCCCAAATTCTATCAACATCGATCAACTAACCACCTAACAGCTGGTGGTCTTGTTCAAAAGAAAATACACTTGATAATTGCCATGCGGCACTTCTCATAATCTCCCACTGCGAGGCTCTGGGATTAGTGTGATCATGGTCTGACCTGTGTCATTCACTTATGATCAAAGCTTGGTGAGTGTTAACCTTCCTTTCAGCGCCATCTTAACCAGGGAAAGTAATCCAAGAGACCGCTGTTTATGTATGTGTGAGAAGAGAAGGTTGCTGTGTTTGAATTTACATTTATCCTCAGTTTTATTTGCTTTTAATTATTATAAGAACAGATGAACATGTTTGTATTTTGGATGTAAAGACAATGCAGTATCATAGCTTTGTGCCTGTTAAAGTCGATTTTATATTTAATATGTCATTGTTATAACAATATTATTCAGCTAATTCCAAGTTGTTGTTTTTTACAGCCAGGTTTCAAAACATTTATGTAAATAAGAATAAATACATGCAGATGTTCCATTCAGTCACATCAAGTAGCTACAAAATTCAAACAACCCTCTTCGGATCACTCATTACTGTGTCGCTCTGTGATGCTCAACAGCCTGGTCCTTGTACTCCAAGACTGGATGTGCTCTTGATGAGCCTCTGAAGTAATTGTCCACATTCATTTGATCTGGTGGACAATTACTGTCCCAGCTGAGAGCTCTGTGTGTGTGTGTGTGTGTGTGTGTGTGTGTGTGTGTGTGGACCAGGTATTGCTTATATTGTGTGGACATGCCTCATTTATGGGGACAAAAAGCAAGTCCCCTTAATGTATATCATTAACTTTAGGGTGAAGACTTGGTTTAAAGTTAAAAAAAAATCAAGGTTAGGGTTAGGCAAGTAGTGGTTATGGCTAGGAATAGGTTAAGTCTCCAAGAAATTAATGTAAGTATATGCAATGTCCTTAAAAGTGACCTAAGACAACATGGTGGACAACTGCTGTGCTAGTTGAGAGATCTGAGTGTGTGTGTATGAGGGAGTGCGGGATGGTATGTCATAGGCTTCAGAGTGGTACAGATGCTGGCAGACAGTGTTGGTCATCCTCTGTGTCACCAGAGCATCTGCCTGTGCACTTCTACAGGCACTTTGGTTCAATCAACAACAGCTGATTGTTACAGCAAAAGGAGGATTGCTAGCTCACCTCTCTAGGCTTCAACAGACTCCAACTAGCCTCAGCAGTTTGAACCCTGTGGCTTCAGAGTGTATTTCTATTCTTCCTCCCATTCAAGACTTTGTGCAATTGACATTCTTCATTTATCTCAGAGCAATTGCAATATTCTAAAGGTATGAGTCATATAAATCTCAGTGTTATGTTTACAGCGCCAGGAAAATGTCTGAACCACCGGCAAGTGTTTTTTGATATTTTCATGTCTGACTGTTACCCTTGTCCACATTTTAACATTTTGTTCCTTAACAGAAAGGTATATACACTCATGGGGCACTGCAATTATTCATACAAACACTGTTTTTATTATGTTTGGCAGTTTCTGAAAGAGACTCCCTAACTATTTACACTTGAATTTGCCTGCATCTTCAAGGTTTAACAGTAGGTACTGCTTTGATGCAATAATGACCATAAAAGAGGTTCCGCCTATCAACAGAACAGGTCTCTCAATAAGGCTCGCCAGCTTCAACAAATATGTCATCATCAGCAAATGATTACACTTCGCTCAATGTTCCTTCCACAATCATTATTCACCTTGTATTACCAATAGCAGATAGAAACTTGAACTGCAGGCTGGGGTTTTCTGAAATCTACAGTGATCCACCTCCATGTAAACATAGTAAGGATATTCTACCCGACAGACAAGCAAATAACTTTTATTCTGAAAGTGATCAAACAAGGTATGTACATTTTCCTCAACATTGTAGGCAACCACATACATCAAACTGTCACAATGTAAAATATAACGTCCCAAGGAAATACACAAAACTATACTGGCTTGGAGAGACAACAGAACACATTACAGAAAACGTGTGTCATCACTGGCAGTTGTTCAATGTTCAAGGTGCAGTGTGTTGGATTTAGTGCCATCTAGCGGTGAGATTGCAGATTGCAACCAACTAAATACCCCTCCCCCTCCAATTCCAAGCGTGAAGGAGAACCTACAGTGACCACAAAACCTCTCTAGAGCTTGTGTTTGGTTTGTCCATTCTGGGCTACTGTAGAAATATGATGGTACAACATGGTGACCTCTGGGGAAGAGGACATGCTCCCTCTGTAGATATAAAGGGCTCATTCTAAGATCATTTAAACACAGTGAATCTCATTTTCAGGTGATTATACACTAATTAAAACATACTTAGGAATATTGTAATCCATTTTTACCAATATTTCTCCAACTAAATCTTATATGCTGGTCCTTTAAGGCTTATCTGTTTGTTGGGCTTAATTTTGTGACAGAAAAACATCAGCCAGTAAACAATGGAGAGGACTATTGTGAGACAAATCGATGTTTCCACCACAGGCAGCATGAGAAACAACACACGTAGGTTGAACTTTAAAAAGGTCACTGTCAAACCTCATAATTGCTGCTAAACAACACAAGTCAAGCAGATAAGAAGTTTAAAAAAGTGCTCCAGATAACCCTTTAGCTAGTTGTGCTCCAAATGCAGCCTATTGACATGGACAATGCAAAACACATGTTTATATAAATACAGATAAAAAATTACTTCCTTTTGTTTTCATAGGCACACAAAGCATTCAATAGTGGTGTTGCAGTAGGTTCTGCTTAAAATTGGACATTAAAGCAAAGGAGTGGAAGTATGGCACAAAGCTATATTGACGCTTGGTTATTTGGCTGAACTGAAGTCAAAGACTGACTCTCAAGCTGCTAGATTTTACGTTTTTTTTTCATGTGGTATTAATGTCTCCAACCTCTGCACATGACAGAGAGGGTCTTAAAGATGGCAGTGCCCTCCATCTTTCAGTGCAATAATGTTTGTCCTTCATGTTTGTCTTAAATCTGGGTATTCACAAAACTAAAGACAAACTGTAGCTCACAAAGCAGTCTTGCCCGACACTCCCTGTCTGCAATGATGTTTTAAGCTCTTGGTGGAAAAGATTTAAATGGCACAGCTGGAAATTTAAATTCGCCCAGCAGATTTTTCTCCCTGTCAGATTTATGAAAAACTGAAGTTAATTTTATTTATCATACTTCTTATTCACGTCATAACAAATAAATGTCTAACTTTGTACATTTTGTGAACAGCACTGTGGCTGAGGCGACTATGTCATCATTTCAACCTCAATGGTTTAAGGCAATAATCCATTTCAGTGTCAGGACAGTACTGTATATGGCAAAACACAAAATGAAGCTGGAGAGAGCAAAATTATAGCTTCATTTCCTCTTGGTTCTGTGCAATTAAGACAAATATCTGTGATGGGAATACATTAAGTTATTATGCAGCAATTGTGTACCTCACGATGACAGAGAATAGATAATATGTTTTAGTATTTTTAATTGAGTAGTGCATCATATGTGATGCCAGTTAAATATGCAAATCTGTTTTATAAGGACACATATTGCTTACATGTTACGATCACATTATTACCTGATGTTAAAGTCCGTGTAAAGTAGGAATAAATATGTGTTCTGAGTTTGACATACCACAGAAAAGTGTGTTGTTAACCACCCGGCCAAATTTTAATGATTAAAAAAATCGCCAAATATATGAAATTAGGCTTCAAAGTTGTGTAAAAATCAGCCTCAGTCTCTGCTCCCAAACGCTGTGGGCGTGCCCGCCAAGTTCGCTGAAACCCCGCCCCCTGCCAAGTGTCACCTGTCAATCAAAGTCACCACCTCTACCCGAAACATGGACGCTACGTCTGAGAGCTTTCTGCTGCTAGCTCAGCTGCTAGCTCGGTGGCTAACTGGCTAACTGTAGACTGTAGTAGAAGTGTGCGCTGAATGTGTTTATACCCCTACAGCAGCAGGGGCGGTTTACGTAACGCGGCAGTGATTTTCAGAACCGCCCACTAAATCCTGAACACAGAAATCTTGAAACACAGTTTGTGAAGCCTAGCTCCACAATTCAAATGTAAATGGTTGAAATGCTTGTTACACATTTTTTAGAAATACATTTATGACCTATTTAATGTGTTTAGAAGAAAATGTCTGAGTTCACTTTACATGGTCATTAATAAATACACCTACCCTACATTATAGTGAGGGCATTTTGAAGGACTCTCTTTGTGTGTGTGTGTGTGTGTGTGTGTGTGTGTGTGTGTGTGTGTTTTGCTGTATTCATCTCAACCCTTCAATGTGAATCCAGATGGCTGGTGTTCTCCCTGTCTTCGTCTTCTGCTGTGATATACAATCAGTGTGTCTAAAACACTAGTTTGTTTAAAACATTTACACATTATGATAGCCAATAATAACTGTACTGTAACAGTGTAGCTATTGTATAATATTGTGACAGCATTATAATTGTTTGGATCTATTGTTTCTGTGCAAGAAGTATGTATCTATAAGGACACTGAACCCAAAACATAGTAAATCGGCATATTAAATTAGCCAGAGTGAATGCAAACTGAACTGAAGGACACAAGTGTTGTTTTACTTACCACTCTTGTCAATTTACTGTCAGTTCAGCATGAGTGATCGGCAAATCTTAAGCAGGGATACATAATGTCAAGAAAAAGTGTTGTCCTGGGTGACTATTCGAGCAAAGCACTCATTCCAGGAGATTTGTCAAATGTCAAGCGTGTCTGAAGTAACAAAAACAAAGAGGGAACATTTTTTTTGAAGTGCTGGTGAATTCCATTAAACTCAATGCAACCTATATAAAATACAGAAAATACATAATACCATTATAAATAGGAATTAAAGAAAGTAAAATGAGCATATGTGTGATTTGATCCTAGTCATGTGACATTGCTGACGAATTGCAGGCAATCAGTTGTACTGAGCAGGCATTGACTGAGGTGCAAAAATGTTTTATACACCTGCATATGTAGACTACAACAATCAAAGCAGAAATGCTGTGTTATCTTATATTTCAAAATGTGTATTGTTTCCTGTACAAACACCTCAAATATATCACAGAGCACACTGCCAGCTTTAGAGCATAGTGATAAGAAAATGTTTCTGTGTGATAGGCCAGGTAAGTGAGATTTATTTTTCCTAAAAGTCAGAAAACTGTCGAGTAGAGCTTACTCACTTCCCATTATGATCTGCTCAGACAGTAATCATCTAATTTGCCTTTTCACTGCCCTCTCCTAAACATACCCAAATCTGTAAATTGATTTGGAACCTTTCGGTTAGTAGCTGCTTTTCATTATCAGCCTCAGCAGTCCACACAGCTAAGAGATGCTGGCACATTATCTAAGCAAGCACCCACTCTCAATGTCTCCCCCACCCCTACGCTAATCTGGTTATCAGCCATGCTGATAGCAAGAGCTTGAATGAGCTCCACTAATGGCAGCAACTCAAATAATGGTCTTTTCTGAACAGTAATACTCTGCAATGTGTTGCACTAAATGGAGCATATACTGTATATGCATCTGATAAAAATAACTCTTAAAGATTATAATTCATCATGTTATCTGAAACTTTTATGTCAGGCCTTGAATTTTAATATGCAATAGAAACACAAGTGTTGAGCGAGTGTAATAAACCTTGCCCTTTTATTCTGCACACAGTGAATTTTATTTGATCAGTGGGAAGCGAAAGCACAGAGTGGTAAATATCAATATGTGGGTTGTCACCTTTCTTGTATTAGTGTGCTCCTGAACCAGCAGCCAGGAATATTACCAGAGTATCAAACCCCAAAATAGAGCACCACACCACGCTGGTGAATAATTAAATGTCACACACTGTGGTACAACACTCTGTGGCAGTGTCATGATCTTGAGAAAATTATTTTTGAAAAAAAAGTCAAACCTTTCTATCAATGTCTGCTATTAAGTAGTCACTGGTCACATCGTTCTTTGTAATGTGTCTCTGCTTCCATCTAATCATAATCTGTATAGAGAGTAAGACAGTCAAGCAGCTGAGAATAAATCAGTAATCTGCACTTGATACAAGTTCCAGCTACACACATCTCTTGAATTGTAAGGTGAAAAAAGTGTCAATGCTACAGACATTCCATCTATTAATCAATGAGGTATAGTATTTGTCACAGATCTGCATTAAATGGTGGCTGGCAATTTTCTATATTTCTTTGCCAATGACTCTGACATGCAGTGCCAAACCAACAATGAATTGATCACACCAACAGGTATTGTGTGTATCCAAAGCCTGATATATATTCCGACTTCAGTTGTCCAAAAGCAGGTCAATGAGCCACACAACTGGGTGACAAGTTTCTTTGACACTTGTGGTACAACAGCAATCATGTTTTTCAGTCTCCATAGAGTAGTTCCTTGTAATGCACAGATCCATATGCACACTCGCTCACAATTAGTTGACAAGAAAAACATTGGAAACCTTATCTTCCGTCTACCGGCATCTGAAACAATGTCACTGTTCTGACTTGTTTTGCCATACAGAGAAGACAGTATTAATACTTATGTACTTGCTTTCTTTATGGTTGTAATAAGATACTGGTCTTCTTATTGTCCATTAAATAAGCAGCTAGGAGGCAGTTAGTTTAACTCAGCTAGCCATTGTTTGGTTTATGTATGTGTGACTGTGCAGTGAAACACATTAATTTTGGGGTAAAAAAAAAAACTAAGCGGTTTCCCCCTGGATAACAATGTTCATTATTTATCAAGCCATAAAATAAACAATATAAATGCTGTGCTAATTTATTAGAACCTATAATATAAAACAAGACTCTGAAAGAGAGCTATATTATGACCAGCTGTGGTTGCGGCTGCAGAGGGGACAAGAGTCAGACTGGGTTAGAGCACTTGCCAAATCTCCACACCCCACCCTCATACACACTCAAACACTGCAAATTAAGGCAAACAGGGCAAAAATAAAATAGTGAGGGCAGTGTGAAACAAAAACTACCAACCCACACAATCAGGGAGAGAGGGGGCAGGGAGGGAGGCGAGACCCTATCACCAGAACCCTGTGCAGGACTAGCGACCACTGACCCAGCCGCTCCTATAACACAAAAAAGAAAAGACAACAATTGGTTCAATTTCTACACCTCAATGGCAAATACTTTCTTTCCTGGGGGAAAATAATGTCTTAAAATAAGTCAAAGAGTATACAAAGGTCAAAGCAACCACGGTCCAACCAAAAAGAGACTTATCTAAACAAATAGCTAGATCAAATAACAGGAAAATGAGAAAACTGCCAAAGTAACAAAACTAAACACAACTGAACAAAATGAACACAAAAACTAAACTATATATATAGGCCAAACAAAATTAAGGACCAGGAAGTGTAAAGTGATTGCACCTGTGTGGCTATGGTAGCCCAGAAGGACATACTACTGGCTACATATTCAACAAATGAACAATTAGACAATTAATTCGCTTTAGAGGTGTATTTTTACATTTGCTCAGAGCCAAGCTAACTTGTTCTCTATGTTTCCAGTCTTTATGCTAAGTTTTAGCCTTTATCTCCAGGCTTCCCTTTATATTTAATAGGTAAACAATGCAGTGTTCTCAATCATTTGATATGCCTCTGGGCAAGAGCAAATTAGCATGTTTCCCAAAATTCAGAGGCTCCTTAAACCAAAAGATCATGTGTTATGTAAGATTGTGTAGCGCAACTTTGTGTTATTGTTGCTCAACTGACAATAATAAATTCAAGTCATGCAGTTAATCAAAATGAATCATTTTGGACCTCACAGTTGACAAGCATGACTAGCACTAAGCTGTTCACAGCTGTTCCCTTGTTTCTACAGGAGGCTTAAGAAACATTTTATCCATAACAGTGTGAGATTGCAGAGAAATGAGGAAGCTAGCCAAAGAAAAAGGCTGTTGAAAAGAACAGGCACATTTGCACAATGTGCTATTTAATATACACATTGTTACAAAATGTAGTTAATTTCTAAATGTGCAATGAATGGTATGCACAAAAACAATCACTGGGTGTCAAGCGTGCACCTCTTAATTCCTCAGATATTGTCTGGCTGGTGAGGACTAGGTGAGGATTAGATGGGGATCAACCATCTTATTTCCCCTTCATTTGATTTACAATGTTTGTGAAATTTGCCTACATGATAGTGTGGTCAGATATAACCAATATTAAGTGTTGGTGCTGTGTCGAGCATACAGGAATTCTCAGTGTGATTATGACTAAATCTGGTTTCCTTAAGTAGGCAATTGCTGGTTTTATCCCCATTTCCTCTCTCTGGGTACATAACAGCATTTGGATTGGGTGAGGAACAAATGAGAAATATGAGAAAAGCTAAAAAACATTTATTCAAGTTTTGAATTCCTGTGCAAGTAGATTTTATTTTAATTGCAACTGCAAAGACATCTACAAATATGATATATATCCCATTCATTGTGTTTGACTTTAGATAAGAAAACAATATCATGAAGTAATCAGAGTCAGATTACTAGCATAAATGAATTGAGGTAACTGAAATCATTGAGTTAATGAAGCCCAGGGGTATTATTGATTGACTGTGCTTTTTAATTTACTGGGACAGGAAGACAGCATTGTTCTGAGTGCTTAATAAATTAGATAAAGATAGATTATTTTCATTCCAACTGCAAAACCAAAGTCGGTGGTAACGTCACTTGGCACCAAAAACCAGCCAATAGTAGATGGACCATTTCTCTACGTCCTGTCAGTAAATGTCAAGGGTCTTGTAAATTTGGGGTTGTGGTTTGGCCACTCTTTAACGTACTACTTGCCTTGAGTTCTGCATAAATATTTGGTATGTCTTTTATCCTAAACATTTGACCAATAATGATGTTTTTGACAGTTTACTAGTAACGTTTTCAGCTGATTATTCGTACACTATCCACTACTAAGGTTGAACATTTTGCTACAGTATAATGTCGCAATACTTACTGCTTTATCACTGACACTGCACGTAAATATTGTATTGTAGAATAGGCAACTATACATTTATTAGTTTTTATTCTGCGCAATGTCTGTAATTCAGAACCCAACTAAATTGGTCCATCCAGAAGAAGACTGAAGCACTGACAGGAGTAATGGAAGCTGTGTGTTCACTGATACCAAGCTGTATTAACAGCAAGAGTGACACTTTCATTAGTGTAACAGGAGGTTGTCCTAAATGGAGTGTCAGGTCAGTATTTTGTCAATGTCACTTTCACAATTGGGTAAAATGTAATATTACTTCTTTTTTTGTAAAACTTTGCTGTTATAATAATAGTGATGAATAGAAAAAAATGTTCAAGCTAACAGTGACCACTGATTGGATCAACCCCTTGTTATGGATGGTATGTGCTGAACTTATATGATGCTTGCGCTCCACCACACATGCTCCGGTGCTGATCTTTTTCAGGGCAGTTAATTAGGTAGTGCTTTTTCTCTGTGTCACTCAAATAGAAGAAAAGAAGAGAAGTGTGTTAATAGTGAACTTTCTTCTTAGCTTTGGAGTATAAAGGTGAATCCGTGCCTTTGATTCATTCATTATGTTTAAACATTTTTTCAGTTTAATTAATTCATTTTCAAAAGGCAGCCTTTTCAATGTGCAGGTGGATGCAGTAAAATACGATGCCATTCCGATCATCATTAGCTGCTCTTTTTGTTTCTGTGGAATTTGGTGCAGTCAGCAGCTATTAGACTCTAAAATTCCCTGATTCAGGTTTTATTCCCCTTGAGGACTGGCATAACAGAAAACAGGAATACAGGTGTGCCATGTATGACAAAATATAATGTTTAACTACACAGTAAAATACACTTTCAAGATGTTTCCATGTTGCCATTTTGCTCCCTAAATTCACACAAGGCTTTTAAATGTTCAACACAAGTAATCCAGACCTCTCAGTAGGTGCACAATTGGTGCACCAAGTACTGATTAAAGCAGGATCAATGATCTGTTACCTTGCTTGTTTTTTATTGTAAAATTCAAATATTGTGCTTAGGCTAGGTAAAAGAACAAATGTTAAAAAGTAAATGTCACCTGTGAGTAGTGCATCACTCTGCCATTAGCTGTCACTAAGTTGAAATGAGAAATCAATCATGTTGCCTAAACCTAAAGGAATCTTAACTGAATTAAAATAACATGTTTCTCTGTTATTTCTTTTCAATATTCACTGCATACATACATTAAGATATTGGCTCTGCTCACCATGT
The DNA here is from genome assembly GCF_027409825.1 of Scomber japonicus. Lineage (NCBI taxonomy): Eukaryota > Metazoa > Chordata > Actinopteri > Scombriformes > Scombridae > Scomber > Scomber japonicus. The sequence continues at coordinate 16,071,229 of NC_070583.1, forward strand.
TTTACTGTGCCTTTTAGAGCTGTTTTTTTAAGCTGCTCTGTAGGTCTAAATACACTAATCAACTCATTCCCACAATCTGCACGTTCCATCAGCAGAGTAGATAATTAGCTCACATGTAAATAGCTGTGGTGGCCAGCCATCCATAAGTCTAGTTTCTTTTATAACTTTGTGTCCACGCTGATAGTTTCACTTAAAATAACACAAAAAAGAAAAAAAAGACAGAGCTGATTGAAGACAGAAATACCATGTATGTGAGTGGTTGGATTTCTTTTCACTGGATATGCAGTTCAAAGTCAATTTCTTCGATAAAGCTTTTAGCATTCCTCTCTTTCTCTGCATCATATTCCCATCTCATCTCACAAGAAGTGGGCATGCAGTAAAAATGTGTACATGCAGGGAGTGAATCGTTCACTTTGTAAATGAAAGGGGACAGGCTTTCACTACGCTGCCTTAAAAATGTGCATCTCCCCATGTTGTATAGTATTAAATTTGAAAGACTTAAGGAAGCATTTTCAGATGGTTTTTTGCACGTTTTCATACTAATAGCATGATTTGGCCAGATTTAAATGATAAATTAACTGCATGTTCACAGACTGTAATAATGTTGACAGAGTGTGTTTTCTCTTTCTGCTGCAATGTTAACACCTCACTCATGTTTGATTGTACATGAAGGAAATTACACAAAAAATTGCACAGAGGGCAAGAGTATATATGACCTTGACTCTTAACAGCAGAGTTTAGGTCCAATGTAAAATTGGAAATACTCAGCTAATTTCATCTAGTGTTTGACCTTAGCCATTCTGAGACTGTATTGCCTTTAACTCATCAATGGTTTGAGTTGTAAGCAATTATTACTGCTGATCGCAGTTCTTAGCTGGATAACAACAGAGTGTTGGGAATTGTGGCATTATTTTATTTTAAATTTGCAAACTGTTCACCTGACAGATCAATAAGCCCACCCAGATACACAGTTCCTGCTGATAAGCTGCTCCAACTTCCCCACTTCACCAGTGCCACACTGAGGAATGAAAATTAGAGAAATTAGCTTTGTAATTGTCATTCTGCTATGAGACAGATGTGAATTCATGATGCTTGCAGGTGCGCTGAATATGATTTTGCCATCCTTAATATTCATGAAAACACAGAGAAAGGTTTCTGTCAAGATGGTAGCTATAATTTTTCAATAGAAATCTAGTTAATTACAAGGCAATGCCTTAAATTAGGACATGTAATGACTCCATTATTTGATAGTGTGTCACGCTATCATAAGTGGTGAGTGTGACAATTTTATACAGGTTTTAATCCTGGTAATGGTTGTACAGTATGTGGTGCAAGCTGCTCAATGTCATAAACAATGCTATACATGAATAAACTGAAAATACATACACAGGTGTGTCTGTGTTATGAGTAGTAGGAGGAGAATGGGTGTCTAATAGAACTCCTCCATATACAGTAGATGACAATATACCATGAAAAATAAATATTCGGATCCCTGTGGAATTCATTAGGCTGTCTCACTTTACTGTTTTTTTCAAATAAATCTATTCATAAGAGAAAACTATCAGAAAGAAAATAAAGGGAAGAAAGGTAATGTGTTTATTGTATAGTGCACCAATATCTCAGCCCCTGCTGCTATATCCAACAATCACATTAAAGTGATTTCACACTGTTAGGCCTGGGAGCTTATCCAAGCCATTATAAGAAGGATGTAGCATTTACATGCACCAACTCTTAGATAAAGTACTTGAGCATCAAACAATATTCACATGTTTTGTCCATAAAATGGAAAAAAAATCCATCTGCATTGGTCTGATGTGGCTTATCTTTGAAACCTGGTTGTTATAATCCAGATGACTGAAGTTGTCCTTTCTGAAAGGCTTAAGATAAACTAAAAGGCAAACACATCAGTTCCCTCACTGTAGCACACTTCCTCCTCCTGAAGTCATCATCACACCCTGTCAAAATGTAAAGGGCTGAGCCTATTTTACTGTTGTGAGAGTGCCACCTGCTGATCCAGCGTCCATCTCACATCTCTGCTATAATTGCCCTTATGTTCAAAAAGAAAAATAGCCAACCTTTCATCGGTAAACAGCAGCTTCAGCTATTCAGCTAATATGCTAATGCTGCAGGACTGCTCACTGTTTATTTTAATCCTCCTTAATTATCGAGGTAGAGGCAACGTGTGATATGAGCAGTTAAAGATAGTGAATGCACCAATTGTATAATTGCCTGTGTCTTTGATGCAGCCTGTTAATGATGTAGATGCTGAGGCGCTGTACTTATTTTAAACAGGAAAGACATACAGGAGACATGAATGTAGGGCTAGCAGCAGCCATGATTAAACTCAGAAGAGCGTACCTGCAAGACGGAGCACACATACACACTTTAAATGTTGCTTTTCAAGGATTGATTTTACCTTTGGTACTGGAAACAGAGATGCACCTTTTTTGTTTCATTTTATAGTAGTTGATATATAGAACAGATAGAGTATAGATACAGAACATACTGTATTTCACACAATTGTAAGGCAAATGGTGAAACAAATCATAATAAACAAAACATTGTAAAGGTCTATATCCTCTACAGCAACAAACACACATACACACACTTTCATGTGCATTTTTATGTCATCATCACATCATGCAGACTGCAGAGCTTATAACAGAAGGCATTTAAGATAAAACAATGACTTAAATGTTAGTGTGGAGCTAATTGTCCACCAGTATGATTGAATAATTGTAGTTGTGTGGACTGTCTGTCCCTGTGCATGCTATTGTTTAATCCTGCTGCTAATATAAAGGAGCTAGTCTTTTGTTTTCCCAGTGAGAGGTGTGCTGGTTGCTTGGCAACACACCATGCCTAGAAAGTTAATAAACACATCTAACTAATAATAGTAATATTATTAATAATAATGGTAATAATCAGAGACTATCATTGAAACTATCCCACAAAATGATGGATTTTTACCAAGACTTATCAGAGAGGCCAACTCAGTCAGCTGCTAGTTTTTAAAAGAACTGCTTTAAACACATTTGCACAAGCTGGCATTTTATCAGTCCCCTTCCTCGCTGTAACTCAGGGTCTGCTTTAATGGCCTTTTATTGTTATGTATTTATTCTTTTTTTTTGTTTGTTAGTTTGATTGGTTGGTGGGTTGGTTGGTTGGTTGGTTGGTTTGTTTTTTTTGGGTGGGGGGTTGTTGTTGTTGTTGTTGTTGTTGTGGTTGTTTTATCCATCTCTTATAACTTTCTTCTTCTGTTTTTATTTTACTTTGTCTTGGTGTTCTGACTTAGTCATTTGCATTTAAAACACTTTGAGCAGCAATCTTTGTATGAAATGTGCTATACAAACTCCATTATTATTATTAATACACTTTGTCATACTTTTTTTCAATCAAACTGAGTGTTTTCCCTGCCTATCACCATATTTTTTATGCATCGTAAAATGTGCTGCTTCATACAGTATTTGGAAAAATATGTTGGGGGAATATGTCATTTTGAAATATGAGTGCAAGGATTATATTAGCCTCTCTGCTAATACATATTTCCAAATCTCTCCTCTATGATTTTCATAAGGAATATAGTCATCAACAAAGTGTCATTATATCTCATTAAAATTATTTTCATTTACTAAATCTATATTAAAGAAGTAATGCAGCTTATTTGACATTGGCATTTAAATGTATGGTAATGATAAACAGTACAGCTTTCACAGCTGTATATAAGAATTACAAGTATGGTATATTGATATGCTAAATGGTAAATGAACTGCATTTATGAAGCGCCTTTGTAGTCTTATCAACCACTCAAAGCGCTTTACACTACATGCCAGCATTCACCCACTCATACACACATTCATACACTGAAGGCAGAGGTTGCCATACAAGGTGCCAACCTGCTCATCAGTTGCAATACAGTGCTCCCTATCCTATCACAGTGTTCCAATGCTCACCCATTTACACTCACACACAGATGGTACTGTCATCAATTTGGGGATCAGTATCTTGCCCGAGGACACTTTGACATGCAGATTGGAGGAGCTGGGGATCGAACCACCGACCCTCTGATTAGTGGACGACCCACTCTACCTCGTGAGCCACAGCTGCTATTTATGCTATTTGCTTGAAAGCAAAAATCGAAATATTTAATGAGCCACATTCTCCCATTTATTAAACTGACACTCTGCCATGAATGTTCCTCCTTCAGTTCTGATCTAATGGCTTACTACTGAAATAGAGAAGGTCATTAATAATGTTATAGCATTTGCATTTTGCTTTGCTGTCATTTTCATATTGTCCCTCTGGTTATTCATTCTGTTTATGATCAAACAAGGAGTGCACTTGTGTATTTGTATTCCTGTTTGCAATATGATTAGAAATCATGACCAGAGGGTGAAGAGCCCTCCACTGCTGCATTGTTTAGGTTTGTTTACAGTATATGCCATTACAGTAGCCCACCCATATCAATTTTCTCCATCAACCCCCAGCTGTTTCTGACCGACATGTATTGAATGCAGCACAGCGACTTCAGTAATTGACACTCATTTAAAACTGTGTGTTGAATACCTGATGCCATAAATAGTGTCAAACATACCTGAACACTTGGACCATAATCAGACCTATTACCTCCAGCAACGGCAGCATTATTAAGTAATGCTACAACACTTAAGCGTTTCATCAAGCTACGAACCAATTTAGATCTGTGTAGGAGGCTAGAGAGAGCTGGAGCGCTTTGTGGGGCTGGATGTGATTAGAAATTTAGTTTTGTTACTGTTCTGCATTATAAGCGGCAGCTCAAAAGTCAGTCATTAACTTCAGGAAGATGTGCACTTGTCATTTGGGTTTCTGGATACAGTGCAGTGCAATGCTTTAAGTTTAATTGTTGATCAATACGTCGACATATACACACATACAGTAATGTTATAACAAAAAAAATTACAATAGAGGTTAATATTAATACGGCGGACACTAGAATTCATGTAATTTCACCATTGACATAGGTGGAAATGTTAGATTAAAGGAATAGTCTGACACTGGGGGCTCTGTGCATGCATTTTTGCTTTCTTGCTGAGAGAGACAGAAGATTGATATCATATAGAGTGGTATACGCTCATCTGACTCTCAGCAAGAAAGAAAATAGCTGATTTCTCAAATAACATGTTTACATATTGAACATGAAGATGTTTTTGTGGTAAACAGTTTTTCATATTTTAAGAAAAATGTTGCATTTTTCTTCCATAGAAAGTGTTAAAGGTGAATTTACAGTAACCCAAACAGCTATTTTTCAGCAGGTGGTTTTGGCACAAATGAGGCAAGTCAATCTCATGTGCAAAGTGATTAAAGTGGCAGTGAGTGTGAAAGTATTAAAAGCATAATGCAATGTAGGCTATGGAGATTATGCTCAGGCTCCTCTCATGCACCTAATAGTTGCTGAGTGACTTAAGGGAGGCACTAATTTGAGGGATTTATCACATGATGGATGGGAATTGATGTATTAAGAGACCTATGAGAGCCCTAGACAGCAGTCATAAATCTTGGTTCATGCATGATACTACAAACATATCTGCATCTCTCATTTTCACCACATGAAATTAGCTGTAAAATGTGATGGAACAGACCGGAGCCCATTCCACGGATCACTAGAGAAGGGATAGCCATTTTCAACCCAATTTCTGCAATCTAATTTGAGCACTGGCTGATACTCTGAAGCACAGTGATAATATTGAAGCATTACTCACATAGAAATGCAGTGTCAGTTTGATGCTGTCTTGATCTGCATGAACAGAAAACATGATAAATAAATATAGATCTGGAGGTGCCAATAATGCAATTCTTTTCTTTTCTTTTTTGTTTTTCATTTCAGAGAGAAACTCAGAGATGTGTGTGTGAATTCTATTGACTTCACCTGTGTTGTGTGTGTGTGTGTGTGTGTGTGTGTGTGTGTGTGTGTGTGTGTGTGTGTGTGTGCAATTAGTTCACTGGTATCATGGGAGAAGAGTGCAGGCTGCTGTAATTGGCAAAACACATGGCAAGATATTGTTCTCTCTCTGTGAGTAAACACAGGTAATTGCCATACAGAGAGTCTTAAATGTCAGTTGACTTCCTGATATGTGATATTACTTAGCAACCATACAGTACTCTACGTGCATGTTAATACACTGAAATCTTTTAGGTTGTTCTGCTTTTCTGTGTAACACGCCACAAAGCTCTAAAAAGACTGCATACTTTATATTTTCCTTGTCATTAAAGCTTTGATAATTCCTGTAAAATTAATGATTTTTTGTATTTATTAGCAGTGCACATAAGGAGCATTTTAACCACTTAACGCACGCTGTTCCGTCTACGGAACGGTACGGATGTTAGGAGGTAGCCACAAGTTCTTCTGACTGTTTTAAACACCAACCCATAAACATATATATTCATGCCGTACATCGTTGGAAAGCTTAGATTGTCCTGATTCATTCAAGACCACTCACCACTTATATGGTTGCTCACAGCCGTAATAGTATTAGCGATTAGCTCGGCTAGCCCCTGAGCTAAGTAAGAAAAGCTATAATGCCTACATACCTTCAAAGTCTTCCCTTTATCCACAACGATCATCTTATGACTCAGCACTTTCTGTACAGCTCGCCAAGTATCCATTCTTGTGAAATATGAAATCCGTTTCCATAAAACCGAAATACTTTCCTCAATATGTCCATGTATTTAGTCCAACACGTAACGTACACGTGACTAGATGTTTACGACCGTGAGCCTCTTCTGCTTCTGACGACACCACACACAAGCCAATCGGTGTTTAGGATTAGGCAGTACATGTCTCCAAAGCCAATGAGGACATGTGACCGACAACAATGACGACATGGCTTTGATTGACAGCTGTTCTAGCCTATGGAAATATTCGGTGAAATGAAGTTGATAACCTTTTAGCCAATAGTCAGAGGTTTCCAACGGTGTATGACACTAAGCTATTAAGTTTGGCTGTCCATAAACAAACTCCAAGCGTAACCGGCGTGCGCCCTGTGCGTAAAAGAGTTATAAGAGCCATATATCATTACGCACACGGCATTTTGGTACACGGTTGGTTCTTCTTCGACTTAACATATGACTTATACCAAAATAAACAGATAGATAGATAGATAGATAGATAGATAGATAGATAGATAGATAGATAGATAGATAGATAGATAGATAGATAGATAGATAGATAGATATGGCCAAACAAAAAAATATGGTTATATGTAACAATAATAATAATAATAATAATAATAATATGGCGTCAGCTTTCATTAGAGACCAAGATTTTGATTGTAGGCAAAGGGGATGTGAAGTTATAGGTGTTTGATTGTGGTTATACAGCTTTGGTAACCAAGTGTCCATTTGGAGTCTCCAAAAAGGACCTGAGGAAAACGCATGGACATACCTGTTGAAAAATAATTCTGAAAAATTCATCTTTTGGTCTTTTGACTCCAATTTGGACTGCATGAAGCCAAGACATGTGGCTGTGGCCTCATTGTGTCTATATCCTCCCTGAATGTCTGTACACATGTCATTGTAAAGGCAAACCTATGGGCGAGTAAACAACCCCATCATTGTAACCTCTGCCACTCTTTGTCAGTAAGTCACAGAATCACACAGACACTTTTTTACAAGAATCCTGAGAGTGTTTCCTTTCCAATGATACCAGACACATCTGAGTCTCAAACTATGCGGGATCTGTGCTGCTCACAACTTGGGCATGTCGTTTAGGCTAACAGCATAAAAAACAGGGGCGTGTGTTAAGTGGTTAAACTGAAAGGTTATATAGTCAGGAAGGTTATACAGTATATACATTTATTATTGTTATGCTGTTAAAGAAACAGAGGGAAATGTGCAAAGTAAGACTTCCCTTTTCCATGATTAGCAAATCTACCAGAATGGCGACACAACACTCAAAACAACACAAAGGCCAAGGAAAGCTGTCAGTCAGAAACTAATTTCATGCTCATAAAAATGCCTGGTGTGGTTGAAAATATGTAAAGCATTCTTGTTGGGAATTTTAAAGCTGTCATTTTCCTTACAATTCCATATTTGCATTGTTTTATAAGAGTGAAATATTATACCAAATGTATCTGGAGAGTAATCAAATCAGAAAACGGAGAAAACTAGTTTACGGAGGCAATTTGTTCCTCTAAGATCAAAACAATCCTTCACATTTACCTCTACTTTTCTAATCCGTGCACCTTTATAAACATTTATTTTCTTCTATAGCTTATTAGAATTTCTACTGAGAGCATCATTGGAAACCAGTTACAGTATGTTACTTACAAAATCCAACTTCTATGGTTATTTTAAATTACTAAAATGTAAAAACTAATGGAATGAAAGGATTATAATCAAGCTGGCCTCAAAAATCATGACCTAAAACTGAGCAATGTGTACCAGTGAATTTGTTGTGCTACATCATAGAGTCTTGGAGGCATATTTCTCCCAAACACTCAATTCAGAAAAATAATTCTGTTTCCTTTTCATCATGTCTGAAGTGGCATATGTTCAAGTGCTTCTATGCTAGAAGTTGTTTCACAGATGCTGTAACAAGGCTGTGGTAGGATTTGCCAGCTGTGTCAATTAGCAGACGGGCTGATGGGTATAAAACTAAAATTACAAAGGAAATTCACAGAAACTTAAGAAAGTGTTCATGATACAAGTTTCACGGATGTCCTTTGTGTGAGGACTAACAAGCTTTGGGTCCACATTAACATAAATTTCATGTAGCCCTCTGAATGTACCAGTTATCACCTTCCTGTGCATTTCTTTATAGTTTTCTCATCACGTTATGCTCCAACCACCAGCTTTCCCACTCTGCTTTCCATATCCATCGCTTATCTCTGTGTAAGTGTTGAAGTTTTGTGTTAAATAGTGTGCCAACAGAATATGGCGTGTTCATTTGTCTCTACTACAGGCCAATACGTAAAATGCTTAGGTAAATAAACACATGGCTAGTAAACCGTTGGATAATTAATGTTACACCTGCTTTCATTTTTCATTCTGTTGTTACAGTCTATAGATGTTAATTACTTTGGCCTTCATGAGGATTTACCTCACAGTAGTATCCAGCTTTAGATTTCTGAGGGGAAAATTTGAAAAACTTTGTCATGTAGTTTTTAAAGTATCACAAGCACTTGCTGTAGTTGTTCATTAGGATACATCATTCATATGCTGTGCAGATTGTAAAGACGTTTTATGACAAATTTCTGTTTTTTGATTTTGGGCTATATCAATAAAATTGACTGGATGTGATTATTTTGTTTTGCTTTACCTTCCCACCCCCCCCAAGACTCACTACACAGCTATCACAATAATGCTGGCTGTGAAATGATCTGGTTCCTATATTTGGTCTGTCCAAAATAATAATTCATAATTAATTCAAAACATTTGAGTGCATTTAAACACCACCATTTGTCTATGTTTGAGGAATCACTCAGAATCACAGAAAATGAGTTGCCACAAGAGCCAATCTGGTGCAGGACAGACCTGAAACATCACATCACACTGTTATACACTTTGTTAGCTAAATTAGAGTTGAGCTGGGTATTTCATTTATATAAGCCATCTTGTCTCACCATCTTTTCTGCTCACTTTGTGGTTTCAAGTGAAATTTCCCAACAATTATGGGATGAAGAGTCCTGATGTGTTCTGTCACTGCTGCTGAAAGAAAGAGTTTGCACACAATTGCTGTTTTGTGTCAGTCAGCTTGTTGTAGAGGTGTTCTGCCCCCTTGTGGTAAAAGGGTATACAAATCATCCACAGCAAATATTACCTTGAGACCTCAAACAAAAGCCATCAAATTCACATACACCACAAGAGTAGTTCTCCAAGTGGGGTCCAGGGACCCTTGAGAAGGGTTCAAGGGGTGCCCAGCAAAAAGAGGAATAACTTATTTTCAGTATAAGTCCATCCATATCTAACACAATGACAGAACGTATGACTATTTAGGTCATTGAGGAATAAAGATATGTAGAATATGTAGCGTATGTGTTGTGTTGTGTCTTTATATTGTGTTCATCATGTAAAGAGATTGTTCTGGGGGGGAGGGGGGACATATATAGCGTAATTGTTAGTCTAACACAGGTAAGGCTAATATTTTATGTTGTGTGTGTATTTGATGACTGTCAGGAGGCAACGTTTTTAGTGAAGAGTGTGCTTGATGTTGACGTACAAGTTTGTGAAGATGAGTGTGCAGTTATGTTTAGAGTTTAGGGGGAAAGGGAGCAAAGGAGTGTGTCTGGAGAAAAACTGCAGACCTACTGCGCATGCGCACCAGGATAGCGTCACCGGAGTGTTTAACAATGAACTTCCCGAGTCTTCCTCCAGCTGACTGAGCTGAGCAAACCAGTTCAGAGATCTCATGACTGCGGCGTAGAGAAGTGCTCACTTTTGTTTTTGGTTGTGTGCTCATCATGGCGGTAACACTGTGCGCTGTTTTTCTAATGATTGCTTCAAGTCAGGCATACGGTGAGTAACGATACAGTATGTTAACGTAACGTGTGTCCGCTGTCACCTGCACTGTGCTCTACCTGGACGTCTGTTTGTAACATACTGCAGCTCTGGGGACTGAACTGTTTTTATCTCCTCCCGACATTTTTTGCACACATATTTTGATTAAGTCATTTCTTCAATAATAGTGGCGGGATGAATATGCCTTATTATGTATAGCTGCAATCAGGGTGAAAACACTTGGAATACCCACTTTATAGATATAGTTTGCACTGGTGATTGAAACATTTACCAGTAACATGGATATTTTTACCAGTATTTGGCTGGTGCTAATTTTGTGCCTTGCCTGTTTATAAATAAATAAAAAGTGCTGGGTTCAGCTTTTCAAGTGTGGGAATTAAACTTTTATGAGTAAACGTGATACTTTTAAGTGTCACTTGTGGCAATAAAACTTAATCTTTGGATTTTGGACAGCTGAGCAGAAGTAAACAAGTTATTTGAATACACCATCTTGGGTTTAAATAATTTAGAGTAGGCATTGATTTTTCACTATTTTCTGACATTGTTTAGACAAAAGGAGTAGCCTAATCAAGGAAATAATTGGCAGAATAATCGGTAATCACAATTATTCATTTAAGTCCAATGTAAAACTTTAAGTTGACATAAAGATAAAACATAGGGCCAGGCATAAACCAGACAAAACAAGGCATACATATCAAAAAGTGCATCAATACAGAAGAAATACATACATCAGATTTTTTTAATATTAATTGAAAGAGGAAAATAAACACCTAGTTTTACTTGTGTTTAAAATGGAAGAGGTCCTAATGCAATTGATGTGGTGCGTCAATTCAAATTTAAATACAATCAACTGATATTTGCCAAGAATAAAAATTTCATTGTGAAAGTTGTGATAAACCAATAATCATTGATAATAATTCATCTTTTAGGGCTGAGAACTGTTGTCTAGCAGCAGAGGACATAAATAAACTTGTCTGTGTGTATAGATGGGAACCTGTCCTTTGCTTCCTACTATGGAGACCACATGGTGCTGAAGATGGCTCCAGAGAAAGCTGTGCTGTGGGGCTATGGCCCTGAGGGTGAACAGGTCACCGTCATCTTGTCAGGACCAGTAAAGCAGGAAACCTCACCGGTCACTGTGACAAAAGGTAAAGATACCCAGTTGTTGTAAGGTGGGAAGCTCACAATGACATCTGCATGGTACTGCAATGAAAAAGAAGTGAAACTTAATGATCTTTACAGCAGCAGACCATTTTACCCCTACAACAGTGACATTCAGGAAGTGGCTAAACTGAACTGAAAACTGTGGTTCTCAGATATTGTCTTATCAGCTATTCTCTATTAACTGCATCAACAGTTCTTAATCTCACCACTGCCTTTGCATCCCCCTTTTTCCTGTCAGCACATGTCTACAGTATATTCATTTGGTTACTTAATGTTGTTGACAGTCTGCGCATTGATTACTGCTGTTGTCATGAATAATGTCCATAACACACACAGGCATCTGGCGAGTCACCCTTGACCCTGTTGAAGCTGGTGGTCCCTACAGTGTGACGGCAGTTGTTCACAACATGACAGCCACTCTGACAGATGTGCTGTTTGGAGACGTGTGGCTGTGTGGAGGACAGAGCAACATGCTTTTTGAAGTCTTTAAGGTAGAGATATGTGAAATATTGACAATATTAACATACATCTCTAGGAGAATTCTTTCCGCAGCGATGAATCATGAACACTTTTTACTAAGGCGCGGCCGATATTTTTCAGGCTGACGCTGATACCAATATTGAGGTGTGGAAAAAGAAATTACAATATCAATATATCGGCCAATGATATGTATATGTAAAATACATATGACAACATATATACCGATACATCTTTGATAGCCTAATATCAGCTGATAGGAAAGGTCCTGTGATTGTGTGATATTTTTCAATAAAAACTGGTATCAGTGCCAGAAAGATGACTGAAGACATCTGTGACATGCACACAGCAACTTTCATCTGGCACTCAAAAAGCAGAAAGCTGTGATGTGGTTGTAATAGTTTGAAAGCTTGCAAAAATACATTGGTGGTAGGAAGTATTATTAGGGGAAACAAAACATATTAGTTTACATTGTTTTATGAACTCTCATTTATTTATTTAGTTGTTGTTGTTTTTTTTTTAATCTCCAATAGCTGCTCAATGCATCGGAGGAGCTGGCCCAGGCAGAAAAGTATCCCCATGTGAGGACTTTTATGGTGGCCTTGAATCGGAGTGACGTTGAGCTGACTGAATTGATTGACGTGGAGCTTCCCTGGTCTGTGCCCACAGCAAGTACGGGAAGGATTCATTTATTTATTATAGGACCACATGCCAATGTGTCCTTGGACAAGACACTTAACCCCAAATTGCTCCCGTTGCTGCACCAACGGTGTGTGAATGAGAATGAATGGTTAGCGTTCCATGAGCAGGTTGGCACCCTGCGTAGTAGCCCCTGCCATCAGTGTATGAATGGGTGAATGAGATGTAATGTAAAAGCGCTTTGAGTGGTCGTAACGAGTAGAAAAGAGCTATATAAGTACAGTCCATTTACCATTTATTCATAGAACTGTTTCAAGTCTTTGTTGCAGCTGAAGGTTTTGTGTTGGCGTACTGCAGCTGAGTCAGTTATAAGTAGTGTGATAGAACATGCATATGTATATTTGTTCATATGTAATTTTCCTACAGTATAGTATAACAAGTATAGTGGAATTTAGTTTGGTAAATTCATATATGATAATCATTTTTAAACGTCAAGCATGGTGCTCTATCTATTCATGTGTTGTATGACCTGCTTGCGTTCTGCTGATTGGTTAGTTTGCCTTGTGTTTCCAGAAAATCTGCATGGGTTCTCTGCAGTGTGTTGGCTCTTTGGCCGTTACATGTATAAGCACCTGAAGTACCCAATAGGAATGGTGGAGTCCTGTTGGGGAGGCACGCCGATCGAAGCGTGGTCATCTTCCCGAGCACTGCAGCACTGTGGACTAATGCCGATAGGAGCCAAGTAAGGGTGTAGAGGAGACAGAGCAGTGACATGCATGGTGATACATAGAAAGCTTATTTAATTTTACAGCATTCAGACAAGTGATGTGACTCTTCTTATACGCTCAATAGTTTGGTGCACTAACTGCACTGTTTCTACTTTTCTGCATGTTACAACCACTCAGCCACTATGAGAACAACTCGGTCATGTGGAATTCAATGATCCACCCGTTACTTAACATGACCATCAAAGGAGCCCTCTGGTACCAAGGTACAGTATTTGCACAGGTATCAGATGTTCACTGTAGCCGAATACACTACATGCTTCTATGAGACTTGTCCGCACTTTCAGGTGAGGCGAATGTAGAGTATCATCAAGACAAGTACAACTGTTCGTTCCCTGCTATGATTGATGACTGGAGGATGGCGTTTCACCTGGGCTCAGGGGGGCAGACTGCAATCGACTTCCCCTTCGGATTTGTCCAGGTACGTTTAGAATCTGTGTTTTATTTTGCAAAGGAGGAACAAGTGCAAATGGGAAGATAAAAACATTAAAAATGAAATATTCAATAAAGTGTAAGTCTTATCTCAAAGTGCTTTCTTTAAAGACACTATGTATACAGAGAGAGGTCTGATCCATTATTTTTCTTTGTAATGCAGCTGTCTACTGATCAGAAAGGCTCCAAAGATGATGGTTATCCCAACGTCCGCTGGCACCAGACAGCCGATATTGGCTTTGTCCCAAACCCCAAAATGAAGAGGACATTCATGGCTGTGGCTCTGGATTTGCCAGATGAAACATCTCCCTGGGGCACGTAAGTATCTTTTTTGTTGTACTTAAAATCCCCACAACACTGAAAAACACTCAAGTCCTGCTCATAACTTTGTTTTGAATCACACTTGGGCCCTGTCAGTAACCTGCTGGCAGCGACCGTGTCAATCAGGCCCCTGTACATACCAGTGCCATGCAAATAAGACTTTGCAATGACTTGTGTCCCCATTTCTTAACATGGAGCTGATCCACAATTCTTAAAATTGTCAGAATTCCAAGTAAAACTCACATTTAATTAACTCTATCAGCACATCCATCAAACACTCTGGATCCAGCTTCCTGTTAGGCCAGGGACAGATTTTAAGATCCTTACAAACATCTAGAAAACTTTTTATGGACTTGCTCCTGTTATAAAACACAATTGCAGTTAGAAAGCTCACACTGACAGACTTAGAAAGTGATGAGCTTTTTTCTTTTCTTTTTTTTACTGTATTGACTTTCAAACTCTACATCTGTTCTCTCCACTAGGCTGATCCATGATGTTAGATTAAATTATATTTGACCTTCTGTGCAGGATCCATCCCCGTCACAAGGAGGATGTAGCCTACAGACTGACGTTGGGAGCAAGGGCAGTGGCTTACAATGAGCCGGACGTACCCTTCCTTGGGCCGTTTCCCAGCAAAATCACGTCATATCAGATGTATGTCAATATTACCTACGACCAGATGGTCTCTGCCACAACATCTAAAGACATTTTTGAGGTAAAGCAGGCAGTCGTATACTAAGTAAACATTTCTGTCCCATATTCTGTATGGTCTGATCATTTCTTAGCCTTTACATTATCCTATGTGGTTTTTTTTTATATCTAGATCTGTTGCTCTGAGATTTTAGCTCCATGTGGGCCTAAATCCCAATGGGTTCCAGCTCCTATCATGCAGTCGGACTCCACTACTGTTATGTTATCTGCCAGTTTGTGTCCGTCGTCTACTGAGGCAGCTGCTCTTCGATATGCATGGAGAGACTGGCCCTGTGACTTCAAAGCCTGTCCAATCTACAGCGCCAGCAGGGTTTTGCCTGCACATCCATTTATTGCCCACCGCACAACAGCTGAAGGACATTTTTGGATAAGGTAACTACTTGTCAGAAACTACCAGAAGGTTCTTGTTACTCTGGTAAGAAACAAATCACTTTTGTGTAATGTGTAACATTCTTTTTTTGTTTTACAAATACCTATAAAAGACTCTATGCTGCTGAAGCTACAGCCAATACTTGCTGGACTGTGTGAAAATAGAAAATGAATATTTTTATTTGAACAAAACTCTGATTTTGATGTTTAAAGTATTTTTGACTTGTATCTTTTGCACAAATAAACGACAAATCAACGATTAAGTTTGAGTGGATGTGTTGTGTTACATTTGAAACCTATGATTTTACTTCAATGTAATATGGAAAGAAATGCAAATTATTGATTAATCAAACATGATAAAAATTTGTTTCAATTGGATAAATTGCCACAACTGCAACAGGGAACCAACAGCTGATTACTAATGCAATAATAGCCCATCAACCAAAACTTCTAGCAGGTCGCATGGTACTTTTTTTCAGTGTAATCCTCAAATAATGAAAAAGTCAGTGCTGATATTTTCAACATGTCATGTTGAATCATTGAGTAACAAATACAGTTTTCAATACAGAGAATAAAGCTCAGTCTGGGACTTCCTAGAAGATGGCATAGAATAAATAACACAGGTTTGAGTTATTATCTTTCTCTGCTTGATGAACAATGAATGAATACTGATTTGAATAATATAAAAAGTAAGCCTAAGAATGAGAATTCATGATGATTACAATCAGTTATTTCAGAGGCGCTTTGGAGCAGAATCTCAGGAGCTGTAATAAGAGGTAGAGGGCTTCATGGTGGGGGACGTCAGGTGGTGCTGATGAGAGGAGCCAGGAGACTGCGGTGTCTGTCCTGAGGGGGAAAACAGTCAGTGTCATAGCATGTTAGCATTGACACAAGACAACAAAACATACCCATTATTGTATTATAATACTTTTTTTCAGCTAACCTACAGTTGCCACGTACATTCATATTATTTTGTATTTCTTTCTTTAAAAGAAAAATTTTTCTCCTCCCTATCCACACATTTAATCATCAGACACATCTGTTCTACAGCTGTGAAATGTTCTTGTACATGAAACAAAATCAAGGTCAGCCAGATGTAACAGGCAAAGCAAAACACGTGACAGAAGTTATGCGCACAGCAATAAAGAGGTGTAAACTGTTTTTGACAACCTGTGATGTGCTCCGTCTTTATATTCTCGTCAAAACCCTGGTGTCTCTGGTAGGCATCAAAGTTGACAGAGGCGTCGTCCTCTGATAAGCTGTGTGGAACCTGGCCATCGCCAGGGCGACACACCTCAAAACGTATCCATCGGTAGCTGTATGAACATGATAGTAGTACTAAATATCTGCCAAAACATTAATATACATTAAGAAATCTAAACTCTACTTGAATGCAGAATGCAAACAGGTTGGAATGTGTGAAAAAGAATATATGTTGCGATATATAATCATTATTGTAATTACACGATCAATCTGTAAAAATGTAGAAGCTTGTTATTTAATGAAAAATAAATTATAAATTTTCATGTTTCAGATTACTAAACCTCAAATGTTCCCAGTTGGTATCTGACAAGAAGTCTACCTTTTCAGAGATAAAGCTTTCACTAGAAAATGTGCCACTACTAAGCACTGGGCTAAGTCTTCTACTTTAACCATTTAAAAACAAATCTCAGATCTATTTTTAGATGATGATCTACTAATCCACATTCAGTGAACAGGGTGAATTTACTTGCTACACTTGCGGGCCCCAGGACAACTCTGGATCAGGTTCTGGACGGTGGGGTGAGAGAAGCCAAAGAAGTCTGCTCCTGATGGCACAATGGGCGCAACAGACTTGGAACTAAGAGAAGGACATAATGAATGAGGACATTGGTATCTAGAAAGTTATTGCATGCTCGATAACAACAAGCCTTTGTGATGGACTTTGATACCTGACTGATGCAATAGTCTTAAGTAGGTTGGAGTGGCACGTCAGGGCAGAGGAGGCCACAATGGCATTCTGAGGATCTTCTTCAGGCACAATCTCAAACTGGGGAGATGGTGTTGGAAAAGGTTTTAAAGCTCTTACATCCTTACATATGCTACAAAAACACACTCACAGCAACTCAGTTATTCATACTTGTATGCATTTACATCTCCTGGAGAATGATGATGGACATTTTTCTGTAACAACTTTGAGACAGATTGACTACTATTGTGCCAGTTTTTCAGGAAGGAGATTTTACCAAACAGACACACCAGGGTGGAGTGGCAGTGCACATGTATTTAGGAAAGAACAGAACAAATATGGGAGAAGACGTATTGACAGAGGTTGCATTCTGCTTTAAGATTTATAGAGAATATTCTGAGCCTATGAAGACATGGTGTAAACAAAGCACAGACTTACAAGAGCTACAAGAAAGGTTGTAGTGGGGAAACATGAATTAAATATAGGCTTGTAAGTAGCTACAAACAGTTAAGTGTATGTTTGGTTGCGTTTACCTCAATTTTAACATCCACATTAAAACCATCCACACCAACTCCTACTGCTCCACTCTAAGCTGATAGGCATGGCTCTAACCCCCCCGCCCACCACCACCACCACCTCTTTCTGTACCTGTGGACCTGATCCCCCATCCTTGATTTGGCAGGTGTAGAGGCACTGCTGGTCGGGGTTTTTCATACTAGCAAAGACACGAGTGCTGCAGAAGCCCACTGGGTAGATGGCACACTCATCATGGAACAACATTCTGTCTGTGATGATCTGGAGAGAAGTCAAAAGTTTGCATTTAGTAAGGTGCATGTCGTGGTTAGTGGTCAGCTGTTACAGAGGCTTCATTTTGCTCACATTTGTTGGTAATATGTACTTAATATTGATTCATTTAAACATTCTTCTGCACTCTTAATGGGAGTTTCAGTTGTCACAGCAAGAAGACAAGAACACGAATAACATAAGTGTCTCCGTTAGATGTGCCAGTGAGCTGACAGGTATAATAGACCTTTCTCATGGCAAATATTTTAACTTCTCAAAACTGACAGACAGACTCTACTTGTCAATGTTTCAAAAAGCTGAGCTCTGTAGTGACGCTGCCTGTAATAGTTTGAGCAAACTATGTATTTTTGGATCTGAGACAGACAACCTCTATGGAGGCTTTTAGCTGCCAAATAAAAACTCTTCCTCTTTTCTTCCACTGAAATATAAGTGGGACATGTGGAAGGAAGCTATGACATGTGAGTCATGTCAGACACTGACCTCTCCCAGACTGTACACTGTTAAGCCTCCCAGTACAATGGGAAAGACGGGACGACCAGATGAGTCCAGAGCGATTGGTTGCACCAGCTTCCGAGAGCCGTCCGCTAGTTTCCTCTTCTTCGACATTTTTTTTGGAACTGAAGAAAGATGGGAACACAATACTGATGAACACACACACACACAAAAGATATCACATTAATCCTCCTGCTGCTGCTGCCATTAGGGGTGTGACGATACACTCAGCTCACGAGATGAGACACGATATTGGGTTCACAAGATTGAAACGAGATG
The DNA here is from genome assembly GCF_027409825.1 of Scomber japonicus. Classification (NCBI taxonomy): domain Eukaryota; kingdom Metazoa; phylum Chordata; class Actinopteri; order Scombriformes; family Scombridae; genus Scomber; species Scomber japonicus. The sequence continues at coordinate 16,090,141 of NC_070583.1, forward strand.
AGATTTTAACTATATTTTTTTAAACTTCAATTAGGAAATATATGGCTGTTCTTTTATTTGGTTCTTTTAATGGAAATAATGTTTTAATGAAATGAAATGTTTTAACTAATCATCTTGTAATGAATCACTTAAGTTCTACTTCCTAAATATAATTATCATATGCAGTATGCAGCACTGTAAAAGGTTTCCACATATAGATATTTTATAGATGGATAATTTCTTTTATAAAAAGAAGACCGATCGTCTTTTTTTTTGGTGCACCCCTTAATTATAGCTTCACGAGACAACATTCACTTCGACGAGAATTATCGGCACGTTTTAGTCTCGCGAGATCTCGTCACACCCCTAGCTGCCATTTATTTTTAATATGTATCTACATTAACACATCGCCATAGTACTCACGTTCCTCCTTTCCATTCTCTCGTCCTCGCTCTTTTCTTTCCTTCTTGGGCTTTTTAAGAGGTCCCTCGTCACCTGTTGACACCACTGATGTAAGGTTATGCCCCCCAGACAGGCCTGAAGCCCCAGCTGTACCTGAGGTTAATGCCACAGGCGGCACAGTTGGATGAGAGCTTGACGCGGGTGTTGGCAGTATCTCCCCCTCTGACAAAGACTGGTACTGTAACAATGACTTCAGTAAAAACCTGAAAATGAAAATAAATATCAATAAAATTGGACTCTTGTTTATTTTAAATATCACATTAAGTGGAAAATGCCTAAATCCAGGAGTGGCTCCTTGCTGAACATATATTTTTAGATTGTTAAAGCTTAAACATCTTAACTCACCTGCGCTCCTCCTTTGCTCTCAGAAACTTCTCCTCTAAGTGGGCAACTTCATCACAGAGAGCTGCATTCTCCTGTTATAATTATCAATGTAAAACCAATATTTGACACATACTTCTTGTAGTTCTATTCTGGAACAAGCATAATATGCAGCAAAAGTGATTTTAATGAATACATGGTTCACTCACAAATATCATGGCGCGAGCCGCTTTTCGCAGCCTCAGGTACTTAAGCCGGTACTTTTCGTTCTGGTTTTTTCGCGGCCCTCTCTTCATCTTTCCCTTATGCTCGAAGGAACTGGTAGGGGAGGGGAAGGCGGGCGCCGAGGCACCTGAGCCAGAACTGGAGATGGCATTTTGCTGTGGCGAGCCGAGAAAAGACTGGGCAGTGAAGGCCTGTAGGGCCTGCTGCCGCTCCTCATCAGTCTGTGAGAGGACAGAGGGGGGAGAGAAAGACAGAGATGTGTTCCTGTGCACTGAGAGAACCTGAGGCTTGTGCTGGTGTGGCCTCTAGGACGCTGGATGAGAACACACTCAAATGCAGATGATAAAATAATAACCGATGTAGGTCCTATTTAAAACTGCTGTGTGACAAACAATGAAAGTTACAGAAAACAAAAAGTGCACACGCTGAAGTTATTCATACTCTTTTATTTATACAAATCCAGGAAAACATATGTCTTTGTCAGGTGTGTTTGACTGAAAATAAATTATTATCTCCAAGATCCTACTACTAACTATCATTTGACATGGATCTCATGCTGCTCAGATTTGAAGGCGTAAACATGGGTACTACAGTACAACAGTATAATTAAGAGCTTATTAGTACTTTGGAGCACTGCCGCTATGACAATACTCAAGTGACTTCTGGTCATCCCTGCTATAAAAGTCTGCTCTTTTGGACCATGAAGCTACATCTGCATTACCCCAATGTCCATTTATCAGCTTTAAAAAGACAGTAATTAAATAAATAGCACACATCTTATGACATTACACCAGATTGCTTTGAAATCCCACTGCAAAACCAAAGCTGCATCTAACGCATTATGATGCTGAAATGGGACTTTCAGCATCAATAAGACATAATTATACCAGGCAGTTGACATGTATCAAACTACAGTTCTGTACCCAGGTCTTGTGTAAATACCAGCACAACAGGATTTATCCATGACAAATAGTCAAATGCACAGCATTGAGAGATATAATATATTAGAGATTTAGTGTGAAATTGGATTAATGTCCCATAAAACTCACCAGCAGTGCAAAGACTCCGTTTCTGTTTTCAATCCTCTTGAATCTCCTGCTGCCTTTTTGTGTCTGAAACATAATGTGAGACGGAGGCCAATGCACGGGGCTGGAAAAGCCAAATTTGAATCCCAAAAAAACTTGTGGGTCAATTTAGATTAGTTATAAGATACAATAGGTTCAAGGGTGGTGTATCTGAGCACAAAGCACCCTCTTTCTGATGACAGCACATTAATATTTTCCCCTCTTTAAGATGGTGAGGTGATGTGAAAAGAAGCAGAGTGGAAAAATATGGAGACAAAAAAAAAAGATACTAATGGAAATAAAGATGAAGCATGTACTGTTTCAACTGAACTAACACAAATGAGTAGAAGTGCAAGTTATTATACTCAACAGCAGAGGCTGCTGTCACACTGAATCTCAAAAATGCTCCTTACCTCACGATACATGACAGCCTCCAGACTTGATTTTGCACTGCCAATGAGAAAACAACAAAAAAGTACATGTGATTGGAGGTGTGCATTTATGGTTAATCAACATCTATCTTGCTCTTTAGCCTCATTGCACAAAGTCAGTTTACATGAACTTGTTTTACAAGTATCCAAAATTATCAAGGAACAATAGCAAAGTAAACTAAAAGCTATTGACTGCAGAAAACATGAGAAACTGACCATTTTAAAACATCCTCACTATTCAACAGTTTAACTTTCATAAATGTGCACAAGCATAAGAATAAATGTAACAAATTGTAACAAATTGCCGTACTTAGATTGAACAAGTCCTCTGTCAATGATTCTTTGTTTAATCTCCTTTATGTGCATGGGACGTCCCGCTTCCTCCAAAACAATCTACATGAGAAAAGGTAGAAACAGGAAACACTTACCAAACAAACAGACAGACAGTTGTTTGCTAAAAAGTGTAATTACCACACCAAACTATCATGAATGACTGTACCTGGGCAGCATCCAGCCATGTGAGGTTTGGCTTCTCTGCGATTTCACTTGGTGGTTCGCTGCAAATAAAAACAGTTCAGTATCATCTAATGTAAGGGTATTATTTTATTTTTGGCATATCTTACACTGTAAAATCAAGCATGTATTTATACAAATTTAAGTAAAACAGTAAAGCTGAACCAGAATACCAGGTAATTATGTATTGTAACACTGTAAACTTGTTTTTAACAACACGTTGTGTGCATGATCCTCTGATACCAAAACTGAAGTTCACAATTAATTCTGGTTTATTTGCCATGCCTCAAACTATTTTCATTTGACCAATTTTGGCAAATCTACACTGTCTGATGATGGGATGCTCCTCATTGTAGCAGTGATACTCTCCAGCCTCCAGACTACTGAGATGCACCGTATATCTCCTGTATATTTAAGCAGTGAGCCTAGGCTGGATGTCAAACTGACATGTAAGCTTTAAAGTTACATTATTTTCTACAACCTCTCCAGAGTTTCAGCAGTCCCGGACAGACTGGCAATGCTATCCAGAGCAGGAAACAGAGAGTAGCTGCCCTGTCCATCCGCCTCCATCTCAGATTCAAAAGTGTTGAGTGACTCCATAGGAGACAGGGACGAGCCTCTGTCCTGCAAAGAGATCCACATTCAATATACAGCAGAGCAACATAAAGTAGGAACAGGGAGACACAGAAACCCGTTATTCTGTCAGGCTGTGGCAAAGAGTAGCACCTGCTAATTGCTAACAAATGCTAATAACATAACGGATAACAGTTAGCTATAATAAAAACACACCTTGATTAAACCGCAGCAGGCGAGCTAATACCACTTCACTCCGTCCGTGGTCCGGGTTGTTTATTTCCGTCGTAAACCGGACATGATATTATTTTCCTAGGACGGCAAAGTCAAATAATGCCTCTGGTTGGCTCTGAACCTGATTTCATTACCCTTACTCTAACCAATCACACTCCTTATGTCTTAACCTAACCAATGACAGTAAAGAGTACTGCCCAATCAGACGCAGAGTAGGCGAGTCATTCCGTCGCCACCCTAGGAAAAATAAGTTAGCCAACCGGAACCATCAGTTGTCCTCATCGCATTGTTTACATTGCTATGAAGCTAAGGCTGCGTCGTGAACACAGCTACACTTTGGAACACCTGACTTGAATGAGCCTAACAAATTAGATCAGGCTAAAGCGGTTCCATAAAGGCAAATCCACGTTCACGTAATCAAACTAATTCAAGACAGGCTCGAGTATTCAGACTAATTTCGTGTGCACGGCATTCACATGCAGCCCATGACGTCGAACACAGATCAAACGGATTCACAATGAGAAAATCCACCACAAAAGAGCCACAGAGCAGCAGCAGTATCAAGTACACACTTCTGCTGGAGACATATGAAGAATTTAAACATATGATCACAAAAAACAATAAATAAAATCCAAGAGAAAGGCTGGCAGGAAATTGCTGATCGATTGAATGGGTCTGATCTGTCTCTGAAGGTGCACTCTTGTTGCAGTCCCCCCCGCCCCGCGTACTATGCATAGACTGAATATAAGAAACAACATACATACATGTACTCGACTATATATGTATGAATGTATATGATTATTAAGTCAACTATATGTAAGTATGTGTATGTATATATGATTATTGAGTCGACTACATCTATCTTTATACCTATATCTATATGATTATTATTAAGTCGACTTCATTTGAACTGATTTTCTTTTTAAATGATGGTGATTAATGAGGCCATATAATATATTAAATCGTCTCTTTTCTTTCAGGCTAAGCAGCAACTGAGGCTAAGACTGACAGTTAGCCTGGTCTGGACCAGCATAAGTTGCCGTGGTAACTGAGCTTGAGCTATGCTGAGCTTGCGTGATGGAACCGAATCGCCAGACTAATGAAATAAACCTGGTTTATTTGGTATTCCTGCTTTAAGGAACAGGGCCTGGGTATCTGGTTTGTTTTGAAACAGCCTTTAGTTCAGCCTTCAATCAGTTCATTGTCACACTTGCAGGCACAATAGCATGTTTGAGATAAAAAATGATATCCAAGTGATTATGGCAAGTAGTTGTACTGTATGCCATCATATCTGAAAACCAAAAGAGAAATTAAAGTTTGTGACTGTATTAAAAACAATACTAGTGGTAAAAATGAGTGTAAAATATGTGCTCAAATTATGACAGAAAAGAATGTTTTGTGAATTTTGAGTTCCCTACGGGGGGTCAGCTCTATGTTCCAACAGCCAGATGTTCCCACATTTCTAACTTTCTTTTCAAAATTAGTCCCTATCTTCCCACAGGATTAGGGTTAGGGTTATATTTTACAACTGCATTCATTACATTCATCCCCCCAAATTTTCCCCACACTCTTCTGGGTCTATGGCACCCAGTGTCACACGTGAATCTTTAGGCACAAACCACATTCCAAAGTATCTGCTCCCTATGCCATATTTTACATCTGATATGCCCAATCCCTCAAAGACCAAACACCTACATCACAGTGAGCAGCTAGCCACCAAATCCAAAATCATATAGTGATTGCTCTCAGTAGACAGCTTTATTACAGAATCTTAAAAAACTAGACTCACTACAGCCACATCACACCACCAGGAGGAACCACTGCACCACAAAAGAATACTCACAAATTACAAGGGACCAAAGCATGAAACTCTAGAGTCTAGAGCATCATTGGACTTATGAGCACAACCCTGATGCATATGGAAACATCGCCCATCCCTGTACCACCCCCATCCAGCCACCTTTGCAAAGACCATTCACTGAAACAAAAACAAATACAGTGACCATTCCAGCTCCAACCCCAAGGAGAGAACATGAAAGGATCACACATATTCACCCAAAAGCCTGTCACTCATACCAGTAGTCATAGACAACATCAACCATGGTGTCTTTACTGGAAATAAAATTTTATTTTAATGACAAGCGCAAGGATTTAACCTGCAACACTACAAGCAAATCCGGAAAAGCACTTCACCAACTTCACCATTCTCAATAATGACAGACCTACACACATTCACTCTGCCAACTCCACCATAGACACACTGGATCTGGCACTCTCATCACCAGACCTCTCAGCCACACTCCACAACTTGAGCCACATCATTGGCAGTGACCACTTCCCCATCCTTGCCACTTTCAGCACATGGCACAACACCCATGGCCCAACGACAAAAAAAGTCAACTGGGAAACCTACAAGAAGCACAGCATTAAATAAACCACAAGTATTACTGGGATCCCACACCAGTACCACTCATTAGACCACCTGGCCAAGCACACTTGATCAATACTCACCCATTGATACATGTGTCACGCTACACACCACCTCCAAACATCCATCCTACACCTGATCAAAAGGGGAAAAAATCGCACAGACACAACTTCAAATACAGATCAGCGGACACAGAAATAAACCGGCTCCAGAACCAGAACAGCTCGCTCTGCGCACACAAGAAAAATGGAAATCATTCTACAACTGGGCAGTGACTACAGAACCAACCCACACAGCTTCTGGAAGAAAATTAAAAAAACAAAACATGAATGGTGCACAAAACTATAGCAACATGCAAACTCTAGCACTTACTCGCAGTTTCACCAAAAAAATAATTTGTCGTGGAAGTATTTATCAGCATTGAAAAGGCTTTTGACAAAATATGGGACAACAGATTGCAAGACAAAAAACTCCAAATACCACTTCCCATCTAAAATTGAATTTTAAGCCTCCTTCACAATTGACAAATCAAGTTTCTTCCCTTCACTCTACACACTTTGCACTCCTAAAGCTGGTGTTCCACACAGTACAGTGCTCAGTTCACTCCATTTTCTCCTCCATATTTCCGATCGGTATCTCCCCAATCCCCCCAATGAAAGGACATGTCTCACTCTTTGCTGATGACAAACTCCTAATCAATTCCACTTGCTGCCAAAAAACTCCTAACATGCATCGCTACAATGGAAACCTGCTCCAGCATGTGGATAATTAAACTCAACTGCACCAAAACTCAGCCTATCCTATTCACCAGAAATCCCAGACTCAAAGATGGTGTCCACCTCACCGTCCACAATAACCCCCTCACTCTGGCCAAGTGTCTAGAAGTCACAATCCTAAGAAACATGACATGCACCACCTACATGGATAACCTGGAAAAAGAAGGTAAAAGGACATCAAAACCACCTTCAAGGACTCAAAGAATGCAGAAACCAGAAATCATCCTCAAGGTTTATCAGACATATATTAGATCGTCTTTAAATATGCAATACCAGCCTGGACCACTCACAACACCAACACTACATCCATAGCATGTCTAGACTCCAAACCACCCAACAAAAAAAACACATCATTCTCACACAGACCTACATACAGCAATCCTCAACCCAGCACTGACACAGTTTATCCAAGAAGCACAATGGACCACGGGAGCACCACTTTGCACGATCCTGCAAAACAAATCACCATAATTTCACCATAACTTTAGCCTATTTTATTGCAGTCCACAAACCTCATATATGAAATGCATCATCTCTACTATTCACTGTTCTCTTCTCTTTACTCACATACATAGACACACAAGCACACACACACAAGCCATGCTCTGCTCTGTTGGCTTTTTCCAGTTCTGTTTATTTTACTTTGTTCTATTCCATTTTGTTCTATTTTCATTTATTACTAAAAAAAAATCTTATCCAAAGCCCCGGTCTCACACTACCACTTGGCTCCTGCCTACTATTGCCTCTTCTCAGTGGCTCCAAACTGAATTCATATGTTTATGGATAGAAAAGGACACTAGTCCTGAGCTATTTACCAGGTTCATGAACTGAGGTTAACTGGGCACTCTTTTATTCCAAACACACTGAGTAGGGGACACAACAGAGGTGAATGACCTGAACTTAAAGCATGACATTTTATAGTATTGCACAAGCATCAGTTAAAGGTGCAGTGTGAAGAATTTAGTGGCATCTAGATAGATAGATTGATAGATAGATAAATACTTTATTAATCCCGAAGGAAATTAAGGCATTCAGTAGCCCATATTAAGTCAGGTCGTACAGTCAGTCCAAAAAAAAGAAAACAGAAGAAAGGTCAGTCATCCCTCTCCTACAGTGTGGATTTACGAAGCTGGATGGCCCTGAGCACAAAGGATTTCCTCAACCTGATACTACAAATGAAGAGGACTTTTCCGAAGTGTCAGTATTCAATCAGTAGATAAAATTACATGGGACAATATCATTTCAAGTCTTCATTTTCTGATTTCCATCTTAAAGAAACTGTCTGAGTAGCTGCCATTTACAATGAAACATCAAAATTACACACAATTAGGCTGTGTTCTTCCATTAAAATGAAACCAGTCATTGCCGCACTAACTCTTCCATCAAGGGATGATTTTAGACCTTTTTAAATTTGATCTCCGCACCCCCTAAAAATAAACAAAAATATCAGTGTTCCCTATTAATTATATAGTAGACTGTGGGGGCCCACAGGGGTAGTCACAGAGCCGGTGTTTCAGTTTCATTAGTGACCGTGTTAAATGGTGACTTTCACATAGGTGTTCTCTTAAAAGCCTTTAGTAGTTTAATCCTTTTTAGATACATACTCATCTGTGTTTACTATCTAAGTTACGCTAAAGTTAAATTGTGTTCAGAAGACTCATTCACCTCTTGTAACGTATATTGTAATGTGAGACAGTCACCACTTAACACGGTCACCAGTTAAACCGAAACATCGGCCCGACTGACGCTTTGCTCAAGCGAGAAGGGGTAGAGAGTGAATGAAAGAGAGGGAGCACTCACAGTAAGAAAGCGGGTGAATCAGATCAATAAAATGTTTGATGATTGTTTCACAGTGGTTATGTTCAACAGCACAAATAACACATTCCCCACATCCAATCAACCCTGGCATGCTGTTTAACAGCACACTGCATCAACATTATGCTGGTTTGGTTGGTTCAGTTTAAAAAACAAAGGCTTAATGAGAGATGTTCTTTATTTCCATCTGTTCAATAAATCAACTACGATCCTGATCAATTTCTAAGTAATCTGGAAGTCAAGTCTTTTATTGATTAGCAGACAGTTAGTTTAGTTATTTGAAGAAACACAATGTAGAAAAAGACATGTTTGGTTTAAATAGTCCAATAAGTGCTTAAAGGACAACTTTTAAAAAATAGATAACCTCTTAATTGTGCTCCAGAACGATGCATTTGACTTAAAAAAGGTTTTCCTTCCAGACCCCCTAGAGCATGGGTGCTTAATACGTCGATCGCGATCTACCAGTCGATCACAAAGGTAGTGTGGGTATAACGCATGGCATTAGAAAAATAGACGTCAGCCTATCATCCATCCCATCACTTGATTGATATACAGGGCAGCCAGTCAGATGACATCTGACTTTTTCTGACACGTAGGTCACTGCGCATGCACAAACAACGGTGCTAAGTGCAGCAAAACTAAGAAGCTAGCTAGCGAATTACCTCCAATTTTTAGCCCTCGCTTTTTTCTCTTAAAATTAAGAAAGGGTATAAAAATGAGTGGGGGAGCTGGAACAAGTAAGAAGACAAAAACGTATCACTTTCATACGGAATGGGAGGACTTTTTTTTGGCTGGCTGTCAGCAGCTACTGTCTGGACTATGCATCCCTGGCTCATTCCATTCAGTGCAAGTCATCAGAGTAAACTCAGGTAATGACAAAAAATTTACATAGTTAATTGTGTTGTGCAATATGGGCTCATGTGGTTATGCAAGGTACATCAACATATTGTACATATAAATAATTCTCAATATATTTATAAATAAATATATGTTTTGCATTTTTGTGTTAGGGAGATCATTTTGACTTGGTCATTTTATAAGTAGCTCGCATGCTGAAAAAGTGTGAGCACCCCTGCCCTAGAGGGTCGGATTGAGGTCCACCCACCATAGTCTCTCAAAATTCTGTGGGAAACACTGAGCATTGAATGTCAAATTCTCATTGGGAGCTGATCCTAGAACCCCTGCTTCCATTTCTCCTGACATTTCATTCATAAATGTGAATATACATAAATGCTCATTCATTTCTAAGGGAATCTAGAATTACTAAAGGAGGATTCATCCATTAAGGTAAGTGTGGAATTTCAGCCATAGCCTTAATGCACCCCTGCCAAAAAGTAACTGACAGAGTGTTTCTCTTGCAGTTATCAACTCACATCACTGTGACCTGAAAGTCTCTCCTCAAAGTCAAGATAACTCCTAACAATGTGTTTCTCTTTACTTTAATTTTCAGTTGTTGCATAATGACATCAGTGTGGATGTTTTAGATGGTGTAGACATAAATGTGGATATTTTTATGTGCTGTGAACAACACACATTACAGGGACGTTGTTATTCTGAAATTGTAGAGGACAATGAAAGGGTTAGCTTTCCCTTAAATCGGTTTGAAGCAATTATTTCTTATCAGTCTTATAATTAAATGGTTTGCTCACTCAAATACAGAAAAGGCATTTTCTCACATCAAGTGGTATCTAGCTATTTGGATAGTTTGGGTTTGATGAAGGTTTGAGATTTCTGCCCCCACAGCAATGGATTGAATTCCATTAGTGGTTGTCACAGAAATTTAAAATTATACTGAGGTCTTCAGGGAAATTTTTGATAGAATGTTTAATGGATTAAACACGTTGTTTCTGGAAAGATATGTTAAGACCACAACTGAATTTTAGAAATAGATATTTCAAACCTTAGTAAAAAACAATTTATAGATGAGGTCCAATCTTCTTCACTTGATCACCTTGTTGAGCACATGTTTCTTGTGTGCCTCAAACAGGATTTTTATGCACACAATAAAAAATACTATAAAATCCTTAATTTGTACATTCATGAAAGCAGTAGTGACTCAGCTCTCTTTCTATATTGGATCACCTCTTATGTGGCTAAGGTTGAGCTAAACAAGCCCTGTGGTCCTAATTCTAAAACTGCAGGCAAAAGACAAGTGGTATTTCACAAAATGCCCAGACATGACTAAAATCAACTAATGCTTTACATTTTGTCCTATTTTTCACTGCGTATTGCAAGTTAGTATATGCAAATAAGAATATACTTCAAGTTGGATCCTGTTGTGACCAGAGGGGACAGTGAAATTGCAGGAGATTTTTTGTAACTGCGTTTTGATATTTATTCATAACCCTGGGGTGTGTTCTAATGACAACATGCTGCATTTTGCACCTACAATTGTACAAAATAGCTTTGCTGAAACAAGAGAACATGTCTGAGCAAATACATTCACCATCAGAAAATTCCATTGCAAACAGAGAAAAAAGAGAAGTCAGAAACCTCTTTAAACAGGTCAAAGATTATTTACAGAATTGATCGAATGATAATCACTTAGTGTCCTTTTGCCTCTGTTTGATCCTGTTGTTTGCTATACATCAACAATCAACCACTGGTCAGACTGAAAAACATCTGTCTCTGAGAAATGTTCATGCATGCTGACTGAAGTCAGATCTTTGGTCATAGGTATTGGATTCCTGTTTGTGAGCGTTCAATAACAGTTGAGCCAGCCGTAGTTGAGCAGGACACGCACCACTCTTTTGTATGGCATGTAGTATTCACTTTGTCGGGGGCCGTTAGAGAAGTAGAAATATCCTGTGGGACACAAGGTTCAGTTGATATTAAAATATACAGTTGAGCTTCTGCACATTCACCAGCTAGTTGCTCACTTTCTCTGTCTGCGGTTTGGTGCAGACAGTGGGGAAAAACTGGAAAAGAGGTTGGTTAGGGTGGTTAGAGTGAACCAAAACAGTAGTTGCACAAGTTTTGGCCCTTAATGTCAGCAGAGAGCAACTACAGAGTCTGGCCATACTTTTCTGTGTTTTTCAGTAATAGATCTTTACACATAGTCAGCACTGATGAAGGTCATCATATTTAATGGATGTATATGAGGGTGGTATCAATCTTCTCATCTAACTCTATGCAAGAAAAGACGAATTAGTGTAGCTTTAAATAGAAGGCATACGTTTCTGTCATTCTTGACTTGTATGAAATGGGCTAAATGTGAATGAATATTTCTCACCTGCATTGGCAAATGCTGCATCTACTTTGGAGCCAATGCCAGGGAAATTCTGGCTGATGGATCGTGGGTATCCAGAGTCCATTTGGTTTCTGGCCTCATCATAACTGTAGGAGAGAACAGAGAGATTATTAGAAATGCTTTTTAGATAATAGTCTTACCTGAAAAATATCTGCATGTTTTATCCTCTCAACACTTAATTCAAAATATCACTCACCTCCAATATTGTCTATTCACAAAAATGAGTGTTTTCCCAGTCCTTGAATCATAGACAGCTGCATCCACCTTACTCACTGAGGAGGGTAAGCCAAGGGAGGTGATACGCTTTGGATATCCTGCTACTTTTGTTTTACTAGTAGCCTTTATGGCCCAGTATTGACGACCTATAGAGAGACAGTTGCTGGTTATTACACGGTCGCCCATAAAGTTGGTATAAAATATTTTTTACCTCTTTCCATGAAATGATTGTGAAAATGTGATTTACTCTTGATAGATAAAGTGTATATATTCTCAAAATTGTATTGATCAATCTCATTGCACCTGGTCAAAGGTGATTACTGATGTGTATAAATAGAACGTAAAAATAGGAATGTGTCTGACAACAAAATTATTCCAACTTTATGGGTGGTGCTAGAACAACTTTGCAGAACTTGACAGTATTTATTTTCAACTTAACATATTGACCATATTTAATTAATATGAGAGACAAAACCAGCGGTCAACAAAACATACAGCAACCCACTCACCTTCTCTCTCTTTCTTAACAGCCACCACGCAGATGAACAGGTGCATATATTAACTTTACAAATGCCCATACCCATGTGACATGATTATACCAATCACAAAGATTGTGTAATAACAAATAAACAAAATAACCAAAATGCAAACCATCATTTCATCCTAAATGCACAATAAATCCATTCATGGCTGCCACACTATCAAAGTCTTTACGAATATTACCTTCAAAAAGATACACCATGTCCTTGTATGGGACTTCACAGGCAGCATCCACTTGGTTGATTCCTGACCATTTTGTGCTTACTTTAATTAAACGGAGTCCTTGGAAGGCTGTACTCTTTCTCCAGTAGTGTCTGGTAAGACATTGAAATTGAAATGTAAAATTATACAGGAATTACCTTCTACATAAAGAAGATGACCATCACATATTAAAAACGTACCCATTTTTGAAGAAGTACAGGTCTCCCCTAATGGATGTGGCAGCATCAAACACCAGGTCCCTGCTACAACGCTCACCTCTTGGGTTAGTATCCTCTGGTTCCTCTGGCTCTGGTGCAGGACGAGGAGTTGGTCTGGGTCTTGGTTCTGGTTTTGGCTGAGATGTGCGGCTGCCTGGGAGATTGAAAAAGCAAAGAAAATGTCCAACAGCATGAAAATAAACAATTCATGAAGTCAAAGTTTATGTCTTAATATCAGTCTGTAATTAATGATGTTTTTCATTGTGTCAAGCCTACGAATGTTCACAGCCTGCATGGATTTAAGAGCTGCAATGATTACTCAATTAATTGATTTCCTTATTCACAGAAAATTAATTAAAATCTCAAAAATTGATAAATATTTGGGATATTGAGTTAGTAAATTGAATTATTAAGAATTAATTTCATACTTTGCCTGAATTATGAAAAATTAAGAATTGTACTATTTTCCATTACAATTAATGGATTAATTTAAAAAAGCATCAGCAGATTAGTAACTATAGTGAAAATAATTGTTAGTTACAGCCTTATGACATCACAAATTAAAATTGAAATGGTTCATTCCCATTCCCATGCATTTTTATGGATGATGTATAGTGCACATAAAGTCAGGTTTGAGGTCAAAAAATTGAACCTGCCATCAATCAAGCACATTTTGTTAGTGTGAATCATTTAATTGAATCTAAAGTTTTGCTCACCATAAAGGGCTTGAACCCCACGCCTGTCGTCATCAGGCAGCCTGTATCCGTTCGTGTTGACGTAATGATAAGTGGGGAACATCAGGGCACTTCTGTCCCTGGAGTGATCCAGGCCCAGAGCATGGCCAAACTCATGGGCTGCCACCAGCAGCAGATTCACACCTGAACACAATAATTACAAGATTATAAAGTCATGCCTCAAAAGGTGATACACAAGGTACAATGGTCATCTCAAGTGATTTATTTGAGAAAATACAAATTTCCATTCTGTGGGGAAGTAAATCTATTGTTTTTGTTTTTTGTGCACACCCCACAGCTTTCAGTTATCATTCAGAACCAAACTGCTTTACAGCACTCCAAAGATTAAGTGTTTTTCCCCATAGAGCAACTCCAGTTGTACAAAAACAACACCACAGAATCATTACCTCTTTGGGTTAAAGTCCAGTTTTCATCATCATCAAAATGTGTGTCCCCTCCCTGACCATCTCCAGGAGAGTTAGCATGAGCCAAGACCCCATTTGGCCCATCAAAAGGGTAAAAGTCCCCATGATCTGCAATAGTACAAAGAACATAATACAGCCTGTGTGTGTGTTTTTTTTTTAAGTGCAAGTATGTACTTTTCTTTTTTTCAGTGTCTAATTTTTAATCTATGTCTCAGTAAAAGTTTAGGAAAAAAACCCTTGTTTCATTTGAACTCACATCCACCCTTGAATAGAATCATGATGTCCGCTGTGCCGCTGTAAATCTGTTTGAAGTCCAGCGGGATGACATCACTGTAGATCTGAAAGGCCTTAGCAATGGTCGAATCCACGTCTCTCTGGCTCAGATCTCGAGTGTACTGGGTGATCCTGTTCAAATCATGTTGGAACCATCATCATCTTTGCCATTATTATCACCTAAATTATCAGCCACCTAAAGTACAACTATACGACTAAAGTACTGACAACATTACACCCTCCTCATGTCCAGTTACCTATATGTAATGATTCTTTTTCGCCATCTGGGTTTCCCTTGAAAGTGTGCATATCGGCTGACGTCTGACACACCGCACCTGGGAGCCTTCATCGCCTCCAAAGTTTCATTATTCAAAACGCCAGTTACCTGGTGCAGCAGACAAAGTAACCACCACACAGAGATTTTTTAAATTATTGACACTTAATTTTAAACTTCCTATCATGAAGTCTTTTCCAGTGTTGAAGTTATTATCAACGACAATTGATTTGAAGTAGGCAACATAACACACCATTTTATCTATAGAGGTATGAAATGACATGCAACAGCTCATACTACAGTTTCCAGAGACATCACTTATTACCTCCAGGCCAAAGAAAGCCTGCATGGACTCTAGATCCTCAGTGAAGTTGCTCCTAATAAGGCTTCGTCCTGTGGAGTTTCCCAACCCAACATCCACATAGTACTGCCAAAGATACCCCTGATACAGAGAGAGGAAAGATGGTTGTATTGCAAGTGATATTTCAATTAACCCAACCATCACAGTACTCTGTCTATCTGTCTACACAACCTGAATTTAAAGACTTCACTCACTTAACAATTATCTTCTCAAATGTAAGTAGCTTTGAATGCAGTTGGTTATGTCTGAGAGTGCACTGCATTACCTCAGCAAGTTCTTGGTCCACTGGGGAAACCGTTGGGGCAACGGTTGGAGCCGCATGACACCAGTTTAAGCAACCCAGCAGCACTATCCAAAAAGCAGTGAGAGACATCTTGTTGAAATGTTTTTGTCTCAACATTTCGTCTCCTATTATAAAGGCAGTCTTGACAGTGTGATGTGTGTATCGTCCTGAAAACAGCTGAATGCAAATCCAAATGTATGCAGTCAGTGTACTCTGGGGCATTCCACTAAATGATAAGATAGGCCCGTGTGCAAGAGTAGGAGGGGGAGTAGAGCAGAGGTGGAAAGTAACGAATTACATTTACTCGCGTTACTGTATTTGAGTGTTTTTTGTTGTGTAGTTGTATTTTTTAAAGTAGCTAGTTTTAAAATTCTGTACTTTTACTTTTTCTTAAGTGTGTTTTGTGTGAAATATTGTACTTCGCTTTTAAATCACATCCGTTACCGAGTAAAAAATGTTGGCCGTGTATTTTTAAAGCAAAGGGGATCGTACAGCATCATTAACCAGCATAATACAATAACGTAAGATTCATACATTATTGCAGCCTGTGACAACCTGGCAGCTAACTCTCATAGCGACATATAAACTCTAACAGAATACAACAAACTCACATATTCATGGACGCACACTAAAAGAAATGTCCATTAGACTTTGTGCCGTCAATTTTCTCACGCTACAACTATCTCCTACAGGCATTGAGCATGATGCGTTCACGTGAGAAGGACAGCGTCGGAAATGAGAATTTAAGCGAATGGTGCACAGGGGCACAGCCTTTTTAACAGGGGTACTTAAACAGAGACATTATAAAGTCCGTGTAAAGTCAATTCATTGATTTACTTCAAAACATATTATACATGTTGGAAAATGGTTACAGAAAACATGTGAAAAGGCTGATAACTATGCAGTACTGAATTGTTGAGATAGCGCCTTAAACTGTTTCTCAGCCTTTCATTTTTCCTGATTTTCTGAGCCTGCAGCCCCTGATGTGACACAAGCCTCTGGCTTGACGGAAGTGCCCCTGGCGTGACGGAAGTGTCCTCTATATTCAAATTAAAATTGCTTAACATAGCGTCTCATTTGTTTTTCTTTTCTTATATACAGTCTATGGTTTTACCTGTATTTAATCCTGCAAGTCAACTTTGTTTTGTTTTTTAGTAAAACAAAATTGCTTAACATGGCGTGCATGAATTGTCCATTTATATTTATTTTACCCTTATTTAATCAGGCAAGTCATTAAGAACTAACGTCAGTTCTTTTAACTATATACCGTAAACCATGTGCATAAACTAGTCTTTTCTTTGGACCTTTAAAAAAAATAAAAACACTACTTCCCATTATGATGAATCCTATAGTAAAAATGACAAGAGTACTTTCAACGTGGCCTTTCGGCTACCATTACTTCAAACATCTTAATCTTTCCTGTGTTTCTGTAGTCTATGTACAGAGATGGATATTATAGCCTACACGTTTTCCTTTTAATACATAGATGTAGGCTAACCAATAACAAAAAAGTGTGTTCATTAGATCAGATTTAGCCTACTTTTAAAGATCCAGAGGATCCTCAAGGAAACTGCACATCATAGAATCAAATGAAGGAATTTTGTGTTCAATAAATTTACCCACAAGACATTGACTAATCAGAAAATTTAAGTCTAATTTCTCATGAAAATCCAGATTTATAGGGTAAAAAGTCACAAAAGGACCACCGTGCCCATGTATATAATTTCAATTTAAAAAAAGAAATGATAATATAAATAATGAAAGAACCAATAGTTTGGTCTATACTATAAAACCCTCGCTCACTCAGTCAGATGTGTCATTTTTCTCAGAAATCCACACTGAACTGCAGAAGAAAAATAAAACTATTTTAGACCAAAACTGCTCATCTTTATTGAATATCTATTCTTAAAAAGGTACAGTAAGTACTTGCATTTAGCAACAACAAAAATGTACAATAGATTCAGAAATGTTTCTGATCGGAGGGCTTTTCTCATTTTTCTTTCAAATTCCTGAAGCCTTTTTGGTGGCCTCCACGCTCAGATTTTTCTGGAGGCAGATTTGAAACAGGTACCACTCACTGTTAAAAGGAAGAAAATATAGTCAATAAACAAATAGTATATTCAATTACTATACACTTCATTATATACTGTATGAAAACATCTATGTATAATATCGTCAAACCTCTCTTGTCTGTTATCAAATAAACAACCATCTGTTACTGTGAACTAACGTTAGCGTCACATCGGCAGAATGATAGTTAGCTCGTTAGAAAACTCGCTAGCCATCACTGGGTAACGTTTAACCATGAACACAGGTTGGAATGTATTTCACACAAATAGGTAACCTGACCTCACATGACATTATTAGAACTACCTTTTGCTGTCATTTGGGAGAGCCAATGCTGCTCAAGTTGCTTTGCACAGAATTCAGCAATACAGGAACATGTAAGGTCATATATAATCAGTGTTGGGAAGTAACTAGTAACATTACAAAATAAATGTAACTGTAATCTGTTACAGTTCCATCTGAAGTCAGACCTTTAAGATTTAGCCCAGGAAAAAAAAATTTAACATGTGTCACAGTAATTTCTCCCTGACATCCATTCTGTTCTGTCTGTAATGAACAGATTTTCATGAGTCAGCTGTACATCCTTAATCATTATAGGAGTTGCAGCTGTTATTTATTTAACATGTTTGACAGTTGAGATGAGTGAGCAAGGACATCCCGTTTGGTGAATTGAACTCCTCCATCCTCTCTTCTGATGCATCTCTGAAAAACTTCTCAGTACTGCACATGCTTGCACTTGACTCAAAGAAGTACCATTGTATCCCGACTATTTATCTTTCCTTTCTTGAAATTTCTCATAACAGCATTTTTCTTGACAGATATGTTCAATGACTTGCTCAACACTGTATCAACCGTATCAATATCATAGCCATTCAGTTGCTGTGATTATAATCAGCACCCAATTTGTAAGAGTAGGATGTTGTCCCACTGACAAGGAAGACGTTACCTGTCAAGAGAAAATCATACAAAAACTTCACTTGAAATCATAAAAGCAAAAATATACTTTTATGATCTGTATTTAATTTCATACACATAGTGCTTTTAAAGAGTGTTATATTCTCATATTGTTTCAAACCATAAGAAATGAATTGTGAGTAACAGTGCTCTGCTGTAAATAGAAGATTTCTACTTGAGTTACACATTGTTCTAAAACTAGGGCAAATGGTGTTTTCCTTATAAAAGTGTGTCCAGTGCGGTAAACCCCACCCGTCTACCACCTAAACACGGTAAAAACAAGAAATTACAAGTTCTATTTCAGTTATTCTATTTGTATACTGCTGCTCAGGTCCACATTGTACAAAGTTCATGACCATAAACTGTGACTGTTTTCTTCTCTTTTTTTTTACCATGGAATTTAAATGCAGTGTCGACCCTTCTGGGGATTCCAGACCAGTCCCTCTGGGTGAGTCTGGGGAGGCCGGGGGCCATCCTTCTCCTGCATTCATCATACCTGAGGTTGGATCACTCAGACATATGCACATAGGCAAAAAGTATGTTATCTGGAGTGCTGTTCACCCAGGGTTACTATAATTCTTTGTTTGTTTGTTTGTTTGTTTGTTTTAGGCACCCACAGTGTTTGGTGATTAAATGTCTGATAGTTATAGTCAGTGCCGTTTTCTTTTAATATGCTGTGCAGTGTAGGTATTGTCAATATATTCATCATATGTTAAAGGGGGCATATCAAGCTTTTTATGATTTTATATTATGTGTATGCTGTTGTGATGTTGAATATCTGTGTTAAACACAGTCAAATTTCTAAAACTTGAGTTGTATGTATGTGGCAATGCTCTGAACTGCTCTGAACACTCCATTTGCAAAGCTACACATCAGACTGATGTCAGATTGTTTGTGCATGCCCACAAACATCCATTCCCCAGTCTTTGTTGTTAAGGTTGTTTCCGAGGTTGTTCTATGGATTGTTAAAATCCCTCTATTACTGTTTGTTTACATAGCATCCACGGATGGCATAAGCTAACCAAAGAGAACTGTTTAGTTGTGTGGGAATGTAATTTTGAGGAGACAGGGTTGCATTAGGTGGGGAGCCTTAAAGAGACAAGTATATAGTATAATAAGATACTAGAGTATGAAATTTAAAAAATGTTTTTTTTAACCATGAATCATGCACATGTATCACATGTATAGGTAGCAACCTAGAATATAAATATAGAACTAGAAATATGGCATTGAAACTGAATAAGCTTGTGTGAGAGACCTCACTGTGTGGCAAACTTTAACAATTTAATACTGGAATATTAATTTTATGTCATTTACTTCCAATTCTTACTGTCAAGTGTTTGTTTTATGTAAAGCACATTGAGTTTCCCCTTGATACTTAATAAAGCTGCCTTGCCTTGCCTTGCCTTGCCTTGATTGGTAAAAGGAAGGTTTTCTATTGATGATGTTTATGTCCCCATGTGAAAATATATGATCATAATATACACAGCATGTTTTAAATGTGAAGCATGCTGGAATTGAAAGTTGCCTGTAGTAAAACTCTCCTTGAAGAAAAATGTTTTCCCATATTCACTGACGTGCACGGCAGTTCCCTGGTGGAGAAACCATACTCATAGATGGAGCCCGCATGACTTTTCATCTTAAGCTGTTGAACCACCCAGTACTTATGACTTGGAAAAACACAGCCGTGTCACTGCATTTTAGGACACTATGAAAAACAGCAACACACCACAAGGGCTGCCAAACTCAATGAGCCTTTTGCATGAACTGTAACACTTAAGGTTGCACAAAGCTGTAATTTAGGCGCAACACTGTGTTCTCCTACTGGAAATCCAGCCTTGTCATGCTGACAAGGCCTAAGTGATGCTTTACAGACTGCCCATTACCCTACCAGTGAATATGTATGCCACGCCTTTGGCAGGGATGTCATAAGCAGCATTGACATGAGAATTGATGGTCGGTAAATATGTGCTGCTGTGGCTATCTGTCTTGGTTCCAATAGGAATAGGTCTATGTTGTTCTCATCCACATATACCTGGAGGGAAACAGCAAGTAGACTCGATGGCTGTTTAAGTTCAAGTTATGCAATTGCATAATTTAATTTCATACTTTGCCTGTTTTTAAAGAAAACATTCTCATTTCCAATCATAACTGCTGCTTCAAAAGAAAAGTTATGGTCACTCACGTGCTTCCACTTTTCTGTTGGGTTGGTCTGAGAAACAGTCAAATATGTCATAATACATTATTTTGTACTAAGTTCTGATGACTTTATTTCCAGTCTGTGCATATAATAGTTTTAAATTTGTTCCTCACTGTGCAGTGTTAAGATTCAAAGCAGATCATCTTTGCACAGACAAAACTGTGTACTGCTGCAATACCATTAATTCAGGTACATGATGGCGAGTCAAACCCAGTGAGTGGCCAAGTTCATGAGCTCCAACAGCGAACAGGTGGATATACACCAATTTCATATAAGTCTATTTGCCAGTTAGTTTCGCACAGTCTCAGTGAAAACTGCTGCCACTTTGGTGTCTGCAGGTTGAAACCTTCATGTGTACATCATCCTGATCAGTTATGTCATGTTCATTCATTTATATTCTTCCATGTATTCTGCAAGAAGAACAGTCAACAAGATGGAATAATGGCAAACATTACATTGTTTTTTACAATCTCCAACACATTTCTGATTCTTGACTTAGGGTTCATTTTTTTGTATTTCATTCTCTGTCTAAGTAATGTTGCTTCTCACAAAATTACAAGCACATTTTGACTGATGAACTGTGCTTCCCTGCTGTCCATTCTTCATCCTCATCAAAATGCATCTCTCCAATTCTCTCTCCTGGCTGGAAGGCACGAACAAGCACGCTCCCTGGGTGTCCATCAAAGGGGAAGGCATCTCCATGTGCTGCTGCAAAAATAGATACGTCTTCAGCCTGTCTCTGTCAGTTTTGCATTTCTCTGATCTTCACCTCAGTGGTTGACGTAGGCTGGACGTAGACCTGACTCTTCTCCCCTCAGCTGTCCTCCTCCTGAGGTAGTCCTATCATTGGAAGTAGTTCAGGTCCAGAGGCTTAGGTCTACATTCTTATAGGATGCCATAAAGGTATCTATAAACCATGTTTTCTAATTTTTCTGTGTCACAATGTAGGAATGCTGTGTATTTCTTTGAAGATATGCTTCTGATACAAAGACAAACAGGACTTCATGCTAATCCTTCCCAGCAAAATGAAAATTACTAAATTGTCTTCCTCCAGGCAGGATTTCTCAGCAATGTTTTACTTTGTATTTATATCATTTTGTGAATTATGCAGTTAATCCTGGTAAAAACAAACAAACAAACAAACACAAACAATTATCACCAATTTATTTTGACTTACTTAACTGCATAAAGTAAAAAAATGAATGCAGATCAAGAGCAGACAAGGCATTAGCATACGTCCTGGAACCTTTACAATGAGTATGAGATTAATGTGCTAAAAACTAAAATGTGTTGCAGAATATATTGATATTTAATATCTGTGTGAACTTCTCAAGGTGGTAGGGTGATAATCTTTACACTAGAAAGTAGTGTTTGTAGTTTGAAACATGTAATATGATTTCAATACAAGGACAATTATTTTTTTGAAATATATAACAAATACATATCTGTATTATGCTATAGCTACCCCAAAGTAAATCAACACATTACTGCCTTCTTATTTAAAGGAATAGTGCTGCTAATGCTCAGTTACAGTGGCACTGTTTTGAATTAAAGATTCCTCAAAACAAATAACAATACACTTTACTAAGTATGTGACAAGTAATAACTACAGTATTTGAATAGAATAGAATAGAATATTTCTCTTTATCCACAAACCACAGCCAGCATCCACATCTTCAGGCCTTAGCCACCAATCCTTATCAATGGGTAGACTCCACAAGGTTTCCACAAACATCAGAGAGCTGAGCGCAGGTATCCAAGGCCAGAACAACTCCATTTTTTAAATGCACTCTTCCACCAGGCTGCATATTTTTATATGGGAGTATTCTCAGAGGTTGTTAGGCAATCACACAGCCCAAAAGTGCTCAATCCTGGTAGTTACAGCTGTGTCTATTTGACCCAGTTTTGTGGAGGTTTTGTGGTTAAAACCTCTTAATGAAATGTTTACATATGTCTGGGCTTTCTGTCTGTAATGGTTAAAGTGTGTGTACAGTGTGTTTTAGAGTATATCAACCAGAAGCTATCATCATATGTCAACTTAATATCATGCCAAAGTGAGTTAAACACCCGCCAGTTCACCGTGTCACTGGGCTGCATGTGTTTATATCAACCCCCACCACAGTGATGTGCATATTTGATCAAAATATTTAAACTGAACAAACCACAGAAGCTGATATGCAAACGCTGGGAGCCTTTTACAAACATGCCCATGCACGCACACACACACACACACACACTCACACACACACACACACACACACACACACACACACACACAGAGACATCGGGTTTAAATTGTAATTCTTTATTGTGACAAAATATGAGTACTGATAAATAAAGCTCCACTCAGAGGTGAAGAAGCACAGTGTGTTTTTCTTATTACTCTTTAATTTAATCAAGATCGTCAGGCGTATTTTTCTTTTGCAAATTGTTGAAATTACAGTATTTCAACATCCAAGCCAGGAATTTGCTTTGTCAACTCCAACAACTTGTTTCTGGGTGTAGTCGTACTTGTAGACTTGTGGTCCGACAAAGAAGTAGATGAAACCTAAGACGAGAAGAATCAGAACTTTAAGAAGTAAACATAGTGATTCACATATTTCACTTTAAACATGTTTACTGCTGATGATGATAATGATAATGATGATGAGCATCTATCTGAACTGAAAAATCCACTTTTGCTTGCAGCTGAAATTACAGGATGTCATATAAAGAACTGTAAGTGGGTAAATTATACAGTTTAAATCACAGAGGGGAACCACATGTTCTGTAAAAAGTTCACTCCACACAGCTGATGTTGCACATAAATTAGCATTAGCAGTGCCACTAATAACAATGCAATTTGCAAAAGCCACTCAAGTTAAAGTCAGACATATACTACCTGCTAAGATGAATGCACATGTGTATTTTATTTGGTTTTCTGAATATTTTTATATTCAAGCATTTGCTGTCAGCAACAGGGCCGGCCCGTGGCATAAATGGTCTATGCGGTTGTTGAGGGCCACAACCACTAGGGGGTCCAAATGACTTTCTGTGTTGCCTGCTGCCAGCTGCAGTGTTGGACTTTTACATATAAATAAACATCTGTTACATTTAAGCCCTTATCAAATAAGTTCACACAACGTTGATTAAGCTTATCACCAGCAGATAAATATATGTGTAGTTCACATAAGGAGATTTTAAATCTTGAAAATCTGCCTACTGTCCAGTACGTCTGCGGGTTGAGAAGCTAACTTCCGGTTAGCCGTCTGCTAACTTAAACTGGGATGAAGTAATGTAATTGTGTGGCTCTTCTGACTGTCCAAATATCATAATATGCAGTGAAACATGTTGTTTAGTGGGGTTACATGATGCTCAAATCATTTTATCCACCGTTTTATAGCCATAACAGTTGCAACCAGAGGTCTATAGGGCTCTGGGTGCAGCGTGTTTCCATGGTTACCTAGATGCTTTTGTGTGACGTATTGGTGTTCATGTTCATTTGTCATTGTCTTTACTTATAGACCTTGTTTTGTACAAGTTGGTTTCTTTTTTTAGCCTCTCAGATTTTAATATTTTTGAATATTTTGCACTCTTATATTGATTGTTCCTTGCTGTTCATTTTATCAAAATAGTTTTGGTTTTACTGGTGTTCATTTGACTTCACTTATAGACCTTGTGATGTGCAGGAGTGTTGCTTTTATCGCTTATATGTTGACATTAACATGACATTTTTTCTTAACTGCTCAGATTTTAATATATTGTTAATAAATGCAAGAAATTTGCTGTTAATTGAGTTGCCTATCTCTAGTTTGTGTGTATGTGTTCATCTTCATCCAGTTATGAGTAGTGTGTGTGATTTGGTGCTGGAAGTGTTTTGGGGCCACATATAAAATCTTGTTTAGGGCCACCAAAATCATAGGCCCTGCTCAGCAACTTGTACTTCTAAATAAATGTGCATCATTCACAGTAAACAACTCACACAGCAAACACACTGTACAGTGGTCAATAATAACTACTGACCTTCTTTATGAAAAGCTGCATTTATTGTTGAGTTGATTCCAGGGAAGCCTTCGCTGATGTACTTCGGGTAACCAAAATCCATTACCCTTCTGTTTTCATTGTAACTGGAAAAGAGATGGTGTAAATGTGTCAGAAGCTGTTATTCATCATCTTTTTCGCCTTTCAGTGCTCAGACAAAACACTTTTTTATAGTTGCTGCTATGCAATCATGTCACCAAACCGAGCCCTTTTCTTTCTGTTTGAGGTCCAAATGACAGAGAAAATCTTTCAGTGAGATTTGTGTCAATTCTTCCTGCTTTGTGATTTGTCTCTGTTATCCCATTACACTTTCATTTCATACAATACAATTCTAAAGAAGCTATTCATTTAGTCTAAAAAGAATACAGTATAATTTTATTTCATTCACATTTGTCATATTACTTTTGTTACTACATGATATTGGACATTCTCATACGTACAACTTAAACTGTTTGCTAAAATAGCTTCAGTGGATCAAAATCAACAAGGTAAAATGCTGTGTGTGTGTGTGTGTGTAAGTGCATGGAAAGCTGAACAGGAATAGTCCTCTGTGTGGGAATAATTGCTATCATGTCTGTATGAGCCACAAGTCTATAAAAGACTACAAGGCTTGCCATAGTTTATACACTGGTTGTTACTTTATTGTCTTACCTCCAGTAAATGTCATGCATAAAGAAGAGAGTGCGTCCTGTTTTCACGATGTGCACTGCAGCATCAACGTCCTGGATCCATGCAGGAAATCCAAAGTGGCTGAGCGCTCTGGGCTTTCCTTTCACAAGTGAACCTTTCACTGTCCAAAACATGGATTCTGTCAAAATATAAGGGGGAAAGATCAGAAGATTAATGGATTATTAGTGAAGTAGAAGGTGATATTGATTATTTTCGCAGACCAGTCAAATTTAGTAACTATCAATGTTACTATATCTTAGAATCTTAGTGATTATGTTTAATGTTTGTGGGTTTAGAGGTCCAAGATGACAGGAATTACATCAATGAAAACCTATGATGCAGATTACATAATGGAAGCTATTGCGTAAAAGACGTTTACCATGAATGAGATAAGCAGTGGATCTGCGAGGTACCCAGAAGGCTGCATCAATCCTGGTTTCAATCTTTGGCATGAAGTTGGTGATAGGACCTTCTTTGATGTCATACTGCTCATTATGTTTAATCCAGAGATATCTTGTGGGGGAAAGTATTGTCAGTTACCCCAGAAAAACACATTTTTATTAAGGATTATTAAATTAAATTTTAATTTCCCAAAGAAATATTTCATCTTGAGGGTCAAAGTTATAAAAAAAATAATTATTGTACCTCTCTCTGAAAAAGAAGGTGGCATCTCCAAGAGTGGACACTGCATCAAAGGTCATATCTGGGGCACATTTGTCCTGCATGAGTCGAGGCAACAGTGATCCTGGCAGCCATGGGTTATACTGAGAGTTCAAGCCGAGCCTTGGCAAATGATTTGGACGACCTCTGACTGGACCTAACACACATCAGCACACCTAAGAATCAAGTTCCACTTACTTAAATGTCAGCAGTAGTCAACACTATAAGCTCTGATAGATAGATAGATAGATGGATAGATGGGTAGATAGATAGATAGATAGATAGATAGATAGTTAGTTAGTTTACTATAAAGTGCTTTGATATTTGCGACATCTTCTCTGGATAATAAGTTGGCTGAAGGGGAAGGTTTGTAGTTCGGATACATCAATGACTCTGGGTTTCTGGAGTGCTTCAGTCCCAAAGCATGTCCGAATTCATGTGCGGCTACGACAAGCAGATTAAAACCTGCAATAGTATAAATAAATGAAAGATTGTATACATTTTCAAAAGTAAAGTAGATATTGCCTTTTTACAAGGATGATTTTGGAGCGACACTGTGGTTTGGTTCAGTACCTGTTCCTCCTGCTGTCCAGTGCTCATCGTCGTCAAAGTGTGTGTCCCCTCCGACACCCGGTCCTGGACCGAAAGCATGAGCCAACGTGCCCCTGGGTCCATCGAATGGATACAAGTCACCATGGTCTTCATGATACAATCCAGACCAAACATGAAACAGAAACCACAGAGAAACCAATGTCTTACATGCCAAAAGAAAATTACTGGCTTCTGTCTGCCTCATCCAAATGAGTCTGTCGGATGCAGTGACCAGTGCACAATGATGGTTAGCAGCTAAAGTACAATTGAAGCTTCCCATGTGTATATCCATGTTATATTTACAAATCACACTGATATATCTAATGAAAATTCACTGTAAGACATCTTTCTGTGAGCATGAACTGACTCAGACTCAAGACTCAGACTAAGCAATGCACTTCTGACACTTGCATGTTTGAAACAAAAGGGCAAACACACCATAGTTCACAAACTCCACTATAATGTCAGCTTTGCGGGTGTTTGACCTGACAAACGTCAGACTGCTGGCTCTGGCCCAAATGCTGAAAGCTGACTCAATTAGAGAGTTGACGGTGCTGCGAGGCAAATCTGTGGTGTACCTGCCAATGCTGTGAGAGCAAAGAGAACATGTCATATCAAGATTAAGACATTCAATCCTTGAAATGCAAATATGAATCTGATAAATGTGATCAAAAACATTGGTGGCACAAAATTACATCAACTCGTGATACCCTTTTGAAGAACAGTAGCTACCGCGAGTCGTTCGCTGAAAAAACATCTATGGACACCTCAATTGTTTGGCTACACAGCCTTACGGAAGTCAACTCATATTTCTAAACAATGGAAATAACCAACTTTCTTAGTTTCTCTTTAATTAAGTTTTGTTCAGTATGTAATCCAGCAGTTATGGCTCTCACGGAGCTTGCAAAGAAATGGATGGGGACATTTCAGACAGACAGTTACATAAGTCCAAGCACGTATGGTGAACTTGGCACCTTAACAAGCCCATAATAACTCATAGAAGGACAGGCTAGGAGTCCCAAACCCCAAAATTTGTCAACCATGATGAGATTTGACAGTTGCTATTCCCTATTTCTGCCAAAGATTTTATTGCCTCAAATGCCTCAAAATGTTCCCCACCTATTGGCCTGCTTTTGTTTGTATTTTTTACAAGTTCAGTCTAGGTCAAGAGCATACAGTATATCTGTTAGATAGTCATTCTATTCCACTATAAAGATGCAATAGGACCATCATTGCAGACCACCTTTTACTCACAAATCTAAAAATTGCAAACTAACTTGCCCTTTGTGTTGGAGCTCTCAACAGAGGAAACAGTCGATACCTGTAAGTGATGACATTTTTGTTCCATCGTGTCCCCTGGATGTGGCTGTACTCCTCCACATCTGGAACGCCACAGCGAGGGCTCCTCATCACCTCTAGGGTGTCTGAGTCCAGGACCCCCGTTGCATTGATCCCAAAGAATATCTGCATGTCTTTCACCTTGGCGGTGAAGGAGGACCCACTCCGCTTCATGCGCCCTAAAGGCTCTATTTGCAGGTGGTAGTACTGCTGAAGGTATTCCTGTGAGTAGATGTGAGATGTCATGTTGCACTGAGTTGCCAGATGAATTAACTAATCTTGTTCACCTCAATTAACACAACATTAGATGTATTAATTCCTCTTATGGGTGGGTTATTCTATTATAACATGCATTATAACAAGATTATGAACAATTATCCCACTTTTAGGATCCAATAAATATAATGTGTCACAGTAAGTTATAACTTCTAGATAAATGTGCTTATCTAAGAGCCCTTCGGAGATCAGATTTACTGCCATCAAATGTCAGTTACACCTTATCTAATTACAACAAGAACACTGTTCACTGCAATAAACTGAATAAAACCTTAGCAAGCAACATTGCAGATGTGTTTTTTTCCTTGCAAAAGCACACAAATGTATTTGTGGCATAAAATTGGCATGGAGAGAGAGAAGAGAATCTGCTAAAGCATGCAATGTAACAGCTTCGAGGACTCAGAGGGCAGTGCATTTACTTACCTCCGCCCCCCACCCACGCAAAAACAAAAAGAAATAAAAACATTATCTCCACATCCCACATGCAGGCAAGAGTGGATCCTTGCAAATTAGCTCAACCATACTGGAAACACCTTCAAGTTGGCATATTTCTGGCATTGTACAAGAGTTTAACTTTAAGATTAAGTCACATGCAGTCCAGTCTTGAACAGTTGTAATGCAGCTCATGCAATTATGCACTTACTGTGGCCAGCTTCAAGTCAACCTGTGGTTCTGTGGAAGGAGAGCTCTCTACCTCCGGAATATGTGTGGGCACCGTAAAACACGGACCAGGCATAAGCAAGACCAAGACACAGCAGGACAGCAGCATGACATGCATTTCACAGACTTAACACTAGTCGCCTCGTTTAAACACATGGAGAGGGAAGTTCTGGTTAATGAGAAAGCCTTTTAAATGGTTATTGTGACTCATACCAAATCCAAAAGAAGCCTCAGACAGTACTATGGAATTAGGGAGGGGTTTGCAGGGAGCCAAGGACAGTGAAAAAAGAAAAAAGAAAGACATGACATTTGACCATTTTTGTCACGTGATGTGTCTGCTCCAGAAAATAGATGAAATATTCAGTGTGTGGTTTCAGTTTTAAAGCCTTATTGGAATTGTGCAAATTTAAGACTTTCGATAATTATAACGTGATGTGAATATGAACCTCAACATTTGGCTGGGAGGTTTTAGAGTGTAGTGTGCTGACTCACAGATAATCCTAAAGAAGTGGTGAAATTACAGTATAAAGCAAGAGAGAAGAGAAGAAGATTCACTCTGTACAATGTGCTCATTACTATCACTGTGAGTGCATTCAGCATAAACTTGTTGATATTTCCACTATTAGAAACCAAGTAGCTCTGATAATGAGTTAATGATTTCCTCAGCATCTTCTGTGGAGGATCATCAACTAATCTCCCTCTGGACTGATGCAGCACTAACAATAAACTGGGTGGCACTGCTCAGTCCCACGCATTCTGCAAGGTCTCCCAAAATAACACCATCAAAGCCAATTCTTGTCCCGTTTTAGCAGATGCATGTAAGACCTTTCAATGAGAGAGTTTGCTGGTAGAGAGCTGAAATTGCAGGGGTGGATTTAAGGCCTTCGAAAAAGAAAATGGCTGCCAGCCAACATGCCTAGACTGGCAAGGGTGGTGCCGCAATGAATTCAAGCTACAATTACGGTTGATTGGTCATTGTGGAGCTTTATGGGACCAACAGCATTCCTCTGCGGGGCAACACAAGCTGCCTGTTTCAGGGTACGCCATGCCCTTTCGCAAAAAGACCTGAAGAATTTCTGTCACTTTGGTTTTATGGGCTGAGGACAGACGAGGTAATGAAGTCATTTTAAGTTGAATTTCAAGGTTACAAGCTGGGAGAGACCATTCCAACCACCATGGTAATTAAACCAGTAGCAACATCACTGTTTGGTCCAAAACATAGACTTTCACACTCACAATATGACAGAGATGTTATGTCAGAAAAAGCTAACGAGGTGAGCAATATCATTCAATGGCAACATCTTTTTTTTTGTCTATAATGATCCATATTGAAATAGCTGTACATTATCAAAGTAAGAAAAGGTGAAAGTCAAAATTACAAGACAAAGCTTTCAATGCTTGGCAAATTAGTTAATAATTAAAGTTCATTAATAATGAAGAGACCAATAAAAGATAGAGTCAAACTGGTCAACATTAAAAATATATCCGTTTAACTTTATTTAATGTTTCACTTTCCCTTACTCAGTAAAAGTAAATCCTGATCAAACCTGAAAATTCATTTAAATCTTGGTAATCTTTTGTAAATCTTATAGATTACCATAACATATAACCTATGGTTGCAAACATGAAAATGGAGTTTTACTGAGTTTTGTGAAACAGAAATTGGAAAAATGATGGTACCCTTAAAGCCACTATATGTAAGGTTTGAAAATATACAATTTGTATGTTAGTATCACAAAGACTATGTACACTGATCCACTCCACTATCCAATAGGGTTTAGAAGTGTTTACAAAGATGTCCTTAAAACAGCTTACAGTTCTACAGATTATAGTTTGGATGTACGTAACGATTCATTTTTATAGCAGCAATATGTTTTGTACCTCTAAGAGCTTTCACAATCTGTAGCCAGAAAGAGAGTGTAAAACTTGTTAGTGGTCATGCACAAACTGCAACAAAACCAACTCACATTATGTTCAAGCAAAATTCAACATAAACAACTTGAATCAGTTTAATACAAAATTGCCCAAAACCAAGGAAATGTTGATTTAAGTGGTTCTAAAGTATTTTCTCCAGATTTTAAGATACACATTATGGTTTTTTATACTATATATGATGGATGATGTACTGGACATGAGAGACACGGTAGGGGTAATGAGATTGAAGTGTCTCTGCTTCCCTCCTGTGGCTACTTATGCATCACACAGAAGACAGTACATGTAGTGTGTTTATTCTGCTGAGTGGGCCTGACCTTACACTACAGAAGTCACTGTGGTTTGAATCAGAGAAGCTGCTCAACTTTTGTATATTTTGATTTCTTGATGTTGTTTGATCTGTGAGCTGTGCACACTCTTTTCATGTAAGTTTTGATGTATCATTCCTGGTTTTGCTGCCCTCAATGTTTTCCCTTTACGGTAGTCTGTGGCTGAGTCATATTGTGGCTCAGTGACCGTGTCACTTCTCCAGGTCCATATGTGCCTGAAAGTATCATACTACCATGGTTTTTCTACAGTTACATTATTTTAAGCTACAATCAGCACTATAAAATATGTGTCAGTTGTGTAATAGGGTCAGTAAGGTGACAATGTTTCCTTTGTAAGATTTGTGGCTCAATCCAGACATTTATCTTTCATTGTTGACAATAACAACAATGAAAATTGAACATGAAGTGCAACCACAAAAAACACTTTCTGGAAAAACCAGGGTTTCTCGTATCTTCAAGTTCCAAGTTAACGGCTTACATGTCCACAAACAATCATCATAACATTACTTGCAGGTTTAGGAGAAAAGCAACAACATGTGCATCCCATCATCCATGTTTTTTGCAACCTGTTGAACTCATTATTACTCATTTTTTTCTTTACTTTTTACTTTTTTACCCTTGATTTGATACTTTCATCTAAGTCTGTTTGGCTTGCTAGATGGTCTCTACTAGTTTGCACAGGTGTGCACATCGGTGATATGTGTCAGGCCACATTCTGAGATTGGCTGACCAAGGTCCTCACACACAAACTGGTCTTGTGCATAGTAGAGAATGCAGAGTTGTACATTTACAATGATACTGTACAGTAGGTTGATCATTTGAAGTTTTACAGGCAGAATGGGCTTCATTACAGCTCTGCAGATTAAGGTATTTTTACTTCTTTCATCAGCAACTTTAGGTGTAGCTGTATGACTCCTGAATGAAACACTGACTGGACTCACTGAATGAAGCATTCAATTCAATCTGACTCATTTCCTGAACAAAGTAGAGACGACTTTATTCATAATCCCTTACATGGACACATTTTATTTATTTATTTTCTCTCCATTTTCCAAAATATCGTTAGGCTTTTTGACAAATCTGAAGAGACATGGGCTGGTTATCCTACAAGCTAACATTTTTAAACCAAGAAACAACAACTAATAATAATAATAATAATAATAATAAATTTAATTTGTATTGCACTTTACATTTCAACAATCTCAAAGTGGTCTTAACACTCAAATGATTCAGATAATAAAACTATTAATAATAGAATTAAAATGGTCAGACAGGGGGAAACACAACTGAAATGAAAGCAGCATCTGAAGCAGTGAAGCACATCTGAAGCAGTGAAGCACAGTAGGCAACAAGCCCTCACTGTTTATTTCTGAGAATCTGACTTGCATCAGTTTTTCTCTGACACAGCAGGGAAGTGGTTGTTTTCATCAAGTTCGAAGCCAAACGACTGTGACAGAGTAATGCAGCAGTAACATGGAATAAATAGATTTACTGGCATGATGATTACTGCAAACAGCTGGACCACCACACCATTGACTGGATGTAACAATAACAGGCCTTTTTCACCATAGGGACTTACCTGCCCATAATAATTGAACTGAATAACTGAGAATACTGACTATAATAAAACTGGATAAGAACATTGTGTAAAGCCTATTAGGCTACCAAAATACATTTAAAATCCTACACAACATAAACTCCAATTGGGTATATGATTTGTTTTTCTGACATGATATCAACACATTTTCAATTGTAACCTTACATTCAAATTTCAGTCAGATTTTTAGTAATAATTTCCAACCTGATATTAAAGGTGTTATAACAAATGTTAAATGCATATGTAGAGGGTTATAAGGGCCAAAATTAAGAAAAATACATAAATAATTATATTATATATTATATGCTTCAATAAATGAATGAATAAATAATACCATAAATAAATCATAAATTAAATCAGTTATTAAATATGTTATTTTTTAAATCCATAAGTGTATTTACTTATTTATTTATTTAAATCAGGCAGTGTGGCAGGGTTTTGGCTGCTGCTGCATCACATTTGCCCGCAGTGAGAAAGTTGATCCAGAGTCAACTTTTGGAGGACTGCAACCTGATGTCATCCAGCAGTGGCCAATCACAATCAGCGATCACACTGATCAGCCCACACCCCTACACACCTCTGATCAACCCTGCAGCCACGTCACACCAGATGATTTGGTCTAATTTTGGCCTTACTGCTGTGTTCTGTCTACAGGGACATGTTTCTGAAGACACGCTGATTAGCAGCCTGGTGCGACCCATGTATGAAGTTGGAGAAGTTGCAAGTTCAGACCATTTTTTCTCCTCCATACATGCCTGTGTTGCTTTTTGGTTCTTTCCCCTTTATTTCACCATATGACACCCACACACCAGACACTCATTCACTCCCTACATTACTGATTACAGACGTAACCCACCCATTTTTTTCTGAGTACATTGTTTATTTAATTTTGTAATATAAAAATCCCCTTGTGACTTTTTTTCACCACAATTTAGAGCAGGGTTGTGAGAAATGGGGGTCTTAACAGTTTTGGAGGTATTTTGGTAATTGTGATTGGTTTAGGTTGTTGCCTCTTATGACAAATAGACGTCACTGTGTGCAGTGTCTGATGAACTATAGTAATGTGGTTCCGTTGTTTAGATCTCTGATGGTCTTTGTAGGTGGAGTTATGAATGGGGTCTATGAAGTTAGTTATGTTGGTCACTTGTGCGTTGGTACCACATCAAGAGTTGTAGAGCCAGAGAAGGGATTTCTGACACAACGTCACCTACTTCCAAGGTACATGGAGAAGGGAAAACAGTCTAAAGTGGCCAAAACTCCAGTAGCACTTGTTTCTTGATCTCTTGGTTTTTGGTTCTTGGTTCATGACCTCTTCAGGCCATATCAAGAGTTTGCAGTATTTTGTGTATGAGGTTGTAGAAGTGCGTTGCAGGGAGTCACTCTAAACAGGTATAATCTGTTGCATGTACGTATAGTTTACCAGTGTCTTGTTTTGTTATGTTGACACTTGGAATGTTAGTTCTGGGTGTTTGAGTGAAGGAGAGGTTAGTTTTTTAGTGATTTTTGAGGGGCACAACAGGTAGGACTCATGGCCAGGTGCATGGTGTGTGAGGATTTTTTGAAGGCCTCAGCAGAGGTAGGTTTGGATCTCTATAGTAGGGAGCAGTTGTTAAAAATAGTTGATCATTTTGGGGATAGATGCTTAAAAGATAACATGAAAGCAATTTTAAATGTGAATTTGTTTGAAGATGGGGTTTTCAAAGGCTGGGGCATTCTAATGGGGCTGCTCCGAAACTTTGTTGGTTTGTCCTTGCATGGCTGGTTTAAGCAGTAGTAGTTGTAGTGGTAGTTTTGTCGAAAGAACTACTTTTGTTGCAGTTAGAACAAAGTAAGCTTCAGCCACAGACAGAAAGAGAGAAATTCACTTTTGAAAAATTGAAGCAGACGACAGTGGAAAAAGCTCAAGTTTGAAGAGTATAAATTGACTTTGAGTTGAGATAAAAATAATAGTGGGCTCAGGTTCTAATGGTTCCTCTGTTTCCAGAATCTCCACCATGATTTGATGTGGCTGGTAACTTGCATCTGGTATCAAAGTTTTGTAAAGGAGATGCTGACACCTTTTTTTCATTATTTGAATGTGTGGCCTGATTCGGAGCGTATGCTCATTGATATATCAATGGGTCTTGTGTCAGGTTTTGGTCCTTTTTCCTTTGTTTTACCATGCGACACCCACACACTATACACTCACTTATCCACTCCCTATTACTCCATCCATTTGTGTTTTCTTGTGTTTTTGAGTACTTTCATAATATGGAATACCTGACTTCCCTTTTTTGCCTTTTTTGGGCTGTGACATACTTTGATCTAACCATAGAAAATAAATAAATCTCAATTTCATCCATCAAAAGTCAGGGAGTGGACTCTGCTCAGTGACTGGTGGTTGAACTTGAATCTACTGCTTTTGCAGTTGGCAGCACCCAAAGTGGATCTTAATGACATTTTGCATGTGACAATGGTAGATATGTTGTAGCTGAACAGATGGAGGCAAATGTTAATCCCTGTGCTTCAAAAAAATCAGATGTAAGACTAAAAGTTATTACATTGTGTTTATATATTTAGTTTTAGCCCTAAAAACCCTTGGTATGCATACCCTGAGATTGATTTTATTGTAAATAGCCTATGCTATAATGGAAACATTTTTTATTGACACATGCCATTTTTTCCTTCATGAATTTACAAAACTCTCTAAAGATTCTTCAAATTGCAAAGAACAGTACAGCCTGAAGGCTATGGATTACATGTTATAAAAGTGCTGATCTATCCTGATATGGAGCAAAGAGGAGACCTTTCAAAAGGCAATTAATGGAAACCAACAGGAAGCATTCCAATAAAACCCACAGCCTTTGAGTGAGATCACGTCTGCAGTGGTACAGGACGAACAGTGCAGGACAGTGAAAAATTAACTCAATGAGATAAAGGAGGTGAGGAGGCAGAGGATGGAACACACTCCCCAAAAAAGACATTTTGCAGTGGGAGGATTAAAGCAGTTTGAAAAATATGAGTTTGTAGTGGAGACAGGCTGTGATAATATTTGTTACCTCGGCAACCATGAAATCATTTTGTTTTATCATTTTGTGTACCATCACCATAATTTTGAGTCCACAGACCTGCATTAAAGATGTCATTAAGTGCCCAAAAGCATAGTTCATACAACTGTATCTTTTAGAACTTAGTACTGCAGCTGCCATGCGTGTGTGTGTGTGTGTGTGTGTGTGTGTGTGTGTGTGTGTGTGTGTGTGTGTGTTTGTCGGTGTTTGTCAGTGACCATTTTAAGATACCAGCAAAAATCCCCTTCACTGCCAACTTCCCCTGCCATGAGTCAGGAGCACTCAGTTCATCACCCTCTAAGTGATGTTACTCCAAAAATATTTGTCTCCACACGATGCTCAGGTTTTTATCGCCCATTACACATGATATCACTAACAGGATGCAGGTGAATATTTTTTTCCTGCTGTGTGTCTATTATTATCTTAATTCAAACTGTAACATATTAGCATATGGTGTACGTGTGCTGATATTTTGATTACTTAAAAAGAAGAGCATGGGGATTAATCTGTGTTCATAATGTGATCAAAGAGTATTTTATGGTCCACAAATCACTGTCACTATAACCACTACTCCCTTTTAATGAAAATTGCAAACTGTAGCTGTTTGTTATTTGAACATCATGCAGTGTATGGAATTTTCCACACTTCCACACAGGTTTTGCTCACTGTAATCATTCCTCCTGTTCATACTGGCTATTAAAAGATCACCTCCAATGTGTTACAATGTAAGTGATGAGGAACAAAACCCACAGTCCTCGTTCTATGAAAAAATATATTCAGAAGCTTAGCTTGAGCTTATATAATGCGTCAGATGTCTGAGTTAGTCTTCCACACTTACTGTAAAAAATTCCCACTTTGTGTCTCGATGAGCAGTGTTCTCCTGTTCGGCTGCAGTGTAAGAATTGTAATTGAAAAGAATGTAATATATTGAATTGATTTGACTCATTTGGACAGCTGAAATGTTTCATATTAGCTGCAAATAAACGTTTAGACACGCTTTTGCACAGATGGAGGGCATTTAGATTTTGTCCTCCAACATTTATATTGAAAATGCATTATGAATTGGTCTCCTAATGGTCAGTATGAACAAGAGGAATGATTACAGTATGAAAAAACATGTCTCAGTGTTCATATGGCACATGACTAATGTTGACTAATTGTGAACCTATCATTTAAAATACAATCTCATCCTTTGTCAAAAGATGTCATTACAAAACCTTTTCCAAAAGTATGTTGATAACAGGGTTTAGACAGACCCTGTTAAATTGTTCTGTCAAATGCTTGACTGGCCGTCAGACAGACTTCTCATATATTCAGATATAACAGGCTAAAATACTGTACAAGCAAAGCCACTTGTTGATTATTTGATTTAGGAAAGTTACTCTAAGTTATATTTCTAGTTGTCATTTACCTGCCTTTTTCATTACGCACAAGTTAAGGAATGCCATTGTTGTGGCAGGAGCTAATAATTATATAGTGGTGGATAGTTAGCTGTTGTACAGACATGGACGCTCTAGAAAGACAGCATGTCTTTACCTGCCCTGACTACAGGGATGTACAGGAAACTACACTTAAATTATTTCAGTCTATGTCCCCTATTGTCTGCAATGATACTAGCCTTATGTTGTTTAACTTCATTTTGAACATCCCTGCAATGTAGTCAGTAAAGAGAAGACTCTCTTAAACGTTAAACTTTTTCATTTAAATAAATGTAATAATATTACTATATTGTCAGCTTGTTGTCATTGTTGTCCAGATATTGCAGCTCTCCTCTTCATCTCTTTCAACTCTGATTATAACCCATTCACACTTCCCTATGTAAAATGTATCTGATATTTTAGCATAAAATGTGTTTCCATGTAAGCTCAGTGTCATAATCAGCAATAATTCATTGTTTTTGTTGAAGGTCAGCAGGATTTCTGTATGTGAAATAACAACTTGCAGACAACAGTTCCACAAAATTAAAGATAATTTATGTATTCGATTTATAACTTTTATTCTGTGTCATACTGGTGACTCTGACTCACATATAAAACAGAATGATGAGAAAACACCTGATTCAGGAGCAACAGATTACAAAACCAAAGTAAACACTTAGAGAGCATCTGTTCATCAGCATGCGAACGCTCATATAATATGAAATACAGTTGTGTAAAATGTAATGTAAATCACATGTTTCATTCAAATTTCATGTTTCTATTATATCTTTTTTTATTTGAGACTTGTGTGTGTGTTAGTCACTATAATGTCTCAGAATAGACTCAGAATCACTATCATGTGCCAAGCATGAAATCATCCCCAAAAGTGTATTTTGTACAGAGTATTTATTATTATTATTAACTGAAGGAAATAGATAATAGCTCATTTTGTGGCATTGTCATTCATGAAAAGCCCATATTTCATCTAATAATGCTCATCCCCTCTGGGTCTGTCAGTGGGATAAACACAAGATTGCCATGTTTTTTTTTAAATAAACAGCATAATTTCGCACTATAGACATTAGCAATGAATCTATTGCTAAATTCCTTGAGTCTTGACCTGGGATCAGAATGCACTCAAACCACAGCCACTATAGTTTTACAATGTAAGCACATTCTTAGGGCAGGGTGCAGAGGAGGAAGTGGCTAGGTGCTTTTGCATGAATCACTAGGACCCTGTGAAAAACTGTGGACTCAAAACAGTATATATACCCCTCAGAGTTTCCTGACTCTAATGAGTGCTTTGGACAACACAGAGACAAGGACAATGATAGCTTTACTGCTGCTAGTGCTGGTTTCTCCTGCCTTTGCTGTGCCTCTGCCATCTACAGACACAGACAAATATCTTCTAGCAGAGGTAAGATCCACTGTCTCTATTTCAGATCAATGGCTTTGTCTGGGTTTTCTTCTTGTAATGATAAGTGATCTTCACACTGCTTTCAGTGTAAGAATTGAGCAATCCAATCTTGATTTTTCATGCCCCAGTGCAAGTCATCACCTCTTTCTCTCTCTTTTGATGCAGAAATACCTTCGTCGGTACTATGCCCTTCCAGCTGGTCTCCAAGGTGGAGGGAGTTCAGCAGGTAGCTTTCAGACCAAGGTCAAGGAGATGCAGAAATTCTTCAAACTAAAGGTGATCAGATGTGTAAAATATCTAGCTGATTATATGTTTTATTTATGCTTGAGAGGCCAGTCTATTTATCTAATCAAGAAGTTCAAAAAGCTGCTGATATGCATTTATATTTTTAATGTGATAAGAGTTTGATGGGTGATCCTTCCCTAGTAACTCATTTTGATCAGTAATCATAGTTGTGATGGTTTTGATGGTACTACTGTCATGCAAATCTCTGACTGTACATTAAAACTACCGTTGCTTCAGAGTAACCCTAACCCTAACCCTAACCCAGAGTGCTCAACTATAAGACTAACTCCCTAAGAAAGTAGTCTTTATCAACACCTGAATTTGAGTCCTGTATTTCTTTACTATTTCCACTTCCGCAGGTGACGGGGAGTCTGGATGACAATACTTTAGAAGTTATGAACCAGGCCAGATGTGGCGTCCCAGATATTGGCGAATACAACCACTTCCCCCGAGACCTCAAATGGCCAAATAACGATGTCACATTCAGGTGCGCATTGAAAATATATTATCACTATAACTTTAGAGAGATTAACATCTCTTCATATAATTTATTCACACACAGTCCTTGTCCTCTGTCCCCTGATGTTTCAGGATATTGAATTATACACGAGATCTGAAGAAGGCTGATACAGATAGAGCCATCCGCAGGGCACTGAACGTTTGGGCTGATGTCACCCCTCTGACCTTTAAGAAGCTGCATGAGGGCAATGCTGACATTATGATCAGCTTTGGAGTAAAAGGTACAGTAAAGCTACAAAGTTAATTCTGTATATGCTCTGAACAGATACAGAGAAAATACAGAGAGAGAGAGATACAGAGAAAATACATAATGTTGTTTTTTTTTCCTGAAAGTGTAATCACATGGCCTGAAGAATTCACATATAGAATTACAGATTGTGTGTAACGTATTTTAAATGTGTCTGTCATTTTCCTCTGTAGAGCATGGAGACTACAACCCCTTTGATGGGCCGAATGGACTGCTGGCTCATGCTTACCCACCTGGTGTTGGTATTGGAGGAGACACTCACTTTGATGATGACGAAGAGTGGACCAAAGATTCATCAGGTAATAATTAAGCACAAATGTCAACATAAACTATTGTATTCTAGACTACTAATTATCATTGAATCAGCGAGGCATATCTGAACAATGGTTTGACTGAAGATCTCTTTCCTGCAGCTTACAACCTGTTTATAGTGGCAGCCCATGAGCTGGGCCACGCCCTTGGTATGTCTCATTCTTCAGACCCAGGCGCCCTGATGTACCCCGTCTACTCATACACTACAGGCTTCCCGTTGTCTGAAGATGACATTGAAGGCATTCAGGCTCTCTATGGTGGGAAAAAGCATGATTTTATATTTTTTTTATATTTATAAATTTGAGAGTGAAATCACAATTATGCTTTTGAAAACATTAAATATGCCTCTTTTTTTCATGGAAATATTACTGTGAACAGTGTACTAATGCCACATGTCCAACCACAGGCCCAAACCCGGACCATAGAAAAGTGAAGCCAAGGCCTGATGCACCAAACAAATGTGACCCCATGTTGAGTTTTGATGCTGTCACAGAGCTAAGAGGAGAAACCATCATCTTCAAAGACAGGTGCAGTAAGAACCAGTATTATACAACAGTTATTGTGGTGGAAAAGGTTGTGAATACATAAATTCTAGATCTTGATCATCATGGACTAATAACATAAACTGAGAAAGAGTTGATTAATCTAAGAGTACCACAAGCATGCACTGTTAATCAGATCTGCATTTTAATCAATCATGTCATTGTTGCAGTTTCTACTGGCGTCTGCATCCTCAGATGCCCGAACCCGAGCAGACATTGATCAAGTCCACATGGCCCTCCATCCCCAACAAGGTGGATGCTGCGTATGAGTACCCAGAGAACGATCTGGTCATTATATTTAGTGGTGAGTTTTTAGTATTATTGCAGTATTATTTTATCAGTTCTTCGATACATGATACAGTGTGTATGAATCGAACCTCTACCCTGGGTTTTTAAAGGGATCCGAATGTGGGCTCTGAATGGATATAACATTGTTGATGGTTACCCGAAGTACATACACAAACTTGGACTTCCCAAGAGCATAAGGAAAATTGATGCAGCTGTCTACATCAGAGACACAGGGAAAACTCTACTCTTCACCGACGAGGAATATTGGAGGTATGTGATGATACATGTGACATGTCTCAGTTATTTTAAACGTCTTTGAATTTGCAGAGTACACAGTATACCTCCACCAACACTTGATTCATTTGTCACCCACAGCTATGATGAAGTGACACGCACCATGGATAAAGACTACCCAAGATCCATTGAAGACGATTTTCCTGGAATGGATGACGAGGTCGATGCTGCTGCTTATCACTACGGTATTGTGAAGCATCAAATATCACATTTTCAGTGCAGTCCAAGTGTACAGAATTATAATTTGTTTCCAAATATGCTTCTTTATCACATTTTCTAACAGTTATCCATCTCTGGTCTTTTCCAGGTTATTTGTATTTCTTCCACGAACACGTGCAATACGAGTACAGTTACACTTCAAGGAAGGTCATGCGCATCATGAGAACGAATTCCATTCTCAACTGCTGATGAGGTGGTCTGAAACGCTCAGCCATGGCTTAGGATATATAAAGATATAAAAATGTAACTGGCTGCATGGCCCATAACACATAATCTTCATAATGCACAAAACATGCACAAACATACACACATATTAAAAACACAAAACATAGGAAGATGCAGGCAGGTTGCTGTCAGATCAAGAAAATGTCTATTTTTACCTGTGCTGGACACATGTAGGTCATATAATTTGTTAGACACAGAATGCTGGAGAATTCTTCGGAAATTAAATGGTTAGATTATTGCTATTTATTTGACACTGCAGACAACAGGACCCTTAGCTTTAAAGTTTCTTGTCAGCATCAGTTTGCTTGGCTGGTCTAGAAGCTCTGTGTTTATACTTAATATTAGTTACTTCAACAAAGACATGAACCGTTTATGATCTTGTGTATTTGTCCTTTGACTTTTGTCACTTTTGTGAATTACAGTAAACGTGGAGAGAGTGAGAGGATATTAAAGTTGGATTAATTATCAGTGTTACAAGTGATGTCACCAATTTAGTGTCATTTCAATATTTGATTGATTTGCAAAAGATGGGTTTTAACACTTCACATGACATTTTTATTTAAAGAATGGACAGAATGGACTGTGTCTTCAAAATCCACATAATGGATAACATTTAACATAATGCTTTTCATCTGATGTTGTTTTAGCGCTGATCTATTTTTGTGATGTGTTTCTTGTCAGTATTTGAATGAAAACGTTTGATGATTTAATAAATAACATTGAGAGAAATTAAGGATTTCATTGTGGTTTGTGTGCAGAACAATGACCATGTCTGTGTTCATTATAACATCTTTTGCACATTTGACTTCTCAGATGAGTCCAAAACCTGAGAGCCACTGATGAAACATTATCTGCATGTTCTGTAATGAAGTGGAGTGATTTTGACAATAGTTTGATTCATAATCCTCTTTCAAGAAAAATACATGATATTATATACCAGCATATAGCAGGGTTGAGAATTGGAGATATGATTATTTATTTATTGCATGGATATACAACACACTCCTTTATTACATTGATCTTATTAGAGTTTTGCTTATAGCTTTGCAAACATAATTCAATGAATGCTCCAAATACTTCAGAATAAATGGGACACAATATTGTTAATTAGAAAAAAAAGACATATTTGTAAGAAAGATATTTATTTCTCCATTTTTCATTTTCCAAACTACTACACAGGAAAGTCTGTCATGCAGTTCTCAACTCTTTCCACTAGAGTGCGCTCCTGTCAACAGTTTGAGTACATTAATGTTCTGCTGTTCATACAATACTGCTGATTTGACTACATATATCCAGATATTCTGTGACAGGTTAGAGAAGATATATTTAGCACACATGGTAATTATGCAACATTATATTTCAGTATCCTGCTGATTACAGTGTCTGCACCTTCAAGTGTTGCTTGATTCTCTGGTTTGGATGGAAAAA
Source organism: Scomber japonicus (assembly GCF_027409825.1). NCBI lineage: Eukaryota > Metazoa > Chordata > Actinopteri > Scombriformes > Scombridae > Scomber > Scomber japonicus. The sequence continues at coordinate 16,133,271 of NC_070583.1, forward strand.
ACTAAGTTCATGCTTCATTAGCACAACAAATGTTGGGGAAAATCTTTGGCCGTGGTCAAATTAGATGTGAACATACCTTGCATCAAACAGACTAAGTACTAATCTTATTAATAAAGGGCCATTACACACAGTATCTTCATCATGCAGCCTGCTTTAACAACCTGAAGGCAATCTGTATGGAAAGTTAAAGAATATGTGAGATGTTTTATGAAGTTTAGGTTGTGTGTGTTGTCAGTAGTCCAATTTGGATAGGTCAGTAAAGTATCTCTAGTTTGAGTTTAGGAAACAGCTTGAGCCAAGCAGCATAATCCACAGGCCCAATCATGTGGATGTAATTACAGTGCAGTGAAGCAGTCACCTCATTTGTTCATTTCCGAGTTATTGCGTGGTGCACACTGCGTTGCCGGCTCACAAATCCTATGTGTTCATCACTGATGTCGGTGTTTGTGAGTCTAAGCTCCAGTTTACACAAACACAAATACTTTATCTGAGAATAATATACTTTGTATCCATTAAATTGAGATTATTGTGTCATTTGTGTCAGGTACGATATTATGCTTTTATCTGAGCTTGTAACGCTTCATGTGTTTTAAATGGAAATTGTAAATTCACAGTGGACCATTCAAAAGGAGGAGGGAGACGTGACAAAGAAAACATTAAAGCCGGAGAGCTTGTTGCATTAAGCAAACAGCTCAGCCTGAGAGAGGCTCAGCAACCATCGGTACTGTGATAGCTGATGCCAGGTCTGTGCTGAGAAGTGTTTCAAATCCCCACTATTTGTGTAACTTAACCGATAATGTTCAGAGATGCATGTTTGTGGGCTGAGAGAGAGAGAGTGGATCAAATCCAGTTTTGCAATGAAATACAAACAGTGAAATATAGTGGCTGGGGGGGGGGGGGGGGGGGGGGTGAACAAGACAGACTTTTGTTCTAAATATTCATCACAGACATGCTCTCACTCCACAGCGGCTTACAGAGAATGAGCAACTCTTGCTGATGTTAAGTTTTGAGTTTCATAAGGCTGTGCAACTGAGAAACATGCAAGTCATTTTTAGCCCTTGTGGATTTTAGAGGTCATATGTTTGTCTTTTCTCATCTCATTCCAGTTACAGCGGTGCACCCCTCCTTATCCCTGCCCCAGTCAAGAGTCATTACCATAACCAACTCTTCAGCTCATTCAAAATGCAGCAGTGAGGATTTGAACTGGTGCCAGATGAAAAGATCATAAACCCTGAATTTTAATGTCTCTGCATGTGAAGTGATGCTGGGTTTACTGATTATGTTTAGCTAGGTCAATGTTTATCTGCACTACAGAGCTACCACTGCTCTGTGAACCAACGATTTCTTATTGTCCAGCAGCCAAGAAGACACAAGACCAAAGGTGAATGTTATTCATCCATCAGTGCGCAGAGACTGGAATGAGCTCCCTGAGGCTCCACAATTCACTATAATCCTTCCTGCACACTATTTTTCCTTTTGCATTTATCTAAAATTGATTTTACAACAGTTTTATAAAGCTTCAATAGACATGACATATTTATGTACTTTTGGTTTGAGCACTTTGAGCAAACTACTTTGTAGCAGCTGCAGACGTTGGATGTTCGATGTGGAGCAAACATAGAGAGATTTTAAGGAGGTCCAGGAAAAATGGCAATGAAAGAAAAAAAAAAGAAGGTGGCGTCCCTTGAGGAAATCTTTACACAATGTAGCCCGGCTACTCCTGATGGAA